>NC_138104.1:5949989-6574989 GCF_964146895.1 Miniopterus schreibersii | reverse complement strand
ACCTCACTCCCACCCCCTCCCCAGGCCTTCACCCCATTATTGACTGTGTCCATGGGTTATGCATATATGCATATAACTTCTTTGGTTAATCTTTTCCCACCCTCCACCTCCCCCTTCCCTCTTTTCTCTGAAGTATGATCGTCTGTTGCCTGTGTCAATGTCTCTGGATCTATTTAGTTCATCAGGTTCTTTTGTTCATTAGCTTCTTCTTAAAGAAGACCCTTCAACATTTCCTGTAGTCCTGGTCTGGTGGTAATGAACTTCTTTAGCTTTTTCTTATCTGTGAAGCTCTTTATTTGACCTTCAGTTCTAAATTATAGCTTTGCTGGGTAGAGCAATCTTGGTTGTAATTCCTTGTTTTTCACCACTTTGAATATTTCTTGCCACTCCCTTCTGGCCTGCAAAGTTTCTGTTGAGAAATCAGCTGACAGTCGTATGGGTGCTCCCTTGGAGGCAACTAATTGCTTTTCTCTTGCTGCTTTTAAGATTATCTCTTTGTCTTTAACCTTTGGCATTTTAATTATGATGTGTCTTGCTGTGGGCCTCTTTGGGTTCCTCTTGTTTGGGACCCTCTGTGCTTCCTGGACTTGTAAGTCTATATCTTTCCCCAGAGAGAGGAAGTTTCCTGTAACTATTTTTTCAAATAGGTTTTCAATTTCTTCCTCTCTTTCCTCTCCTTCTGGCAGCCCAATAATACGAATGTTGGGCCTCTTGAGGTTGTCTCAGAGGCTCCTTATACTGTTTTCATATTTCTGGATTCTTTTTTCTTTTTTCTCTTCTGGTTGGGTGTTTTTTGTTTCCTCATGTTCCAAATTGCTGATTTGACTCTCAGCATCCTCTACTCTACTATTGATTCCATGTAAATTATTCTTCATTTCAGTTCCTGTAGCCTTCATTTCATATTGGTCCTTTATTATGTTATCGATTTTCTCAGTTATTTCCCTAACAGTCTGCTTAAACATCCTTATAACCAAAATTCCAAACTCTTTATCTGTTAGCTTGCTTGGATCTATTTCATTTAGTTCCTCTTCTAGAGATTTCTTCTGTTCTTTCCTTTGTGACATTTTTTTTTGCTTCCACATTTTGGCTGCTTCCAGGTGTTTGTTTCTATGTATTAGAAAGAGCTGCTGTGTCTTCTGGAATATACAGAATGGCTTTGTGTAGTAGGTGTCCTGTAGAGTCCAGTGGCTCAGCCTCCCCAGTCTCCTGAGCTGGGCCTTCTAGGTGCTCCCTTGTGTGGGCTGTGTGCACTGTCCTGCTGTAGTTGAGCCTTATTTGCTATTGGTGTCACTGGGAGGAAAAAACCCCCAGGCCAATCAGCTGTGAGGATCAGCTGCAACTACAGCCAGAGAGCTGCTGTGCTGGAGACACCCCTATGGAGTAGGATTTACTTCAGTGGAGCTTTGGTGTTCACCAAGTGCGCCCCTTGAGTGTGTCACTCGTGGCTGTGGTAGGGTTGTAATCCAGCGTGGTCAAGTCTGACCACCAGGTGCACTGTCTCTGGGGCTGCCTGGGAGGTGCAAAGTCAGCCTGTGCCAGTTCCTTGACCAGGGCCACCCAGCATGAGTTACACAGCAAACTGTAGTTTGCTGCTACTTGTGCTGGGCTTGGCATTGTCCAGGAGAGGCCAAGCTATGAGCCAATGCAGCTGCCTCTAGTGCCAGGCCTGGGGCCACTTATCAAGCTGTATGGGGCCTGCTGCTGCTTGTTTGAGAGATTTTAGGAAAGTCCTAAGCATGAGGCTGGAGAGGCCACTTGCATAGAAAAGCCCCTGGAGATGGCCTGGATGAGCTGCAGGTGGGGCAGGGCTGGGCCTCCGGGAATCACGGGGCGGGGCCAACGGTGTGAGTCAGGTGCTGGCGATTCAAATATGGCACCTGCCTGCTGGCTGTGTGCCGGGAGCACTCGCCGAAGGAGCAATGGCCTCTGCCAGCTGTCCTGCCTGGGAGGAAGCCGCCCCTCCAGCTCTCCTCCGGATTCAGGCAGGTTAGTTCCTCCCCAAGTATCCCAGGTTCTTTCAGGCTGCTGCCCGGTGCTGGGCTCAGAGGGAGCGTGTCTGAGTGAGTCTGTGCACAGGCCCTTTATGAGGAGCTGCCTGGGGCTCCCGCTGCCTCCGTGACCCTCAGGGACAGTTCCTGCTGGTTTCACAGTCCGGAGTTGTGGGGAAGTCTCTTCCTGGCCTGGAGCCCTGGGCTGGGGGCCTGCTGTGGGGCTAGGACCTCTCCCTCCTCCAGGAAAACTCTGCCGCGGAGATTCCCTTCCGGGTTTCAACCACAGCACCGGGTGTGGGCCCACAGCTGCGTCCCTGGGATCCAGCCCCGATCCACCTGTGTCTCCACCCCTCCTACCGTTCTCGGTGCTCCTTCAGCTCCCTGGTTGTGGGGCTTCTGTTCAGCCAGGTTTCGGGAGGCTCTGAGTGATGGTGGTTCTGTATTTTAGTTGTAATTTTGATGTGGTTGCGGGAGGTGGCGGGTGCAGCTGTTACCTACGCTGCCATCTTGTTTTTCAGTCCTAAATTATTCTTCATTTCAGTTCGTGTAGCCTTCATTTCAAATTGGTACTTTATTATGTCATCGATGGTCTCAGTTGTTTTCATAATACCCTTACTAATATGCTTGAGCATCCTTATAAACAATATTCTGAACTCTGTATCTAGTAGCTTGCTTGGTTCTATTTCATTTAGTTCCTCTTCTAGAGATTTCTTCTGTTCTTCTGTTCTTTCTGGTCTCCGCCGCTGCTGCCGTCTCTGCCGTCTCCTCCTCCACCTCCTTCTCCTTCTCTTTCTTTCTCCTTCTCTTACTTTCCCTTCTCCTCCTCCTCCTCCTTCTCTCTCTCTCTCTCTCTCTTTCCTCCTCCCCCTCACTCATACACACACACATACTATTTATTTGTTTCTTAATGATTTGACAGCTGCAGACATAATGCCTCATTATCCCTATATATTACCCCTGAATATCGAAGTGTGTGTTTCCTAAGAATGAGGACATTCTCTTATATAACCACAGTACAATGATCAAAATCAGGAAATTTAACACTAATTCATAGTCCTTATTCAAATTTAGCCAATCATTCTAATAATTCCCTTTATAGCTATTTTTTGCTGGGTCCAAGATCCCGTTCAGGATCACATAATGAATTTTGTTATCATGTCTCATTAGATTCTAATCTGGAACAAAACATTATTTCCTTGTCTTTAGTGATGTTAATGTGTCCCATTACTGGTCTTGGTAACTTCAATCATTTGATTCTGATGATGATGCTAGATTTCTCCACTGTAAAGTTACTGTTTTTTCCTTTGTAACTAATAAGTAATTTCTAGGGAGATATTTGGGGGCTATGTAAATATCCTGTTCTTAACAAACTTTCACCCAGTAGTTTTGCATCTATTGATGATTCTTGCTTCGATCACTTATTATTATGAGGGTTGCAAATTGATGATTTTAAAAACTCCATTATTTTTCAACATTTATTAGTTAGTCTTCTATTGTTAGGAAAAGTGTTCTCTTCTTCACATTTACCTATTTATTTTTTCCCTTGTTTATGTGTTTATATCCAGATAAACTCATGGATTCTTACTTTGGGTTACAATCTGTTGTTATCGTTTATTTTGATGTTCAAATTGGCCCAGATTTGGCCAGTGGGAGTCCTTCAGTCTGGCTCTTGTGTCCTTTTGACATGTTTCCATCATTTTTTGAGCACTTCCTTACTTTTGGCACAAGATGTTATAGGTTTATCTTGTACTTTCTCTCTTCAGCCATTTTACCAAAGAGCCCTGCTTCCTTTTAATGGGGAATGGTATTTATAAGCCAATTCATTTTTATTTTGAGGGTAATGATGATGTTGCAATGGAGTTCTTGTAAGAAAACTGGATTTTTGAAATTACACAGGTATTTTCTCCCTTTTTTCCAGTTTTGATGAGGAAATAAAAGATTATTTTTCTCTGTGCAGTCCCACTGTCCCCTCAAATCCAGTCTTCTCCACCATCCACACAGCAGTCCTGAAGTGTGGGTAAAGTCAGTGATAACAGAATCAAGATTGGATTTTATCTCATTGTTTGAAATGTTCACATATTCCTAGAAGAACAATATTTACTGCTCTTATGGATTTTGGATAGGAGGTTAGTGAGGGAATAGGGGTTAGGTCCATGTCTAATAGGGCTCTCACAGACTATGGAGATACATTTTAACCAACTGCCTGGATGCTATTTGAGTTAATGGCAGAGGCACATTCCAGGGGTTTCTGTGTTTCTTTGAGATCAGACTGATGCAAAGGAACAGGATAGCTATTCTGTTGAGCTACTACATGAACACATTTGTGTGTGGGTTTTTTTCTCTGAAGCCTTAAAAATAAAAGAGAATAGTCCTAACTGGCTCTGATTGCAAAACTGAGCTAGGGACTAGTAAATTTAAGCCTGCACAGCTCACCCTAATCAGTTTAAAGTGACTTTATCTTTGATCTAACGAACCAGAAGTATGACTCCATTAAATCCATGTGGTTAGCAGTGGTCTTTGAAAATCTAATCTGGCCAGTGAATTGCCATGGTCTTTTCTGCCACCTTGCCAGTAAATCGCTAAATCTAACTGATGTGTTAAAGTGCTAGACAGCCCTCATTTATTTTGCTCTTTTGTACACTTAATGTCAAATCTATCCTCTTGGCCTGATTAAGTCTTGGTGGCCATAATATACAAACAATCTAACAACAAACAAGCAAAAGAAAATACCACCTAAAATGACAATCAGCAAAATGATTAGAAAATGTTGCTTCTACTATTCAGGTTTCTTCAAATGTTCTTTCTAAACCTTAGACCAGGAATTCCTAACCTGAGGTCCAAAATGGCCTTGATAAGTAGACAAAGCCCTTAAAATTGTATGAAACATCCTACAAGTGCAAGATGGATTTTTTCATGAGGACAGAGTCTATAGTTTCCATCATATTCTAAAATAATATGATAAAATAATATGATAATTGCTGCCTTTTACTAAGTTCTTACCATGTGCTAGGCATTTTATAGATGAGGAAAGAGAGATTCAGAGAAGTAAATTGCTTAAAGTCACCCATCAAATAAGTAGCGTAGCTGGGATTTGAACAGAGATTTGTCAGGTTGCAAAGCCTATGTTCTTTTCACCCCCACATCATTAGTACTAACTCAGGGAAATCTCTGCCCCCAACAAAAGGTTATGAACCACTGTCTTAAAAGCTTCCTTTGAAGGAAATTGCTGGTGCTGATAACCCACCTGGGGAAATTGGGCTGCTAGCTGCAATCACTGCCTGCTCACCTCTGAAAGAAAATGCAAGAACCTTAGAATTTCTTCTAGTTCTGTCTTGGCCATATGACATCTGAGAAAATGGGGCAATTATATGGATCAATACGAGTTACTACAACACGTCTAACTTCAGCTTTAGCCTAATAAATTGCTATTTATGGTCCATAGAAGGATTATGACCTTTAAAAAATAAATTTTAATGAACACTTTGCTAGGTTACAAATCTCAATAAATCTACTTACACATAAATTATATATGTATATATTTATATATTCATGAGAACAAGACTTTTGAGGAACATTTGCTGAAAACTGTGAGCCCTACCTGGGTTTAATAAACAAGTATTTACTATAGTTAGAGATGTCTCAGGAATATTTAAATAGCACAATGATTAATAATAATAACAGCAAAGTTGCTACTCATTAGTAATTTAGTTTTGGAGTAGCTTTTAAGCATCTTTATTTTTAAAAATTGCAAATGTAATATATTACGATTGTGAATACAACAAACTCAAATAATACAAAAGTACATGAAGTATAAAGTAAAACCTCCCCCAAATCCTCTCCACAGAAGTGTCTATTTTATTTAGAATTTTTTTCTATGGATTTAAGTAAGTGTGTGTGTATGTGTGCATGGGTGTGGATGGGTGTGTACAGTTAACAAAATGAAAATAATATATTCATAAATACATATTGTTCTACAATTTGATTTATTTTAACTATATTATCACAAACACATCAGTACATTTAGATCTACTCATCTGTTTTTAGGGTTGCATATATCCATTGCATAGATGTACTATAATTTATTTAATTGAATCATCATTGATGAGTGTTTTAGTTGCTTTCAATTTTTTGCAATTATAAATAATGCTACAATAAATTTTCTCATACACACATCTTGGTATCTGTGGACTAATAATTTAATAGGACACATTACTAAAAGTAGAATTTCAAGGGAAAAGGATATAAGCTTTTACAATTTGATTTTCTATCTTTACTAGGTGTCTTATTAATTTATTCATTAAAGTTGATTTACTTTTTAAAGTAAAAGTAATAGATACACATGGTAAAATTTCAACAATGCACAATGATTATATTAAAATAAGTCTTCTTTATCTTCGACCCCTTACCCCAAGTGCCTCTTAAAAGTAATAATTGTTAATAATTTCTTATGTATCCTTGTAGAAACCATTTAAAACTTGTGTTCACATGCAAATGTTCTTTGTTTCTCTTTTTCACAGTTGGATTATCATTATATACATACCCTTCTGTATCATTTTTTTACACTTAATAATACATTTTGGATATATTTCCTTATCAGAAAATGTAGAGCTGATTATTGGGGTGATGCTAATTAGCATGATAAAATAAGGATATGCCATAATCTATTCAATAAGCTCCCTTTGAAAAACTTTTAAGTTTCTTCCAGTTTTTTGCTGTGACAATAATCTACAATATTATTAAAAGAAATGGATGTTGTCAGGAATTTCTTGGAGTGACCATTAGGGAGTTATCATAAACTAAAATTCCTCTCTAGGTATGTTGAACTTAATCTCCTAATCTCAGCTCAGGTACATGATCCAAAAAAGGATTTGTTCTCACTTGTGTATGTATGAAGACAAAGTGCCTTCCTAAAGATATGCAGATTAAATTACTTTTAGTTAATCTGTTTAAGAAATCCTCACTTTGAAAAGAATGAAATAACATGAATTGAGTTCATCCTGGGAAATCTCCACTGTATCAAAACATAGGGTACTGTATCTGTGGAGCTATTGATTTGCTAAGATTCATTAACTTATTTAATGATCCAGGTGCTTTGAATTACTTTATGAACTCACCATTTTTGAAGTGTGCAGAGATTTATTACATAGTTTATGTAATTTCTAGGCCTTTGTTTGGCCCACTATTAAACCCTCTATCCACTTATCAGCTCTGATAGGAAAGGTTCCATGGTGATGGGTTCTACTAGCTAAAAGTCAATTTGATTTTGCCCTTGTACATCAATTCTCTGTGCTATCCTCATTTTTCATCACAAAGATAAGCAGGAGCTGTTTGTAGTTCACTCAAACCTCCCTATTTGTATTCTCTTGCACAGGGTGACATTATCCTATAGATTCAGAGATGGAAGCTCTAGCTATTCTCTCTATCACAGAATTCATTTTCCATGTCCTTGCCTGGAAATTGAATACAGAAACCACTTTGCAATTTTTTTCTCATCATTTTAAAGATGCTCATTTTGTATATACATATATTTATTTCTTACCCCACAGGCAGATCTGTCTGTGGCAGTTTCTGGTTGCCATTACTTATCACAAATCTTATAAACACACTCTGAATTATATTTACAGAGTTGATTGAAAGAAAAACCAGGTGTGATATGTAAGCTAGAAAAACACAAAGATTTCATATGAGGTCATATACCCAAATCACTAGCAGAATTTGGTACCTTAGCAAATGTTCTACTTACTATTCTGTTGGCAGGTACATCTGCAACAAAACGCCTCATAAATATTCAGCTACTCTATACCTCTGTTCTCCAGCTCCCAATGATTGCAATGATGCAATTTTGTCTAGAGTGAAGGAGCAAATGGCAATTAAGCCCACAGACCCCTGTGAATAAGCATGGATTATCCCTGCTTTAAAATACAGAGACAGCTCATGCAAATCATTTGTGCAAGTGATTACTTGTTCACAAACGGGAACTCAATGAATGTGGCAAAACATGTTTATGAGCCCTTTAATAGTGGAGGCTAGATTCCATGGCGTCTGTAATTCCTCCAGTACGAATGGACATTCAGTTGTGGCACAGTGTGAGCTTTTGCATTTGCTTTCTTTCACTGAATTTTTATTGACCTGGAGATCCCTTGTACACTTTGCCCAGTGTCTCCCAATAGTAACATTTTGCAAAGCTATAGTATAACAACTGGAATATTGGCATTGATAACATTCACCAATCATACTCAGATTTCACTAGTTCTATACAGGTTTTTTTTCACCTGGGACAGTTTCTCTACACCACCACAGTCAAGATACTGAATAGTTTCATTACCACAAAGATTCTTCGAGTTATCCTTTTTAAAACACCCCCACCTCTTTTCCACCCTTTCCTGCTACTCCACTCTGCTCCTTGCACCTCTAACTCTTGAGAACCACTAATCTGTCCTCCTTTCTTAAGTTTTGTCATTTCAAAAATGAATCGTACAGTATGTAACCTTTTTGGACTGGCCTTTTTCTGTTATTCAGCATAATTCTCTCGAGATCCATCCAGGTTGTTGCTTGTATCAATAGTTCATTCCTTTCTACAGTTAAGCGTATTCCATGTTATGGATATACTAGAGTTAGTTTAGCCATTCACCTATTAAAAGACATCTGGGCTGATTCCAATTTTTGGTTATTACAAATGAAACCTGCTACTAACATTTGTGTACAGGTTTTATGTGGAAATGAGTTTTTTTTTTAAATCCTCATCTGAGGATATTTTTTCCATTGTTTTTCAGAGAGAGTGGAAGGGAGAGAGAGAGAAACATCGATGTAAGAGAGACACATTGATTGGTACCTCCCACACATACTCCGACCAGGGCAGGGAGAACCTGCAACCCAGGTGTGTGTCTCTGACTGGGAATCGAACCCAGACCCTTTGGTTCTCTGGCTGATGCTCTAACCACTGAGCAAAACAGACCAGGGTGAGACCTACAAAATCTTATTAACCAATGTCACCCCAATAAATTTAATAAAAACAAATAAAGAAAGAAAGAGAAAGATAAAATAGCAAGCCTTTATTTACAATGGTTAATTATTTTTTGACCACTTAATGTCTGCCAGGTGCTATGCTAAGTGTCTTACATGCATTAATTCAATTCTCAAAACAATTTCATAAGGTAGGTGTTATTATCTCACATTACAGAGGGGGAAATTGAAACACAGAGTGATTAATTAACTAGTCCAAGGTTACATAATGAGTAAGTGATGAGCCAGGATTTAAAACTACATCTATTTGAATCCAAAACTGGTCCTATTTACTGAAGATTTTTAATTACAAAATTCAATTTCTTTAATACATATAAGACTATTCAAGTTATTTATTTCTTCTTAAGTTTTAATACTGTGTCTTTCAATAAATTGGTTCATTTCCCAAAGCTAATCCTCTCAATTATTGTACTACTGTAGCATGCATGCCTCTTTCAGGAGTGCCTATATATTTTTTTATGTAGACACTATGGAATGGACTTGTCATTTAATCATGGCATTATAAGAACTATATAGAGATTCTAGAAAGTAGAAAATCATTGCAAGTAAAACTAAGGAATTAAGTGATTTGATTATATTTGATACTTATCTCCTTTTAAATATATGAGAAGAAAATATAGAACTCTTTCTTAAAGAATTGTCTCTTATTTTTAAAGCTGAACCTAAAGTAACACATGCTTTCTATTTTTTCAGTTGTTTCTGAAAATATAACAATTAAAGAAACAAGTACAACTCTTTCACAACAAATAGCTTTCACAACCCCATCCCAAGTTACTGAACTAAAGCCGCAAAAGACTGTATATTCTTCTACAATGATGTCTAAAGGCATGCCTGTATTTGCAACTGACTATACAATCATATCATATTCCAATACCTCTCCATCTCTGGAAACAATGACTGCACCAACATTTTTAAAGACATCCATAGCTGAGACAGCTACATTCGTAGCAGACATTTTGTTTACTTCAGCAGCCATTGCTCTACCTACCAAGAATACCTCCATAGGCACTACTACCAATTCCACAAAAATAACTAAATCCCCATCTTCAGAGAGCACAATGACAACAAAAATGTCTGGAGCCATTGTTACTGAGACCTTTCATCCAACTACAGCTACTAATTTCCTATACACATCTGGATTTACCAAGAATTCAATTACATACAAAACTTCAGCAATTAGATCTCAGCTCATCATTATAAAGACAACATCTTTATGCTCATCTATTGAGTCAACATCCAAGTCTAAATTCTCTTGGCCCAAACACAAATCCACAAGTATTCGAGTACTCCCTATCTCCACAGCTGACCAGAAGTTTCTTGCATCTACAGTGGCTGGAACTGTACCTTGTTCTACAGTGAAACAGAGTTCTACTCACATTGGGACTGAATCAGCAGTCCTACCTGAGTCTGTGCCCATCTCCACAGCTGCTCCAGTAAATACTACATTTCCTAGAAATCAAACATCTACATTGGCAATGACTGATACAAAAATATCATTTACAATTCATTCAGTGACGCTTCCAACTAAGTTTATTGAGACAACTCCTGAGCTAAAAACACCTGAAACAGAATTGACATCTACAAATTTCCAGGATGTCTCTTCATCCAGAGTGGAGAATACAATATCTATCTCCATGCCAAAAGAGGCCTCTTCTATGGCCCTTCCTTTCAGGACATCCTTTTCACTCACTGGAGCTCCGAATGTACAGACAAATATTGATACTGAGACTACACATACAGCCTTGACTCCTGGAACCACACTTGCTCATACAGCTGCTGAAAGTATGATTTACCCCACAGTCACTGGGCTAGTGCATACTAAGAATACACCCACAAGTGATGAAAACATGTTTCCTTTGACTTCCACTAGATCAACTTCCACATCCAATGTATCTGAATCTGGCCTCACAACAATAAGTGATGAAGGTGCCCATTTATTCACCAATGAGATCAATTGGACTTCCAGACCAAACCAGACCCTATTGACATCAGTATTCCATGGGAGTACTTCTAATACAGAACATTCATCCACAACTACTGATATTATTATCCCTCCAGAAGCATCCACAGAAAGTGAGTCTACCACTACCACTGATGCTATTATCACTACTGATGCCATTATAGACAGATATACAACTCTATCCAACTTGACATCTCCATGGTTGGCTGATTTCTCCATAATTTCTGGAACCATATCTGTAACCAAATTGCCTGAGTTTAAACTTACCTCTTTATTATTAAACACCACCCCTATGTCCACAGTAGCTGGAAACAAACTTCTTTCAACATCAAGGGAGACAGTTGTTCCACTGGTAGATATAATATCTTCCCTTGCTGACAGTGAGCCAAATTTTTCTATTGAGGAGAGTGCTTCTGAGACCACACAAACAGAGATAAAAAATACAAATGCATTTGGAGAGACAACAATCCCTGTGCCAGAGTCTGCAACAACACAAAGATTCAATACTTCTGTGACAAGGAAAGAAACAACTTCCCATTATCTTAAGGGAAGATCCACTATAGCAGCAACAACAGAGATTTCTCCATTTGCAACAATGCTGGAAGCAACAGATGAGTCTGTACAAATGGTGACAGCTTCTGTTACTGTTTCCCCTTTTCCTGATTTAGAAAAGTTGACTGCCCCATTAGATAATAAAACTGCAACTACTGAGGTGAGAGGATGTTGGCTTTCTCCAAAATCAGTGAAAACCACACCTAAGACTTCATACAATGGAACTGCAGAAATCTTTAATTCCATCCACATGTGCACAGCACAGTGGACTTCAGAGACTCCATCTGAAGGGAATCCAACTCCATCTCCAACTTCTGGGAGCACAAAGACATTCCCTGAACCCCTGGTTGCTTCTATCATAAGGATATTGGAGACCAATTTTGCCACTGGTCCTACAGACAGGAGAGCTATGTCCTTGTCTACTAGTATCTTGCCTCCACAGCCTACAGCTACCCATTTCTCTGCAACCCCTGTGCTTATTACCCATATGTTCTCACCAGTTAATGTCTCTGCTGTCACCTCTTTGGTGGTGTCTGAAGAGACTAAAGTTACCATGTCTGAGCCTTCTGCACTGGCCAGGGCTTCCTCCACATCTGTGCACTCAGATATCTCAACTCTGTCATCAGCTAGAGTGACCACAGCATTGGTGCCACCACTGGATCAGACTGTTTCCACAACCAGTGATATTGTGCCTACCCATGGAGACTCGACTCACACCACTTTAGAGCCCACAATGATCTCTGTCAGAATGACACCTACAGCAATTTCCTTTCTGACAAAAACTCCAGTCCCCTCACTGAGACCTACCAGTCCTGTGGCAACTAAGGCTGAGATCACCCTTCTCTCCACTTCAGCTGACACAGTTAGTTCACCCACATCCCCTCTTGCCTGCTCTAAATCTTTCCCTGACAATATTCCTGACAATATTTCTGTTGTGTCCTCCACTCAGATGATCTCAACTATGTCTACACCAGTAGCAACCCAGCCCATAACTCGAGTGGAGGAGACTTCTATCCATGCTCTCAGCTTTCTGTATACTTTCAGTGGTAGTGGTGATGTTGTTAGCTTGGTTACTGCCTCCACGAAAAATTCTGTTATTGATGAGACCATGCCCTCACACACCTCTGCCAATAAACTTACAACTTCAGATGGTCACATTTCTCAATTTCCCACACGTCTTGAAAACACACTGGTCCCCACTCTATCAGTGACTGATGTTTCTACCTTTTCTTCTGACAAAGAGCAGATGACCACCTCACTAGGAAACATTGCTGAAACTATGGAGGTGACAGAAATGTCCCCATCAAAGAACCCTTTTATTTCAGAGTTCCAGAGTACTTCATCCTTGGAAGTGACAGATATTGGATTTGCTGAGACCACAAAAATTTCTAGTCATCAAACACATTCACCTTCAGAGATTACACTTGTGACTTCACCTGATGGGATTTCAGTTTCATCTCCCACTCCAGGGAGTACACAGACAACACATACCACCTGGACGTCGAGTAACATAGATGTTCACATTTCAGAAATATCTAGTCTTGGAAAAATAGCTCTCCCTTCAGAAGCTCTGACAATTACCACATCTTTGTCTCCTGATAAAGAAAGCATGAGTGCCCTTTCAATATATACTCCCAGGACTGAGAAAATGACAGTAAGCACCACCTCTGTGACTCATCCTTTCTCATACCACCAGGACACTTCATTTGTAAATACTGTAACTTTCAGGGCAACCAGAATATCAAATCCTATAAACATCAACACAGCTCTTTCACATTTGCTTTCACCCAGGACTCAACCTGAGGTGACATCAGTTGCCTTTCCCATTTCTGAAAGCACACAGACCTCCCCCGAGTCTCTGTCTCTTTCCACAACTGAACTATCTAGTGCCAATTTTACAATTATTTCTACTGATGGGATCACTACAGCACTTTCTGCTCCAAGTGTAACTACAGCACTTCTTGGGAAAACTTCTATGGCAACATCCATTCCTATTTACCAGATGTCCTCATTGCCAGTTAGTGTCACTGCCTTCACCTCCAAAAGAGTTTCTGATACTCCTACAATACTAATGACCAAATCTTCTAAAACAACACACCCAGATTGTTTGAGAAGTCCCTCTATAGCGACTTCTGGGCCAGTGTCTGAAATGACCTCAATGTCAGTTCGTGACTCTGCTTTTTCACCTCCAGCTGTTTCTTCTGACAATTCCACAACAGTCGGATCATTTTCTACTTTATTGTCTTCAGTTACTCCTAGGACTACTATGACCATACAAACATCTACATTGGATGTCACAACTGTGACATATGCTGGGCTTACTTCAAGAAACACAATTTTCTCTGCTATTACTACTTCAAAAATGACAGAGATACCCTCCTGGATCACACCTACGTCCTTTTCCTTTCCAACAGAGCCAACTTATTCCTCTGTGAAAACCATTCCATCCACTATTATGTCTGGGGTGGTGACTCCATTTGTAGGCACCACTGTCTCCTTTCTACTCAGTTCTCAGAACACTCAAGCAATTGCTTCCATTCCAAAGACCACATTTCCACCATTTCTATCAACAACTCCACAGTCATTCCAAAGAGATGAGGCTACAACTCTGTGCATATTAACTGGGATTGCTAACAGCTCCCTATCCACTGTAAGCGGTGGTAGAGTAACAATTCTCACAAATACTTGTTCCAGAACTGCTGTTCCTAAATGTGTGATTTCATTGACTCCTTCAGATAGTCTCCATACTTCTTTGAATATTCAGGTTTCCCCATCTTTGGCTAGCTTTAAGAGCATTCCTGGACCAACAAAAAGTATAAAAGCCACCACTTTCCTTTCTTCAAACACACAAAAAAACACTTCCTTGTCAGAAAATACTTCAGCAACTGAACTAACAAAAGGAACCACATCTGTAAATACCCCTGTTTCATACTATCCATGGACTCCATCCAGTGTAACTCTGCCCTCTTTTACATCATTTCTTTATTCACCTTGTAGTACTAAAGCTGAGTTCTCTACTCCAAAGACTTATCTTCCTCCTACATCCCAAATGGTTGAATTTCCAGTTATGGGAACAAGAACCACATCTAGTAACACCCAATCTCTACTTATGACTTCCTGGAACACACCCATGGCTGAAGATTGTCAATTTCCAATTTTCACCACTACTCGTGTACCTACACCCAAGAAGATGGAAACAGAGACTCCATACCTTGTTTCTGGATCTTGGTCAGCATTCACAGCTTCCCAGATTGGCCTTGTATCTGGAGATGTTATGGCAATGTCATCAAGTTCCAAGTCAGGAATTCTTCCTATTTTGGGGATGTCTGAGAGCCCTTCATTATCAATATCCTCAAGATCTATCCCTACCACTTTGGTTGACATTAAGCAAATATTTGGGAAGACTACCACATCTATAACTCCTGGGACCACACTCCCATCAAATCCTTCTGTTGCCACTTCAGAATCTGTAATTTCAAAGGCTACTACTTCAGGTTCCCTTCTGGTAACTGTGTCTAACACTCCTCACATTATAACTTCCTCTGCAGTAGAGGTGCAGCCCACACTGGACTCCCTTCCAAATATAACCACCACTACATCTACAACTACTGAAGCCTCATTTCCACTCACATCTACAAGAGTAACACATCCTTCTACAGCAACTGTGTCTTCACTGCTTTCTTCCTCTTTTGAGACAACCTGGCTGGGCTCTACACCTTCCTCTTTATCTATGGAAACATTGACTTCACCTATTGCCATTAAGTCCACAGGTACGTTCCATAATGTGTGCGGTGCATCACTAATAGAATGCATGCACAATGAGCCAGCCATGTGTTCTCCAAGGTGGACAGTTCTCTGAAGGCAGAAAAGGATAAAGAAGGGTATAGGTGTTTCTTAACTCTTTCAGTCAGTGGGTACAGTGGGTACTTTATCCAAATATAAAACTCTCTAGCCATCTTATATTCGCTTTATTAAATATAATGCAAATGTATCTTTTTACTCAGTGTGACATTTCTAAATCTCCTTTCCACCCACTTTGTTCTTGATGTTCTGACTTTGCCAATGTGAACATGGATCAGGAAGCTCGCCCCCTTTGCAATAAGAGGATTACATAATCTTAGGTCTGACATATTGATCAGAAATCACCAGAAGATATTTCTCTGATACAAGTCTCAGCCTTCTCCATTCTTCACCTCCAGATGACTTGTAATGCTTACCAGTGGCCAGAAAGTATTTGGCTTTCATATTGCTCAAATTTTGGATGTTCCTTCAACTTTTAGTATTCCAAAATTGAAATTTGATAGGGCAAACAAGAGAAAGAGGTAACTACAAAGAGAAAAACCTGAAGCAGAAAGACACAGGAAAAAATATTTCCTCAGAACAAATGATCTTGTGAGATTATGTTTAGCTTTGTTGTTAAATTAACTGGAGATCCGTTGATCAACAAAAATTGAGGATTTGGGAGATTTGTAGAATGTGTATCATCTGTGTAGGGAACGGCCCAAATAATTAAAACAAAAGTGCAATGGTACATCCTGTTTGCTTTTTTAAAAAATTATTTAAAATTTGTTTCAATTACAGTTTACATTTAATATTATTTGGTATTAGTTTTGGGTGTATGGCATAGTGGTTAGACAATCATATATAAAATGTTTCCCTGATATTTTCAGTACCCATCTGGCACCATACATAATTATTACTATATTATTGACTGTATTTCCTATGCTGTACTTTACATCCCTGTGACTACTCTGTAACTACCAATCTGTATTTCTCAATTCCTTCACCTTTCACCCAATTCCCCAACATACCTTTTCTGTGGCAACCATCAGTCTGTTCTCTGTATCTATGCATCTGTTTCTGTTTTGTTTGTTCCTGTTTTGCTTTTGAATATGAAGCCAAAGTGCTAGTTCTTGACCTTGGAATTAGATTAAGCAAAGTTTAAGAATGAGATTTTACTGTTTAGTTTCTTTAAAATAAAGAGCAATTTTGCCCTAGTCGGTTTTGCTCAGTGGTTAGAGCATCAGCCTGCAGACTGAAGGGTCACAGGTTTAATTCCTGGTCAAGGGCGCATACCTTGGTTGCAGGCTCCATCCGTGACCCTGGCCAGTCCCTGTGGGAGGCAACCAATTGATGTGGGTGTTTCTCTCTCTCTGTCTCTGTCTCTCCCTCTCCCTTCCACTCTCTCTAAAATATCAATGGAAAAAATATCCTCGGGTGAAGATTAACAAAAAATAATAATAATTAAAAAAATAAAATAAAGAGCAATTTTGACCAAATTGACAGAAGTTAAATTTCTTGAACTCAATAAATACAATTAATCTCCTTATTTTTTTAAATTACAGTTTCCTTCTACAATATTGGAATGAGCTTCTCTGTCTTTGGTGAAGAGTCAGCAATCCCTATTACCAGTGCCTTAAATGAATTAGCAGAAAATTGGGTAAAATAATCTTTTGAACATTTATGGTACATATAAAATATGTGAATATGTGTATGTATGTATCTATATATATGACAAACATTGAGCGGATTAAAACTAGATTTTACTTTTTCTACCCATAATACATTTCACAACTAATTGTTTTTGACTTTTCTGCTGAAAATCTGTCCACTCTGTAATCAACACCATGAGGATTTATGTGTTTTTTTTCTTTTGTAGTGCTAAATGCTGGAAGCTTTTATGGGATGTGAATATTTTAATTTGTTTAGAAGTGTACCTTTCCCTCCTCTGATACAAATTCTGGGTCTTTGACAAATTTTCCTATTTGGGGAACGTAGGAGAGCAGTGATAACAAAGTCTATGCCATCGAATTTAAATATTTTTATTTTCTGCATTTTAATTTTTCTTTCACTTACACAATAAATATTTTACTTATCTTTACATTTTTCTGGTAAGCTACATACTCTCTGTAAAAATCCAGAAACTGAAACCTGAAACCCAGAAAATATACATCCTCTAATATTGCTCTTTGTATTAACTACAGTTTGAGGTATTTTTTTCTATACATACAATAACATTGATGCATGTATGTTCTTTTACAAAAATAATTGAAATCATACTAATTATGCTAACTTTAAGCATATTCATGATTATAAATATAAATCTACCACATACACTTTAACAGATGCATAGGATTTCACTAGATAATTGTGAAGTAGTATCTTTTAATCTAGGCATCCATTGATGGGCATTCATGTGTTTCTATTTTTTCTCTATTTGGAAATGATGCTAACAATAATGCCCTTGCAATAAATTTTGGAGAGGCACTTGAGTATTTCTTTAGGATAAATTCCTAGAACTAGAATTGTTAACTCAAAGGACATGAATATTTCACATTTTAATAGCTATTGCTAAGTGACCCCCCAGATAGGTGATACAAACTTGTACCCCCACCAACAGTAAATGATCATGTCTGTTTCCCCTCTTTCCCCATCAGCATTTATTTTCAAGTGTATGTGATAAGTTGTTGACATGATTGGGTATATTTGTCTGCTAGAGTTGTCCTAACAATATGATGCTCTAGGTGGCTTGAACAACAGACATTTATTTTCTCAAGGTTCTGGAGACTGGAAATCCAAGATCAAGGTGCCAGCAGGGTTGGTTTCTGGTGTGGTCTCTCTCCTTGGCTTGTAGATGGCTACCTTCATGTTGCATCCTCATGTGGCTTTTTCTGTGTGTGTGCATGCAGAAAGCAAGAGCGAGAGAAAGAGTGAGCGAGAGGGAGAGAGAGAGATCCGGTGTCTCTTACCCTTCTTATAGTGATACCAGTCCTATTGGAATAGGACTCCACCTTATGACCTCATTTAGCCTTAATTACCTCCTTAAAGGCCCTATCTCCAAATATAGTCCCATTAGGCAGTTAGGGCTTCAACATATGAATTTGGGGCGGGGGGCACAATTAAACTCATAACAGTAGGTAAAAACCAAATGGAACAGATGGACATGTTGAACCAACTGAAATAATGAATGCAGCTTAATGATCACATCATCTCAGATAACTTTGCTCTCGGTTAAGATAGAGGAGTAGGACTACTAAAACAGATATGCTTTGTCTTTTACAGATGAATTCTATGTTTCAGAACAGTGAATTTGCTCTTGCTAATCTGGCTATTCAAATTAAAAGCAGGTATGTGAATGTCATCTGCTGTGGGTTGAAAGGCAGTTTGAGGGCATTGTGGCTTTGTTATTATCCAGGGGAGACTTCCTGTGTGTTTTTTTTTCTGAGATGTAGGAACTGCTGCATTTTGAGTTGTATCTTTCCTTCTGAGTGTAGGTTCTCTTTGGAATGAGAAATACATTTGTATTATTACTATAAAGTATAAAGCCAATGGGAGAACAAAACAGAAGAAAATAAGAAAAGGCAATAGTGGAATTGGACTCAGTTACCTCTAATGCCCCCTTTAGCTTTAAAATGCTATGATTCTGTGACTTGGGGAAAAAATCATGCCTTAAAAGATGAAACACTCAGAGTGACCAATGCAAGAGGATATATAAGGCCTTTTATTTTTGGACAGTGCACTTCCAGGAATTAGAAATTCCAAAGGGAACTTGAATTTTTTAAAGTGAGGAATGCTGACTAGTTCAAAACTTGCCTGGGGCACAAAATTGGAGAGCTGATTGTAGTGAAATTGGCAGGCACTGAGTAATATCAAGGAGAAGATAACCAAAGCAATTAGTCATCTGAGAAATATTTCCTCTGCTCTTGCATTGTGCATATACTAGTCCTCTGTTAAAGGAACATCTGGAACATCTTTTCAGATCAATATGTACAGATTTAGCAAAGGATCCTCTTGTATGAGTGTGCCTTGGTGTATTTACCCAAATACCTAGTAATGGACATTTCAGTTATTTCCACCCTTGTATATATATTTTTATAAATCCTTGCTGGTACTATTATGGGATAAATTCTTGAAAGTGGGTTTGCTGAGTCAAAGGCTTACTACCATTTTGTTACATGAATAATGACCAACCTCTTTTGAAGGATCTCCTTGGAGCCCTAGTATTATTTGAATTCCAAGCTGGGAGATTCTGTTTTACCTCAGAGTTGTCCTTCTCCTGAACTTGTGTCTTTATATATTTGGTACTTTATTTCATTTTTCTATAATTTTGATGCTTTTGATACAGAAACACTTCTAAGGAAGAAATAACCATGGACAGAACTTTTGTAAGTAATTTTTCAAAATGGATGTACTTGTAACCCATCTTATACCTGATTAGATGTAAGTAAATAGCTCTTCCACCCAAGTACATATTATTAATCAAAGCTCAACTGTGATCATTGAGGGTCAAAATACGTTACCTTCTTTGGAATCTGCACAAAAACCCATTAAGGAAACCATCCTCTGCTTTTCTGATCTATATATGTGGCAGTTTTTTTTGAGACATATTTTGTGGGCTATGGGAGTATGGAATGACTTTGGGATTGTAAATGGTAAATGGAAGTTCTAGATTGTGGACTTCTTGCAAAAAGCCTGGTTCTTCCAGGAGTGACACAGTTGTTTGCAAGGCTGGCATTCACATAATAAATTTCTCTTCTATTTGTATAGATTTGAAATCAGAGTGTGACAAAACTATCTCCCATCATCCTTGCCCCAATTCTCAGTACTTACTCCAGTGCTTCAAAGTTTTACAATGTTAGACCCTGAAAGGATTAATAAGCACACAGATTTTAAGCTATTTAAATGAGATAAATATTTTGACTATATGAAATGCAATCAATGCATTCCAAATTATCTGCCATCATTTAAAATACTTTCTATAAATAGCTGAATCAGAATTTTTTATTTAATACATGACAGATAACATAATATGACTAAACTTCCTCTCAAATAATAGGTGTAAAAGCCTATTGTGATAATGTGGTTCCCAGAGTCAGGCTCTTTGGGTTAAAATCCTTGTTCTTCTACTTCCTGTCTGTGAGACCTTGGGCAACATAATTAATCTCTCCCTGCCTCAGTTTCCCAATCTATGAAATGAGAATAACAATATTATCAGTCCTCACAGGGCTATTGGAAAGGTAGAATGGGATAATTTATGTAAAGTGCTTAGCAAAAGACATAGTAAATGCTTGGTATTACTATCACTATGTTAGGCTTCAGATCCAGAAAGCTTAGATTCTGCTCCCAGTTCTTTGACTCCTCAGTTATATGATATCAAGCAGATCATTTAACTTCTCTGAGACTTAGCTTCCTCATTTAGAAAATGGAGTGACAATCCTTGGATTGCCCACTCTCCAGAGTTAGTTTGAGAACTAAATGTATTGATGATTTGGAGGGTGATTTGAAGATGGCAGTGAGTTACATAAGAATAAAGTATAATTATGATTGTTGTTGTTAACAATAAGCCCTGTACTCAGTCGTGATGTTTGTTTAAAGATTTCAGTGACTATGTAATTTTCTTTTGCATTATTTGGAACAGAGAGAAGGGCAAGAGATGGCTACAATTTCCCATGTACTATACAGGTAGGAGCTGAGTTTATTCATAGCTGGTATATTTAGTTCTGATTTCCCTTCTATTTAATTCTGTATATGCAGCCTGTTGGTCAGAGTTGTCAGGAGACTGTATATGCAGTCTGTTGGTCAGAGTTGTCAGGAGATCAAAGTACCTGGTGATTATTTTACAGAGGCTGTAATTGGGCTATTGTCTTCATGAAATAAGTTGTTCTGGTTGGTCACAGCACAGCCTAGCAGCCTGCCTGCTGCCTCTTTGTAGTGAAGAGAAAAGGGACTCCAAAGTGGTCATAATTTGGGGATGGGGGAATAAAGTGTTTGTTGACATCAAAAATGTCCACAAAATACTGAGCAGTAAAATTGAAAAAGCAACATGGATGACATCCTTAGTCCTGTTCAGCCTCGTAGGCCAGCTCTTCGCAGAACCCTGGCTATTGCTGGGCTGCTTGATGCGACTCAAGAAGGTCAAAGAAGACTCATGGAAAAGCAATTGAAATGTTCAGGGTGCTAAGAATAGAGTCTGTTGCAGCAAGAGGAGAGATTTTAAAAAGAAGTGCTCTCTTTTGACTGGAATGATGACAGATGAGACAAGAGAGGCCCCAATTGAAATGTGTAAGATGAACAGGGTCTTCACCAAATATGAATAAGTGGAGGGGGAGGGATATCTTAAATTGGACGTAAAACCTTTGAGTAAACACAGGCACATCTAAATTTCAACAGCTGGTAGGAAACGTAAGAAATGTATTCTTCAAAAAGACTTATCTACAAATGGAAATGGAGAAAAGGTACAAGTAAGTTTGTGAATCTGAAGTGTGCTCTGTCATGGAGCAGTAGAGGAAAGTAGAATCTTTGAGGAACTCATTACAGAGGTTGAGGTCAAGGACAGCCCTATTCTTTCATAACATGTCTTTTAGTGGAAATAATATTTAGAAATGAAATATTAGGTCTTTGTGACCTTGGTTAAGGTTTAGTTTTCTCATCTGTAGAATGAGGATAATAATAGCACTACCTCATAAGGCTGTTGTGAGGATAACATGAATCAAAACATGTGGAGCAAGAACTCCATAAATGTTAGCTACTATCATTATCACATCACTATTATTCAAATAGGCCTTTTATAGAACACATCTCTGTAGACTAATTGAGCATGTGCCTATTTGCCTTATTGCAGTAATAATGGATAAATTGGAGACCAGAAGGATAAAAGGTTTTCTCTGAAGTAATAAATCCTGAGTACCTCATCTCCTCTATTAATTATTACAAACTTTTAGAGAAATAGTATGGCTAATCAATTTCAACATAATGAAAATGTTGCTGACAGTTCTTCTCCACCTCTATCATCTATCTATCTCTATCTCTATCTATCATCTATCTATTATCTATCTATCTATCTATCTATCTATCTATCTATCTATCTATCTATCTATCATCTATCTATCTATCATCTATCTATCTATCTATCTATCATCTATCTATCTATATCATCTATCTATCTATCTATCATCATCTATCTATCTATATCTATCTATCTATCATCTATCTATCATCTATCATCTATCTATCATCTATCTATATCATCATCATCTATCTATATCTATCATCTATCATATCTATCATCTATATCTATCTATCTATCTATCTATCATCTATCTATCTATCTATCTATCTATCTATCTATCTATCTATCATCTATCATCATCTATCATCTATCTATCTATCATCTTCTATCTATCTGTCTATCTATCATCATCTATATGAGAAAATTTATTAGACAATTTCAATATTCTGTCTTCTATAATTTCTTAAGATTTGCTACTTAATAGCTATAAAATATTTGATGTTTATGAACTACCATTAAGTCATTTATACAGAATTTCATCACCATAGGCCAAGCTGCACACTGCTGACATAATTGCAACATCTTTTTTGTTCTGCTTTCTAGCTGTGTTTGTCAGGTCGTCATAAAGGCCAGCTCTTCTTTAGCACCTGCCGAATTGATTAGCAGGATCAAAAGTAAGATACAAGGCAACTTCATGCGTGGAAACTTCACACAAGATCATGTGACATTATTAGTAAAGTCTGAACACGTTGCAGTGAAAAAACTAGGTAATTTGGGTGAGGGTATTTCCATATGAATTCACTTCCCTTATTATAAAGTTCATAATGCATACATAGTAAGAGATCCTGAATTCAGAGGGGAGACAAGTGGTCTTCATGTTCCTTTCCACATCCTTAGTGCCCCCTTGCCCTGACAACCTTTCCATCTCTA
This sequence comes from Miniopterus schreibersii, assembly GCF_964146895.1. NCBI lineage: Eukaryota > Metazoa > Chordata > Mammalia > Chiroptera > Miniopteridae > Miniopterus > Miniopterus schreibersii. The sequence continues at coordinate 6,551,744 of NC_138104.1, read as the reverse complement.
TATCTATCTATATCTCTATCTATCATCTCTCTATCTATCTGTCTATCTCTATCTATCATCTATCTATCTATCTATCTATCTATCTATCTATCTATCTATCTATCTATCTATCTATCATCTATCTATCATCTATCTATCTATCTATCATCTATCTATCTATCTATCTATCTATCTATCTATCTATCTATCTATCTATCTATCATCTATCTATCATCTATGTATCATCTATCTATCTATCTATCTATCTATCTATCTATCTATCTATCATCTATCTATCTGTCTATCTATCTATCTATCTATCTATCATCTATCTATCTATCTATCTATCATCTATCTATCATCTATCTATCATCTATCTATCTATCATCTATCTATCTGTCTATCTATCTATCTATCTATCTATCTATCTATCATCTATCTATCTATCTATCTATCTATCTATCATCTATCTATCATCTATCTATCATCTATCTATCATCTATCTATCTATCTATCTATCTATCTATCTATCTATCTATCTATCTATCTATATCTATCTATCTATCTATCTATCTATCTATCATTTATCTATCTATCATCTATCATCTATCTATCTGTCTATCTATCTGTCTATCTATCATCTATCTGTCTATCTATCTATCTATCATCTATCTATCTATCTATCTATCTATCTATCTATCTATCTATCATCTATCTATCATCTATCTATCTATCTATCTATCTATCTATCTATCTATCTATCATCTATCTATCATCTATCATCTATCTATCTATCTATCTATCATCTATCTATCATCTATCTATCTATCATCTATCATCTATCTATATCTATCTATATCTATCTACCATCTATCTATCTATCTATCTATCTATCTATCTATCTATCTATCTATCTATCTATCATCTATCATCTATCATCTATCACCTATCTACCTATCATCTATCTATCATCTATCATCTATCTATCATCTATCATCTGTCGTCTATCTATCATCTATCTCTATCTATCTATCTATATCTATCTATCTATCTATCTATCTATCTATCTATCTATCTATCTATATCTATCTATCATCTATCTATCTATCATCTATCATCTATCTATCTATCATCTATCTCTATCATCTATCTATCTATCATCTATCTATCATCTATCATCTATCTATATCTATCTATCTAATCTATCTATATCTATCTATCTATCATCTATCTCTATCTATCTATCTATCTACCTATCTATCTATCTATCTATCTATCTATCATCTATCTATCTATCTATCTATCTATCATCTATCTATCTATCATCATCTATCTATCTATATCTATCTATCTATCATCTATCATCTATCTATCATCTATCATCTATCTACCATCTATCTATCTATCATCATCTATCTATCATCTATCATCATCTATCTATTTGAGAGTGAGCCAGAGGGGTTAACAGAGACTGTTACACACAATAGCTGCCCAATAGATACTTGCTAATTTATTAATTGATTTACCTAGCCTGTTCATCTTGGAAAGTGATCTGGAAACAGCCCAGAATTTCTCTCGTGGTCATTTTCTTTTTAGATTAGCAAGGCTTTAATGGTAAAAGAAAAAGACTATCAGGCCACTCCACCTTCTTCCCACTTATGCCAGCTTTCTTCCTTTCCCCCAGTAGACTGGGGTAAAAATATTGAGCTAACCCAAATAATACACATAAGCATTAGAATATACAATCCTTGGCAACAAACTAATAGGATGGCAGAGGGCAGGTTGCAATTGCTAATGAAAGTGAGATGGAAGGCAGAACAACTGAAGCCACAGGCAGAGCCACCATGCAAATGACACTAATGAATGTGTCCCAAGAATGAGCATAAGGCCCTTTCATCCTCACTCAGAGAGGAGATGGGGATGGCTGGGCAAGACTGGCTGGGCTACTTCTTGGACCACTCTATCAACACCTGAGGGAAAGATTTTCTGAATCAGGGTCGGAGACCCAGGGGATGGTCAGTAAAAACAGGGACCTTATCATATAACATAGTCCAGGTCATATCTCCCTTAAGGTGACAACACTTGGCAGCAAAACCTTTCCCTCAGCATCAACAAGCTTCTGTCTATATTAGTGATAACAGATACATTGAGTTTACTTAAACCAAATCTACCCCAAAGTCCATTAAGAAGCAAGGAGCCATCCAGGAACAGAAGTCAGTCTGTCATTGCACCTCACACTATTAACAGCAGATACCTCAGAAGGAGGGCACTTGGCAGGTGGGGACTTTTATTTTTACTCTACGCCTCTTTGTGTGGCTTCAGTTTTTTTTCAAGGCACATGCATCATTTTTAAAGACAAAAACAAAAAACCTGCCCTGTCGCCTGGCTGGCATGGCTCAATGGTTGGGCGTAGACACACGAACCAGGAGGTCACAGTTTGATTCCCAGTCAGGGTACATGCCTGGGTTTTGGCTCGATCCCCAGCAGGGGGAGTACAGGAGGTAGCTAATTAATGACTCTCATCATAGATGTTTCTATCTCTCTCTCACTCTCCCTTCCTCTCTCTGAAACAATAAAAACATTAAAAAAAAAAAATCACCTGCCCTGTGAACTGGTAGTTTTAATGAAAAGAACTAAATGTGAGGGTGTATGGGAGGCTTATTTTTTTTAAAGAAATATCCCATTTAATGCTATTTTCAGTGAAGCCTGCTTTATTTTTTAATTTTTAATTTTTTAAAAATATATCTTTATTGATTTCAGAGAGAGGAAAGGAGAGGGAGAGAGAGAGATAGAAACATTAATTATGAGAGAGCTATTGATCAAGCCCTCAATTGGGCCTGTGCCCTGACCGGGAACTGAACGCCGATTGCCTGGATCCTAGGTCGATGCTCAACCGCTGAGCCATACCCAGCCAGGCGAAGCCTGTTTAAATGGCTTGGTTAAAAGAAAAGTTTCCTCTGTTATTTGCTGATGTTTGTGCATGGGGTAATAATGATGGGTCATAATAGATATTCGTGATACTTTTAAGTGCCTCTTGCCCTTTAAAACGTGCATACATTTTCTCTGCAGAGCCAGGAAAGTGCAAAGCTGAAGAGACAACCTCTAAATACAAAGGGACATATAAGTGGTTCTTAACCAACCCTACTGATACAGCCCAAACTAGATGCATAAAAAATGAGGCTGCAAATGCTACTAGAATCTGGTATGTATTGGCCAAGTTCTAAATGCTGGTTCAGATACACAAAGATCTGCTAATTAAGGGCATGTTTCTGTGTCATTTGTCTGAGTATGCTCCTTCTCTCCCCCTCTACTACTAGTCTTTCTTTCCTTTCAGCCTACTTAAGAATACAATGCAACATAATAACATTCCAGAAAAAATTTCAGGATGACAAAAGAGAGAAAAAGTCACTCATAATCCCATCATCTGAACACAGCTGTTTTTAGGTTGTCATATTTTTTCATCTAGGCTTTCACTGCATTCCTTTAAGTTTTATGTAGTGATAATCAGTCTTCATATCAATAATGGAATTTGTGCTCTGGCTGGTGATGCTTAATGGTTAGAACATCTCCCCATTCACTGAAGGGTCTCAGGTTCGATTTCTAGTCAAGGGCATGCACCTGGGTTTCAGGTTTGATCCCTAGCCCTGGGCAGGGTGCATGCTGGAGGCAACCAATTGGTGTGTCTCTCTCCTCTCACATCGATGTTTCTCTCTCTCTCTCTCTCTCTCTCCCTCCCTCTCTCTCTCCCTCCCCTCCTTCCTCTCCTTCCACTCTCTAAAAATCAATGGAAAAAATATACTCAAGTGAAGATTAACAACAAAAAATAATAATGGAATTTACCTTTCATTCAACGGTTTATCAATATTTTCCATGTTTGACAGTCATCTTCTTAATGACCATTTTGAAAAACTGCCTCAGAAGCTAACTCATTGATGGGCCATAACAATTTACTAAGTCACTCTTCTATTGTAGATTTTATCATTTTCCTTCTTAAAGTCATCAGCCCCTCTTCTATTACTCTCTGATGTTAAGGGTTTCTGTCTTTAAGTTAAGTGGACACAACAGAAGGGCAGCCAGTTTTGACAGAAGCTCTAAAAGCTCTCTTTTGGAGGGCAACATCTTGAATCGTAGTCTACCTCTTACTCCCTACATCTAATCAGTCAGCAAATCATGCAGATTTTACAAAAACTCAAATGCAGAGCTCACATCTCGCCTTTCCTCTACAAGCACACAGCCACTACCCTAGTGCAGGCCCTTAATATATCTTGCCCACTATTAGAGCAGTTTCCTTGTCTTCTAACTGTCCATTACCCACCAGCTATACTCCATACTGCTGCCAGTGTGATTTTATTAAAGTATGGTTGCCATCATGCCACTTTCTCACTCTGGTTTCACATTGCCTCAAGAATTAAGTGCAAATCTCTAAACACAGTACTCTAGACCTGCAGGCTCCCTTCTTTAATGCATTCCAGTCAAAAAAGGCCATTTGCCAACTTAATTGTGCTTCCTCGTGTCTTTTTTTGCTTATGCTATTTGCTCTGTGGCTGCTGCTGCTGGTGGGGCTTTTTCCAACTCTGTTCTTTCAGCAACCAGGTTAGCTCAAAAGTTGCAAATATATTTTCCTTCCTTGGTGGTTTGATAGATTCAGTTTTGTTTATATCGCTGTTCTCCTATTTTGCCTATTAAATGTAGTTACATTTACAGTCTCAAACCAAGTTACAAGCTCCTCTAGGGATGAGACCCTACCCTGTTTGTCTTCGTCACCTGCTACCAGTCCTAGAACATAGTGGGTACTCAATAAATGTGTTAGTTGACTTGAAATGAACTGGTTTGAACTGGATGAAGCATAGTGGAGGGTAGATGATGGGGGTCAATGAGCTATAGAGGATGCTATACTAATTGCTTTGAGTAAATTAATATGCTGAGATAAAGACCACATTCTAACAGGAACAGGGGTAAGAAGGGAAAGTGAGGGTAAGGAGTCATTTCCAGAAGGGCAAAATCTCTGCCTTGACTCTTGGTTTGCTGGATATTGCCATGTCCCATCTCAGGCTCTCTTGCCTGTTTGTACTTCCTACCGGGTACCCTAGGTTCACTTCCTTCCCAAAAGCAAAGTTTTCTTCACTTTACAAACATGGGGCTCCCTCCTTTGCTATCTCAGCCAGGAGGCTGGGAGTGGGTAAAGAGGGGAGGCATGCCAAAGGTAAACCATGATCCTTCACCATTTGCTTTAAGACTATTCTGGCCTCATCTTCCACTGAGATAGTTTGTTGTTCCTCTCTCCTCTCTTTTTCAGCTCAATCAGTATGGATACTGGCAAATCTCAGTGGGAAAAACCAAAGTTTAAACAATGCCAATTGCTTCAAGAACTTCCTGATAAGATTGTGGATCTTGCTAATATTATTATCAGTGATGGTAAGACTGTTCTGTACACATTGAAGAAATAATGGAACCTCAGTTAGTTTACTTGACCTGAGACCAGAAAGAGTACAGGGAAACCTCATATAGGAAAATCTACCTCTCAGAAATCCAGTCTCAGAAACTAGGTAGTTAATGTTGGTGGCGGTGAGAGTGGGGCATGACAAGTTAAGACTATCAGTGTTTTTTGTTATATAATGTTTTTTATTTTTTAAAAATTGGTTAATTATTTTTTATTTTATTTTATTTCATTAAAAGTTTTAATAGATAATACTTCACATAGTTTAGTATTGAAAAAACCAAGAATATAGTCAAATATATCCTTCCTACTGCTGACCCCAACCATTCAGTTAATATCTACAGAGATATTTTATGCATCTATAAGGAAATTTATATATGTATATATATACATGTACATATTCATACACAATACATATACATATATGTATAGTTTCCCTCCCCTTTTATACACAAAGTGGAGCATGCATACATGCTGTTCTGCACCTTGCTTTTTTCTCTTAACAATATATTGAACAAATGATCATATTAGTATATGAAGAGCTTTCTCATTCTTATTTCCACTACATTGTATTATACTGCATGTATTTCTTCAACCTGTTTTCTATGAATGGGCATTTAAGTTGTTAATAACATTTTGTTTTTTAAAAACTGCTGTAATAGATATCATTCATATGTCATTTTGTGTAAATTGGCTATTCTTGAAGCACAAATTCCTGAAAGTAGAATTACTGGATCAATCATACATTTGATGGTGTTAAAATGCTCTCTGTAATAGTTGCACCAATTTATACTCCCACTTGCAAGGCATGAAAGTGCCTGCTTCAGAACCCTCTCATCAGCACAGCATGGCATCAGGCTTCTGTATCTTTTGTGATTTGATAAGCAGAAATTGATATCTCAATGTAGTTTAAAAATTTTTATAGAGATATTCACATATAATAAAATCCACCAATTTAATGTGTATAATTCCGTGGTTCTTAGTATATTCTCTAGATTGTGCAATCATTGCTATTAATTCCAGAACATTTTAATTACTCAAAAAGAAACTTCCATACACATTAGCAGTCATTCTTCATTTCCCTCTCCTTCCAGACCCTGGACACCTCTAATCAACTTTGTTTCTTGCTTAATTTTATTTTATTTTTTGTAGTAACAACATGTAACATAATCTACTCTTTTGATAAATTTTTAAGTGTATAATACATGACTATTGACTATAATAGGTACAATGTTGTACAACAGATCTCTAGAACTTATTCATTTTGCTTAACTGAAATTCATGCCTTTTGATTAGTAACTCCCTATTTCCTCTTCCCCCAGCCCCTGACAACTGCTATTCTACCCTGTGCTTCTGTGAGTTCAACTATTTTTTGGATTTCACATGTATGTGAGATTATGCAGTATCTGTCTTTCTGTGTCTGGCTTATTACACTTAGCATAATACCCTCAAGATCCATTCATGTTGTTGCAAATGGCAAGATTTCCTTCATTTTGTGGCTATATAATATTCCATTATATATAGGTCACATTTTCTTTATCCATTTATTTCTTTTTATTTTTAAATGTTTTTATTATTATTATTATTATTATTATTATTATTATTTTACAGAGAGAGGAAAGGAGAGGGAGAGAAAGAGAAATATCGATGTGAGAAAGAAACATCAATTGTTTGCCTCCTGTATGCACCCCAACTGGGGACTGAACCCCCAACCTGGGCATTTGCACTGACCAGAAATTGAACCACAACGTTTTGGTGAATGGGATGACGCTCCAACCAACTGAGCTTTACTGGGCAGGTGCAGATATCTCTTTAATATAGTGATTTCATTTCCTTTGGATATATACCCACAAGTGGGATTGCTGGATCATATGCTAGTCTATTTTTAATTTTTGAGGAACCTCCATATCCATACTGTTTTCCATAATGGCTGTACCAATTTACATTCCCACAAACAGTGTACAAGGGCTCCCTTTCCTCCATACCCTGGCCAGCGCTTATCTCTTGATTTCTAATAATAGCCATTCTGACAGTAATGAAGTGATATCTCATAGTAGTTTTGATTTGCATATCCCTGATGATTACTGATGTTGAGCACCTTGCCATGTATCTGTTGGCCTTTTGTATGTCTTCTTCTGAAAAATGTCTGTTCAAGTCCTTAACCCATTTTTAATCAGTTATTTGTTTTTGTTTCTGCTATTGAGTTTTAGGAATTCTTTGTATATTTTGGAGATTAACTCATTATCAGATATATGGTTTGCAAATATTTTATTCCATTATGTAGGTTGACTTTCCACTCTGTTGATTGTTTTTTTATGCTGTCCCAGTTGTTTTTGTTTTTGTTGTTGCCTGTGCTTTTTGTCACTTATAATAAAGATCATGAAGCTTTTCCCTTATGTTTTCTTTAAGGAGTTTTAGAGTTTCAGGTCTTACATTTAAGTCTTAAATCCATTTCGAATTGATTTTTGTGTATGGTGTAATATAAGGGTCAATATCATTGTTTTGCATGTGGATATCCAGCTTTCCCAACACCATTTGTTGAAGAGACTATCCTTTCCCCATTGTGTATTTTTGGCACCCTTGTTGGAGAACAGTTGATGGTATATGTGTGGATTTATTTCTGAACTCTCTATTCTGTTTCATTGTTCTATATGTCTGTGTTTATACCAGTATCACACTGTTTTGACTACTCTAGCTTTGTAATATATTTTGATACCAAGAAGTGTGATGACTTTGTTCTACTTTTGTGAAATCTAGTTCCCCTGAAGTGTATATCCTCTGATGCTACTCCTTAGAAGATGCAGCCTTCAGCATGTACACATTTTCCCTGACCACCGGGGATGACTGTGGCTCTAGCTGGGCTCTCTCTGAGCATCTCTTTCTTTTTCTCCTCCTTAAGCTTCTGATTGGTCTGCCTCTATTGATATCACATACATCTGTTAGCGTCCTAATTGCTAGTTTATTGCTCTGTTGTTTTTGACATGACCTTGCACCATAAATTGCTCCATGGTCTGATCCAATCAAAGTTTGTCTCCTTGGCAGGGGTAGAGGGTTGTCCGTCTTTGAGACTCCTTCCTACCCTCCTCTGTGCAATATATTTATCCTATGGATAAAGAGCTTGGGGGGGAGATGGAGATGGTGTATGTGCCATTCATCAGATGCTTCAGCAGGCTCCTCCCTATGGAGCAGGAGCTGTGTGTGTATTTGGGAGGAAGGAGGACTTATTCCTGGCACTCAGCTGCTATCACTGCCCAGTATGGATTGTCTACAGTCCAGATTCAGAAAGATGGGAACTGCCAGTTTTCACTGGCTGTCAAATCCACTCAGAATAGCTCTTATACCCCAGGGACCTGGGGGAGATGGTGACTGCTACTTGGCTGCCTAGCCCAATGGAAAAATTCCTCCACAAGGCAGAGCTGTGGGAGATGGGTGCAGTTCTAGCGCAAATGCCATGGCCTCCCACTGTGTTTATCAAGTTTCAGTAGATTTTGTTGAACATGTGCATCTCAATCTGTTGTAATATCTCCCATCAATCTCAAGAAACTTTGAGTGATTATCTTTGATCATTTTGACCAGTGTAATGGGCCATCTTGGACTTCCAGCCCAGTCTAGCCTTCAGATGACTCCAGTTCCAGCTGCCATCTGACTGCAAATGCATAAGAGACACCAAGCAAAAACTGCTCAAATGAGGCCAGTCAAAACACAGAAACATGAGGGATAATAATAAATTGTTGTTTTAAGTTGTTGCATTTTGGAGTGGAACATACAGCAGTCAGAACTAGAATGCTGGCTCATGGGAATTGTTCAATAAATAACAGACAATATTATTGTTTTGATTGTTGCAATTATTGTCAGAGTAATTGTAGCCATTTTAAGCAATAGAGATATATTTATTCAAAAACAATTAAAGGAGGATTCCTTTTATTGCTTTTGCTTGGGGACTTAGAATTTTTACATGAGTGTAATTTGTCCTGAAATTTTACTTAAAAATTATGTAACTCTAAATGAAAAGTCTAGAATTACTTTCTACAATATAGTTGGTCTCCTAGGGGCCTGTTGTTTACTTTCATTCTGCCACAGCAGGAAATGCATGAAGTGAAGTCACACCACTGAAGCCAAAGAATAATGACTGCAGGTAGGCAGCTCTGGCTATCTCATTTACAACAAAGCCTGAACAATTTAATTACAGCAGCAAAAAGATCTATGGGTGAATACTCTGTATTTTTCTTCCATCCCTAGTCTTGTTTTCTCAGGTTCTTTAGCAGATCAGAAGATAGGTGTAACAAGGACAAAATATTAATTTAGAAGTAATTAGTACATGTTCAATGTCCACTCTTCCTTTCACCTCCTCAGAGAGAACTCTGCCCACTCAGTTCTGATGTAGCCATTGTTGGGCAGAGTGAAGTGATGGTTAAGAGCAGGGGAGGGGTTGAAATTGAGAGGATCTCAGTTAAGATTCCTTAATTTACAATGACAATGAGAGAGAGAGAAAGAGCTATTTGAGAGAGGAGAGAGAGAGAGAAAGAGAGAGAATGATGTTTATGCTTTATTATTTTGTTTTTCTAAACAGACTTGGTCATTTATAACATAACCTGGGTATGTTCTCTCTGGAATTTTTCTCAACAGATTGTATTTTTCAATTATTTTCTATTATATTTTAGTTACTCTACTTGAATGTGAGTGATTTAAGCTAAGAGGGTACCACAAGGGAGCTCAGCTTTACATGGGTTATATTGAACTAAAATCTAATTTGTGTTGCATTTGTTTAACAAAGCTCTTAACTTTAAAAGTGGGCAATGATTCAAACAGAAACTATTTTTAAAAGACATTTATAAGACAATTAAGGACATTTGAGCACTGAGTGGATATTTGATGATTTTGAGTATTATTGGTAACCTTTTAAAGATATGATACAGGTATTGTGGTTATGATAAGCAAAGGTCCTTTGTTTTAGAGATGCATACTGAAGTCTTTATGGATGACATGATATGCTGTCTAGAATTTGCTTTAAAATAATCTGGGGTTGGAGGAAGGTGGCTGGGAGTGTAGCTAAAATCAGATTAGCTCTTCATTGACACTCGTTGATGTAAGGTGATTCATGAGGTACATGGGGATTCATTAGACTATTCTTTCTACTTTTGTGCATGTTTGAAAATTTCCATAACAAAAAGTGAAGAAAAAGTGGATGAGTTAATATCTATTGTTCTTACTCTTTTTTTTAAAAAAAATATATCTTTATTGATCTCAGAGAGAGGAAAGGAGAGGGAAAGAGAGAGATAGAAACATCAATGATGAGAGAGTTATTGATCGGCTGTCTCCTGCACACCCCTGACTGGGGATCGAGCCCACAAACCGGGCATGTGCCCTGACTGGGAATCAAACCCCAATCACCTGGATCCTAGGTCGATGCTCAACCACTGAGCCAGCCGGGCTATTGTTCTTACTCTTTAGAAAAAATATAAATTAAGTTTCTTTTTATTTTTATGTCGTTCATATTTGCTTTTTTTCTGTGGGCTGCTGGTTCTTGACAGAAAAACAATCACCACTCTTGATTATGAAAACATGGACTGTTTGCTAATATTTGAATAAAGGTGGGATCTACTTAACTCAATCCAATACTCAAAAGTCTTAACTTGCCCTGGCTGGTGTGGCTCAGTTGATTGGGCATTGTCCGGTGTACAGAAAGGTTGCTGGTTTGATTCCCGGTCAGGGCACATGCCCCGGTTGTGGGCTTGGTTCCCGGTAGGAGGCATGCAGGGGACAGCCGATAGATTTCTCTCTCTCACATCTACATTTCTCTCTCCCTTCCTCTCTCTCTAAAAATCAATAAGTAATCTATTAAAAAGTCTTAAATTAATTCGAATCTAATTGCAAGATAATTCTTCAGTGACAAAAAGGTTTCTTTGATGTATTTAAAATAGGATTTAATGGATAAAAGCTTGACTTATGTGTTACTTTCTGAGACTCCATCTATTGTAGAAATTGAGGTCCATTGTTTTCCTTCTGTAGACTTTGTTATGTTGTATTTCCATTTCACTGCCTTTACTTTTTAAAGGGAAGGAAGTAGACTAGTATGGCCCAAAACTAATGCAGATTTTACATTTCTATTTTGTTTCTCTAGAGAATGCAGATGATGTTGCCAAGCACATTTTAAATTTGATAAATGAATCCCCCTCTCTGGATGAAGAAGAAACAAAGATTATTGTTTCTAAATTATCTGATATTTCACAATGTGATGAGATAAGTATGAACCTAACCAAGGTTATATTACAAATAATTGATGCTGTTTTGGGAAAACAAAACAATTCAGTATCTGATCTACATGAAGTAAGCAATGAGTAAGTACTAATACTTTGGTAGCACAAATTGTTTCATGAAATTTAAAATATTTGTTATTAATTCCTTCACATACAGTATCTGCAAATTTTAAAGGTCAGGTAGCTATGCATTGAAAGCTCAGTTGTGAAATAATGCATTTAAATTTTAACTGAACCTTGCCTCCTACAAGTCCCCTACCAAGGATTGAGCCTGAAACCCGGGCATGTGCCTTGACCAGAAATCTAACTGACAACCTTTTGGTGCACAGGAGGATGCTCAACAAACTAAGCCACACCAGCCAAGGCTGTACATAATTTCTGAATCTCTTATATATTCCTGGAATCCATCTACTTCTCTCTGTCTTTACCACCACTATGCAGTCCTAGGCTCATTTCTCTCAGCTGGCTTTCTACAGTAACCTGCAAATTGGTCTCCCTGTTCTGCTCTTGCCTTTCTATGGTCTATTTTCTACATACCAGCCAGAATGATCTTTTAATGTATATATCATATCATGTCATTATCTTGCTTTTAAAACCACTCAGTGGCTTTCTGTTACATGTAGTATAAAGTCCAAATTTCTTGGCCCATGAGACCCTGCAGGATCTGGATTTACATACAACAGTTTTATTTAATATTTGAGACAATCTTTTGAGATGAGTGCTAGTATTACCTCTGACTTTGCAGGTGAGGAAATGGAAGCTCAGTGAGGTTATTTTATTGACCACATAATTAGAAATTAGAGGAGCTAAGATTTAGACCTCAGTCTGTCTGACTCCAAAGCCAGTGCTCTTATCTAATAATTCCTAAACAAAATAAAGATAGTGATTAAAACTCAAAGAAAAGTCTCACGTTGAGGAAATCTTGAAAGGAGGTGAGTTTTTACATCAAAAAGGCAGGCATGCTCTTCTCTACCTGTGGTACCTTGCAGAATTCTGAGGATAATCAACCGTGCTGGTCATAAGATGGATTTTTTTGGGAAGACAGCAAATCTGACAGTGGCCAGCCTGGCTTTAGCTGTCCTGAGGTTGGACCGCACATTTGAAGGCATGGTCTTCAGCATTCGCTCCTATAAAGAAGGTACAGACACTGAGGTGAGTGCAGTTCAGGGAACTGAGAGCCAATCAGCCAAGCATTGTTCCAACTCTTCATTCATTTACTCCTTGGGAGGGAGAGGGGATACTTTTTGTCAGGTTTTAATCTTCAGGGGACCTTATGAAAATACAAATATTGCAAGGGAGATTCATATATAACCCTCAGTAGGCTAACACCTTGGATGGGATGGCATCCATGGGATTTGCAATGATACACCTTTGGTCCCGTGTCCCGAAATCACCTCTAATGCCAGTTTATCATTTGGTACCATTTATGGAGCACTTATTATATGTCGAGCATTGTGTTACTGTCTCCTTTTTACAGATAAGGAAACAGGGAAGTTAAGTAACTTCCCGATGGACTCACAACCTAATGGCTGAGCTGAGAGTCAATCTTATGTCTGGCTGGCTTTAAAGTCTGGGCCCTTTCCATCACACCATATTACTTCAGACTTTGGCAAGCCATAGGCTGCCAAAACCCATTCAAAACAATTTGAGAGAGCATCATTTTTTAAACTTATAGTTTAAAAAGTAAAGTATAAAATTTACATATGGGGAAATGCACAAATTCTAAGTATACACTCTCTGAATTTTGACAAATGTGTCATCTGTGTAACTTAAACCCCTATCATGATATAGAACATTACTATCACGCCTAAAAGTCCCCTCATGCCTCTTCCCAGTCAATTCTTGAAACTACTACCTGCATTGGCAACCACTATTCCAATATTTTTTGCACTATAATTTTTTCTTTTAAAATATGCTTTTATTGATTTTAGAGAGAGGAAGGGAAAGGGACAGAGATATAGGAACATCAGTGGTGAGAGAGAATCATTGATCGGTTACCTCCTGCACCCCCCCCCCCCACTGGGGATCAAGCCCACAACCCAGGGAATGTGCCCTGACCAGGAATCGAACCATGACCTCCTGGATCATAGGTTGAGGCTTAACCACTGAGCCACACCAGCCAGGCACCACTATAGTTTTGCCTCTTCTAGAACTTTATATAAATGGAATCATATAATATGTACTGTTTTGGGGGGGTTCCATTCTTAAAAAATTATATTTTAATTATAGTTCACATTCAATATTATTTTGTATTAGTCTCAGGTGTTCAGCATAGTGGCTAGACAATCATATACTTTACAAAATGTCTTCCTATATTTCAAGTACCCATCTGGCACTGTGCATAGTTATTACAATTAATATGTACTGTCATGTATAAGGCTTCTTTCATGTAGCATAATGCTCTTTTTGTTGTTTTTGAGATTCATTCTTTTGTTTCTGAAATTTATTCTTTTTTATTGCTGAATAATATTCTATTGTATGGATATACCACAGATTGTGTGACTGTTCTCCTGTTGATGGGCAATTGGATTGTTTCCAGTTTTGGCTATTATGAGTAATGCTGCATTGAACATTTATGCAAAAGTCTTTATGTGGACATATGTTTTCATATATCTTGAATAAATACCTAGAAATGGAATTACTGGCTCATAAGATGTATGTTTAAATTTGTAAGAACCTATCATACTGTTTTCTAAAGTCGTCACTGATATGAAGTGATTTTTCATTTTTGTATTGGCCATTTGTACATCTTCTTTGGTGAAGTATCTCTTGAAATACTTTGCCCGTAGCCCATGGACACAGACAATAGTGTGGTGAAGGCCTGGGATGGGTTGGAAGCTGGGTGGAGGTGGGCAAAGAGGGGGAAATGGGGGACATCTGTAATACTGTCAACAATAAAAAAAAATCTTTTGCCCATTTTTAACTTGGATTGTTTACCTTTTTTATTATTGAGTTTTAAGCATTTTTTACATATTCTGGATAAAAGCCATTTATCATATATATTTTTAAATTTATCTTTCTCATATGTGGAATCTAATGAACAAAATAAACTGGTGAACAAAATAGATTCAGAGACATAGAAGCATGGGACAGACTGATGAATCTCAGGGGGAAGGCGGGGTTCGGGGAGGTCAGGAGAGATATCAGATATATATTTTGAGAATATTTTCTCTTTGGCTTCTCTGTTTATTTCCTCAGTGATGTCTTTTGATGAACATAAGTTTTAATTTTGATGTGGTATAATTTATCATTTTTTTCTTTTATGAATAACAATATATGACTCGTCAAGGAAATCTTTGCCTACTAGCAGGTCATGAAGATATTCTCCTATACTTTTCTTTAAAAGTTCTATGGTTTTAACTTTTATGTTTAGGACTATAATTCTAATTAATTGAATTACATTTTATGTAAGATGCGGTATAAGGTTTAGAGTTCATTTTGTTCAGTATAAGTATCTAGTTATTCCAGCACCATTTATTGAAGACTTTTCTTTCCCGTTGGCTTGTTTTGGCATCTTTAAAAAAATCAAATACTTTTGTAAATGTTGGTCTATTTCTTCACCATTGTCTCTCTCCTCTCCTCTTGGGACTCCAAATACATGTATGTAAGATTTTTGATGCTGGCCCACAGGTTCCTAAAACTCTGTTCACGTTTTTAATCATTTTACTATCTATTCTTCTGATAGCATCATTTCTATTGATTTATCTTCAAGTTCATTGACCTCTGTCATCTTCATGTTACTAGTGAACACTTCCAGTGCAATTTAAAAAATTTAAATACTGTATTTTCAATTCTAGACTTTCCTTTTTTTTGCTTCTGTTTCTGTGCTGTTTCTTCCTCTTTTTGCATTAATTGCAAGCATATTTTATTTTAAATACCTGAGCATAGTTATACTAGCTTCCTTAAAATTCTTGTCTGCTATTTCTAACATCTGAGTCATCTCAAAGTTGATCTCCGTTGATTGTCTTTTCCTTGAAAATGGATCACATTTGTTTTTTCTTCACATATCGAGTAATATTGGATTATGTTTTGCATATTGTGAGTGCTATGTTGTGGAAACTCTGTATTCTAGTATATTCCTCTGAAGACTTTTGATTTTGTTATACCAATTAACTTGGTTGGAATCAAACTGTAGATTCCATTTATTTTATTTTATTTTTAATTTTTATGGATTTCAGAGGGAGGAAGGGAGAAGGAAAGAGAGAGGCAGAAACATCAATGATGAGAGAGTCATTGATCGGCTGCCTCCCGCACGCCCTGATTGGGGATCGAGCCTGCAACCTGGGCATGTGCCCTGACCGGGAATCCAATGGCAACCTCCTGGGTCCTAGGTCAATGCTTAACTGCTGAGCCATGCCTGGCCGGGCTAGATTCCATTTCTTGGAAGGAAGCTCAATCTCAGTAATCCTTACTTGAAGTCTGTTTTGTACATATGTGGTTCAGAGATCAGGTAGACTTTATACTCAGAATTTTGGCTCCCCCTTTTCTGGCTCTCTGTTCTCCAGGATTTGTCACTGACTTTCCAGTGGCTGTGGTTGTCTGGACCCTTTTTTATGGTTCTTCATGCCAGAAAGAGTGCAGATTTTCTATTGGAATTTTAAGCATCTTTCATAGTATTAGTTTCAGCCTGCCATGAGACTAAAGCTGTAAAAACTGTTAACTCACCTTGTGATGTTACCTTTTCCCAAATGTCTACTGTTCTTCAAAATCTGCCTGCTTTAGTTCATTTTCCAGTGCCTTGAAGTCATGGTTATTTTGTATAGTTGTTATATACAGGAGTGTCAAATCCATTAGGAGCAATTCAGGCATACAGGAAGCAGATGTTGACTTCCCATTGCATTTTGGTTACATATGGGGTATTCTATTATAGACTTTGATGGAGAAACAAGCCAACCAATCCCCATCACATTCTTGGTACCAAACTGCTTACATGTTGAAGCTAAATTATAACTTCTCCATGGTACTTGATTGCCCTGGCAGACTTCATCTGTGCCAGGAGAAGAGCTATATGGCTTTTAGGATCACAAATCATTCTTAGAAATATTATAAATTTTCATCTCCCCATAGTGTGCCCAGTTAGATAACAGTTTCTTGAGGCAGCATGGATAATGGAGAAAATGTGGGA
The DNA here is from genome assembly GCF_964146895.1 of Miniopterus schreibersii. NCBI lineage: Eukaryota > Metazoa > Chordata > Mammalia > Chiroptera > Miniopteridae > Miniopterus > Miniopterus schreibersii. The sequence continues at coordinate 6,534,946 of NC_138104.1, read as the reverse complement.
CAAAATCACACATATCTTTGTAAAATTATGTCCCAACTATGTGACCCTGGACAAGTCACTTCACCTCTCTGAGCCCCCATTTCCTGATAGCATAATACAACATACTTTTCAGAATTGATAGAGTGATTCAATGAGAGAATGCATGTAAGAGTGCCCATATACTTTGTTTTGTCTGGGAGAATCCACATTTACAACTGTGGTCCTAATGTAATTATTGGTAAAGCCCCCTTTCACTGTCAAAAATGCTCCAGTACTTATCAAATATTATTATCAGTCAAAGCAACAAATTCTTCTGGTAGTGAGCCTCTAGAAGAATTCCTAAGACCAAACACTTCACTTCCCTGTCTCAATTAACAAAAGCATTGCTTAATAAACTATGGGGAAGTGCTTAATGCCATTGTACTGGTTTTTTTTTCCTGTGTTTTTCCCCCTCTTAGAACTATATGGAAGAAGACTGGCCTTTATTTCTGAGAATTGTGGCATATCATTTAATTTTTCATTCCTCTTTCCACCTTTATAAATATCCAGGTGAAAGCAGATCAAAGGGAAAGAAACTCAAGGATAGGTTTAGAAAGAAGGGTACTGCTTGTGTCTATGTCTATGTGCACCGGGTCATGTCTTAGCCTGTGATCTGAGTGTACACATGTCTGCACATGTGTGTGTGTGTGTGTGCGTGCGTGTGTGTAAAAGGTATAGCATAGCATGTGGAGCTAGTTCCCATCCTTCAGCCCTCCATATGATACTCTGGGGCTGAGGCTGGGCTGGGGTGGGAGGTGGGGAGGACTTCAAGCTCATGGGTGATTACTCTAGTTTTCATTTCTTGGCTTTTTTTGGCAGATTTACCTAAGTGAAGTCCCTTTGGGGATGGTTTTGGCTTCCATATATTTGCCTAAATCATTGAGGGAGAGAATTCCTCTTAGCAACTTACAGACGATCTTGTTTAATTTCTTTGGCCAAACTTCACTCTTTAAGGTAAGTTCTTGCCTTTGGTAACTGGTTATGGACTGACATGTGGTGACTCACAGTAATTATAAACTCTATTTTCATGGTGTTTGTTTATTTTAGAATTATGCCTTCTGATTTATTCCACAAGTCTCCCAGCACAAACCCTGGCTCTCAACATGAATCAACATCTACTTTAATGATGTTCCACAATTTTTAATATTCACAGCTTCTCAGCTTTGGAAGGGACCTTAAGGATTATCTGGTGACCAAACAGAGTCCTCAAGATCTTTTTAAGCCAGAAAAGAACAGCGAGTTCTCCTGATGAAATGCTGTTTCAGCTTGTCAGTGCTTTTCTCCCAAATCTCCCTGCTTCCTCAAAGCCACCATTCCCACTCTCTCAGGCCAATTTAATTGAAGCTGAATGGTGCCCACTTGGACAATTGCTTGCAGGAATTTGTTATTCCTTCTCACTGTCTCCATATCACCTCCTCTGAGGCCTCCAGTCCTCACCCATTATTGAAACAGAGAGGCAGTATAATGTGGTGGTTAAAAGCATGGACTCCGGGGTCAGACTGGCTGAATTTAAAGCTGACTATGCCATAATCTTCTTGTGTGACCTTGGACAAGTTACTCAATCTCCATGTGTCTTAGATTCCTCCTATGTAAAACAAAGTAATAGTCAGTACCACACTGGGCTGTTGAAGGATTAAAAGAGTTAATATATATAAAGTGCTTAGAATATTGCCTGTCACATAATAAGCACCATGTAAGTGTTTGCATTGCTATTATTGTTTTCCTGTCTTGGGGCTCTGCTTACCAAAAATCCCATTCCTTCAGCCTGCTCTGTCTCAGGTTGTTGTTGGGAAGACAGCAATAAGACTTTGCGTGAAGTTGTTGATGATGATTACTATTAATTGTCAATATTTACATTTATTATCTCATGTACTTCTCACAAGAAACTGAGACTCAAAGAATGCTGGTGGTCTGAATGTGTCCCCCCAAAATTCTTGTGTTGAAATCCTAACCCCCAAGGTGATGATATTAGAAAGGAGGTGTTTTAGGAGGTGATTATGTCATGAAAATGGAGCTCTCATGAATGGGATTAGTCCCCTTATAAAAGAGGCCTTAGAGAGCCCCCTCACCTCTTCCACCATGTGAGGACACAGCAAGAAGTTGCCATCTATGAACCAGAGAGTGGGTTTTCACCAGAACCCAACTATACAGGCACCCTAATCTTAGACTTCTAGCTTCCAGAACTGTGAGAGATCGATTTCTGTTGCTTATAAGCTACTCAGTCTGTGGTATTTTATTATAGCAGCCTGAACAGACTAAGACAAAGAGGTTAAGTAATTTTGCCCAAAGTCACAGAACTAGGAAGTGGCAAAGCTATGAGTCAAACCCAGCTTTGATTCGAAAGCCCAAGTATTTAACAGGTCAATACATTAACTTGTCTAGATGTTTGCATTTTCTAAAAAGGCTAGTCAAAGGAATGAATTTCTAATGGTCAAATATTCAGAGTTATTTTGGGAGAGGTTGTTCTGGGCTAACTTAAATATACCACATACCAACTTAAATATACTACATTGTCTCCAGCTATGTCTGTAGGATGTTCTGTTCTACTGGAATTCTCTAGCCAGTCCCCCTATCTATCTAAAGTCTATCTATTCCTGTGGACTTAGCTCAGATCCCACTCCGTAAGCTGCCTGAAGTTTGTGAGCCCCTGCTCTCCTCCTTACCCCTTGCTTGCATTCTTGTTTCATTCTTCTGTGTAGTTTTCCAACTAGGCTGTGGCATATGTCATGGCTCATACATGTTTGGTTTTTTTTGTGGTACACAGCATAGGGCTAAGTATCCAACATGTTTTCTGTAGATATATATTTATTATACCTTTTTAAAGCTTCACCCGAACACATGCTGAGAGAGAGCGAGAGCGAGAGCGAGAGCGAGAGCGAGAGCGAGAGAGAGAGAGAGAGAGAGAGAGAGAGAGAAACATCAACGTGAGAAACATCGACCTGTTGCCTTCTGTACTTGCCCCAACCAGCGATTAAACCCCCAACCCAGGTATGTGCCCTGATTCAGAAATGAACCAGCAACCTTTTGGTGCACAGGATGATGTTCAGCCAACTGAGCCACTCTGGCCTAGCTACTATACCTTTTTTAATAGAAAAAATTAAGTTGGACACAGAACAAGCCAATTAATGAAAAAAAAAATTAATAAAAATTAAGAATGTGATTCATAACACTCTGACCATTTTGGTAGGTTTGTAATTTCTCTGTATCATCTGAGATGCCATTATTTTGGTAATTTTCTCTTTCTTCAGTGGGCTGTGCTTGTTCCATAGAATAAAAGATAAACTTCTTTGCATAGATTTCACACCTAATCAGTATTTTTTATTCACTAACACCTTCCATTGAAAAGGATTAAAGATCTTTGCCAAAATTAGCCTACAGACATCATAGTGCCAGATGAAGAAGGATTAGAACTAGCTTGTCATCAAATCCAGGGATGGAAGGGCCCTTATAACTCATAATGAGCCTCCTCATTTTACCAATGAGGAAACTGAGACCCAGATAGGGGAAAGGACCTGCTGGAGGTAACACAATTTATTTATTTATTCATGCAGTTAGTTATTCAGGCTTGCTTTCACACTCCTTTTTCTAACATCTTTTGATCAAAATATTAACTGTCATTACAACATATTACCTTAAAAATCATTAAGACACCACTCCTCCAGTCCTCCACTAGTGCCAGTTCTCAGGGAGAGGGACAAAGCACTAGGCAAGTATAATATGGCACAGGGGCCCTGGGAGCATAGAGGATGGCATCTACCCTTGTCTGGGAGATCAAAGAAGGCCTAGAGTAAGAGAGGTGTCAGCTGCGACCTGAGCTTGAGTAGGAGCTAGAAGATGAAAGATAGTGAAGAGAAAAAGGAGGAGTGTTTCAGGCAGAGAGAACAGCTTATGTAAAAGTTCAGAAGTGAAACAAGTAAAACTTGAACCTAGATCTCATGGGTGAAAGAATGAGAAATGATTTAGTTCTTTCCCTGCATAGCCGCCATTTTGTATGTAAGGGAAATAAACCCAGAGAATAGGTTAATTAAATCTTCCTAGGTCATGGTTTTTCTCTTCCTTTGGCCTTTCTACTACAGAAAACTGTACATCTTGGACTAAGTTGGGAGGGTTGTTAGATATCATCTGGTCCACTTTTCTTCATGTCACCAATGCCCCAGAAAGGGAAAAGGATTTTCAAGGAACAGGAGGACTTAGACTTACTCTTGGTCTTTTGACTGTCAGCAAAGGCCCTTTCCACCATATCCACCTCCACATCAGGCTATGCCAAAGCAATTCTGCTGGGAAGGGAGCTCTGAACCATTAGACTGGCTTTAGATGAACAGAGTTGGTCAGGAACAGGAAATGAGTAGCTTCCAAGTAGAGACCCAGGCTGTGTTCATAGGTACTCAGTTCTCAGTGGCCGCAGGGCTCAGAGAAGACTTGGCAGCTTCTAAAAGTGGCCCAGTAGGCTCCCTAAGGGACATAATCTGGGCTCGCCTCCTCTAAACTTTCTTGACAAGTCCTCAGAGGATTTGCTTCCCCTCCCTTCTGTCTTGTACCTGCCTTATTTTTCATTTCTTCACTTGTGCACCAGAAGAGGCAGTCTTCAACTGCCTTGCCTCCCGAAGCCTTGACATGAAACACTTTGGCTCTGTTAGTTATCAAGCTCCTTACCTCAAGGGATATATTCTGGTTTGTTTCTTTAAACCAACATTTGTTTAGCAGCCCTGCTCTATCACTCACTAGCTGTGTGAATTTTGTCCAGGTTTTTGAGCCTCCCCAAGCCTCAGTTTAACTGAAAAATGCCTATATTATTTCAATGAGCACTGAAGGTAGTATATGTGGAAAACACCTAACAAAGTAACTGACTTACTGTGGGTACAAGATAAAATACCTACTGTGCGCTAGGCCATGTGGGGGACAACAGGACACATAATGCCTGTGCTCTGGCCTCAGAGTTCACGGTTCCCTTGGGAGGGGATGAATGTCCTCAGAGACTTGTTCCAAGCTAGATGTTGATCAACTTATTTCCATTTCCAGTGAGTATGGAACAGGAAGTGGCTTATAACTAAGTCATGATGGATTTATGTTCTTTATAAGGAGGGCTCCTGAGAAGTAAAGATGGTTGAGGGTTAGAACTGGGACATATCAAGGTCCAGAGAATTATCAAAGTAGGGAATAATTTTATTTTGTTGTTAGTGCAATACTGAGTAGCAGGCACAAAAACAGTGCCTGTTAGGTAGATATTTGGATATGTGGATGGATTAATAAATTGTTCTAGCTTGGTATAATTGAGACCTTATGTGAAGACAGGAGATGAACTAAATAACCTCTAAAAATTCTTTCTTAGCTTGTGATTTTATTTTCCATATTTCTCTACCTAATTCTAGATTGATTATTAACATGCAAAAATTAGAAACTTAGAACCTGAATTCCTTTTCCTTATGTTTTATCTATAGATAAAAAAATGCCACTAAAGCATTAACTACATATGTTGTGAGTGCCAGCATTTCAGATACACCCATTCGAAACTTGGCCGACCCAGTAGTTATTACTCTGCAGCATACTGAAGGAAACCAGGTAACATATCCATTTTCATCTCAGAATAAAAAGGCCTCAGAACCCCTCCATGATTTTTTCATGAAAAATAATTGGCTAGTTAGCAAGATGTGATCTAAGACTTAATGAAGATTATTCCATTCTAGGTAGCTGAGTTGTATTGTAATTGGGGCTTCTAGAAATAATGCCTTAGCTTAAAGGGATAACTAATGGTGGGCTTCTAGCACTGTGACAGATTGGCAAAGGAGTGATTATGGGCAAGTGGACTTTTGGTTGTCCCATCATACTAAATGGTATTTAATTCCATTTATTTATGAGTGAGACAAACAACTTAATTCAAAATAATTGAACATTTTATCCCTTGAATTTCTATGAAGAGTGTTAAAATATGTATTATCACCAAAGGTTTAAAACCATAGTCATATGGAAAAACATAAGGTATATATTACTGAATTATCAAAATTTAGCCATGGTATAATAATGAACTACTGTTACATTCTTTGATGTTAATGTATGTCCAGTGAGAAATCTTGATAGCTTCCTTCATTCCCAATCTAAAAGACCATATGGTACATCATATTTTTCACAGCTCTTAATTCTAGAAGGGAAGAAGGAAGAGTGGGAGGGGAATAAAAAACCCACACAGATACCAAATGAAACATGTTAGATAGGTAAGATTTCGATTCAGGCTGGGTCTACAGCACTCCATGCATCCCCCAATAACCAGTTTCTTATTGTCTTCAGTCCTGGAGATTGTAGGAGCCTGTGAGACCTCAGGAATGCTCATTAGGCCTAATAAGGAGGCAGCTCAACCTTGTATCTATAAGGCTTGATCTCAGCTTTGAGCCCCAAATTCCAAAGTTCCATAAGGAACACCTCCCACACATCAGACCTGCATGGACCATCCACAGCCTCCTCCTGGGCCTCTCATGAGGAGAGTGTGGAAAATTCATGTTACCAAATATTTTAAGGGACATATACCAGATCATCATGCAGTAACATGCTGTTTTCACACTTGTAAATCCCAAGTTACCTAGGGTTAGTTTTAAAACCAACTCACAGACCAGCTAGGCTTGGGTCAGCAGTTGAGCATCAACCTATGACCCAGGAGATCGAGGTTCGATTACCAGTCAGAACACATGCCCGGGTTGCGGGCTCAATCCCCAGTTCGGGGCATGCAGGAGGCAGCTGATCAATGATCACTGATGTTTCTACCTCTCTCTCCCTCTCCCTTTCTCCCTCTGAAATCAATAAAGATATAATTTAAAACAACAACTCATAAATGGTGTGTGTGTGTGTGTGTGTGTGTGTGTGTGTGTGTGTGTGTGTCTACTGTTTGAAAAAACACTGGGGGGAAAAACCACGTCTGTACTTGCTGTTGTGTGGTAACTATCACAAAGAAAGGTGTTTACCTCTGATTTTTCTTTTTTCTAGAATTATGATCAAGTTCACTGTGCCTTTTGGGACTTTGAGAATAACAGTAAGTATTTTTCTTAGCAAACTTTGTCTTAGGCTTTCAGTAGGACTTTGCCCCTGACCATTTTCCTCTTTGGCAGTTGAAGGAAGGGAGTTGTACCGAAGCTACTGTCTTATGAGACGCTACGGAGAACTCTGATTGGCCAAGATACAAATATGAGTTTTATAACCAATTAGGGCATGAGGGTTTAAAAAACATTTTCTTTTTCATGAGACTTATTTGGGAGATCAGAAAATCACACAACTCAAGGGTAAACAAAGCTGGAAGAAAGAAAGCTAGAAGATCCAGTGAAGATTGGCCTTGAGCTGTTTGAAGAAAGTTAAGGAATGAACACCTGGCTCTTTATCTGTGGTTTCCCTTGGAGACTTGCAACATCTACTACTAGCTCCTTCCCTTTTTTTCTTCATCTCTTCTAGCCCAACTGTGTATCCTTTAGTCTCTTGGGGGTCCAATCTTTTTATCTTTTCATTGAAGGGATAAGACTTTCTGCTTAGTTTTTAAGGGCCCTTCCTGATTGCCTAGGTATGAGTCTGGGGACAGTAAGAGAAGAGGTTGGGGATAAAATGCTGAATTGATCCCTCTTAGGCTTGCCATCTCCATTTGAATCTTCAGGGATATTGACTAATCTCAGAGAATTCCGACACAGAATCAATTTCCCCTGGAGTGCCAGGAGTGGCTATGTGGCCAGTCCTTCCACCTGTGGAAGCTCTGCCTGGGAACTTGTCATTTTTCAATATCCTTGAAATTCTGAGAAAAAAGAGAAAGTCTTTTCCTATTCAACTCCCTGGGATGTGGGAATATTACTCTTTTCCTACAACAGAAATAGCACTGTCCTTTCCTAGTCCCTTCCATGTGTCCCAGGATAAAAGTCCTATAAAATGATGAGCTTTGCCCCCCACATCCTAAATAAATTGATCTGTTCATTAATGCCAGTTCCTGGGCTCCTCCAGGCCACCCTTTGTCCCCACCCCTCTGTCCATGGGTCTAGAACCTCTGGAATTGATGGAGTTATCCTGGATGGAAAAATGTTGATCATACTTAGCTGTCTGCCCTAGAATAACTTCCTTGGTCTGTTGCTACCCTGGAGGTTCTACTCTAAATCTAGTCTAGCACCAAAGATCTGCAGGTTATGGAGGTTTGAGGGTTGGTGCGAGAATCCTGAATATGCTCAGGAGCGAGAAACTAAGCAGGTGTTCAGTAGACCAGACACTTTAATTGGCCCTAAGGAACTTCAGACCATGATCTGGCTTGAGTGCAAAGCACTTGAGATTATTTGAATTCTGGGTTGAACTGGTTATTTCAAATGTTTAGTCCAGTCCCACTGAGTATACCCAAGTGCCAGCCTTTATTCCATAACTCATGTCCTTCAAAAAGTTCTAGATCTACCTGTTTCCTATTTGTGCTACTTGAAAGAGAACAGTCCTTATTCTGTTGCTCCAGCATGGTGGCAGGACTGTTGCTCATGATTAGAGTCTGTCATAGTCTGTACAGGAACAGGAAAAGTGAGAGCCTAGAAGTTATGACATTTATGAAGTCCCCCCCAAATCAATTTAACTTACTAGACTTAATTTAATTTCAGTGTTCAATTATACCTCTCTGTTGCTGTCTTAACAAACAATATTAATTATAAGACACGTTTGGAAGGTGCTTACAATGAAAAGTTAAATATTTCTGAGAAAAACAAAAATTGCTTTCAAACTTCCTTCTGTCTCCTGCAGATGGGCGAGGTGGATGGAATTCATCAGGCTGTAAAGTAAAGGAAACAAATATAAATTACACAATATGTCATTGTGACCACCTCACCCATTTTGGAGTCTTAATGGTGAGTTGTCTCTTAATCACTCCTTGATAGAATTTTGACAACTTTTATTGGATTACAGTCCAGGAATATATTTGTGAACTAAGTTATAGAAAAGTGACATGCAAGAAGAAAAAAGCTTTCCTGTGTTCATCCAAAGTAGAGCAAATTAAAATAAATATTTATTTTTCTCCTTATAAAATTAATAACTGTTCCTCAAAATTCAAACATTACAGAAAAGGTTCCTACAATCCCCCTCCCAAGAGATTACCACCTTTAATACATTTATGTATATTCTTTCTGAATGTTTTTCTATATTTATATTAATGTATGTTTTTGTTTTATAAAGTGAGATCAAGTCAAGTTATTTATACTGTTTTTACCACTTGCTTTTCACCAAAACATATATATATTGGACACCTTTCAAGAAAATGTGTATCCATCTATTTCAATTTTTAAATGTCTTTATTGTATTGCATTGTATGGATTTAACACAATGAATTTAACCAATTCCCAATGGGTAGGCATTTTAGTTGTTACTGTTTTATTCATTATGGACAATGCTGTAATAACCATTTTTATTTATTTATCTACTAACACTGATGTAACTACTTATGTAAGATAAATTGATAGAAGTATAATTGCTGGGGTAAATGGTATAGTCATTAAAATTTTTAATTTTTGCCCGGCCAGGAGTGGCTCAGCAGTTGAGCGTCGACCTGGGATCCAGGCGATCGGGGTTTGATTCCCGGTCAGGGCACATGCCCGGGTTGCGGGCTCGATCAATGACTCTCTCATCATTGATGTTTCTATCTCTCTCTCTCCCTCTCCTTTCTTCTCTCTGAAGTCAATAAAGATATATATATTTTTTAATTTTAATTTTAATAATTATTGTCAAATTGTAGTGTAGGAAAGATGAATTTTTAAAAAATACTTGCAGTAGTTAACCAAACAAGAGTTATCTGGTCAATTCACATATCCAGGCTTAAAGTTTCAGAATCATTGTTAAATCTTCTATCTCCTTCATTCCCTACAGTTGTCCTTAATATCAGAACTTGTTGAGTTTTCCTTCAAAATGGCCCTGAAATATGTTCTTTCTTCTCTACCCACCCATGAGTACTTTCTTAGTTATCTTAAGTTACTTTATTATATATTATATACTGTTATTTTAATGCAATGTAGAGTAAGCATGAGTTATTTATTCTACTAATAGTAAGCTCCTTGAGGGCTGAGATCTGTTTTATATTTCTTTATTTTTACCATATGTATTCAACAAATAAGAGGTGCTCTATTGGTACTTATTGACTTGTAAGAATTTTGTTTAACTTCTCCAAATTGGTTAGAACATTACAGTAGAAGTCAAAAGACTAGGGCTCACATCCTAGTTCTGTCACTAAGTACCTGTGTGATTTTGGTAAGTTTGTTTCATTTGTTTGGACCTTAGATTTGTCTTCTGAAATGTGAAAGATTTGAGTAGACCAGGATTTCTTAACCTTGGCACTATTGATATTCTGGGCAAATCATTCTTTGTTGTGGGGGGCTGTTCTGTGCATTGTAAGGTGTTTAGCAGCATCCCTGACCTACACCCATTAGACGCCAGTAGCATCTTCCCCAGTTGTGACAACCAAAAATGTCTGTAGACATGGCCAAATGTCCCTAGTGGAGGGACAAAACCACTTCCAGTTGAGAATTACCAGAGTAGACCTGTGACTCTTAACCTTTTATTGGTCATGAATCTCTGTAACCATCTGATGAAAGCTATTGGCCTTCTTCCCAGAACAATGCACACATATATTCAAATAATTTTGTATGACATTTCAGATCTTTTATGGTCCTCAGGTTAAGAAATTGCTGGATTATGTGATCTCCAAGGTTCATTTTGTCTCTTAATTTTATGAAAGTTACCTAAGGTATAAGAAAAAAGGAACATTTGTTTGTTTTTGATGTTTTGTGTAGTGTTTTGGAATGCTTAGTTCAGGCAATGATTCACTTTGCATCCCCAATTAGCATCTATTAGTTTGGGACGTGTTAATGAAAATAAAAGTGAGGACTAAGTGTTCTTCCAGTGTTGTTGATGGCTCTTTATGCTCTGTACACTGTAAACTGCAATAGGCATATTCAACAAACAATATGCAGTCTTATCATATATCCATCTACATACTTTGGTTTAATTAGAGCTGTAGCAGAGATGCTATATACCCTGGGAACCTCCTGTTAGCACTGGAAGAGTTTTATCATAAACTTGTTCTGGCCAATGTATAAAATATAACACATTGCTTTCCCTAGGATTTATCAAGATCTGCAGTGGATGCAGTGAATGAACGGATATTAGTGCTTATAACATACACTGGATGTGGAATCTCCTCCATTTTCTTAGGAATTGCAATGGTCACATACGTAGCTTTTCGGTAAGTTGATAGAGTCTTGTTCTGAGTAAATTTAACTTGGTTTGATGGATGCTGTTGTCATTTTAGCCTTGTTAATTTTATAAAAGGTTCTGATTCATCACAATGGGAAGAGGTCAAATCCATTAGATTTTGAAGGGAACAGGTTAGAACAACAACAACCAAGGCTCCTCTAAAAAAGAACATTATAATTGGATTTTTTTAAAGCAAGAGAGTTGGGATAAGAAAAGATTTCTCTAACAGGATATAAAAATACTAATAATAAAAGAAAAAGTTGATAAATTGGACTTCATTAAAATTAAAAACTTCTTTCATCAAAAGGCATCATTAAAATTAAAAACTTCTTTCATCAAAAGGCATCATTAAAATTAAAAACTTCTTTCATCAAAAGGCATCAAAAACTTCTTTCATCAAAAATAGTGAAAAGGCAAACCACAGATTAGGAGAAGATATTCACAAGGCATATATTTGACAAAATACTTGTATGCAGAATATACACAAACTCTTAAAAATCAAAAAGCAAAAGACATACAATACAGTTTAAAAATGAGCAAAAGACTTGAGCAGGTACCTCACAAAAGAGGATATCCATGCCTAGCTCTAATCCTTACCCAAATGGCTAATAAGCATATGGCACATTTCTCAGCATCATTATTCATCAGGGAAATGCTAATTAAAACCACAATTATACTTTTATGCACCCACCAGAATGGCTTAAATTTAAAAAGTTGAAAATAGCAAGTGTCAACAAGAATGTAGAACAACTAGAACACCTACATTGCTGGTGGGAATGCAAGAATGGCATAGGCACTTAAGAAAGATATATACAAGAATATTCACAGTAGCTTCATTCATAGTGGCCAAAAATTGGAAATCCCAGTGTACATTAACAGGTGACTGGATGAATAAATTCTGGTATATTCATTTAAAAAAGAATGAACTGCTTCTATACAATACGACATAATATCTAATTCTCATTGACATAGAGTTGAGCAAAGGAAGACAAGATGGTTCCATTTACATGACGTTCCAAGTATAGGCAAAACTAAATATATGGGGATAAAAGTTAGAATATTGGTTACCTCTAGGGGGGTATTTAATGAGAGAAGGAATTAAGGAGCCTTCTGAGATGTTTAAAATATTTATGTCCTGATCTGGGTGGAGTTTCCCCAGGTATATTCATATGTAAAGATTCATTGAGTTGCATTCTTAAGATTTGTATATGTCACTATTTACCTCAGTTTTAAAAACTCACATTTACACCAAATGAAAATTGCAAAATTTAAATCAATAAATACTTAATAGAAATAAAAAAGAATCAAAGGGATATAGATATTTTTCTAATTTGGAAAATGCTGGGTCAGTTGTCACAAAGTACAATTGTAATCATTTAGTGAAACTTAAGGTCATATTTCCATGATGCCAAATGCCTGGGTCTTTGGAAATATAGACGTAACCACTTGAAATGGTTTGCATAGTCATCTTGCTGTTTGATTATATGTAGATACAACCTTGAGTATGATGGAGTGATGATAGAATTGTATATCCAGGTTACTCCTTCCTCTTCCTCCTCCCAAAAAAGAAAAAGGGGACTGCTTAGCTGAGGGAGGTTATTATTAATCCTGTTAGTAAAGGTCACTATGCTTAGGACACGTTGACTCTTCCTGGAAAGAGGGTGGAGGACTCTAAAATTCAGTACATGTAAAGTAATATGAATAATTAAATTTTAATAGGCAGTTTTTCATTCTTTCACTTATTATGCAGATAACATGTGGCAAGGCTTGATTAAAAACAGAGACACTACTTAACTATGTTCCTTTTCTTTTAGAAAACTTCGAAAAGATCATCCTTCTAAAATCCTGATCAATTTGTGTACTGCACTACTTATGCTAAACCTGGTATTTCTGTTCAATTCTTGGTCATCATCATTTCAGACAGAGGGACTTTGTATTTCAGCAGCAGTAGCACTTCATTACTTCCTGCTTGTTTCTTTGACATGGATGGGCCTGGAGGCGGTCCACATGTATTTTGCTCTAGTTAAAGTCTTCAACATTTATGTTCCCAACTATATCCTTAAATTTTGCCTGGTTGGTTGGGGTAAGTATATTGTCATTGTCCTTGATGTCTCTGTTTTAAGCCTGTGTGTCTTTCTAATTCTAGTTCCATTAGACAAATTATTTGCGACCAAATTCTGTTATTATCGTAGGTAAGGAATTAAGGATTACCTCACTGGTACTTGGGTGTACATCTCTTTTTCTACCTATATTGATCTAGAAATTCAACCTTTAACCTCCATGATGAGGAATGGGTCCACAGATATTTAGTGGACACCTGCTTGTGTATATGCTAAATTCTGATCTACAGTAGTGAGCTGTCTGATTTTATCCTTCCCTTTATGGAAATTATAATCCCCACACAAGCTTACTGTTATAACAGCCAGCACTTAGCAGCACTTATATATGCCAGAAACTGTTCTAAGTGCTTTACGGACTAATTTAATCTTCACAAAATCTATAGTTATTATTTCCATTTAATAGATTCAGACACTGACTTACAAAGAGATTAGGTACTTCACCAAAACTCACACAGCCAGTTACTAACTGGCAGAACTGGGATTTGAACCAGGGAATCTGTCTCCATAGTTAGGACTTTTAACCTCTGTCATCTAACCATATTGTTTAAAGGACAGGGAAAGGACTTCCAACGTGTGAAAGGGTGCTTAGTCAGACATGCCCTGATTATCACCATACCTCATGACTATCACTATCACTGCTGCCCTCTGGAAGTAGCCAGGGATGAAACTCAGCATGAAAATTTCCTAAATTATATGTCATTTCATTGGATTGCTTCACTGTATTTCTAACGGACAGGGTCGGCTCAGCTCCTTTCCCCTCACCCCCTTCCCTATTCAAAACAGATTTTGAATTCAGAAAATATGCTGGACACATAGGAGGTGCATATTTAGTGGGATGAGTAGGATATATAGGGAGACAGATTTTATCTTCCACTGCTTTTCTAAAGACAACAGCTTCCCAATTAGCTACTCATCCTTTTAATGAGTTCATTAACATACTACAAGCTTTCATTGGACACGATAAGTGCTGTTATCTATGCTAATGTGGGGAATAGAGACAGGCAAGTACTAAAGGAAGCATAATCTAAAAAATTGTTTTAATGCACTTTGGAATCCATCAGAAACAGAGCCAAAAGCAGTCAATACTCTCTCATTTATGTCTCACATCTTTCATCTCCAGTCAACTGTCAACTGGGAGATTGAAAAAGTTGTGGAAAAGTCTTCACAAATAACCCAAAGAGCTGAAAACCCACATATGGATAACTGTGAAGGGGCTGTGAATAGCACTTGATCCTGGCCTCCCTTCTCCCTCATCATCATTTATTTTCATCTTCCTCTTCAGACCATTCCTCCTTTAGACCATTGCTTCTTAAATGTTGGTGTTCCCCAGGGCTGACTTCTTATCTCTGATCTTCTGGTTTTACACCCACTTCCTGGGGTACTTTAGAGGCAGGAAAAGCTAAAGCTTGGTACATTGGAGGAAGAAAAAACTTGGGGAGTGTCAAGTACACACACAAGTCAAGGCCACTTTTATAGTTTATTGCTTACATTGACGGCAAGAGGAAGAATAGCTAAAAGCGTCAGCTCCCAAGTCATTGTCTCACACACTATGAGGAATGATACCAAAATAAAAGGGAACAGATGCTGTCACACAAGTTGTGGGATTCCTTGTTGTTGAGGAGCCAGCTCTAAACTGAAGCTATGCAGTATTATATTCTGCAGCTCTCTTCTGAGGAGGCAGGGTGCAAATCCCCACACCTCCTCAGAACTTGGAGGCAATGAGAAACTGTCTCATGATAGCCTCCAAGAGAAGATAGAGAGGCAAGTAGGAGATGACCTTGGAGCACTTTCTCACAAGCTTGCAGCCTTCTTGAATTTATGGAGGATCATAAGGTGTTCCGCCAAAATTTAGATTAGCTGTGGTTCAAGCCTATGCCTATCTTGATACCTGCAAGGTTGCCAGGGAACAAGTACAGAGCTGTCCACTACAGAGAGTTTCAGAGCACTTAAATATTAGATAAATGCAATCAGCTGTAAGGAAAATGAATATTAGCATCTGCTTATGCTTGAAGTTCTGTCTTTCTAATGCCAAAGCTACCTGTTGAAAAGATTTCATTCCTTTATTTAAGTCCCTTTCCAAGGCAGATTTGCCCAAATTTTAAAAATAACAATCTGTTAGGCATCTTTTTTTTTGGTTTGTTTTAATTATCAAAGTGTAAACAGAACTTGGGGACTGCATCACAACTTCCATTTTAAATGTGAGGCCTCCCTCCATCCCTCCCTTCTGGTCTCCAACAGGAATTTTTTCAAATAGCTATATCACACTAGGCACTGTGCTAGATGAGCAAAATGCAGATCTGAAGGAACTGTCCTCTTTATCACTGAATAGGACAGTGGAGGATTTCTCAAGATGCTTGGCACTCTGGAACAGCTTTTTAAAAAACCCTTAAAATGGGTGTAAGTGTAGTAATGCTATTAGTTTAGGAGAAATACATTGTTAGAAATAAAGAAATCATTTAAGTTTTGCAAATGTACATGAAATTAGATTTTTAAACCTTGTGTCTATACTCACATCACGTTGACCACTTTGACTGAACTAATTGCTTCATTATAGTCTGGCTGAATTGACTGGTTGTTAACTGGCCAATCTAGTCAAAATGTCAAATTAGTAATGAGTGTAGAAAGAAACAGTTCCCCTGTCAGAAAAACACTGAACGCTGCAGCAGATTGCCTGTGCCCTTTTTCCAAGTTGACCTAGACAAAAAGATACCAGAAAATGAGGGGCAGTATTGAACAAGAGATAAAATTGGCAGGTAAGAAGAAAGGCTTGATGTGAATATGCATTCCAATGAACTAGATACTTCTATTGCCAAGTCGATTTTTGGTACTTCAGCTATTTTAAATAACTAGTGGGTGTTATATTGGAGCCACTGGTATGCAGTTTAGTTTAGCAGATTGGAGAACTCCTAGAAGTGTTTAACTTAGAAGAATTTACAAACATTTTGTAAGCAATGGTATTTTGATGCCCGCACATCTATGGTTCATTTAAACAGTGTCTTAACTTATCAGGGCTCAGATTCATTGATCCAGATATTTCCCCTGCTTCCTAATGGTATGCCTTTGGCTTGCTTCCCCACACTAGGGATCCCAGCAATTATGGTGGCAATCATACTCAGTGTGAAGAAAGATCTGTATGGAACTGTGAGCTCCACGTCTCTATTGTAAGCATCAGTATCTCTGCTTCTCAAGTGGTGATGCTCTTTTTTTTTTTTTTTAATTGATTTGAAAGAGAGAGTGGGGAGGGAGAGGTATTTGTTGTTCCACTTATTTATGCATTCATTCGTTGATTCTTGTATGTACCCTGATGGGGAATCTAACCTGCAACCTTGGCATATCGGGACAACACTCTAACCAACTGAGCTACCTGACCAGGGCTGATGATGCTCTTGACCATCAGGTTATGGTGGGGTGTTCCTGGCCTTGGGCTTGGTCTAGGTGCTGGCTTCAGGGAAAATACAACCTCAGCCTTTCTGGCCTAAACACAGTCATGAGCACACTCACATAATGGTTAGGTGCCTGGGCTCTGTATGACCTTGGGCAACTTACTTTACTTCTTACTTCCATTTTCTGCTCTGAAAAAATGGGGATAATAATGTTTGCTGTCAATGTTGTGTGCAAATTATAATGACATTATGTATATAAAGTGCTCAGCATGTGGCCTGTTTCACGGTAAGTGCTACATAACTTGCAACTATTATAATTAGAAAGCTTGCAGACCTTGGAAGGAATTGGAGTGGCCACTATAAGAAAATACTGAGACAGGTTGGAAAACATTTTCTATTTTTCAAAAACAAAGCTCTCCCCTAAAGAAGACTCCACCTGTTTTCTTTGTAAATTGGCTCAGATTTGTTGTACTATTGTTTTTCTATTCTTTCCCTCCCTCCCTCCCTCCCTCCCTCCCTCCCTCCCTCCCTCCCTCCCTCCCTCCCTCCCTCCCTCTTTTTTCTTTCCTTTCTTTTTCTCTTTTTGAGGTATAAGCCCATCTCTTTGGTTCTCAAACCACAAGAAAATAGTCATTCACTTTGTTCCATCTCTCTAGAACTTTTTTTGATAGGCCTGTAGATAGTTAACATGTAGTCTTTTAGACTGCACAGTCTCCTTTCTGATTGTTTTTTAGTTACCCACATCCATTTTTTTTAGTGTTGCCTCTCAAGTACTTTTTCGCTATAGATTTTCTCTCCCACCACACTGGAATCAAAAGTAGAAGGTCTTGCCCCCCAGACTCCGTTTTTCATATTGAGATGATAGTTTCCAGAAGGTCAAAATTCTATTGCCCTTTCCAGCATATGCCTTCTTTTAATCATAATTCCTTGTTATCCTGTCTCTCCCCTTTCCCTTCTCATCTCACCCTCCATCCCCCTTCCTTGCCTGTTTTGTGACTTAAAGTGTCCCTCGTTATATATCTAATGCTTATTCTTCAAAGATCAAAAGCAAATGGAAAGCCAGAACAAAACCAACACCACTCCCCTTGTAAACACCCCTTTCATATGTGAAGTGGTTAGAAAGATGCAGGCTGCTCTAAGAGCTTTTTAAAAAATTATATTTCGAAGAAGTAATACGAGTACATGGTACAAAATTCAAA
Organism: Miniopterus schreibersii; assembly: GCF_964146895.1. NCBI lineage: Eukaryota > Metazoa > Chordata > Mammalia > Chiroptera > Miniopteridae > Miniopterus > Miniopterus schreibersii. Next base: position 6,516,994 of record NC_138104.1, on the reverse strand, counting down.
TGGGTAGAGGTTGAAAAGTAAGCCCCACTCCCAGCCCCAGCTACCCAGGTTCTCTCCTTTGATGTAACTCATTATAAACGATCAAATTTGTATAGATATTCTCTTGCACACTCTGTTACCCAAATGGTAGATATACATCGTTTGGTATTTAACAATATGTTTTGGAGATGATTTTCTATTCAAACATGTACCGCTGCCTCTTTTTATGAGTTTTCTATAGCTTCCTTTAAGGCTGAAGATGATATTCAGGGAAGCTTAAGTATTAGACTCTATTAGGGAAATTAAATGCTTTCCCCCACTCCCCCGCAAGACACACAAACATACACAAACTCACACATACACGAAAGTATCTACACCAACATGAATAATATGACCACAAGAGAGTTTCCTGGTTCTGGAAAAGAGGTCTCAGCTAAATTGACACATAGTTAAGTTAGTGAAGCTTGTCTATGTTAAAAAATCAGAGGTAATACCACCAGTATTATTAGAATGTTATTAGATGAAATATCTGTTCTTATGAATCACCACATATTTCTTCTTTAACAGAAATGGTAGAGCCATTAAATCACCCCAGTGGCCAGTGTTGCCTTCTGTAGTCCAAACTGGTAGCTATGATGGGAGGTTTAAAATATACATCTTATTTTAAAGCAATACGACCAGAGCTGTTCTCTTTTTGTTGCATTTTCATTAACTCTGATAAGCTTACCATTGTTTGATATAACGTTCAGAAAAGCCAGTCATTGCTCATGTCCTTTTACTGTGATATTTATCATGCAAAGCAAAATTTCCTGCAAATAAAAGCTCAGGTATAAGGTGGGGGAAAGGCCACTTTAGGGGAAAATACATAAATTGTTTTTATGCTGTTGAGGAAGAGAATAGCCTCCTAGGGAATTGGATTGAGAGGTTTCCGAATATGCAGGGCAGAAAATCCTCTGGGGTTTCTGACTCAACACTGGAAAGAAGTTTGGACTACTCAGGAGATTGAGGTTCTAGTTCCAGCTCTGGCCCTGTGAGTGTGAATGAGGTCTATGAACTAGGTGTTCTCAGGTGAAATTAAATCAACTAGAAGATCTTCAGTCTCACTGAAAAATGTGAGTTTATGTTTTTCTAGCTCACAATGGTCTTCTCTGTTTTGTCTCTTACAGTTGTTGGATACAAGACGATTCTCTCTTTTACTTCTCAGTTGTGGCTTATTTTTGCCTCATATTTCTCATTAATTTCTCCATGTTTTGCACTGTTCTTGCTCAACTGAATTCCATGAAATCCCAAAGCCAGAAGACTCAGTGGAAGATGATTCTACATGACCTCAAAGGCACAACAAGCCTGACATTCTTACTTGGCCTCACTTGGGGGTTTGCCTTTTTTGCCTGGGGACCTGTGAGGATCCTTTTCTTGTATCTTTTTGCCATTTTTAATACTTTACAAGGTGACTTCTGCTTCTTTGTATTTTCTGTGGCTAGCTAAGCCTCCACCAAAGCTTTTGCTGTTTTGGAAAATAATCTCATCTTTCATGGATTCAAAAGAGGGAAAGATACTCCAAAGATACTCCAAGAGGTCTCTGCTGTCAATGAGCTGGCATACAGCCATTAGAAACATTAGCTAGATGTTAGGGCTTCATTAAATAGCTCAATTTCTCTTACTCAGGGTTGTAAAGAGAAGCCCAAATAGCTAACTCAACTCCAACTAGTTGGCAATGTCTATAACAAACAGCACTTGGTAATATTTTTTACAGCAATATATCAACACATTGTGCTTGTAACTGTACAGATTTACTCTTCTGTTGACATTTTGAAGTGCACAATCCAGTTGAACATAGTAATTATTGAACAGTAGAAACATTAAACTTTTGACCCCATAGACTATGGCTGCATCAGATATCCTAACACATTATAAAAAAGAGCCAAGCTAGGAAATTGTAGAGTCACAGAGGAATGAAGGTAAAGAGTAAAGAGCAGTAGGTCAAGGCAAAAGGTCAAGGTTCTAGTCTTGGTTTTACTACAAATAAAACCTGAAAAAGTCACCACAACTGGCTGAATTAGACAATTCTAAACTAATGGCTCTATAGCTCTTTAATCTCCTTCCTATTTTCTGGTGAAAGGAGCAAATGATAATGTAGTGATGAAATGGTAGGCCAAAGATGACGTGAGAAGTAAAAGCTAGGGATCTGGTTAATATACATCTGAGCAATTGTTGATATACATTTTAACCTGATTTTGCCTATTTAAAAATCTTGGGAAGAAGGCGCATGCAAAGTGATTTCTGGGTCTCAGACTCCACCCCATGCTCTTACCCTCAATTTTGGCCCAGTTGATTTAGGCCACTGCAGCAGACTGTGAGTCCACTTGGGCAGTTCATTGAGTTAGGGTCTCCTTTAGTGCTTTTTACTATTTATTTATTTGATAAATGCTCTTACCAGAGTACAGTTAATTGATGGTCCTATAGGATGCTCCATGAGGAAAAGGACTCTATGGTCAGAGACATTTTGGAAATGCAAGCAAACTACGTGTCCCCATTCTTGAAATGGCAAAGTATACATTAGCATGGTGAAACCTCTGAAAAATTCTGTCGGGGAAAAAAATCCCTTAAAAATTTTGTTTTAGCCCTGGCTGGGTGGCTCAGTTGCTTCAAGCATCATCCAGTACACCAAAAGGTTGTGGGTTCAATTCCTGGTTAGGGTACATACCTAGGTTGCGAGTTTGGTCTCCAGTCAGGTGGCTTACAGGAGGCAACCGATCAATGTTTCTCTCTTACACTGATGTTTCTTTCTGTCTGTCTGTCTCTCCCTTCCTCTCTCTAAAATCAATAAAAAACATATCCTTGGGTAAGTATTAAAAAAAAATTTGTTTTAACCCAGCATTTAAAAACCTTCAGAACACTGTCATTGTGGCTGTTAACCCCTGAGGAATCTTGGGAAATATGAATTGGTATGCAGTTATTATATGCCAGGCATTTGTAAGGTGCTGCAGGAAAATCAGGGAACAGTTTAGAATAAGGCATAGTTTTTTCCATCATGTCTAATGATTCAAGAAACCATTTCATTTTGCAGCAATGAAGTGTATCAACTAAACCTTTTTGTCCCACCAGATTATGCTAACCTTATATAGACATATTCTGTGAAAAGACACAAATGTGGTGTTCTTCCTTCACATGCCATTATTATTCTTTCTTATAGTGAGGACAGAATTTTTGTGAGCTCTCCTCCCCACTCCCACATGGTTCCCTTTGAAGCTACCAGCATTTGGTTGTATCCTAGATTGTTGACTGAGGCCCTGGTGATGATTCTATACCTCTACAGAACTACCTGAACTACACTAAGATTACCCTGGTCTCATTATCATGATGCTTTAAGAGCTAACCAGTCTTGCCTGGCTGGGAGTGGCTCAGCGGTTGAGCTTTGACCTGGGATCCAGGCGATCGGGGTTCGATTCCTGGTCAGGGCACATGCCCGGGTTGTGGGCTTGATCAATGACTCTCTCATCATTGATGTTTCTATCTCTCTCTCCCTCTCCTTTCCTCTCTCTGAAATCAATAAAGATATATTTAAAAAAAAAAAAAAAAAAAAGAACTAACCAGTCTCAGTGTAGAATGTACACAGACTTTTTCTATGGAAAGAGGTGGTTAAATGGAAAGCTGACAAAAGAACCAGAAAGCAAAGCAGTTTAGAACTTAAAGTGGGGGGAGGGTTTTCAAAACAACAAGTGCTCCATTCTTATTGTGGAGGGAAATGTACTATCTAAGCAGGAAGCCTTCAGGGGTAGAAGCAGAATCCAATTGGGGATCTCCTGAGGACTAAAACCAAAGTCCCATAGATCCAACATCAACAGAGCCAAGATGTCTCTGCCTGTCATATATGTCTCTGCCTGTCATATATGCTTTATGTCAGTCAAGGACCAATCATTCCTAGTTCTTAGTCCTGCCTACAAGAATGTGCCACCTTGCAGAAAGGGTGTTTTCAGAGCCCTGAGTTTCGAACACCAAGTCTCTCTCTCTTTCTCTCTCTCTCTCTCTCTCTCACACACACACACACACAAATACTCAAAATACTCAAAACAAGAACCAAATGCTCAAAACAAGAATGCAGTGAAGCAAGTGAACAAATTAGCCATTTAAAAAACAGATGGCAAGTTTGCAGTTTTGGCTGAAGGAGGTTGCCCTGTGGTCAGATGTGAAAAAAATTATGATCATGATGAACCATTTCTGAAGGAGGGATGCACAAATAAAAATGCAGGTGACAAAAACCTGGCGTCTTCCCTCATTCCTATGCTCTAATGAGTAAGTAGATCAATCTGTTATTGGAAAGAAAAAGGAAGGCTGTCAGGAAGAGAGGGAGAGCTGGCAGGCAGCTCATTGGAATTGACAGAATAACCTTTAAGTCTGAGAACTAATTTAAACTCCAAGCCGGAAATCAGAGCAGTAATAGGTGCTTGTTGTCACTGTTGCTCCTTGTTCATATTGGAGCTGGAGTTTTACCTCTCTGAGACTAGGGTTTGCTCTCATCAGGTTGCTGTACCACCTCCAGGTGGCTGCTGCTCAGAAAAGGATGCTTGATTCATCACCACAGTTGTTTGGTTACAAATGGAGACAAAGCCCTCAGGGGAGGTGGTGAGCTTTGTCATTCCATTTAGCCTCTAGGCTGCTGCCTCCCACCTGGAATCAGAGAGTCTCAGGACTGGAACCAGGGAACCAAGAACTTCCCAATCCAACTTGCTATAAAGTGACAGGAAGTCATGCATCTCTGCTGAAACTTTCCAGAGACAGAGAGCTCACTATTCCATACAGCAGAACATTTTACTTCTCTCTTTTTAAAAATTGAAATGTATTTGACATATAACATTGTATAAATATAAGGTATACAACATGTTCATGAAATATATTAATATATTGCCTATGATTGCCATTGTAGCTTCTAATCAGCTCTGAAACTTATCCAGGTCATCCTTTCCTGAGAGTAGTGTAGTGTAATGGTTAAGCTCTTGGGCTTTGCAGCCAGACTGCCTGCCTTTAGTCCTGCTGCTGCCAGCTCAACATCAGCTCTGTGACTAGGTCAAGTTTACTAGACTTCTTGGGCTCTGCGGTCTCTAATAAGATTAATAGCACAGTGCTTATGGCCTATGGTCATTATTTAATAAAGGCTAACTGATTTATTGCTACATGGTTGTAGTTTCCTCCCATTTTTCCTAGTTCTAACCTGGCAAACATACAGAACAAGTCTAATATGTCCTATTCATGACATCCCTTTCAGATGGTAGCTGTGACTGTAGCTACCATCTCTCCCCACCCTATATTCCTCACTCCAAGCTTTCTCTTATCCAAATACCACACCCAGGTCTTGCAGCCATTCCTCAAGTCCATCCCTATTCTGGTTTGCTCTAATTATTCTTGAATAGTTCCATTTTTCATCATCCTTTTAAAACAAAGTCTCCCAAACTGAGTATGGTACTGGTAGGAGGAAGGGCCAAACCAGGGCAGATGGCAGGAGATTCTCATCTGTCTCAATCGAGATTCTCTACTCTCACTAATGGCCTAGCTGAAGTGAGTTTTGGGGGCATTTACTGTTGACTCATGCTCAGCTTGCAATGAGTTAAGATATCTTTGATCCATCACTAATTGTTTACCTTCAGGACAACTGACCAAAGAAGAGGCAAGTTGAACCTTGTATAGAGAACAATGGTTTCCAAACTGCACTTGGGCCAAAATAAATATTTTGAAGCCTAAGAAGGTATTACTAAGGTTGCAGAAGGCTCTGAGAGTTTGTGTATCAAGTGCCTTGAGGTTCAAGTCAACAAACATCTATTGAGCTGCTACACATAGTACTAGAGGCAAAAGGAGAAGCTATATAAAGATGAAAAGGAAAGATACTTCAGCCCTCAAGACATTACAACAAGGTAGAGAGATTGACAATACATGGAGAATAATATGACCTAACATGGCAAATATTATAACAAAGTGCTACGAGAATTCAGAAATGGGACAGATGAGTTTCAGTTTGAAGTATCTGGAAAGGCTTTGCAAATAAAAAGGCTTTTTAGCATGGATCATAAATAAAAGTCAGGCTGTTGACAAGAGTTATTTTTGCCCATTCCATCCCTAAACCTTAGGAAATCCAATTGGCTTTCCAGGGCATTGTAATCAGGATAATCTTGCATCCTACTTTTACCTCCCAAGGAGTTATTTCAGAGGGTGGGGAAATGGCCAATATTGCTTGTAGATAACTTCAGCACTTCTATCCCGCTTGCAGGGCAAAATCAGGAGTGGCAGTGGGAAATTAGGGCACCAAAGTTATGGTCTCCACACAGTGTAATTGTGCCAAAGAGTGTGTGTATTATTTATTGCTATGTAACAAATTGCCCCCAAGTTTTAGCAGCCTAAAAGAACAAATGCTTACACAGTTTCTGAGGATCAGGAATTCGGGAGAAGCTTAGCTGGGTGCTTCTGGTCGAACTCTTACAAAGTTGCAGTCATTCTGTCAGCCAGCGCTGCAGTCATCTGAAGACTAAGTCTAGAGAATCTGCTTCCAGAAAGGTTCACTCACATGGCTGTGGGTTAGAAGCCTCAGTTTCTCACATGTGTGCCTCTCTACAGGGCTATCAGGGTGTCCTCAAAACATAATACTTGGCTTCCTTTGAAGTGAATGATGAGAGGAGGGGCCGGGGACAATGTCTTTCATAACAATTTTGGAAGTAACATGCCATCACTTCTGCCATATACTATTGGTACAATGTGGGAGGACACTACATAAGGATGTAATTGCCAGGATGTGGAAATCATTGAAAGCCATCTCAGAGGCTGACTATCATTGCAGACCTGATATCTCAAGCTCTAGGAGGAACAGTAGCCCAGGGGGAAAACTGGTTGACATGAAGTCTTGAAACAGATCTTCCTGCCATCACTGCCTTTGGCAGGGAGGCTAGAAAGATGAGCTTGGAAAGCCAATGACGACCCTGGGGTTCCTTAGAAGGAGTATTTATGGTGAGAGAAGTAGACCTGAGCATGGGTATTGGTGACAGCAAGTGAAAGAAGCTGAAAAAGACTGACCTTCTCCTGTCATAGGATTCCTCATCTTTGTGTTCCACTGCGTGATGAAGGAGGGTGTGCGGGAGCAGTGGCAGATACACTTCTGTTGCAGGTGGTCGCAACTGGATAACTCTTCTGGTAAGGTGCCAGTTTGGGTAAGGTTTTGAATTTTACAGGTTTTATAAAACTAATCAGATTAACTTGTCTCCTTACTTGAGTTAATACAGCATCAGCATCAAAATGGAGGCTGTTTCCATGTCATGAAAATGACTTGTACTTCTGTGGTGAGATTAATGAAGTCAGGTGAAGGACGTGACTTGGGCCATGTTTTAACTTAGTGAAGCTTCTCTTTTTGGCCCAGTTTCTTTGGATTGCTTTTCCTCGCTGTCACCTGTGTATTGATTCAATTAAAAGAATATTGATTGAGTGCCTACTGTATTCCAGGCACTGTGTCACAGAGGTTTCTGGCCCGTAGCCAACAGTAAGTTGAGTGAATGTGGGAAGCAAAGGGTGATAGTGCAGGTGGAGAACTTGTAAGCATCCCTAAGATGCCTGGCTAGTGGGCTGCCTTGATGGGCCGATGGTCCTTCCTGCACAGTGGGAGATGTGGTGGACTCTGATGAAGCCTCTGGGAGTATCTCCAGTCCAGGCAAACTGATTTTCTATGTACAAAAAGGCTCTTCCATCCAATTCAGGCAATTTCTTTCATTCTCAATGTGAAGCTCCTTTAGGGAAGGCAGTGCTTGAACTCAAAGGTTCTACTCCTTTATGCTGGGCATGTCAGTAACCTGCTGGTCGCTGTGCCAGGCTCTAGGGAAAGCGGGCATCTTTGGAAGGTGAATTGGTTCTGCCTGTACCACACATTACAGTTCAAACTTACTTCTTATAACTTCATAGGAAATCTGACTTCTTGAGGTGCCCACAACAAGCACTCTGTACATTGGACTTTATACTTTTTAAACAAGATTTTGAGGTATAATTTGCTCATCTGAAGTATAGAATTTGATGAGTTTTATGTTTTTTAACTTTTTTGTTGTCATTTCAGATGGGAGCAGCAGGTATGAGCTAAATGTTGGATATAAACAGGAAAGACTGAAAAAAACCTTCAAGCACAAATTGTTGATACCATCCCTAAAGTCAAATGCAACTAGTTCTACTTTCAAACCTTTAGGCTCTGCACAAGGCACTCCTTCAGAAATAAGCTTCCCAAATGGTAAGAGAAAAGTCTGTGCTGTCTACACTAATATATATCAGAGATGTTGAATTAATATGAGGCCACATATGTGGGAAATACTTCTTGGGAAATATTTCTTCCTCAAAACAAAAGCACATGTGCTTGTATATACATGAGCTCATTCTTGGCTGAGAAAGTGTATATAGAAGCACTTACTGTGTACAAATCTGGTGTGTCATTAGACTAATGGTGGAGAGAAGGGTCTAAAGATCAAAAGAAGTCATGGGTAATTTTTTTAAAATGTTTAGGTTACTAAAACCAGAAAAAAAAACAAAAAAAAAAAACTTAGACATTGTCTAGTGCAATCCCCTCAGTTTACAGTTGAGGAACCTTAAGCAGGAAAAGAAAACTGCCTTATGGACAGTCACTCAGCCCATCAGTAGAGAACTGGTAGCAGGATTTGGGTCTCCTGGCTTTAAAGCTAGTGCTCACCACACTCTACCATGAATATCCACTGAGCTGTACAACACTCTTAGATACTCATCTTCTTCCACAGGAAAAACAAATTTCTAGGTACAGAGACAGATACTGAGGTGGAGATGGGTGATGGGAGGGAAAATATAGGGAAATAATTGGTCTAAAGGTCTAAAGTGAAGAGAAAGGCAAAGTGAGCAAGAACTTAAGAACTCAAGTAGATGTTGTGATGACTCTGTGTTCTGTGCTTCCAGCTGGATGATGGTACAGTGCCCTTTGGTTGCTTTCTTAAAGGCCAAAGTAGACTCCAATTCATATACACAGAGTACCTTTGGTGGCCTGACTGTAATCATTCTTCCACCTTCTCAGTGCTGACTGTAGAACTGCCTTTTCTACTTATATTTTTCATTATGGTGGTTCCATACAACAATTCTATTTTCAATGACTGCAACTGATCTGGAATCAGCATGGTGGGTTTTTATTTAAAGCATCAAACTTGGAGTCAGAAGGCTTTGGCTCAAGTCCCAACTCTGTCACTAACTCTGTGACCTTAGGCATATTACTCTCAGAGCTGCGTTCTCTCTATCTTCAATACAGCACTGTGTGAGGCAACACTATTTTCCAGTTTAAGCTAATAGGACGAGTGTACAGAGTCTCAGTCTCCATTTCTGTATGGAAAAGTTGGTGCATATAAAAAAACTTTTCATTGACCACAAGTGTCCATCAAACTCTGGCCAGCTAACTCGTGGATATGTTCTGGTGCTCATATGGAGGCACTGAGAGGCCATGACGTATAGAAGGCAGGGGTTATGAAAGCTCCTTAGTAAATACTAGTCGGAGCTGATTGGGTAAAATCACTTTTGCAAAGGGGTTGGTTAATATAGGCTCCCCTGCTATTCCTGTGGGATATTGTTTCATTAACAAATATATGCATCAAATGTCCACATTTTTCTTATAGGAAGCACTAGCAAATCCCATGTCCAGGATTTTTTTCTTTTTTTATGTCCAGGATTTTAATGTTGTACCAAGCAATAGATCCAGAGAAGTGAGGCACCTGGAGTTGTGAACTAACTCAGCCAGCAGGGCAGGTAGTCCAGCCTCTTGGGCCCAGATTCTAAAACTGCAATCTGGATGCTGCCATCAGAATGTGGCAGCCACAAACTCTATTTCATTAGCACAGAGTGAAAACCTGTGCCTTCTGTACCACTAGGCACTCTCAGGCTGAGAAACAGCTAAACCTTCAGAGCAAGAATATTAAATTCATAGGGGGTATAGATATGCATGTGTTACCATTTTATGTTGGCTCTTCTGAAGGCCTCTGAGGCTTGTCCATGTATATCCTCCCTTAGGTTAAGGTTACTGTGAATAACACAGATTGTTATTCACAATGCATGAAGAACATATGCACTTGTAATTGCCTAAACAGTGTTGTCAAGATGAATTCATTCACCCTGGATTTATATTAAGCTATCCAAGGGAAGCACCACAGCTTTCACTTCCTTTCTAATTCCCCTATTTCTTCATTAGATAGAAAATTCTTATGCTGTTACTATATGCAAAGTCCCCAATACCACAGTGACTTTGTTAAAAAAATTTTAACAAAAAAAATGTTCTTTTTTGTTGTTGTTGTTAATACAGATGACTTTGATGAAGACCCCTACTGTTTCTCTCCCTTGAGTTGTGATGTTGTACCTAATTGTGTGAGAAGAATATTACCTATGGAGCCTGGCCGGGCGTGGCTCAGCGGTTGAGAGTCAACCTAGGATCCAAGCAACCCGGGTTGTGGGCTCGATCAATGACTCTCTCATCATTGATGTTTCTGTTTCTCTCTCCCTCTCCTTTCCTCTCTCTGAAATCAATAAAGGTATATTTAACAAAACAAAAAAAAAGAATATTACCTATGGAAATCAAAATGAATTCCTTTCATAAACAAAACTTTCTTCAATAAATCCCAGCAGAAATACCTGACTCTCCCCACACCCAGATTGGGGGAAATGTTGCATTTATGAAGACATCTGCTCCAACTTCATATTCTAAATATTATTTTGGAAGGAGCAGAATAGGATACCACTTAGTGAATATTAAAGTCAGAATAATTATCCTATTTATTGTGATAGTTCTTTCTTTTTTAGATAAGATTTGAGGTTATACCTATGGACACAGACATTGGTATGGGGAAGGCCTGGGGGTGGGGTAGATGCATGGTGGAAGGAATCAATGGGAGAAAAAAAGGGGACATCTGTAATACTTTCAACAATAAAGACAAATTTAAAAAAAAAGAAAATTATAACAATCTTTAAAAAAGAATAAATGGTGATGCATAATGTAAAAAAGGATTTGAGGTTATAGTTATAATATATTAAGGGAGAAATGTCTATAGCATTGGAAGTTTTGTTTTGAAAACTCTGAGTGTCCACATGCTGTTGAAAGAAAAAAAAATCAAGATCAGTGTTCTTAGTGCTTGAGAGTCAAACAATTTCAGGTAGCCAAAGTTTCTTGATACCCAGTTGACCTAGCACCCACAGAGGAAGTAAACGGGAAGAGCCACAAGGTTGTACCTTTTGGGGAAAACAAACAAACAAACAAACAAACACAATCTCACTATCCTGTTGGCCTGTCATGACAAAGCACCTGAAATCCCCATTATTCAAGTCACTCTTTTGATTGAAGCCCCTTGTTAAAATGGAAACATGCTCTGTGAAAAGGGTAACTCATCAATCCACAGACACCCATGAATTCTCTAATGGGGATAAATTTCTCAGCCAAGACAGCTCATAAAGCAACAGCAAGCAGAGTTCCAAAGGAATGTAACAGAACAGGAGGTGTCTGAAGGTGGAGTTTCTCTCTAGGGAGGAAAGGACAGGTCAAGGTAAGCAAGACAGTAGGGGAATGGAGACCAGAAGAATCACCCAAAGGCAACAGAATGAGTGCTGAAGATGAATTTTGCCTGATTTATACTAGCATGATAGCTGGTCTTCTTAATCCCATTCCAAATACTGCCACCAAGGCTTCCCAGCCAGGCAGGCTGCTTGCATTTGGTCTTGGATAAAAATGAATAAAGAAATCAACGTTCTGGAAGGATACACAGGCAACTGATATCAGTGGTTGCCTTCAGGAAGAATAACAGGGTATCCAGAAGCAAGAAAGGGAGGAAGATTTACTTTTCACCTTATACTTTTTTATATCTTTCAAATCTTGTACTGAGAGAATGTATTAACACTTTCAGCAATAAATAAATGTATACATACATAAATAAAGACCACTGGACCTTTCAAATGAGAAAGAAAGATAAACTCTTGGGTTTCAGTACCATACACCTAGTCTCCCATTATCTTTGTGAGTATGAATGGTACGGTGGACTGTGGAGACAACTGAGATGGGTTGTGTTCAAATCCCAGCTCTTGACAGAAATGTGACAGAGTCCTAGATGTGAGACTTGGGGAAGTAATAACAACAGTATGCTAATCCTTGAGCTGAAGAGAGGCTTAAATGAGATGATGTCTATAAATTTTCTAGCATAGTGAAACACAATACTTTTAACTCCTTTCTCTTTCTAACCCCACCCACCTCTCACCCCTTCATGGCCTCACTCACCATGTCTGCCCTATGAAAAGTACCACATTGAATCCTTCCAGTAAGATTTAACACTGATTCTAAATAGACTAGAATACTAGTGCCTGTCACTGGTATAAAGTTCTTAGACTCTTCTTTGCCCTCTCTGCCATCCCACAGACATAAAAAGTAGGCAGACCCTTAGGCCCCTGGTTATCTGCCTCAGAGAATCCCCTTGCCTCTGTAATTTTGCCCTGATGAAATCCCACATCCTTTGTTCCCCATAAGGCTTTGTGTACTTTTTTTGTAGGGGAAGGTGAACCAGTGAGTGAATAAGAACTAACATAAATGATGAACAAAGTATCTCAATGTTAAAAATGTCTTTGAACTAACAATATTGTCACCTTCATTCAAAAACAGATTTAGGGACAAGACTTGGGTGTAATTAGCAAATCTAGAGATATGTAACTTTGCAAGTGCTTTGATTTGGGAGATAATTTTTCACTGTGAAAATGCCCGTGATTATATTTATTTTCAGAGAATAATAGGACTCTGATTGTTCTGCTGCTGCCGAAGTGATGAATGTACAGTCTATCTCTAATGATCTGACATACTGTCAAGAATAGAAATGCTGTTTTACATAAAAATTCATGATTCCTATCATGACTTCTCCTGCTAATTAGTAAAACGGGTTTACCACAAATTAGGTGACAGTTTGAAATTGTAGGGAAAACACTGATTAAACACCTTTTAGGCATCCTTTGGTTTGCTCTTCCTAGAGCTGCTGAGGATACAACCTTTTACCTTTTCATCCCCAACCTTCCCATATCCCTGGGTACAGGTTAAGGGTAATGTTTTTTATGTATGGTACTATATGGCTGACACTTGTGTGAAGATAGACATAAGTGACTATGGAAAACAGGCCCTAGAACCTTTGGGCTGTTTTCAATCAACAATCAACTCCCAGGCATTCATTGAGAGTTGACATGAAGAAAAAGATTCAGACATGTCATATTTACGCTATTGCCTCCAACAACTTACTGTTTACCTGGGTAGACCAGATATACACATTGGAATAGTGAATGATTAAAACAGGAATATGGTGAAAGAGTAGTGCTTCACCAGCAGGAAATGTTGCAGTATTTAGTCAGGACTGAGAGTAGGGTATTTCAGGTTTTGGGGAGACAGCTTGGGTAAGGCAGGATTCCATTTCCCAATAGCACAAGCAAACCCTCATGACTAAGTCATGACATTTACAAAGCCCCTTGGAGCTTTCAGGGTACTGGTTCTAACTGTTCATTCTCTGCTGTGCTCTGGGTACCCTGTGGGCAAGCTGAAAAACACTGACTAGTACTAAACTCTCTCTGGAGCAAGCTCAAGGAGGCTCCTGCCCAGGACCCTAATCCTTACTGTTTCAGAAGTCCCAAAGGTGACAGTGATTATCTGTGATGGCCTACCTCCCCTGTACCCAGGGATATGGTAAGGTTGGGAGTGAAAGGGCAAAAGGTTGTATCCTCAGCAGCTCCAGACTATGGTTAATGGGTGTGTTTCTGGTCCTGACCTTCAAGAATTTAGGGGACACAAGGAGTTTGGGGCAATGGAGGAAGGACCTAGTTATACCTCTGTTGATTAAGCAAAACAAATAAAATGGATTAAGTTCATACTTATAATATCTGGCACTTTGTAGGCATGTCATAAACATTTATTGTGTGTGTAAATGAATAAATGAATGGTCTAAAATACATGAGTATATGAAAGCAATGGCTGACTTTTCCTAATCTAGGGTTTCTTATCTTAGTGCTCTCCACTAATATTTAAGCTTCATGAGGGCAAGGAACTTTGTCTGTTTTGTTGACTGCTGTATTGTCAGTGCCAAGCAAAATGTTTCAGTCAAGGTTCTTTGATTAACAGCAACAGAAACCCAAAGAAAAGGAAATTGGTTGAAAGGGTTTTGAGAACTCGAGAAACTTATGGGAAAGTTAAAGAACAGGGCTTGAAAAGGGGACATCTGTAATATTTTCGATAATAAAGATAAAGAAACTTAAAAAAAAAAAAGATAGCATGTTATTTTTATATAGCTCTGGTCTAGTTAATGGTAATGTTGTTTATATACGGTGCTATATAATACTGTTTTCCCTAAGCCCACACATGACACTTTATACTCTAAAAACAAACCATGTACAGTAAGCAGACTAACTCAGAGGACAGAAATCAACCCAGGAAGCTTTCTTTTTTTCTTTTCAAAATTGATTGATTTTAGATAGAGAGAAGGAAGGGAGGGAGAGAGAGAGAGAGAGAGAGAGAGAGGAGAGAGAAACATTGATTTGTTGTTCCACTTATTTATGCATTAAAAAATTAAAAGAAAAAAAAAAGAACAAGGCTTGAGACAAGATAGAGGTCTACAGATCAGAAACCTCAGGTGTAGACTCCTAGCAGGGAATCTTCTTGTGAGGGCACTCTTACTAGGAAGAATACACTGTAATTTTTTGTAGCCTCATGTTACCAGATTAAGATTCAGAGTCTCATGAAACTGCTTCTGACAGGCTGAGCTTAAATTGTGTGCTGCACTGAGCAGTGAGAAGGGATGTGGCAGAAGAAATCCACATCTTCAGGGAGTCTTTTGGGTGTTTTTTTTGGTTGTTGTTTTGTTTTTGTTTTAATTTATCTTTATTGTAGAAGAGAGCCCCTTGTGTGTGTGTGTGTGTGTGTGTGTTTTGTTTTGTTTTTTTTAGCCCTTTGGTTTTGATAGTTGTAAGATAGGAGCTTGGATTTACTATCCCACCAGGAATACTCACACTGGAGGAGAAATCATCTGGAAAAAGAAATTCGGCTGCTGTTAGGGATGAAAGAGTAGGTGGGGAAAAGCCACATATGCTCACTACATACAATATAGAGCTGAATGTATTTTGGCTGAATGAATGGCTAATTCATTAACATACATCTTCAATAAGGGTACAATAATGCTTAGAAAAGGAGGTTTCTCCCCCACCCCACATGGCTCATTTATGTATTCACTTATTTTTTAAAGGCTAAGGTATATCAGATGTTTTGAGAAAGCTGAGGAGCTCAAGATAAGAATGATAGAAAATAATACTATTAGAAATGCGATTTTAAGAGATCGAGGGTAAACAGATTGACCTCACTCTGAGGAAAAGCAATATATGAAATGAGCTTAATTGTTTACGGTGTTGCCACATCTCTCCAGAGGAGTTCACAACTCCTTCACAACTGGTAACATTCTTCTGTGAAGGTGCTTCACCACACAGCTTTCTAAGAGTTCCTACAAATATCTGAAAATATATTTTGATCCCCATTTCTAGGACCCTTCAGCTCTGATAAGGAGAGCACAGTTGTCTAAGAAGAAAACTAGGAGTAATACTGCTTATATTCTCCTTCTTGCTATGCTAAAAAGACTCTGGTATGACTATTAAAAAAATCCAAAAGACAAATACAAATATCATTTGATCTCACTTATATGTGGAATCTAAAGAACATAAACTGATGAACAAAATAGATTCAGTGACACAGAAGCATGGAACAGACTGACGAATCTCAGGGGGAAGGTGGGGGAAGGGGATATTAACCAAAGAATTCACATGCATATATGCACAACCCGTCGACACAGACGATAGTGTAGTGAAGTAGTGAAGACCTGGGACAGGGAGTGGGTGCCGGGTGGAAGGGGTCAATGGGGAAAAAAGGGGACATCTGTAATATTTTCAACAATAAAGATAAATTTTTTTTAAAAAATCCCAAAGAAATCAATAGTAAGTGGTAACTTCAAATTTTGAAAGAAAAAAAAAGATATAGTAATGCATAAGAAAACTACAAATGTTTTCTTAACATATGCAGTCATATGCAAATGATTATGTAAATTAGACAGAAAGTTGAGACTGGCAAATTCCCTAGTTTCCAAAATTTACTTACGTTAACCTAGTATTCACCATAGGAACAAGGTTGAGGATTTTTGCTTATACCCCATGTCACTTCGACGTGCGGGGAGGCAAAACTGAAGGATATGCTACATTAATAGGGTGAAGGCACTCAAATCAGGGGATGTGTTACATAGATGTTTAGATAGATGATAGATAAATAGATGATAGATAGATGATATAGATATAGATAGATGATAGACAGATAGATAGATAGATAGATAGATAGATAGATAGATAGATAGATAGATGATAGATAGATAGATAGATGATAGATAGATAGACAGACAGACAGACAGACAGATAGATAGATAGATAGAGATAGATAGATGATCGATATAGATAGATAGATAGATAGATAGATAGATGATAGATGATGATAGATGATGATAGATAGATAGATAGATAGATAGATAGATGATAGATGATAGATGATAGATAGATGATAGATGATAGATAGATAGATAGATAGATAGATAGATAGATGATAGATAGATAGATAGATAGATGATAGATAGATAATTGTTACCTTCAAAATGTTAGCCAGTTCTTCCATCATATTGGTTGGGGGCAGCAATGGGACTAGAAATGGAAATGAATCTGAGTTGCAGTGAATTTTGATTAAGGCTGCACGTAAATGACTCAAACTCAAACATGTTTTCACATCCATACCCATTATCTTCAACCTCTCTGCCCCAGCCCATGCCATTACTTAAACTACAAAACTGGAAGTCATTCTCAATTCTCTCCAATGTCTGGTCACCCACATTCAATTTGTTACCCAGTCCTGAAATGCCTCTAGAACCCTTACTTTTCTCTTTTGCCCCAAGTACCATGGACTTGATCCAGGGTCTTTGCATCTTTTACATGACATCTCTCCTCCCCTTCTCAGTCCCCAACAATTCTACTGACTTCAACCATCCTGAACTACATAGCCTTCTCCGAATGTCCAATAACCTTTTATACTAAGGAACAAAGTCAAAATTACTTACAGTTTTGAAATGTATTTCTGATATTGCAGGAAATGCCATCTGTGTTCAACCTACAATATATGCAAGCTCTGAGCCAGTTATGCTCCATAATTGAATATTCAGTGCAAGAAGGTGCTGGTACTGATAGGGTGCAATGCATTTCCTTGCATTAACAGGGCTCAGATGAGCCCTTTTGGGTCTCTGGTTTGCCAGCCTGTAACCCCCTCCCTCTGCCCTTCTCTGGAAGTATTATGTAGATTATAAAAGATAGACTAATGACTGGATTTCATTCAGGGGACTCCTGACTTATTCTGTGCAGTGAAGATCTGTAAAAGGAAAATGTCCATTTTCTCACCCAAGCAAAATGTAACCTCATGGGGAGCTGGAAAAAAACAGGCCTAATTCTTGGCAGCAGCCTTTCCCAGTGCCCTTCACTCAATCCATTTGGAGAGAATGGATCTGATTGCAGTTCGCTCAGTTCATTGTTAAGGAGTATTCAGATTTAAGAAAGGTCTATTTTTAAAATGTGTGTTTCATTGTTACATTTTTCTTTCAGACAAGAAGTCTTAGCATAGTATAGTATTTCTTAGATCTTTCCCTCCTTTTTACAGCCATAGCCCAAATGCAGATCTTAATCACATCATTCCTGGAATTATAAGGGCAATCCACTTCCCATGTTAGTGTGCATGACTCCTCTTTGCAAAGCCATTCACTTATTTATTCTGTCACCCTGTCAGTTCGTCAGCCATTTAATAAGCATTAATTAACAGTAATGCTTTGGCCACTGTTCTAGGCCCTGAAAGAGGGGAAGGGGAGGGAGATATAAACTAAACTAGACCCCACAAAAGGTCCACAATTTAATGGAGGAGACGGACATCTCTGCTTGGAGAGACAGACAGCCTTCTCTTTTCTGTATGAACAATTTTTCATGATTCTACCCAACCCAAATATCACAGGCAGAGGTGTTTGCTGTGCCTCTGTGCTCCCACAGTGCTCTGTTTACATCTTCACTGGGCTACCTGTTGCATTGAATTGAACATTCTCCCCACTCTGGAAATAGTGACATCCTGGAGAACAGGGACTATAAGCCTTGGAAGTGCAGGGCTTAGTGCATCAGACAGAGATGGCTCAAACCACATCAAATGAAATAATATAACAAAAGTAAAAGTAATGCTAAATTGAGTTCCAAAAAGAGTACCATTTGTTGGAGGACAGGGGCTTCTTTACTCTGAGTGCCTCTTCTGCAGCCAGACAAACCTGCTTGCCATTCCATCAATAATCATTGATTTGCTTGTCTTTGACTCACAGAAATCCTGTTCCAGGTCTACCTCCTGTTGTAGCCCAGTGCTTCTCAAACTTGATGTGCACACAAATCAGTTGGGAATATTATTACAATGTAGATTCTCAGGCAGTAGGTCTGGATGTGGGACCAGAGATTCTGCATATCTAACAAGCTCTCAGGTCAAGCCCATGCTGCTGGTCCAAGGACCACACTTGGAGTAGCTAAGACCCTGCAAGCTTTCCCTAGTTTCAGGCCTTCTAGTCACTTAAGTCAGGACCACCATGTACCAAGGCACCGAGCTGAGGAGGATAATGAGGGTTGAAATCTAAACCATGTTCACCAAGCCCTGCACCCTGATATGGTACTGGCCATATCTGCTGGGAGGAAGAGGCACT
The DNA here is from genome assembly GCF_964146895.1 of Miniopterus schreibersii. Lineage (NCBI taxonomy): Eukaryota > Metazoa > Chordata > Mammalia > Chiroptera > Miniopteridae > Miniopterus > Miniopterus schreibersii. Next base: position 6,498,200 of record NC_138104.1, on the reverse strand, counting down.
TTTTCTCCTTTTCTACTTCCCACAAAGGCTCTGTAAGCTACATGTACCCCCACAACTGCATCCATAAGAAGCCAGTACCTTTTTACCTAATTCATACAAAGGTGCCACATGGGGTGCCATGAGTGACACCCCAGCTCACCACACCCCTATATCATTTGCTCCTTTTTTACTGATCAACTCATGTTGACGATTCTGTATACAATTTGATATTGCTCTGTCACTTGTTCATGTGCCCCTGCATTTGTTGATATGTGAGAAGCAATAGGATATAAAAGGGCACTGTCTTCTTCATCACAGGACTTGGGGTCCAGCCCTAACTCCTTTATTACTCACTTCATAATGTCAGGCAAAGCACATAAACCCTCTGAGCCTTGGTTTTCTCATTTATCAAATGAGGATCGGTAAGATCTGCTGGGCTGGCTCCTTTAGGTTATTGTGAGGATCAAAAGTGATAACCTAGAGGAAAGCCCTTTGTAAATTGTAAAGTTCTATACAAATGTTAAAAAATATTATGGAGTTAGCATATCTTTAAATCCCTTTGTAACTCTCCCCAGCTTGGAAGAGCAAGTGTCCTGCACGTGGTGGCTTCAGAGCCTACTACTGGTTGATGGCAAGCTCTAGCTTGCCTTGATGAATAGCACGGTGTGCCAACTTCATCAGCTTGCAGAGTCAGTAAGATGATAACATCTGTAACACAAGCACAATGGTTTAAAGGGAACTATGCAGTAGAGAAACACCAAAGTAAAGACACCAAATTCCGAATAGATAGTTTCAAGGGTAATCTTTCACTGAGAACTTTTTTCAGATGTAGAGGGTTGACTCACCTGTTTATATGCTAAAAAGAACCCCCTTATTTTGATTTCTGAATACTTTCTCTCCTAGAAGTCAAACTTATTATGGATTAAAACATTTTATAATTGCTTTTAAATATGATGTAAGGTTGGAACCTTTTCCAATGACAAGGAAATGAAAGAATATAATGGAATGATGTCTTGTAATTTTTATAACTTTCAAATAGCAGATGAGACAGTCGTTCATTTATTCACTGAAGTTTCCTTCCAGAATTACAGAATTACTCCTACACAGCAATTAGAAGGGGGAGATGAATGTTTAAGCATTAGCTGTAACTTGTCTTTCTGGGGAGGGAGGAGCAGACTGGGTTTAAGCTCTTAGCAATGGGAAAAGTTAATTAACAAACAAAATTTTAGTTATTACTTCCCTGAATTCTGAAAAGGTTTTCTAAATTGAAAAGTTAAATAAACCATTTAATTTTCAAGGGTTTTCTTTTAAAAAAGAAGTCAAGATAAATCATCTACATTATTCTGAGTGTTAATCTTTACTTTAAGAATATGCTTCTTTGGGAGGAAGGTTTCTTATCTATCATTTGTCAAAGCCCATGACTGGGCATCTCAGTGGGTAGGAGCATAAATCTAACAATTCCACCTGTTCAATCCCCTGTAGGCCTCTCAGCTGTTCTCCATCTCAAGGTCACAGCCAAGCCTGCTAGCTCACAAAGGACACTGGCCAAGGGGGGTGGGGCAGGTGAAATAAAGCCATCCTCACTTCTGAAGAAATAGTTCAGAGTTGATGACTTACTCTCAGTGCCATGTTTTCTTTAGACATGGAGAGGTTTGTAGCACCTCATGAATTATTTTCGTGATTGCCAGAAAGGCCAGGACAATTTCAGCATTCAGTTGCAGCAACTTTTCTATCTTCAGTTCCTAGTCCATTCCTATTTCTCCTCCTTTCCTGATAGAGTTGCTGATTTTTCTCTTATGTTTTCTTTAACTGATCTAGCTCCCTCCTTCTCTCTCTCTGCCCCTTCAAATCTTTAGAACTTGGTGACTGTTAGATTTAAAGACAGCTGACTCACTTAACAGCATAACCCAGTGAGCAAAGATTACTTCATCTTTTACCTTGAATCGTTATTTCATTTTTAAACTTTTAAAATCTGTACTTAACATTTGTTTTCTCACCTATGTAATTTACCAGTTAGCTCTGAGAAAAGAATAACAAAAAATTAATGAAAAAGGATATGTGTGTTAGTATCCTGTGTATTCGAGCTCTTCCAAGAGCATTATGGTTTTGCTGAGAATTGTGTGCTTCTGCCAAGAGTGAAAAGGTAGAAAATAGGATTTTGAAGATGTATTTTTATTTCTTACTGTTTTAAATCTAAGAGATTAGTTGTTACAAAATCTTTTCAGTAATGTCCTAATTTTATATTTGACCTAATCTAAACACATGTAACTTTCAAGCCATGTCAAATCCTTTTTGGGGAAAGATGGTGTGTAAATAAAACAGCTTTTTTTTTTTTTTGCCTTGTCTGTTGCTTTAATGTTTTATATACCATGGTTTGTCTCCATCATTCATTCATTAGCTCATCATTCAATAGCCACTCATTCATTCAATAAACATTTAATGAGCATATGTCTTGAGTGTGACAAGGCCATAAAGTTGTCTTGTTTATCTTTTGTCCCACCAAACTTTAGGGCATTCACAAAATTTGACTCTGCATTCTTGCACAGTTTTGCTACTGAAAGCGCAAGACTACCAGTTCCTTGCTCTGCAGTACACTCTGTGGAGGAACAAGTTCTTCCAGGATCTGGACTAGAGAACTTTTGATTGAGATCTCTCAGGGTCACAAATGTATTTTTTGATTACTTTGAACTCAAGTCCCAAAGCACAAATATCCATTCTCTCTCTCTCTCTCTCTCTTTCTCTCTCTCTCTCTGCTTTCTTTTTCCTTAGAGTGAGTCTTCTGTCGTCCCTGGGGAATGTCCCCACTCCTTGGGGAATGCCCCCACTCCCCATATATTATTATAGTATATATATATAATACTATATACAATACCCACAGATTAGTTCATATAGTATTATATATATAGTATTATATAGTATATTATATAGTATATAAATGCTATATATAGTAGCTATTATTATTAGTTTCAGTGTTAGGAGTTTTCCTACTTTCAGTCCAAGGTGCTTCCCAGTACATCGGTTGGTTGAGTTAGGTATTTTTCAGTTGGAATGAATGAAATAATTTAGGTTTCTAGAAAGTATATCATGGCTTCTGTGAAAGGCAGAGCAGATTAGTTTGCCTGAGATTTCATCCTATGTCTGGTGGCTTTCCACTGTAACATTTAGATTTCAAATACAGCATTGTTTATCTTATCATCTGGAATAAGAATATGTACTTTTCTTGGTGCTGAAAGTATCTCTTGCACAAACACTATTCAGGTTCTTCATCATCTTTTAATTCCTATTCTCTGGCACATATTTGAGTTTAGTTAAATACAAGTTTTTTGTTGAGTGAATGTACCCTCTTTTAGATCCTTTTTCATATGATCATGCAGAAATACCAGGAGTCAACAAAGTTTTTATGTGAAGGGCCAGATAGTAAATATTTTAGGCCTGTGGGCCACATGGTTTCTGTCACAGCTATTCAACTCTGCTGTGAAAACACCCACAGACACAAACAAATGGGTATGTCTGTGTTCCTATAAAACTTTATTTACAGTCCATGCATGGGTCATAGTTTACCAACTCCTGGTTTATAGAGTGGCAAGAGGCTTAGAGACAAAAATGAATAAAAGCAATAAATCTAGTTAGGAACATGTTCGAAAATGCATTTTAAGTATTTAATGTTCATTAACCTAACAAGCAGAAGTTTGAGTCATAAACAAATTCATCTGAATTCTAAGCTCTTGTATTGGATGTTTTCTGGATCTATTTTATCCATGTTAGTAAATCAATTAAGCAGTAAAGACCAAAACTAAGTTAACAAGGCACAAATTAATGTGGAGGCCAAGAGTGCAGCGTTTCAAACTTTGTGCTTATTTATTCTTTTGGATTCATATACTTGATTCTTTTTTAATGCCAGTAGTTGTTGGCCACATGACTTATGGTGTAGTTGGTCAGTGGTCAGTGGGGACAATAAAGTACTATTGGGGTGCCCTGCTTGCCCTCTGTGTATTACTTCTACTCTAAAACCTATACAATGAAGTCTCTACCCTCTTGCTTTTAAAATGTGGCAGAAAACAGCAGGGAGGAGGTACTTATTCATTTCATTCAACAACCAAAAGAACATCTATTCTATGACAATGATTATGGGAACCTAGAAGTAGAAGCTAAAAAGGATGAAAAAATGCACCATCCTTATTTATTTATTTTTTTTACATTTTTATTTATTGTTGAAAGTTTTACAGATGTCCCCTTTCCCCTCCCATTGACTCCCTTCACCCTAATCCCACCCCCTCCCCAGGTTTCACTACATTATTGTCTGTGTCCACGGATAATACATGTATGCATATAAGTTCTTTGGTTAATCTCTTCTCATGCCCCCCTTTCCCTCTGCTATACATCAGTCTGTTGCATGCTTCAATGTCTCTGGGTCTATTTTGCTTGTCAGTTTATTTTGTTCATTAGATTCCACATAAAGGTGAGATCACACCATCCCTACTCATAGAGCTCACAAGCTAGTGGGGATGACAGTACAGCAAACAGGCAGTAACAATTACAGTAGTGTGTGATATTATTAGTATCATTGGAAAACACTGGCTAGTCTTAGAGTTTTAAAATTATTTAGCATATTATTTGGATATTGAAGACTTACACTGGGCCTTGAGGAAGTTCAGACCGAGTACTTAGCGTAAGTAAAATTAATTTCTATTATAACAGTTAATTTTATGTGCATATGGATGTGCTTTAAACCAAATCTCATCCTTAGAAATAATACACTCAGAAAATAAAGAATTATTCCCATTTGGTTAGCTTATGAAATAGCCATTAATAATCCCAATTAGTTTGACATTTGTTTAGAAGGATAACAAAGTAAAACAGACTGGGAAGAGGCAGTTTTTCATTCTCTCATAATCAATAATAGGCTGCACAGAACAAGGTGCAGAAAATAAGGGAGAAATACCACTTGTTATAAATACATGACTAAACCTTATCTGATGTATTTGGCATAGGAGAATAATTAGAAATTATATTTATGGTTCTATTTATATTTCTATTGTCAGAATTAATGATTCACTACAAGTGAGAGGTTTTTCCTATATTCATCACCATCAGTGCTAGTGACTAAATTAAAATAGGTTTATATTTCCACAAACCTTGATTTTCATTGCAAAACCCTAGACATAATTTTATGTGCTAACATTCATGACCAATAGCCTACAGTTTTCCATAAATTAACAAATCCTTACCCTTCAAAATAACTGTTTTCAGGAATTACTTCTGGGATAATTTTGTTATTCTGAGGAGTTAGACAATGTGTAATTATTTTGGTGATTTGAGGAGGTTTTCAGAATGAAAGAAGAGTATGTGTAAGGTCAGTGACTAATAATCCTATAGTCCTGAGTTGAACTGGAAGTACCAATATAAACTCATGTAGGTTTTTTTTTCTCTTTTTTGATAAAGAAACTAAGAGTATGTATTTCCTAGCTCTGTTCACCAAAATCAAGAAACAATGACCAAGCCACTACCATTGAGCACCCCTAGCACCCAGATTTTGATCTGCAATTATCATTTCCCCCTGGAAGGAACTAGGGGTCCCTGAAGAAATGGATGACTTCAGGGCTGGGGCATGGAATATACAAGATGAGCTTGAAACTTCTGTAAAGATAACCATGGAACTATCAAAGACCACCAGGGTCAGGACAAAAGGAATCAGCCAACTTGAAGCAGTTATAAAGAGCTAAAAATAGTACAATTTGAGCAACAATATGGATAATAACTGCAATGCATTGGAACATACATCAACTATGTTTAAACCGTGAGTTCATCATATACTCAGTGAACAAAACAACTCTCAATGTATCCACTCTGGAAACTGACAAAGGAGAAAAAGTCAAGAATTTATCTTGCCTTTCCTATACAGACCAAACCTCAGGGTAACCAAATAATTGATAAAAGGTTTGTCTTTACAAAGTATGCAAGCTAATAAACAAAAAAGAATGCTATTTGCAACCCCTAAAGGAGTCATGGGTGTATCAATAAGCATCAATGACTGATAACATCAGAAAATACAGTCAACAAGAGATTCTATAACTCCAACTGGAAGTACCTATTACCACCAAGACAGTAGTCTTGCAAAATTAAACCTAACTAGGTGTGGTGAAGGCCTGGGGTAGGGGGTGGATGAGGGGTAGAAGGAGTCAATGGGGGGAAAAGGGGACATCTGTAATACTTTCAACAACAAAGATAAATTAAAAAAAATTAAACCTAACTGGACCCTGATTAAATCTCTAAATATAGCTATTGATAAATAAAAAATAGAACACATAAGAACACATTAAAAGACATCACAGAGATACACTCAGGAAAACCCAGACTGTGAGAAATTCTACAAGACATTTGACCAATCAAAGGGAAGGGCCTTAAAGCTGGAAACAAAAGTAATGGCAGGAGTTTGGGTTTTGTGATTGCCCTTCCAAGTGACTCTGTGGGCTGGAGTGCAGCAGTGCCCTGGACACCTGGGTGAATGGGTAGGTGGGCAGGTGGGCAAGGAGAGGAGATGTCTGTCACAGTCAGTATCCACAGTTTAGTCCAGATTTCTACACCTTGTGTCCCATGCACCCTTAGAAGTTGTACAGGGACAGAAAGATTATAACTTTGGACACGTGGTAGGCATGTGTATTTTCATGAGAGTGCTTGTTTGCCCATACTTTTGTCTATGAAACTGTCAATGTTATAGGTAAAAAAACGGTATCACTATGAAATTTAAATTGACATTTCTCTTATTATTACTGAAGCTGAACATCTTTTCATGTCAATAGTCATTTGTATTTGCTCTTCTATGAACTGCTTGATCATCTTCACCTGTTTTTCTATAAGGCTTATTGGTCTTTTTCTTATTGATTTGTAAAAGCTATTTATTTAGGAAAATTTGCTCTTTATCTGATGTTAATCCCACATCCCCTCAGTCCATTTGTCTTTTTACTTTAAGTGGTTTTTGCCATGCAGCAATTCCTTTAAAAATTTTTTTATTAAAATATACTTAGCATACAATATTATATTAGTTTCAGTTGTACGACATGGTGATTAAACATTTATATACCTTATGATGTGACCACCACAATAAGTCTAGTAACTGTCACTCTGCAAATTTATTACAATATTATTTGCTATATTCCCTGTACTGTATATTACATCCTCGTGGTTTATTTATTTTATAACTGGAAGTTTGTACCTCTTTTTCCCCTTCACCATTTTCACCCATCTTTTGGGCAACTATCAGAAAAGAAATTCTTTATTATTGTATAGTCAAATGTATCAATCTTTTCTTCTGTGGTTTTTGGGTTTTCTGACATATTTAGAAAGGTCTTCTTTACTCCAAGAGTAAAAACAACAGACATTTAAACAGAATTGCGATTCACAAATCTTGCTGCTTAGAGAGTGTAAATACTATTTTACCTGTGGCATCTCTACATTTGACCTCCAGCACTGAATGGAATAGACTGGGTATAAAGGATTCTGCATGGCAACATTTCATAAACCCCGTTGCTATGGAAATCTGATCCAGCTCTGTTGTTTAAAAAACACTCATCAGTTGTCTATTATGAGTAAAACACTCTGTTAGGCACTTTGTGGGATACAACTATGAAAGGGAAAAAATGAATCCTTTCCTCCAAAGAGCTTGCAATACACTGTGGGAGATGATATGTTTAAAAATATGAAGGTGGGGGCAGTGAAGAGCAGAGTGGTGCATAGGGATGAGTGGTGGGGCTAAATGAAGGAGGTGTACAGACCTAGCTATCTTTTATTGGCCTCCATATTGGATCGCTGATGTTCTTTTGTAGAGCAGGGATCTGCAAGCTTTATCTGTAAAGGGCCAGATAGTAAATATTTTCAGCTTTACAACTACTCGATTCTGCTTGAACAATGGGAGTGTCTATGCTCCACTGAAACTTTATTTTATGGACACTGAAATGTGAATTTCATGTAATTTTCAGGTGTTGTGAAATATTCTTTTTTTTTCTTTTTTCCTTTTTTTCAAACATTAAGAAATGTAAAAAAGAAAAATCACTTAACTTGAGAGCCATATAAAAACCAATGGAAGGCCAGATTTGGACCACAGGTCAGTTTGCCAACCCCTTGTGTAGAGGGATGACTGTGAAATCCTATTCCAGGAGAAAAGATGATATTAAAGAAACCTATCAATTATTGAAAGTCTCAAAAGTAACTCTAAATTAATCATTTTTATTTAAGCTTTGCAAAAGGGATCTGGAAGCAATGAATGGGAAAGCAAGAATATGTGAACGTCTGCTGCTCAGCTAAACACTGCTTTGAGGTGGAGAGGCTCCAATTCTTTGAATCATATCCATTGATTCCTTCTGTTAAACCGCCTTTCACCTAATATTTCTCCCAGAGAATCTAGAAACTATGGTGATTGATGCCATAGAAACACACAGCAAGTGAGCAGGGTAATGAGCTTGTGAATGTTGGCATGGGTGAGAGACAAAAGCTTTTTAGCTGCAATATAGAGGTAAAGTAATTGAATAAAATACAATGCAGCTAGCATGCAGGAGCTTTCCTGTTTACAGAGCACTTTCCACATACATGATTGCCTTTGAGTTTACTCAAAACTCACAATAAACCTGCGTGCTAGATATTTTTATGATTTTACAGATAAGGGTCTGACTCATTTTTACTGGCACTATTCGCATTGCCCTAGGGACAAGGTGCCCCTCAATGCTATGGCTACATGAGCACAGTTAGTAGATAATAATGATAAAGATGATGACAGGAAAAGACTGGTAGTATTATGACATATTTGTTTTTGATCACAAGCTTTGGAGTCAGATGGACCTAGATTCAAGCCTTAGTTCTGCCACTTATAGCTCTGTGACATGGGCAAGTTACTACTCTGATTTTCAGTTTACTGACCTATGAAAGGCAGGTGACATAATATTACTTAGTACTTCCAACTATAGCATGGATCAAATGGGATAATGAATGTAAAGTGCTTAGTACAGTGGCTCACACATCCTAAGCGCTCAATGAATCTTTATTATTACTACACAAAGCTTATAATAAATACATCTGATAACCCTGCCAACGGTGATTAAGATAATTTACTAGAACCCACACACTTGGCATTGAGACCTTTACAAAGTATTTTTACTTTGAAATAATTATAGATTCACAGGAAGTTGCAAAAATAGTTGGAAAGGTCTGTATACCCTGCACCTACTTTTCCCCAATGGTGTTATCTTATATAGCTGTAGGACAATATTGAAATCAGGAAAATGACATTGATATAATACCATTAACTAGATGAAAGGACTTGCTAAGTTTTCACAATTTTTAAACCTGCATTTGCTCATATGTGTATGCAATTTTACCCAAGTACAGATTCATGTAACCACCACCACAATCAAGATGTAGAACTGCTTCCATTACCACAAAATAACTCCCTGGGGTTCACTCTTTAAATTTCCATCTAACTCCCATCCCTGTCTCATGGCAATCACTAATCTGCTCATCATCTCAAAAGTTTTGTCATTTCAAAATAGTATATAAGTGGAGTCATACAATATATAATATTTTGAGATTGATTTTTTCACTCAGCATAATGCCATTGAGGTCTATCCATATTGTTGTATGTATCAATAAATAGTTCTTTTTTTATTGTCATATTTCACTGCATGGATATATCAGAGTTTATGCAACCCATTGAAGAAAATTCCAGTATTTTCTATTACAAGTAAAGTTGCTATGAATAATAGTGTACACTTTTTTGTGTGGACATACGTTTCCATTTCTTTATGCCCAGGAGTGTGATTGCTGGGTCATGTGATAAGTGTATGTTTAAATTGATAAGAAATTGTCAAACTGTTTTTCCAGAGTGTCTGTACCATTTTACATTACCCCCAGCGGTGCATGGTTGATACAATTTCTCCTCATCCTCACCAGCATTTACTATTATCATTATTTTTTAAATTTTAGCTATTCTAATAGGTGTGTATAGATAACTTTTTGTGGTTTTAATTTGCATTTCTCTAGTGGCTAATGATGTTCAACACTTTTTCCTGTGCTTATTTGCCATACATCTCTTCTCTTTGGTGAAATATCTGCTGATGTATTTCACCCATTTTATAAATGGATAGATTGTGTTTTTCCTGTTGAGTTTGACAGTTCTTTATGTATTATAGCTATAAGGTCTTTGTAAAATACATGGTTTATGTTGTGATCTAAAGTGTGTCTTCCCAAAAGATATATTCAAGTCTTAAATTTTTTTCCTTTTTATTTAATTTATTGGAGTGACAATGGTTAGCAAAATTATACAACTTTCAGGTACACAATTCCACAACACATCATCTGTACACTGTATTGTGTTCACCACCCCAAGTCAAGTCTCCATCCATCACCATTTATCTCCGCTATACCCTCCTTTACCTTCCCCCAAGTCCCTCCCCACAATCACCACACTATCGTTTGTGTCCATGAGTTTTTTCTCTCTTTCTTTCTTTTTTGCTCAATCCCTCCGCCTCTCACCCAGACATCCAGCTCCCCCGACAGCTGTCAGCTTGTTCTCTCTGAGTCTGTCTCTATTTTGCTTGTTAGTTCATTTTGTTCATTAGATTCCGCATTTGAGTGAAATCATATAAGTCTTAAATTCTGATACCTATGAATGTGACCTTATTTGGAAATAAGTTCTTTGTAGATATAATTAGTTAAGATTAGGTCATACTGGATTAAGGTGGGCCCTAATCCAATGACTGGTGTCCTTATAAGAAGTCATTGAAAATATAGAGTCACAGACATGCTAGAGAGAGTGCCATATGAAGAAAAAGGCAGACATTGGAGTTATGCAGCTATGAGCCAAGAACACCAAAGATTGATAGCAACCATCAGAAGCTAGGAAGGGGCAAGAAAGAATCCTTTACTTATAGCCTTCATAGAAAGCTACTGACACCTTGATATTTGATTTCTGGCTTCCAGAACTGAGAGAATAAATTTCTATTGTTTTAAACTACCAAGTTTGTGGTAATTTGTTATGGCAGCCCTAGGAAACTAATCATTTGTAATTTTTTTTCTTCCAGTCTCTACCTGGTCTTTTCACTCTCTTGACAGGATCTTTCCAGAGAAAGATTTTACTTTTGATGAAGTCCAATTTGGTGGTGAGGGATTTAGGTATTCAGAGCTGGATTGCATCAAAGATTTTGCTATGGAGTACCATGGATGGATCTCACTAGACCTTAGAGGTTCTGCATCTTTGTGATAGAGGTAGAGACAGCAACTACAGCATAAGCCCGAAAGGCTTTGAAATGTCTTTTGTAACCAGTCCCATAAGGAAATATGAACTTCAGCATACCACAGTCCAGTAACCCTTCCTAAGGGTGGTTTACCTTAGGGAGCCCCCCTGTGGAAACAAAGACTGACTATTAGGAGAAGACCAGCTTAGGTGTAACAGTGCTACTTCACCCTAAACAAGGGTGCTTATAAGATTAACCATGCCTTCATGCTCTGCAATTCTTCTACAATTTGGGCTAGGTAAGACCCCATGTAAGCCACAGAGTGTGGTACAAATAATGGGAAGCATTTGCCAGAAGTCAAAGGAGCTGTTCTAAACCTTTTGGGTAATTGTGTTTATCCAGCTAGTAAGCCAAGAACAAGAAAGAAACTGCTAGTCCTTAAGCCTAACCCTGTGTTGCCCCTGTAAATGCTCTCCTTCCTGCTTCTGAATGCCTTAACATGGAAGAAGAGAGGTGTGGATCTGATGTAGAGTTAGGGAAGGGAGGCCTGGAGCTTAGCCCCTAGGCCACACCTCCTTCCAGTAGGAGTGGCAAAATAGTGGGAGCCACCAGGCAGAAAGGGTGGAGGTGGAGCATTGGAGGGGATGGCCTTGGGAGGGGAGTGGAGGCTAAGTCAGAAGCTTTCTGAAGCAACCAGAGAATATGTTCCTCCTGAGCCAATGCTCACTCACTTTTGACTGGTTTTAGTTTTAGAGACTTAAAGAATGGGACAAGGGTGAGAGTGAAGGAAAGTAGGATGAACGAGGCCATTAAACATGGCTACCATCAGAAATAGTTGTAGTCTATGCTGTCTAATTGGAGGTGCACTTTGAAAAGACTTCTGTGCACCACAAATTAAACTTTTTCTACCTGCTCTTACTTCAATTCCACCACTGCTGATTCAGTTCAGAGGTAAATCCTCAAGTATCCCTTGGATCTTTCCTCCCTTGGGCCCCTTTTAAAGCTCTAAAAGAAGTCATGTACTAACCAATCCATTTCCCTTGTGAACCAACACACACTTTTCCCTTCAACAAAGATACAGCAGAAGAATAAAAACTGCATTAGGTATTCCAGGCCCCTGCCTCCATAAAGCAAAAACCTAGAAATGTCAGTAAAAGGAGAAAGGGAGTCAGGTGTAGAGTGAGTGGGTCTATTGGCACACTAGGAAAGTCTCACAAAGGAGGTGCTAGTGGAGGACAAGACAGCAACATTTCCATCCTTGTTCCTACCATTCTGCAAAATACTTCCAGAGGTCCCTAAACAGGGATGGCCTCTAGTAAACCAGCCTTGGAACTGTCTTCCAACCCACTACACAAGACAATGATCACTATTGATAAAAATTGTTCTACCACAAATCACCACCCACACTTATCCCTTCCATATAGTTAAAGCTCAAAGATATTAGAAATGCTATGAGTAATTCCAGGCACTTGCCTCTGTACAGGCAGGAACACAGCTGCTGTATCCCAGAAAAGAGATCTTCCACACCCACTGGTCCAAGGCCAAACGTGTTCTCCACTGTTTCTACCATACTCTGGGTTCCTTGTCTGAGACTTCACACTAAACCTCCTCCATGGAATAATACCTATAAAGAGGGAGTTAACATGGACAGGGAAGCAAATTTGTCTCTGCTGTTCTCACCATTTTCTTGACTAACACCAAACCTCCTTGTCTGGGCAATCCAACCAAGTGTCACTCTGGGCTTCTTCTACGTCATTTAGCAAGAAGAGGATGTCTTGTGATTCATCCCACTTGATTAGTGCACCAGTGCTTCTATTGGAAATAAGTCAGGCTCTGGAAAACGAGAAAAGCTGGTTTCTCCAGTCCCAGCCTCTGTAGAGACCCTATGACAACCATTCAATCTCAGTCAGTCTCTCTGAGAGGAGAAGTCTGCAGAGACCTGTGGATGAGGTTCCAAACCTCACAGGACAACATTTCCTCTACTGCTACTTACTTTCTCTGGACTAGAGCTCCCTCTAATTTTCCCTTTGGGCTGCTTTCCTATCCATCAAGCAGTTAGGATGATCTTGATCCATCCCCATAATAATCAGTGCCTCAACTGCTTCTATTGGAAATAGATCAGGCTCTAGTAAAATGGAAAAGCTGATGGTGTTTTCCGTCCCCAGCTTCTATAAAGGCACAAATGTAACTCCTTAATCGCAGTTTATCCAAGAGATGGGTGAGGTCTGGAGATCCCACAGTCTAGACTTAACAGGGTAGAGAGAAGAAAATGGAGTAGAGGAGAGTGTGTAGAAAGTGTATTGATCCTTGGGTAAAGAGGGTCACTCAGTTTAGGAAAGGTTTGAATTCTTGTTTTCTGGGTATTTTGCTCCTTAAAGTCATGACCACAAACCTTGCATTTTAGAAACTCGAAGAGCTTATGTCCCCTTGTTCATAGTAGATCAAGCAGAAAGAGTAAAACATTACCTAAATCCCCTACTTTAACCCTGTAAAGGCCTGAACACAGTTGCTTTAAAAAAAAAAAAATTATTGATTGATTGGAGAGAGATCCATTGCTTCACTCATCCATGTGTTCATTGGTTGGTTCTTGTATGTGTCCTGACCTGGGATTGAACCTGAAACCCTGGCATATTGGGATAATGCTCTAACCAACTGAGCTACCTGGGCCACAGTTACTTTTATTTACAAGGGAGCTAAAGAATGGAGCAAGGCAGACAGCAACAAGCGCCCAAACCTGTGAAAAGTAGAATCTCAACTGTAAAGGACTCTAGAACAGCTATGTTAGCAAATTGTTGTTCCATGCTCACCAACTTATCCCCCTTCCGTACTCATGATTGTTGTAATCATATAATCTTTTCAAAGTCTTCTAAAAGATCATCTTTGAGATTATGTAAGTAACTTTGCATACTGATGTGCACTCAAATATGAGAGAGAACTATAAAACAGTTCATTACCTTTGTACAAAAATTACTAAGGCAGGCTTGTTATATACTCTAAAAGACAGGAAAATTGGAGGTGGGGGGAGTCTTGCTTTGGCAGCCTTTTTCTCATCTTGCCTCTATTAACCAACCTCAGGTTAATCTGGGGTTGTTCTTTTCCCAACCTCATGCCCTCCATGGACCCCTAGTTAGCCAAGGGCTGTGAGTCTCAGACTGGCATCTAAGTCTACATAACCATCTCATTAAGTAACCTGGAATACAGAATTTTCTCCCTAGCCTCACACTGCTTCAGGGAACAGGCCTGGACAGTTCCTTTGAGGGTTTGTAAGGCTTGAGTCCTAAATGGGAAAAAAGAATGAAAACTTTTGGTTTGTCTAACAAACTGCCCTAGGAAGCCATCTCTTGGGTGAGATTGGCTTGGGGGAAGGAAAGGTCAGTTGTGAGGGAGACTCCCAGCTGAGTCCAAAATCTTCCTAACCGCCCCCTGCTGGTGCTGAGGCACTGTGCTCTCCCCTGTGGATGGAAAGGGGGCTCCCTCGCTTTTACAGGCTAGATGATGCAGAGAGCTATTTTCCCCAGCACTTGGCTGGAAAGAAAGTGCATAGTGTGAAAACTGAGGAAATAGCATCTCAGAGTAATAAAAGAAAGAAAATGATTTGGAGCATAATTACCAATTCACAATGCCCCCAGCAATTTGTTTTGCTTTTCAGGAATCCATTGTCCACTTATTATTATTTGTGTTCATCTCTGGGACTTGAAGCTATCTTTATTACTCTCAGCTATTATCTCAACTCACCTACATGTCTATTTTCCTGGCACTGGTATTTAGACTGTGTCACTGTACATAATTTTTATTATTCAGGTCCTCTGCACACCTACTAGAGATGTATTTTAAACATCCAAATAACACTCAGTACTAAAGATGCCACAGAGATGGTCTGTAGAGCCCGGAAGTCCATCTTCTGAGAGAGGGATGTTCTGGGGGAAGCATTGCCAGGAAAGTCACTCTTCTCATGCACCAGCCTCTAAAGTACTTTATATGGCCTGCAAGAAGGGTCGTGCAGATCCTGTCATGTTCTAAGACTATGACATTCTCCTGTCCCCATTCCTGGGACAGTGGGACTCCCACCTGAGCATTCAGTCCCAGTGCCCAGTCCATAAGACCAATCTTGGCTTTGAGCCGAAGGGACATATAAAGAGCTCCAGGCCAGCATTCCAGGTTTGGCTTCAGGCTACCTTTCTTACTTTTGTGGCTCTGCCTTTGCATTTAATTTAGATAACTTCAACTCTACCTTTTTCCTACCTTTCCTAAACTGCCTTATCTTGATAATTTACAAAGCGCCCTTCATTTTTCTTCCCTAGATGGGAAGTTCTCTTGTTTCTTGGTAGGAGGTGGAGGTCGGTGAATCATAGGTTTGAATGTTACCGTTAGGTTCTAGAAGAATCCATGGAATAGCTCGGGATCACCAATCCTTGTCCTCCCCATTCCATGTATCCCATCTTCTCTAATTTACACACCTTGCCTTACCTCTTAGAGTCTAGCTGCTTAGCTTTATTATCCACACCACCCCCTCCCATATATGAGCCTGACTCTTAGAAATCAGGCCAGATCCAGCTAGTCAGAGCTGCCCACAAGTGATTAGGGGTCCCAAGGTAGTGCCAAAGGAATCTACATTGAAGATCATCCAGGTCATTAACCAGAAAGGCCAGGCTCCTAGAGTAGATCTTTATAACAGCCATACTGGCCCATATACTATGCACCAGGGAACTGCCCAGTTAGCTGCCTGTGTTCCTTGCTTCTGATTTTGTTCTGCTTCCATTTTATTTTATGCTTTCTCCTTTTCCATCTGGCCTTGTAAATGGGGGGGGGGGGAGGAAATAGACCTTGGTACTATAAAGTTCTGGATTTGAATTCTGGCTCTTCCACTGGCAAATGCTTGTAACCTTAGGCAAATTTCTTTACCTTCTAAGCATTTCTTAACCTCTAAGATGCAAAAGCATATCATCTGCCTCTCAGAGCTGTCTTCAAGTTAAATAAGATAACACCTGTGAAAACACATTATAGCACCCAACACACAGTAGGTACTCAGTACATCGTGGCTGCTCTTCTACTTCAAATCAAGCCATTGAGGCAGCGCCTATTCCACTTAATGTAAGTCTGGTTGTGGTCAAATGAGAGGACAAAGGAAATGCACATTCTGCAATTAATATTTAAACCTAGATGAGAACTTTTAACATTTAAGGGGACCTTATTTTTAATTTGCAGGCCTATCATATCCTATCATACTGACAGCTCCCAAAAGACAAGTGGTGATCACTGGAGAGCAACAGCTGTGTTTGGTGGAACACTGGAGAAGACTACAAAGTCCAGCTTAGTGACATGGACACTGTAGGGCAGGGTGTGGGGTGCCCAGTGGACCATCAATAGTGCTGGTGGGAATATACTTGTTTGTGAGCACAGGGAAGGCCCTAGGAAAGACCGTAAAGGGTTAAACAGTTGCCACGAACTCTCCCACAACCTTAGTCTCAAACTACATGTAAGACCCTCATCCTTAGGGGCTGCCAGAAGTGCTGGAAGTGGAAGAGTTTGCAAGAAGTTAAAGATCTTGTAACTGTGTGTTGGAGCCAGAAAAATTCAGGTTTCCAGGTTATTTGTGTCCTTACCTTATCTTTCATTAAGTTCTTTGAGAGCAGGTGCTGAGTCTTACTCATGTATGTATCTCCCTAAAGCATGATGCCTAGTCTGGGTAAAATGCTGTGGGGTGGATAGTCTGATGTCCAGAGGAGAAGCAGCAGTACCAGGAAGAGCAGACTTTTTCCCCAAGCACAGTTGACACCCTCCTGCCCCACCATCGCTGTACTAGAAATATGTTACTCATTTCTACTCCTCAATGGCATCTAGCCCAGGGCTTGCTATATTTTTTTCTCATTTTCCAGCTTTCTTGAGGTATAATTTACATTCCATGAATGCATCTGTTTTACAAGTACAGTTTGAGTTTTAATAAATTTATGCAATCATGCAGCCATCATCAAACAACATCATTTTAGAACATCCCCAAACTTTCCCTGTGTCCCTCAGCAGTCACCCTTGCCCCAACCTCCAGACCCAGGCAACTACTGATGTGCCTTTCTAATTTTTCCTCTTCTAGAAATTTTGTTTTAAGAATCAAATGTTGTATCTAGAGTCTTTCATTGAGTATGTTTGACATTCATCCTTGTTGTAACATATACCAATACTTTGTTCTTACTTGGGATTAGTGACTAGTCTGAACTCATAAGAGTTTACTGCTAATATGTAGGAAAACCAAATCTCTCGCTATCCCCATACTACAGTGAAGGTGAGAAAAGAATAATGAAAATGCACTTAATCATTTGTGTCTCTGATAATATGCAATTTCCAATTTTCAAGAGTCACCATTTTGATTTGGGACAATTCCCACTACAACTTATAGATCATGAAAGGGTTTCATGTTGCTAACTAAATAGCCACAGAATGTTAATAGCTATGTCTCATAAAAAAGTAAAATTGATAACCAATGAACTAGATTAAAAACTAGTTGTTGTTTTTTTATTGCTGAATCATATCCCATTGTATGGATTTTGTTTACCCAGTTGCTAGCTGATGGACATTTAAGTTGTTTCCAGTTTATTTTTATGAATAATGTTTCCACATACATTTACATACAAGTCTTGGTGTGAACATATGCTTTCACTTATCTTGGGTAGATACGTAGGAGTGGAGTTGTGAAGCCATATGGCAAGTGTAGGGTCTTTATTTATTTAAAGCACCTTAACATAGATTAACCTGCAGGAGGCTGAAAGTAAACCCTGTGGGGATGGAACACATGATCAGGGACCTGAGAGAATTCTAAGAAAAGGGAGATTACTGAGAAGAGGTAGAAATGCACTAAAAGATAAATTCATCTACTTCGTAATCTGTACCTCAATATTCAGGAAGCCTAAACATTATCTGCTGCAAAACTGCCTCACTATTATAACTGTAGAACTTCACATTGACCACAGCATACAATATTAGGCATGTGTGGGTGAACAAGTACAGTGATTCGAGTGTATAAAGGCATCTAAGTCTGAATAACTTACAAGGTTGTTCACTTTGAAGGAGCCATTGGTTTAATCATGACAAGCAATTTGCTTTAACCAAAATTTCCACTTAAAAATTTCAATTGGAATTTCTACTATTTATAGAGCCTACCATTACACAGTTTGTATTTATTCTAGTTTGTCTCTGCAGAAGTCATTCTGAATAGTCTCCCCTTGAAATACGAAACTACCAGTAAAGTTTCGGAGCAAAAACTATGTGGGAGAACAGAGAACTCTGTGACACCAGAAATCACTATTACATAGATCCAAGTCACCCACAAGTCAAATTGTGTTCTCTTAAAATTGACCCAGTTAATTAATTACAAATAAATCTATTTTGTTTCTCAGCAAATGAGTGTGTGTGTGTGTGTGTGTGTGTGTATATTAAACCTGTGCCTTGTCTGGTGGTTCACTTGGTTGTAGTGTTGTCCCATATACCAAAAGGTTATGGGCTCAATTCCCGGTCAGGGCACACACTTAGGTTGGGGGTTCAGTCTCCGGTCATGGCACATACTGGAGGCAACTGATCAATGTTTCTCTCTCTCTCTCTCTCTCTCTCTCTCTCTCTCTCTCTCTCTCCCTCCCTCCCTCTCTCCCTCCCTCCCTTCCAGTCTCTCCAAAAATCAATAAAAACATATCCTTGGGTAAAGATTAAAAAAAAAGAAGAAGAAACCTCTGTAATTAGAGACTTATAGGTTGAGAAATCTGGTTATTTATTTTTCAGTTCTCAAAGATACAAACAGAATTAGCACTTGAGTTATAGGCAAAAAGTTCACTCACTTTATCTTTCTCCCATTGGAAAAATCACCCCAAGCACCTTTGGTGATTTGAACATAGGTACCCAAGAATTCAGTAGATCTGGCTTACCAAAGACTGAAAAATATAGGGAACATTTTTGAAGTATCCATCACGTTAAAGAATTCCTTTTTCTTTAATGAAGACTAACAGAATTATCTCTTCGACCTCAATATCAAGAAATGTCATGCTTCTCTTAAACAACTGAGTTATTTTTATCCTACATAAGTAGTTCTCAGAGTGTGGTTCCCAACCAGCAGCAGCTATATCACCTGGGAACTTGTTAGAAATGCAAATACTCAGGCTCCACCCAGAACTAACAAATTAGAAACTCTGGAGGCGAAACCGAGCAATCTGTATTTTGATGAGCCTTCCTGGTGAGTCTGATATAAGCCAAAATTTGAGAGAACCACTGCTCTGTGTAAATGATGGCTAAGAACCTCGGGGCCAAATCTACAGTCTCTCTCTCTACCAACTGTTTTCTAATCCTTCTCCCCAGCACATTAGAGGGAGAGAAGAGTTCTTTAGCACCCTTAGATCCCCAGCTCCTTGGAAATTTAAAAAAGATTTTGCCAACACTAAGTGAATTGGACTGAATCAGGAAACCCAACTTCAGAAAAATGCTGATTTATTTGTTCAATATACAATACCTCCTTCAAGTTAAAGTCCACATTAAGATTGTGTTACAGCTGCTTAATCTATAGCCAGGTAGTTGGTTTTGAAAACCTTGGATGATAATATTGACCAATTATGCACTAAAACCAAACAAAAGGATTTCATCATTTTGTATAGGCTAAGTGCCCTGTAACTTTAACTACAAAAGACATGGTTATGTTTTGTTGGTGAATTATAAGGTAAAAGAAGTAGATATGAAAGCATATGCATTTAAATTATCTAGCATGAATTGCTTGTTAGGCAGGAAATCTCTTGTTCTTTGGTTAGTAAAATATGCAGAAAACCTAAGTCCACAATGCCAAATGAGGAAATATGGATTACGGTCAGGAACTGAGAGTTTTTTTCAGCTCTTGTTACTGATTTTTAACCTTTTGGAATCAAGAGATAACCCATTTCTCTATAAAATACCTGTGTGACCTTGTATGAGATACTTTCTCCCTCTGAACCTCATTTCTGCCTCTGAAAAAATAGAGGATTCAATTTTATCATATCTCGAGTCACTTAAATCTCTGATATTCTGGGATTCTAGAATTCTAGAGATAAGAACACCATTATTCCAACAGCACCCCAATATCACTGCTCTCTCCTGACATCTCCTGACTAGAAGGAAGAGGGAGGAGGAAGGGCAGGCTGGTGGCGGCAGCTTGAAGAAAAGCATACCTGAGATCTTTGGAATCCAGATGATTTTGGAAATCATACACAGGTTTTGTTTCTTGCTGTGTGGCCACCAGCTGAGGTGTGAATTGGGAGATACTATTTGCTCTTTGCTAAAAGATATCTAGGAATCCCAGAGAGATTTTATCATTAGTTTTGTGGGAAAAGATATGGACCATATAAAGCTGTTTTCTATAGAGAACATCTTAATTCTTTTTTCTTTTCTTTTCCCCACTGATTTTTTTAGAGAGAGTGGAAGGGATGGAGGGAGAGAGAGAGAAACATCAATGTGAGAGAGACACATCAAGTGGTTGCATCCAGCATGCACCCCAACTGGGGCCTTGGATTGAACCTGCAACCCAGATACATGCCTTTGACCGGGAATTGAACCCACAACCTTTCAGTCCACAGGCTGACGTTCTATCCACTGAGCCACGCTGGCCAGGGCTATAGAGAACATCTTAAAGACCTGGTCCAGTGCATATAATTACTAAGTATGTATACTAAAAGCTAAGGTATTTGGGTTTACCCAAACATTTCCCCTCCCCATTCCTGTCAGAATAGCTATTTAACTGAGTAATTAAATTATCTTTGGAGATAATTTCATAAAGGGTAGAGGATAGGTGTGTTTTAGGTACTCAGATTAACCAGATAATTGATTCAATTAATCCAATTCGCTTTCCCTGTAGGATGTATTACACCTATTTTCTCAGTATAAAGAGCAATCTTTGTTTGCCCCTCCTGTTCACTGGCTAGCCAAATTCTTTGCTGCTTTTCACTTCACTTCCCAGGCTAATTCTTATATGGATATATATATTTATAAACATCTTACTACAAAAAGTTTCTCCTAGCTAAGAGATTATCCTTTGAAATTGATCATTTCAGAAAATATTTCTTAGCAGGATATATTATTAAATGCCTCCAAACTGCTGGCTTCCCACTCCCAAACAACCCCCTACCCCACATACACACACATAAATCACATACTTACATTTTCTGTAACAAGGGCCTTTTCTTGCTGGTACTAAAGTAAATTGTCTTGATTTTCTGCCTCCTTCCGTTCATATAATCTACAACTACATGCTCATCACCTCTCGAGTAACCTATGGCTTTCCCTCAGTTGAAAAGAATGATTTTCATTCTTACAAGTCCTTTTGTGTAAGAACCTTGAGCTGTGTTCTGTGTTATTTTGTTTTGGAACAAGGCAGATTAATTGCAACCATTTCTAAAGAGAAAAATCCTAAAAAGCATTTAAAAATATATAGCATTAAAACAGACAGTCAAACACTAAAAACTGTTTTATTAGGACATTTAGAGAAAAGCAACTGGTAGTTTTCCTGCATTTTTCATCTCATAAAGATTGCTTTGCAATTGTGCCATGCAGACCCAGTAATACGCACAAAGTTGAGAATTACCATGTGTAAGAGCGAGGTGATAAGCCCAGGTCACCTGAATTACCCCTCCTTGGAGGTGACATTAGCCCTGTCAAAATGTGAGCGATTTAATTTTTTTTTTTTTTACCCTCACTAGAGGATATTTTTTCCACTGCTTTTCAAAGAGAGTGGAAGGAAGAGAGAGAGAGAGAGACATCAATGTGAGAGAGAGACATGGATTGGTCGCCTCCCACATGCACCCTCACAAAGCTGGAGATTGAGCCTGCAACCGAGGTAGATGCCCTTGGCAGGAATTGAACCCTGGACCCCTCAGTCTGCAGGCCAACACTCTAACCACTGAGAAACCAGCTAGGGCAAAATGTGAGTGATTTCCCTGATATGAAATCTAGAGAAGTGGGTTCAGGTTTGTGCTTCAGGGGACACACATACTTATTTATCATGTAAAAGATATTGCATTAGGCCATGCTTGACTGCAGAAAAGTGAATGATGAGTTCCAGAAAAAAGTGACAAGATCTATATAGATCTTCGTGGTCCAATATCGAAGCAGAGTGATTCTAATAAACAACAGGTATTAGTCTATACTATCAGGGTATTCAGAGGACTCCCCAAGAGGTAACAATATGCAACTGCAGAGCATTTTCCGGGCCCCCTCCTACTGTCACTGAAGCACCAATGAAACTCCTCCACCTGTGACTCTTCACTGCCTGATTCCTGAGCACTTAGCCAAGCATGCTGGGAAACAGAAAAACTGAAGGAAAGCAGTATCTGGATGTCTTGAGTTTCCTTGCCATTCTGCTCTGTTTCTCCAGCATCTCATAAGTAGATGTGGGCATTAGACGTGACAATCAGCTACATTTGAGCTGAACAGGAGAAATATTAAAGGCATAGTCTTCAGAAGAAATGCCTCAAAGGCAGCCTCAGTCACCTAATGAGACTTTGATTTCAATCACAAATGACACAGAATCATCCAGCCCTGTCGTTCCTAATGATACCAAAAATAAAGGATGGACAGGAGACAATACTCCAGGAATAGAAGCATTGTGTGCCATCTATATAACGTCTGCTGTGATCATTTCAGTGGGCATCCTTGGAAATGCTATTCTCATCAAAGTCTTTTTCAAGACCAAATCCATGCAAACGGTTCCAAATATTTTCATCACTAGCCTGGCTTTTGGAGATCTTTTACTTCTGCTAACTTGTGTGCCAGTGGAAGTAACCCACTACCTTGCAGAAGAATGGATGTTCGGAAGAATTGGATGTAAGGTGCTCTCTTTCATCCGGCTCACTTCTGTTGGTGTATCAGTGTTCACGTTAACAATTCTCAGCGCTGACAGGTGGGTTTCTTTTTTCTCAGTTATATTTGCCGGAGTGTGAAATGAGATGGGGAAAAAAAGGAAAGCTTGTACTTAGCGTTCACTGGCTACTATTCTGCTTTTCTCACGCTGTAAGCCCGGTGTAAGATTGAAAAATTGGGGGGCATTTTAAATAAAAGTTGGTGTACGAACATTAAAATTCCCGTGTTAGCATTAGAGGAGAGGTTGAAATTGTATGTTTTAGGGGTAATGTTTTCTCTTTGAGGTGTAATTGCTTGCTTGAAAGAATATTTAAAAAATGTTTCCCCCTCCCCAATTTATCACCGAAAATTGTCCCAGTTGAAAAGAAAAACAATTCATGCTTTATACGTTAGTGCAGCCTAGTGGTGCAATATTGTCAACATTAAAACATCAGCCTAAGTGTGAAATTGACCATATATGCATTACTGACTACCGGAAGATCAGTAAAAAAGACTCGTGCATCTAATTTATTTGAAATTTACCAAATTGATTAACGGCAGAAAAATGGTGAGGTTTTCAGCTCCCTGGAAAGTCAGTGTAATGTCATTACTTAATTGTATTTGTTTTCTCTCTGGGCATTCAATGACATTGTTGTTTTCAGAAAAATAAATTAATCTTGTTCAACTTTTAGAGCTCTATGGATAGAGAGTGTGAGACCCTCCGGCAGTCAGTATTCAGGCTCTGTTAGGATATTTGCAGTCTAAGCATTGTGTGTTTTTCTGTCTTCCTATTGTAGAATGGTAACTGAAAACATGAACAAAACTGGGGCTCTAAATTTTAAAAGTGATGCTTAAGAAAGTCTGCAAGAAGCCTATAAGGAATCAATGCCTGATAGGACTGGGAGGAATAGCTTCTTCAGATTCTGGAATCTGAGAGGATGAAAAGCTTTCCCGGTGCCTTTTTTGGATCTTTGCTTTGACTGGATTTTTAAGTATTTTATTTGTGGTCAGATTTACTTAAAGGCTGTAGATTTTAAGGTGGATATGTCAGAATAAAGAGGCATCTTTGCATGAGCACAGGGCTTCCCATTTCATCCTCACCTTGCCCCAAATCTACCTGCAACAGGCTTGGGCAACAAATTAACACTTTTCAACAGGGAAGAAATTAACCCTCTCCTCTTTCCTGCATAAAATAATGGAAATCTTTTTTAGGAATTCCATGACTGCTCACTCATGAGCAAAGGAGAACTAGGTTTAACATCAGTCACTTATACAAAATGTATTTTAGAATACTTAAGGTAATGCTCAGGTAGTGAATTACTCTCAATCACACATAAAATCGTGCTGGAAAAAACTTATTTGTCCTAAATAGAGGATCTACATATAAAATTACAAAATTGCAAATCTGGAATATCTCATACTGGTGAATAAAAGAAGAAGTAATTGGCACAGATAAAAAATACTGGGATGTATTATGTATATTTGAAACCATAACTAACTCCAGCTGGTTGATGTTGACTTAAGTTACGTACATTCAGATAGGAGGTAGAACTGGATGACTACTTTTAACCCTAAGGTTCTCTAATCAAGATATTTATTTGATCTTTTCCTATATTTATGTGTTTCTAGATACAAGGCAATTGTGAAGCCACTGGAGCAACAGCCCTCCAATGCCATCCTGAAGACCTATGCCAAAGCTGGCTGCATCTGGATCATGTCTATGATAATTGCTGTACCTGAGGCTATATTTTCAAATGTATATACTTTTCGAGATCCCAACAAAAATACAACGTTTGAATCATGTACCTCTTATCCTGCTTCAAAGAGGCTCGTGCAAGAGATACATTCTCTGCTGTGCTTCTTGGTGTTCTACATGATTCCACTCTCTGTTATCTCTGTCTATTATTCTTTGATTGCTAGGGCTCTTTACAAAAGTACCTTGCACATGCCTATTGAGGAACACAAACATGCCCACAGGCAGGTATGTATTAATCAGGACTCATGCATGAATTTAGAAGTGAAAGGTCCTAGTTTAGCACCTGTGAACAATAAATACAATAACACTGTAGTACTTTTGTTGTGGTCATGGGCTCTGGAGTCTGTCAGAGCCAGAATTTAATTCCAGCTCCATCACACAATAGCTGAGCAATCTTGAGCAAGTTACTTAACCTCCCTGAGCCTCAGTTTCCTCGTCTGTAAAAAGAAGATTCAGCGTGGGTGTTATATATGAAATGCTTAGCATAGTTCTTGGTGCATAGTAAGCATTCAATAAATGGAAGAACTACTATTATTAGAAAAGGGACAGCTGAAGTTTGGGAGCAGTCAAAATTATTTACCCAGTGGAATAGTGAGGAACGTTGCACAAGGGGAGACTATAAAGAGAAGCATCTTTTGCTTTAAAAAGTGTAACAGAATGATAGAAAAACACAGGATGATACAACTGGCAAGAAGCTATAACATTATTCAATGCAAACCACTTACACACAGATGAGTAAACCATAGTCTCCAGGGATGAAGTGCCAGTGGCAAGAGAGAAGTGACTCACAGACGCTTGTTTAATCCTATTGACAGGAATTCCTAAAAGAAAAAAAAGAAAAAAGACTATTGCAAGAGCCATGTGTGCTCTCCTCCCATAAATATGAACAAACTAAAAAGAATGATGCCAAAACATTGTTCCATTTGATTTTTAAAAATGCAACAGGATTTCTATATTTCTTGAGGGAGAAGAATAATTCCATTTACCTCTTGACAAGTTTATGGAGAGCTCAGTGCCTTTTTTTTGGAGCTGGTCCATTGGGTTGGTTAAACAGTGGTGCTAAAGTTGCATGCCCACGTGAAGAGTTATCTTTGCTCTATCTGTGACCACAGGCAATGTCTTCATTTCATCTGGTTCATTTTTCTTATTAATAGGTGTAAGATTGGCCCTGAATGGCTAGCTCAGTTGATTAGAATGTCATCCCCATACTCCAAGGGTGTGTGTTCGATCCCCAGTCAGGGTACATACAAGAAACAACCAATGAATGCATAAATAAGTGGAATAACAAATTGAAGTTTCTCCCCATCCTCTTTCCTCTCTTTCTCTCTAAAAATCAATACATTTTAAGAAATAGGTGTAGGATTATTTTCACATATGAAGAAAGCACATTGGTTTTATTCCTTTGACTATATATTTAGAATTCCCATAAAGTAAAAACAATTTTGGTACCAACTTGGCAACTTTCATAAACCCCAGAATAATATTCACCTAGTCACCTCTGCTAGTATGGTGAAAGCAGTCTTGCATAGTATCTCTCTCTGTTCTTAATTAAATGAAAATTTCCAGAATTCAACACTTCTTGAGATCATTGGAAATGTCCTAGAGGATCTCAAAACCAGAGGTGGGCACCTCTGAATTAGAACTAATAAGATCAAGATCATGGGTCACCATGTTGTATTCTATAGCCACAAGCTGCCTTCCCACACGTCCCAGGCAGTTATCTCATAAAAGCACGTTTAAAGGGACACAAGCTTGTTAACTATAAATTTCTATGTAAATTTAGAGAATGGCTCTTTAAATGATTTTTTTTTCTTTTGCCATTTTTCTTCCCTCTTATAGATTGAATCCCGGAAGAGAACTGCCAAAACGGTGTTGGTGTTGGTGGCTCTATTTGCTCTCTGCTGGTTTCCGAGTCACCTTTTGTATGTCTACCGCTCATTTGCTTATGAAACCTATGTGGACCCCTCTGCTGTTCATTTTGTAGTCACCATTTTGTCTCGGGTTCTGGCTTTCAGCAATTCCTGTGTAAATCCTTTTGCTCTTTACTGGCTGAGCAAAACCTTCCAGGAGCATTTTAAAGCAGAGTTATTCTGCTGCAAGGCAAAGCAGCCTGACTCTCTAACTGCGGATATATCTCTTGACAACCTGACTGTGATGGGAAGGGTTCCGTGTGCTGGGAGCATGCAGGTTTCTGAAATTAGTGCGACCTTGTTCACTGGGTGTAGTGTGAAAGAAGAAGACAGAGTCTAGATTTTAAATTAAAATAGTATTTTTCCTCCCAGCGTGTGTATTTGATTCTGAGCTGGGGATAGGTGTATGGTGTCAGGGTTTTTGTTGTTTGTGAATTGTGTTGAAATCTTACGAGTGAAGGACCCTTATAAGTAAAAGACAAACCATGATTTTCTGTAATGTATAAACATTAATGTTATTGGGCTTTCTAAATAAAATGAAGCTCCCTAGTACATGTAGAAAGACACATTTATAAATGTCAGTGGGTTCTAAGGGAGGTTTCATAAAATGAACAGGCTAACATTTAAAAATCTAATTTGTTTCCATCACATCTATAATCCTTCTAATTTCTCATATATCCCCGTGATTTGCATAAACTGTGTTTGTACTTATTTATGTGGTGTAAATCTAGCCATTATACCTTGCATATGAGAAGGGGATCAAAAACATTTCTTCTGCACTTTTCTTAAAAAACAAAGTCCTAAAAAATAAACCTTCACAGGTTTTTTTCACTGCCTCTCTCCATTAATCCCTATTCCATTATAACTAAAGCTGAGCAATCACAATGAAAAGGTTTTGGGGTCACAGAGTATAAGATAATGAGTAAGGATCTGGGGCAAGGAGCTTGCCTTACTGGGTCAACACTTACTGACTTAATGTAGTTCTACTTACAACTACCATTGATTGACAATTGGGCAAACTTTCTTTCACAAATATTTTGAAGAGCTTGCCTTATTTACAGGCAGAATAAGTGGCATTTATGGTGTCATTTGAGGGTCCCAGGAAACCCCTGTTGAAAAATCTGCCACCTTGCCAGTGTCTGAAATTCTTCCTTTAAGGAAATTCATTTCTTTCTGGTAAGCAGTGCCCTCTTTCTAAAAAATGCAGAAGTGACACATGAAATCCCTACCACCTGAGTGTGCAGTTGTTATCAGATCATCTTCCTGCTTGATTCCTTAAATCTGCTGGGGTGCTTAAGTCCTGTAAGAGTATGGCCTGCTTAATCTCTGCCCTTGGAAATAAAATATAGGGTTCTGGTTTCCTATCTTCTGCTGCTACTTGCTATTGCTATGAAATTGTTAAAATTGTGATTTCAAACAACAGTTTTCAGTAAACATCAGATTGAGATTTGTGATTTCAGAAAATGTTTTCTTGGGGTAGTTTAAAGCATATGTTTGGCACTAGAGATAGCTAAATTAGCATTTTCAAAAACATGATTTGGGAGTGTGCTTTTGGTAGCTTTGAGCTTTCTTTAAATGGCTTGTGTATTTATAAACCTTTGCTAATGTAGCTCAAAAAGGGGATATATATTAACACTAGACTTTACATTTCTATAAAATTGGTTTACTTTGGGGGTGCCAATATTGTATTAGTATTATTTTAAGTTGGACAGTGTAATAAGTGCAGAAAAACAAATAAATATTAAAACAAAATAACACTGTGTAACTTTATATTCTAA
The DNA here is from genome assembly GCF_964146895.1 of Miniopterus schreibersii. NCBI lineage: Eukaryota > Metazoa > Chordata > Mammalia > Chiroptera > Miniopteridae > Miniopterus > Miniopterus schreibersii. The sequence goes on along the minus strand of NC_138104.1, from coordinate 6,469,723 downwards.
AAACAATCCTGAGGAATATCAGAGTGAAAGTGGGGGTAGGGAAGTGTGTGGGGGAGATTAATCAAAGAATTTACACACATAACCCATGGACACAGACAATAGTGTGGAGAAGGCCTGGGGGGCAGATGTCGGGTGGAGGGGATCAATGGGGGAAAAGGGGGACATCTGTAATACTTTCAACAATAAAGATAAATAAATAAATAAATAAATAAATAAATAAATAAATAAATACAAACAATACTTTTGACAGAATATAACTGAGAACCCACTTTAATCCCAAAATTTAAGTTATTTTCAAGTCAAAAAGCTCCCAAAGATTTTACTATTTTCCTCACTCTGGGTATAAATTACATCTTTACTCTCCTAGGTATAACATTTTAGAGATAACTTGATACAAGTACCAGATTACAAAAGCCAAGAGAGAGCCTTTTAGCAGTTGATAAAACTAGAGTTCAAAGAGCTTTAATTTTCTTCATTCTAAGTAATCCCAAAGTGACTTAGGGGTCCGATATAAAATAATTCCTTAGTTTTATAGGGCATCAGTCTCCCTTAGAGAGTTAAAGAGTTGGGATTAAAATTCATGGCTTTGTGTGTTTTTTGTTTGTTTGTTTGTTTTTTGCTTTTGTTTTTTGGAGGAGATGGTATTTTTAAATTTATTTTATTTATTTTATTTATTTTTTACAGATTATCCTTGTCAGGACTAACTTAACAAGTACGCTCCAATATCTCCATTTTCTTTCACACTGCCCATTGTGGTGCCAGAAATGTTACTGTGGAAGATATCACTTCTTTGGAGAGGGCTCTAAATGGGTGGAGAGATGGGACACATGAAAAACAAATTTTATATACTTCTCAATTTTGCTCAGACCCAGACTTAGAATAATGGACTTAATAATATGCTATAACACAGGAAAACAAAGGCACAAACTTAGTTATAACCAAAATGTCCAATGGGCAAGTGTTTGTCATTGAAGATGAAAGTGTCACAAAACATTTAACGCTGGCATATATACTGAAAATAGAAATTTGGGTTTAAGAATTTCTACAGTTAAAACCATTTTAGGTCAGGGGCCTATCAATCATTTGTCAAAAGGAGTTACTTTTATTTCCACTAGTCTTGAGATTATAGGAAGTGGGGACAGGAAAATTCCCAAATAGAGTTAGCTTGAATAAGCCATTAAAAAAAAATCTCATTTGGTATAGTTCAGTAATTTTCCAGAAAAAGTTCCTAGGCCAGATAGGTGACTTCTCTGGCCAAGCAATTTCTGCTTTTGTAGATTAATGTGTTTTTTTTGGGGGGGTTAGCTGTAATCCCTTTTTTCTCTGTTTAAAATCAAACAGAAAACAAACATCAATTCTATTATACACTAACATTTTAAAAGTACATCATTTGTACAAGAGAAGGACTAAGAACAGAAATGTGTTACAGAGATCCAAACATAAGTGTAAGTAAGTGCTTCACTCAGCTTTCCGGTGGTACTCAGGAGCCACTTCATAGTTGCTGGCACTAAACAAAGTTTCAGAATTCTTTGCCAGGTATTTTAGGAAATTGTGAAGATAACTCAGTAACAAAGCATGGCTCTTCTCATCCAGAGGTGTATAGTCCAGCATCGCTCCAATCTGTACAAATAATCTCAGTAGATGTGGCGCTCCATACACATGGAACTTGGGGTGCATCAGGGTGGTCTGCGAAAATTTCGGCATACTGTGGTCTCTCAAATTTGTAGAGCAGCTGAGTGCCCAACATTACATTGAAATATTCCTTTATCCCCACCGCAACTTCATTAACAGCATCCTCCTTATTATCCATGTTTCCTAGAGATTTCTTGTAATTTGCATAATCGTCCAGAATGGAATCCACATTCTTCTTGGCAGGAAGATAACAGGGCTGTTTCTGGCGGGTAATTAACTCCCAGTCATCAACAAGCCATGGTTTTAGTTCTTTAGGAATCTTTACTTCAACTCTGTTCGTGAATGTTTCTTCATTTTCAACAGTAGGATCTACTCCAGCTCTTTTCTTGCGAGGAGGCTGAGGTGTCTCACTGGTGCTGCCACCATCTCCATTTCCAGGTGTTTTCTGTTTGTTCTTTTTTGTTTTCACTTCAACGTTTTTCTGTTGCAGACCAGATGTTTTCTTTCCCAGGGCAGCCCCTCTCATCTTCCCCTCTGCACACTGTTCTTGATTGGCTTTTTGAAGTTTTCGCTGTTTCTGGAGATTGGTGCCAACATATTTGAGTATTCTGCTTTCTGGGACCTGTTCATCCCAATTTTTATTCCACCCACTGTAATGTATAAAATATTTCACTTGTTTGTCCTTTACACACTTTGCTTCATAAAGAAGAGGCCAATGAAAGCACAGCACTCGCTCACCCTCTTGGAATTTAGGCTTTGGGTCCTGCTTTGGCGCCATTTATAGGGATTTGCCGCTGCCGCCTCCTTCTCCCACCACTGGACTACCGCCCTCCACTCGCCACCCCATCCAGTTCCCAGGTTAATGTATTTTTATCCACCAAGAAGGTCATGGCCCAGAGAAAGACAAACATTACGTGATCTCACTTATATGTGGAATCTAAAGAACTTAATAAACAGATGAACAGAATAGATTCAATGACATGGAAGCATAGATGAGACTGACGAATGTCAGAGGGATAGAGGAGGGCAGGTAGGTGGAGGGGAAGAGGTTACCCAAAAAATTTATATGCATATATGCACAACCCAAGGACACGGACAACGGTGGGGAGAGGGACTGGGGAAGGGGGTGGGATGGGGTGGAACAGGTCATTGGGAAAACAAAGGGACATCTGTAATATTTTAAACAAAAATAAAATAAAATAAAATAATAAAATAAAATAAAATAATAAAAAAAGGCCATGGCCTATCAGACTAGGAGTACAGCACAGATTACTATGTACAGAGGTCAAAGAGAGAAGAATGAAGAAGATATTAGGAAATAAGCCAGCTGTCTGGGTTCCAAGAAGGGTTTGGCTTCCTGGGTACAGCAGCCCTTCAGGCAGCCCATCTACATTCTTATCCTGGAGTTTCAGGAGCTCCCCCCTATCTTATAATAATGAGTCCCCCCTTTTTGCTTATCTTGAGCATTTCTGTGACTTGCGAAAAATCTTAAAAAAGACAGGTTACGAAGACAGAGATGCTTTCAGATTACCTTGGTTACTAGGGAGTTAATTCTATGAATACATAGGGAAATAAGAACAAAGAGGAGCCAGGCCTCATAGAGACAATAGCATTGTTTAAAAAATAACTGTCAGGTCTCATGGTCTAATAGAATGCCATTTAGGTACAAGTGTGCTTAGCTTCCAACTCCACTGGTACAGTAACTCAGTGACTCTCTATCACTGTGTCAGCTTCTCCTCTCACCTCTGGGGAACTTCACAGCAGGTCTCTGTTCTGCTTATGACCATTCCTGTATGAGCCTCCCTGCTTCTGTGCTACTCTGACCCTGTCCCTGTATGCTCCAGATTCATTCTTCTCACTGGGGGAGGCTCTAATTGGCTCAATTCATCAAATTGTCTAGAATGCAGGGCTACCCTGTCAAGTTGCTTCACAGGCCTCTGGATAGCCTTTGGGCTAGGGTGGCTGGGTCACATGGGACACAGGCATGAGGAACCTTTTTGACTATCTACTCAGAGGATCCTGTGGATATCGCAGGCACTCAGCAGGCACTAGGGTTATGTAGCACATTATCACCTATGCTATTAATTCACCCAGGAATGAAATGGGAGTCCATAACACATTGCTGGAAACAGCTGTATACTATTTTTGGATCCAGGAAGAAATATTTACTGATGCTTAAATGAACCTAATAAAATTCATATTATCTATATTATAAAAATGCATGCAAGTTCAGTTCTCCAATAGTTCCCAACACAAGAACATCATAAAAAAGAAATGTAATTGGAAAAAAAAAGAAAAAAAGAACTCAAGATACTACTTAAAAATCATTGTTATGGTGGAAACCATATTCACACACCTGGTAATTGGGGAGTTAGAATGTTTAGAAACAAAGAAATAGTAGAAATAATTTCTTTTGGGATGCTTTTCCCCACCCTCAATTTTATGTTTAGCAGCTTTATGTTTACACATAATGGATTCGTTATTTTTAAAGGAATTAATAAATACTTTTAAATGACTGTTTTAATTTTAGTGTGACAAATATTGATAAGTATAATCCACATAAACAAAAGCTCTTTGGGGTCTTCAATAATTTTTGCGTGTAAAGGGGTCCTGAAACCAAAAAGTTTGAAAACTGTTGTTGGTCAGCATCCCGTACTTCCATCCTATCATTTCCCAACCACCATGAGTGTGTGTCCTCTGAGCTGTACCCGTGTTGTTGACAGTTGAGTCGCCAGAGCCTAGTACAGTGCCTGGCACTTAGCTGGAACTCAATAAATATCTGTCCAATTAAAAATTATACACTTCTTCACTTTCGGCGATATGTGTAATTTCTGGGAAAAACAAGTTTCTTTTGAGGAGAAGCATTCTGTGTCTTTCTTAAAGAAAGACAAAAGCAGCTTAGTTCGTCAGCAAGTAAAGCTGGTGTTTGCGCCTGGATATTTGTTTCTTTCAGGTTTGGAGCTTGAGTACCTCTGAATCACGGAGTACAAGAGGCAAGCAACTAAGTGCTGCCCTCCCTCCCTTTCCGCAGAGTCCATCGTCAGCCTGAGGAAGGTACCAAAGAGATCAAGCAGGGCACTGAGGCTTGAGAAAGATTGGTCCTTCACCCATCGCTCCTTCATTCACTCACTCACTCACCACACATTAGACACCAGACTCCCTGCTAGGAGCTTAGGTTACCAAGATGCACCAGAACCGATGCCTATCCTACGGAATCAGGAAGAAACAAGTTAAAGACGCGTTTCCCACGGGGAGGAGGGGCCTTTGGGCGAAGGAGGCGCGCCTTTTTCCCAGCAACACAATATTGTTCCGTCCTACCCGTGCACCGCCCCCAACATGGCGGCGCCCGACATCTGTCCACCGGGTTTGACTATTCCCATACTTTCGGGCTGCCGCTCTAGCTTGGCCCAAACCAACCCTGCCTGCCTTAGGCCCCAGCACCCTGTACCCCTTGCCGCCTCAAGGCGGTCCGCGTGGGCGCTTGCGCGTGGCAGCCGCGCGCCCCCTAGCGCCCCGCCCCCTAGGCCCCGCCCCCAGGCCTGCGTCGACGCCCGTTGACGCCAGTGTGGGCGTGTCGGCGCGTGCGACCCCGGACGTCTCGACGCGCCGACAATGGCGACTGCGTCGGTTTGAGCTGGCCTCTGTTTCTCGTGTTTTCCTTACGGTGCCTCGGTATCTGCAGTCGTCTCACACCCGGTAGGCGGTGGCGGTGCGCGTGCGGCCTCCCGACGCGCCCTGGAGGTAGTGGCGGCTTGGAGACCCGGCGAAGCGAGCGAGGTGGGCGGCGGCACAGCCCAGCGGGGAGCGTCTGGGCGCGCGGCGGGCGGGGGAGGGTAGGTAGCGGCGCGGCTGTTGAGTGGCCCGACCTCCCGGGGGCTGTTGGGGCGCTGCTGGTGGCGCGCCTTGGGGCAGAGCGTGGCCGACCTCATTTTCTCTCTGTTCCCTTCTAGCCTCATCTCGGCCTTTCAGCTTGCCTGGACTGTGCCCCTGGGCTAAGTTGGCAACATGAGCAACAACTTGGATGCGAAAGACGACTTTGATGAGCAGTTGCGAATGCAGAAATTGTACGGAGACACTGAGGACGGAGACACCCAGACAGATCCCGGTATGGAAACCAATTCTTTTGGGCAGCAGCCAGATGACACCCCCTACGAGTGGGACCTGGACAAGAAGGCTTGGTTTCCCAAGGTAAGTGTGTGTCACCGGTACCACTGAAGAGCAGGCCGCTGGGCCAGCGTCGTTTTCTTTTCGAGGTCTTTAGGTGAAGCAAGCCCCCATGGGTAGTGGCCTTTCTTTTTGTTCCGTTGTTGCAGAACCAATGTGTAAAGGGACGGAAATCTTTAGGGAGATGTCTTAAATGTAATTTAATTCTTAAGTTTTTTTCTATGTCTTATTAATTTTATCTGTTAAGGTCACAGTTGGTTATTACATTGGTGACTGCTTTTTATTGTAAAGAGGAAAAACACCAAGAACAAACTTGGTAGCTGTTACTCTCAGAGAGCCAACCTCACTTATCCTGGGAATTCAGATGTTTAGCTTATATACTATGTGCAAAATTCAGCTTCTTGATTTTTTTGTTTTTTAAAAACTAGCCATTTGTGTATCATTATTGACTGAACTTTGCTCCTCTACTTTCCTATTAAATTTGGTCCCTAGACCCGTGCTTGAACCATACATATAACCACAGGAATATGACTAGAGGTGCACAGAATACGGATGGAAAAGATATGTATATATTTATTTAGAGTATTTGGAAATTGTTAAGCATTTTATTTCAGTAAAATAACTGGTGTTAGACTTGGTTCTATAAACTTTTCAGTAGGAGTATCCTGTTAATCAGAATCTCATATGGGTGGGGAAAAGGATACCAATAGCACTTGCAAGCCTGTAATAACAAACCGTGTCTCCATTGTTTAACTTAAAAAATTATTCAACTACTTTCTTTCCCATTTTGTGTTTATGTATATGTTCCAATTCCTCCAAATTGTTAAATTTACTAGTTGATTCTTGAACAACCAGGGTTTGAACTGGGTCCACTTATACGTGAATTTATTTTCATATTGTAATTAGATCATGTAAACTTATTGTAAAGGTAAATGTAGTACAGTACTGTAAATGTGTTTTTTCTTATGATTCTCTTAATAACTTTTTCAGTAGCTTTAAGAATACAGTATACACCTTGGCTGGTGTGGCTCAGATGGTTGGCCATTGTCCCCTGCACCCAAGGGTTGATGATTTGATTCCCGCTCAGGGCACGTGCCCAGGTTGTGGGTTCAGTCCCTGGTGGGGGCATTCGGGAGGCAGCCAGTCAGTGTCTTGCTCTCACATCAATGTTTTTCTCCTTCTCCCTTCTCTCAAAGTCAATAAAAGAATACAGTATACAATATACAGCATGTCCCCCAAAAATATGTATGCACTTTGAATGATTATAAAGTCATTGTTTATTAACATACAGTTCATTTTCAAAATTTAAAAGAATCTACAGAAATGAAAATTTTTTTGGTCAATGCCTGTTTTCAAATTGATGACTCTTCTGGTCCAGGCACTGCTCATAATGGGAAGCAACAAAATCGCAAACATCAAGAATCATTTCATTTGTTATTTGTGTGCCCTCAGTTCATCGACTGTTGCCAGTTTTGTATCGTAAACTTTACCTTTTATGTATCCCCATTAAAAAAATCTAGTGGTACTTTAGGATAAATTTTCTTTGTTCAAAGCTTAGTCTGGCTTCACACATTATTTCAAATCAGTTAAACCTGAAAAGGAATGAAAATTAAGTGAGTTATCAGGTGTTAAAGTGTGTATACATTTTTGGGGGACACCCTATATATAACATACGATATATGTGTTAATTGACCTTGTGCTTCTGGTCAACAGTCAGCTATTAGTAGTAAAGTTTTGGGGGGAGTCAAATTATATGCAGATTTTCGACTTGAGCAAGATGTGTACATCCCTAACCCCTGCATTGTTCAGTGGCCAACTGTATTTCACTCCTGTATTGGTAGTGCCAGCTCAAGTGCAGATTTGGTTTCTTCAGCCTTCTGAGTTCTTTTAACAATAGCCTGATAATTAGATTAACTTGTGACTTATCTTTTTATGCTATGGAAGCCCATAACTCTTTAAACTTTGAGTTAAAAATTTTCCCCCATTCCTATGTGTGCCTTCATCCATTGGTATGAAGATATAACTACATTTCTTGCATTGTGCAATTTTGCTTTCTTCCCTAAAAGCCAGGAGGATAGATGTAAGTTGGATTTGTTCTTAATTTTTTTATGACAGTAAATGATAATATGACTTAATTCATGATTAAGTGAAAACAAACATTAAAATTTACTGCCATTAGCCCCATTCTTTATATACCATATCAAAATTCCATTCTGTTCTCTTTGCATACAGGTATATAAATATTTAGTGTACATACACTTTTGTTCATCTGTATGGTTAAAGAAAAATTAATTCTGTTGTTATATTACTACTTGGCTATTGGTTTTTATTCTGTTTTATTGTTATCTGGTACTTCCTTTGTTATATGTTCTTGTAGCCTTACTCAAGTATACAGTGGAGAGGTAGTAATTTATAAATGAAACAATTAGAAAGGTGCTAACATCAGTTAAAATAATTTAGTAGTATCTCAGACTTTTGTGTTGATAATCCAAGTACCCATGTCTTATTTTTTTTCTCATTTTATGCACGGTTTTTTATGTACAGGGTGGGGCAAAAGTAGGTTTATAATTGTGAGAATGTTCTATTATTATTTATTAATTAATGTATTATTTTCCATACAAACAACTGTAAACTTACTTTTGCCCCACCCTGTAAGGTGACTATTCTTGTATTTACTTTTTATTGCTACAACTATTTTCCACAGAAACACTTCTGTGCTAAGTTGTATAACTGAATATGTTATAATGTAAAACAGTGTAAACTTTTTACAGGAGAAAATAAGGTTTTAATTTCTCTATATGTGTGTGTTGAATTTCTTGTTCAGATCACTGAAGATTTCATTGCTACATACCAGGCCAATTATGGCTTTTCTAATGATGGTGCATCTAGCTCTACTGCAAATGTACAAGATGTTAGTGCTAGGCCTGCAGAGGAACCTCCGCAAAGAAAAACCCCTGAACCCACTGATCCCAAAAAGAGGGGAGAAAAGAGAAAGGCTGAATCAGGCAAGTGGATTTAGCTTGCAAAACATGAGTGTAAAAATTAAAAAATGTGAATGTGCATGTGTATATAGTTACTTTTTGGAGAATTATAATAGTTTTGAAGGTATCATTGAGATGAGTTTTTAAAATCATTATTTGTGTTCATATGTTGGCTCTCACACTAACTTGTGGGCCTTGAGTGGGTTGTTTCAGTTCTGTGTAAGGATATTTTTTATACTTTATGAGTTTAATTAAGTTGAACTTACGTCAGTTTTGCTTCAGCATGGCCATGTCTAACAGTAGATTGGAGTCAGAAGCAACTTAATTTGAAGGCCTAAAGTCAGTGCAAAGATGAGGCTTTTTTTAAAGGAAATATCAGAATTATAGCCAAGATTTGGAAGCAGCCCAAGTGCCCATCAGTAGATTAGTGGATAAGAAAGCTGTGGCACATTTACACAATGGAATACTACTCGCCATAAAAAAGAAGGGAATTTTACCTTTTGTGACATCATGGATGGACCTGGAGAATATTATGCTAAGTGAAATAAACCGGTGAGAGAAAGACAAATACCATATGATTTCACTTAAATGTGGAATCTAATGAACAAAATTAACAACCAAAATAGAAACAAGAGTCATAGATACAGAGAACAGATTGACAGCTGTCAGAGGGGAGGGGTATTAGGGGGCTGGGTGAAAAAAGTGAAGGGATTAAGGGAGGAAATAAACCTCGCCCTGGCCTGTGTGGCTTAGTTGGTTGAGCATTGTCCCGTGCACCTGAAGGTTGCCAGTTTGATTCCCAGTCAGGGCACATGCCTGGGTTGCAGGTTTGGTCCTGATTGGGGTGTGTAGGGGAGGCAGCTGATCAATGTTTCTCTCCCATATCAATGTTTCTTTCTCTCCCTTCCTCTCTCTAAAATCAATTAAAATTTTAAAAAAACACCCTCATAGACACAGACAATAGTATGGTGATTACCAGAGGGAAGGGGAGTGGGGGGGGCGGTAGAAGAGGGTAAAGGGGGGATAAATGGTGAGGGGAGGAGATTTAACTTGGGGTGGTGAACACACAATGAAACCTATATAATTTTATTAACCAATGTCACCCCAATAAATTCAATAACATTTTATTAAAAGATAAACTAGCTCTCTTTTTTTTAGATAGGGTTCTGAAACTAATTATCTGTCAAAAGAGTCAAATACATTGAAAGCTGGACAGTAGTTTGAAATTAGTCTATCTTGTTCTAAGGGTAAGAAAAAGTTTCTGGAAGTTTTGAGAAACTGCCACACTGTCAGGATTTTATAATGTGACTAACCTTTTCTTGCATGTGTTTTATTTATTCATTTTTATATTTAGGATGGTTTCATGTTGAAGAAGACAGAAATACAAATGTATATGTGTCTGGTATGTATACCTTTTTAAACAGATTCAGAATAGAAAATACTTGATTTAGATATTTTTCACAAAGTGATATTTAGTTTTCAGTTTCTCTAAAGTCTGTCTTATTCTTGCGTCATTTTTTTGTTCAGCTCTTTACATTAGTAAGGAATATGTTTGTTTATTACAAAACTAAGGAAAACTAAGTATGTAACTTTGCGTGCCATCCTTTCTGTCTACTTTAGGTTACTTGTGTCAGTTTGTCTCTTCAGATTCACTGATACAAGACCTAAGCAAAGCATAATTTTAATGTATGTTTGAATACATTAAAACACAAAATTTCCTCAATTCTATAGAGAGATTTTTACATACATTTAGAAAATCAAAATTGTGTTCATCTAGGTTGTAGCTTTCTAATTGGTAGAATGCTAATAATCCTCACCTTTATTTAGGTGCTTTTATAAATTTTAAGAAATTTTTCCTAATGTTAATAGGTTTGCCTCCAGACATTACATTGGATGAATTTATACAGCTCATGTCCAAGTTTGGCATTATTATGAGAGATCCTCAAACAGAAGAGTTTAAGGTCAAGCTCTACAAAGACAATCAAGGAAATCTTAAAGGAGATGGACTTTGCTGTTATTTGAAGGTTAGTTATGTGGTCAGATAAGTTTCTTTTATCTCCATTTTTAAGTCAGGAACCAAAGCTATCATTTTGTATAGAAGATTACTAAGAGAACTATTCAAAACAGGACGTGAAGGAAACAAATTTCAGGTTGTGCCTGTGTGTATCACATTGGTAAGGTTATTCACTTGTTTTATCTAAGAAAATGTAGTATCAGGTCAAAGTATTGTGTAAGTTATATGACCAAAGTGCTTTTGTGGTAAAAGACTTCTCACTGCAAAGATCTCTTTCAGAGTATATGAATCTAATTATTTCAGAACACATTCTCAGAATCCACAGAGAAAAAGCCAGTAATATTTTATTTGCCCATTTGAATGAATTAAAGCAAGGATTGGCAAACTCCAGCCCACTGCTTGTTTTTGTTAATAAAATTTTTTAGAACATGGCTGCATCCAGTCATTTACACATTTGTCTATGCCTACTTATATATTTCAACAGCAGAGTTGAGTGGTTGCAGCACAAACTGCGTGGCCCACAAAGCCTAAAATATTTACTAATGGCTCTTTACAAAAGAAGTTTTCTGACCCCTGAGTTAGACCATAAAGGAGATGATAGCTTATGCTTAGTGCTTCAAAATATCTTTTTAATGGGAGAGAATGCTATTAACAGAAATTTGCAGAACTCTGTTCGTGGTGTCATAAATTGCACAGGTAAAGCTCAGTGTTAAAGGCGTTCATCATTTCTGAAACACCTATCTTAGGAGCAGGTGCTACTCATTATTGCAGGGTGTAAAAGAAATGGGTATGATGATGGCATACACATATGTCATAGAACCTGAAAATAATTACGAAGTAAAATCAAAGTGATAACAGTACCAACACCACAGGTGTGTTGTGAGTATACAGCATTTCCATGAAATCAGGATTAAACTGACACCTTTTGGGGAGATAACGGTTTTGACCTGGTTCGTGAACAGGACATAGGTGTCACCATTATAGGAAGGTAGTTATATAATTTTCAAATGGAGTTTGAAAATTGGCAAGTTCTTCAAGGATTGTTAAAAACCTGTGAACAGATTCTTAGGGGGTCTGATTGGATTTTAAAAGAAAAAATGGGGTTTTGAGAAATTTCACGTGTACAATTTATGACCCATAAAAGTGCATGGCAAACCAGTAAATAGAGTTCCAGAAGAACATAGTTAATTGTTCCAGGATCCATATTTGATTATGCAGCTAAGTTCAGCTGTCCTTTCATGTTCTCTTCAGGTCCTCAGATTTTTGACTCTGTAGGACTGACAACTGCCCCCTTTGTATAGGACCCAGAATCCATAGTATATTTAATGTACAAGCTGTCGATAATCATCTACTTCCCAATATGTTACAGAGCTACATTTTAATTGGCGAACAAAAAAATTAAAGGCTGGCTATGCTATTCCCTGTTACTTTAGTCATCTAGTCTTTTAAGAAGGAATATCTTAGAATTTTAAAACTGGAATGCACCTTAGAAGTCACACAAGTTCATTTGCCTTATTCTCTAGTTGAGAAATTGAGACTCCAAGAAGCAAAGCTACTTCAATTATGATATAATTTATTGAGCAACTACCATATGTCAATCACTATCCTTTATGTGTATTCCATTTAATTTTGTCACGAACCTGTGATGAAGGCATTACTGTTCCCATTTTACAGATGAAAAAACGGGTTCAGGGATCTTGAATAACTTGCCCAAGTTCACATGACTGGTTGGGGGCAGCTATGTCTTGAATGCAGGTTTCCTGATGTGCATTCTAGAGTTCTTTATCCCAGAGTGCGTAGTTATGTTTAAATTATTATAGCATGTATAGTCGTCATCTGAAAAAACTCCTGAAGTTTTATTTCAGTGTGTACCTTATTGACTATGTTTTGTTTTCCCTTTATAAAGAGGGAATCTGTGGATCTTGCATTAAAACTTTTGGATGAAGATGAAATTAGAGGCTACAAATTACATGTTGAGGTGGCAAAGTTTCAACTGAAGGGGGAATATGATGCCTCAAAGAAGAAAAAGAAGTGCAAGGACTACAAGAAAAAGCTGTCTCTGCAACAAAAGTTTGTGTTTTTGTTTTTTTTTCCTCTTTAAAAGATTTCATATAGATATCCTAGAATATGCTTTTGATAATAGCCACCTAGTTCGGTTCCACCAAATGTAACTACCAATTCTTTTTAAAGAATTTCATTAGGTTTTCAGGAACCTTCAGTAATCTGTACCATAGCATGATTTGGCAGCAGTGGTGCTTTTCATTTTCTGGGGTGTTCATTTGTAGTACAATGGGGCCTTAAATGAGATAGAGAGCTATCTCTGGAAGATGTTGCACATCAGATTAAATATGATAGTTTAGGCTTGTATACCAGAGCCATTAGTTCATTTTCATTGTGGATTGAAATCAGCTACACCAAGAGCTAAAGTTTTACATACAGGTTTGTGGTAGGAATTAGGAATTTGAAATGATAGGTTTTGTCATTTATTATGTATTACATAAAGTATATGCATAATGCCATCAAGTTTCTGTTAATCCATTTGTTTAATATGTTTTGAAATGTGCTAGTTTTAAGAAAGTAGGCAAAATAAGTACTCGTCCCACAGTGAGTTCTGATAACACTTGTAACACTGCTTAAACTATTGATAAATGATCTTAAAAGCATTGTCATGATGGCCTATAGTTTTTACAGGAATAGTTAAAACAGATACCTGCAATTTTTATAAACAATGTCAGTAAAATTTAAGATTGTAGCAACAAAGAATGAGTAGCTTTATGTATTTAAATGCAGTTTGTTGTAATCGTAAAATGTCTAAAAACCAATACAATTTGAACATATTTTTTAGCCTCAGAAGATCTCTTCCTAAATAGTCGTACATGCTGAATAATTAGCAATTCTTCAGGAATGACATTGGAATATTTGTAACCAGACAGCAGTTCTGAAAAAAATATACAGGGTGGGACAAAAGTAGATTTACAGTTGTGAGTACGCAAAACACAGAGTTCATTCTTGTGTTATTATTTATTCATTATTGTATTATTTTTCATACGAATAACTGTAAACCCACTTTTGCTCCACCCTGTATATTCTGGGGATATCAGATACTGGGTCCATCTTTTTCACCTGCCCATTATTTTTTTTTCCACAAAGTTCTCTGAATGGAACAGGGACTAAAATATACATTGTTGTTTTGGAATAAAATAATTATTATTAAATATTCAGTAAAAAATCAAATAATTATCATTATTAAATATTCAGTAATTATCATTAGTAAATAATCCAGAAATATTCAGGATTATTTCTACTTTATGGCATTAGGCAGTTGGATTGGAGACCTGAGAGAAGAGATGGGTCATCCCGAATGCGCCACGAACGAGTTGTCATCATCAAAAATATGTTTCATCCTATGGATTTTGAGGTAGGGTATAGTATTCCTACTGATTGAAACATTGATATGCCTACTTTCAAGGGAGCCCAAAGCTTGCCTCCCCCCATCTTTCTTATGCCACACGCTGCACATTTATGTAGTCCTCAAGGTAGGAAAATGTAGAAAGAATCAGTCAGTTGAACTTTTCAGATTTTCCCATGTATAGCTCAGTGTTCTTTTTATTGTATCACAGGTAAGACTGTTTAATATACATACTGTGGCCCCAAATGGCAGCTACTTGGTATGGGAAATTATAAAAAATATAATCATTAAAAGATTTATGGGCCCTGACCAGTGTGGTTCAGTTGGTTGAACATTGTTGCACGCACCAAAAGATTGCTGGTTCAGTTCCCGGTCAGGGCACATGCCGGGGTTGCGGGCTCAATCTCTAGTGGTGGGCATGCAGGAAGCAGCCCATGGATGCTTTGCTCTCGCATTGATGTTTCTCTCTCCCCCTCTCCCTTTCTCTCTCTAAAAATAAAGTATTTTTTAAAAAAGATTTATGGGAGCTGTAAGTCCTGGTTGATTTGGTGGTGCGGACCAGTTTCACACTTGGAAATGGAAACTTCATTTTAGTACTAAAAGTTTGGTCTTAGCCCTGGCCGGTTTAGCTCAGTGGTTAGAGCATCAGCCTGTGGACTGAAGGATCCTAGGTTTGATTCTAGCCAGGGGCATGTACCTTGGTTGCAGGCCCGATCCTAGCCCGGGTAGGGGCTCTTGCAGGAGGCAACCAATCGATGTCTGTCTATCTGTCTGTCTCCCTCCCCCTCCCTCTTCCCCCTCCCTCTCCCCCTCCCCCCCCTTCCACTCTGAAAAGCAATGGAAAAAATACCCTCGGGTGAGGCTTAAAAAATAATAATAAAATAAAAGTTAGGTTAATGAAATACAGCCCCTGGTGTTTAAATATTGGAGGTTGTTTTTCAGGACCTAATTTTTACAAAAGTCTTTAGTGGATATTAGGAGGACTTTATAATATTAGTGTCTATGTAAAATTCCAAGAACAGCAAATAAAGGAAGAGCTACTAGAGAGGTTTAAGGAATGTTAATTGCCATCAGGGTACCTCGTGTTGCATTCTGCCTCTTGTTCTTATCTCTGTTTTGTGGCATAGACCAATGGGGTTAGGATTATTTGTGGAAGAACATGTCTTTACTATCTTCCTGGATTCTGAAATTAACAGTAGCTTACACATAAAAAAATGTTCATAATGTAAAATTACAGGTTTACAAATGATCTACTTGCAACCAAAACCCACTCTTATTCCTTTTGTGCATTTAAACAGAGTTAGAATGGCAATGTCATTTTAGCCCCCTTAGATACTAGGACCCCAAAATGGTCTTGAGCACCATCCAGGTGAATAGTGATATGGTAGGATTTACTATGCACCTATGGAGTCTGTGTGTCTTTTGAGATCATTGGGAGGATACACTTGGTCTATTTAAGATTTTTGATGTTTCTCCTGACTGAAATCCTGAAGAATCTTGAAATAGAGCTTTAGACTTGCAGTGATAATGAAGTATCTTTTAAAAATACACTTTCATGCTAAATGCTTTTTGAAATGCAGTCCTTACCAGATGGGGCTTTAAAAGCAATACATTGATGGATCATGGTATCTAGTCTACTAGATACAACTCCAGAATTGCCTACAATTCATCACATTTTACCCCTCTGGTAAGTAATTGATTTTTTTATTAGGAGGCATATTAATATCTATGACTTTAGGTCCTGGATTCACACATTCCACACTCCTCTAACACTTGAGGGTGAATATGAATGCAAACCTAACTCAAAGAATCTGGTTTAAAAAACACCACCCTTATTTATTTAGTGTAAATTGTTCTTTAGAGTTATAGAACTTTATATTATACTCTTCTTTGTTTCTTTCATAGCATTTCTTACTATCTGAAATAATTGGGTCTCCTCAACTGGAATGTGAGCTCCATGAGAGCCAGGGCTCTGTCTACCTTGTTTTTTTGCTGTTAATATTCCCCATGTTTCACACTTGCAGCATACCTCAGTTTAGACTAGTGACATTTCAAGTGTTCAGTAGCCACATGTGGTTAGTGGCCACTGTCTTGGACAGTGTAAGTTTAGATTAGGAAGGATTAAGAAAAATGATTTGGCCCTGGCCTGTGTGGCTCAGTTGGTTGGAGCATCATCTGGTACACTGAAAGGTTGCAGGTTTGATTTCTGGTCGGCACATACCTGGTTTTGCATTTGGTCCCCAGTTGGGCCACGTGTGAGAGGCAACCAATCAGTGTTTCACAACGATGTCTCTTGCTCTCTCTCGCCCCCTTCCTCTCCCTCTAAATCAGTAAATATGTCCTCGAGTGAGGATTAAAAAGAAAAGAAATATGGTTTATTTTTTCCTAGGAAAACAAAACACCACCCTGGAAAGTTATGAGCATTGACTCTAGGAAGTGTCAATGTATCAGTCTGATTTTAGTCTCAGGTCTGTTGCCTGCAAAGTGTTGTTTTTAGAAAATTTCCATGCTTAGCTATGTTAAAGAGTTTTCCTAGAGCAGGGGACTATCTTAAAGCTTCAGGACAATAAAGCAGTGAAAAGTTAATTAAACTGGTATAAGTAAAAACAGAAGTCTGGGAAGACTGGCTAAAATTTGATATCCTCGTAGGAAGAACATTAGACTTTGATATAGACATAAAGACAGTGCTCCCCTCCTCCCACAAAGGAAGTATTTTGAAACAGTTTTTTCTTTTTAATGTAATCCCGATTTCTCTTAGTAAACAAAATAGAGGTTCTACGAATAGTTTATGGAGCTTCGAGAAAGCTTTTATTGACTTTTCACTGTGTCTAAAAGACTGTGCTATGTTCTCAGACATACAGAACTCATTTAAACACAATTCCTGCCTTTGGAAAGCACGCAATCTGATAGGAGCCACACTGTACTGAAAAGCCACCATATGACTTTACCAAACAACTTTTATGTTCCAGTCCCCATTCCTCTCAGGTCTGATAATTTTATATAAAACAAATTGGCTTCTCCAAAATTAGATTTTATAAGTAGGGAAAATCCAGAGTCCTTCCAGCTGTAGTTTTAGAGGTCACAGATTTATAGGATATTTTTAATTTTAAAATTAATTTTAATAACTGCCTACCAGTTGTTTATTTTTGCTTTCTGAGAGAACTTTAGAAGGGAAAAGCCACTTTTTGTACTTTTTTGCAGTTCTTCTTTAGTTGGTGAGGAAAATAAAAACCTGTGAGATAGGTGAATTTAAACGTTTTTAAATGTCTTTCTTGTACTTCAATAGAAATTTGTAGGTAGGACCCTGGCTGGGTAGCTCAGTTGGTTAGAGCATCGTCCTGATACACAAGGTTGCAGGGGTTTTTTGTTTGTTTTTAATTTTTTTAAATATATCTTTATTGATTTCAGAAAGAGGAAGGGAAGGGGGAGAGAGAGAAATAGAAACACCAGTGATGAGAGAGTCATTGATCAGCTTCCTCCTGCACGCCGCCGACTGGGGATCGAGCCCACAACCCTGCATGTGCCCTGACTGGGAATCAAACCACGATCCCCTGGATCCTAGGCCGATGCTCAACTGCTGAGCCACGCCCAGCTGGGCAAGGTTGCGGTTTTGATCCCCAGTCAGGTCATATACAAGAATCAACCAATTGATGTATCTCTCTCCCACCTCCCTCCCTCTTCCCCACCTCCCTCTTCCTCCTTCCCTTTCCCTCCCTCCCTCTTCCTCCTTCCCTTTCCCTCCCTCTTCCTCCTTCGCTCCCTCCCTCCCCCCTCCCTCTCCTCCCCTCTCCCTCCCTCCTCTCTCTCTCTAAAAATCAATAAATAAAAAAGGAATTCGTAGGATATACTCATTTATATTTGCATGTAGTTGCAGTTCAAGTTGATAATACATTTATGAGCCTGTTTCATGCGTTGGGCCTTTGTGAAAGATTTGTTAATTCCTACAGGAAATCATAAAACCTTTTACTGGGGGGTTGGGGGGTCCACCTGAACTCAACAGCAGTGCTTGAATGTTCTTAATAGGCTTGTAGTTGCAAGAAAGCAACAGCTAAGAACATGTTTTATTGTGTGCTTAATATCGGCTCCTTATTTGTGTGGTTCTGTTGCAATGTGTAGGAGACAAGGTGAACAGGAATCTTTGTAAGGGAAGTTTACTGCATGAGTTAAAATAGAATCTTGAAAGCACAAAGAACAATCTTAGAACACTTAGTCAATGAAAGGGGTATATCTCTCCCCATTACAACATTTCTGTAAATAGGAATCTGTGCAAAACACAAAGCAAAAGGCTGTCATTGGCACAGACATCATGCCCATGCAACACATAGTAATTAGCAGTCTCTGACTTAATATGTGCCACCGGACTTCTCCTGCCTTTACAGCTGCCATTATTTGGGATTTCCAGTTCCACTTCCCTTCCCCCTCGTCTGCCACTGTACACTCCTGCTGCAACCATACTTGCGCATTTTTTCTGTCTTAAAAGCAGGGCAGACCTGTAGTAGTAGCAGCAGCTGTGGAAGTTTTACTTCGTTTGATTTTGACTTGTGTGGTGTTTTTTTTAATTTTGTAGACTACAAACAGACATAAATAACTTAAAACCTTTTTGTTGGTATGTCAAAGCAAGAAATATGATTATTGGGATGTGTACTTAAAGAAAGGGGCAAACCCATTTGAATCATGTATTTTTGCAGGATGATCCGTTGGTGCTGAATGAGATCAGAGAAGATCTTCGAGTAGAGTGTTCAAAGTTTGGACAAATTAGGAAACTCCTTCTGTTTGATGTAAGTTCATGGCTTGGACAAATGATTTCTGAAGCAGTCATTCTTCCAGTGAAAAGTTATTACTGGATGTCAGGATGCCCCAATTTTACATGAATGTTTTTAGATAGTAGGTCTTCTATCTAGTGGTAGTCATCTGTTAGCAATAATTAGATGAGCATGAATTGTAAGTCAAGGCTTTGATAGATTTGGTGCTGTGATTGTTTCCCTTTATCATCACTCTAGAGTATATGATCAGGTAAAGAAAGTACAAGAAAAATGTGTGATTCCCTGTTTGCCCACATTTCCTGCTGTTGAATGATTCTCCTCCCTGTATTTGGAGAAGAACAATCAAGAAAAATGTTCTCTTGTATATGTCCCCGTAGCCTTTTTTTTTACTTCCAAAATTGACACATAATAAATGAGTCACTGTTTATTGTGTACTACACAAGCTACTTTACATGTTATCTTATTTAATCCTCAGTCCTTTGAGGTAGGTAGGTGCTATCATACCCATTTTACAGATGATGCTGAAAGTTTATAGAGATTGAGCACCTTGCCCAAGGTCATTTAGCTGCTAAGTGGCAGAGCCAGGATTGAATCCCAGGGCTGTTTGACTTTAGAGTCCACATTTAAGAACTCTGCTGTCTTGCCTGTTCTAGATAGTGTTGTCAGCAGAAACATTTCTGAGGACATCATGCTTGGTTCTTGCTAGAAAAGATTAAGCTAAAGAAGCAGCTTAGCTGCGTGTTACTTGCTGGGGTAGAAGGGAAGAAAGGCTTCATACATAGTTATCTTTTATTCAATTTATCAGAAAGAACACTGCTACTTACCTACTTTGTCAAATGTGCATGTTTAATTTTGAATTTTCTCATTTAGTCCTTTGTTTTCTTGTCTTTCTAGAGACACCCAGATGGTGTGGCCTCTGTGTCCTTCAGAGATCCAGAGGAAGCTGATTATTGTATTCAAACCCTGGATGGACGGTGGTTTGGTGGCCGTCAAATCACTGCCCAAGCGTGGGATGGAACTACAGATTATCAGGTAAATTCTCCAACTACCAGGGGAACATAATGTTCCCAACAAACACTGGTCTAGCAGTCCTTCAAATAAGTTTGGATTTGCTTTAATCTGTGTAATGTAATAGTAGTACTTTTAAATAATACTTTGCATTCAGAGCATAGAATGAAAAATGTTCAACCTTTCAATTTGCAAGTCTGAAATTAGGCTTGCTCAGAATAGTGATACGAAAAGAACACGTTAACCAAAATGTTTCTTTTCCTTTCTGTGTTGTAAAATACAGGCAGAATTTTAACTTTTTAATTGATGAGACATTTCTGCAGTACTGTGGTGTTGGACATTTATTTAAATGATCTTGAGGTCAACTCTAGTAAATTAAGTTGTAAAGTTTTGAAAACTGAAGATAGGGAATTGCTTTGATTTCCTAAGAAGCAATACCTTATAAAATCAGGATACTTTTGTCAATTTTAGAAATGCTCAGAGATGTTGTTACTTTTCGCCTAAAACTTATTTTATTGGCAATTCCCATTTATGCACAGGTGGAGGAGACCACAAGAGAAAGGGAGGAAAGACTGAAAGGATGGGAGGCTTTCCTCGATTCTCCTGAGGCCAATAGAGGTTTCCGGCGTTCAAATTCCATCTGTGCTTCGGAAGGAGCAGGGCCTTCTAGAGTAAGGCATTTTTCAGAACATCCTAGCACATCTAAAGTGAATGCTGAAGAAGGTGAAACTCAAATGGAATTTGAAGAGCCTATAGATGAAAAGAAGTTTGAAAAAACAGAAGATGGAGAATTTGAAGAAGATGCTAAAGAAATTGGCCTCAAAAAAGAGGCTGAAGAATGCTACCCCAAGAAAGGATATGAAGAAGACTGCCTTGAAAGAAAGTCTGAGGAAAGCTGTTCCAAAAAAGGGTTTGAAGAGGGTTGTCCTAAAAAAGAATCTAAAGTGAATGGCCCCAGAAGAGAATCCAAAAAGAAGCGACTCAAAAGTGATTTTGAAGAGAATGGCCTCAAAAAGGAGTCTGAAGAAGACGAGTCGGAAAGAGAATCTGGAGAAGACTACTCTGAAAAGCTGTTTGAAGATGGCTCTGAGAAAGAATTTGAAGAAAACGTCCTCAAAAAAGAGTTTGATGAGAATGGCTCTGACGGGTTTAGTGGAAATCTTCTCGAAAAAGAGTCAGAAGAAAATGATTCTGAAAGATCACAATTTGATGATGACAGCTCTGAAAAAGTTATTGATGAGGAGGGCTCTGAGAGAGAGTTTGATGAAGAATCAGATGAAAAGGAAGAAGATACATATGAAAATGTTTTTGATGATGAGTCTGATGAAAAAGAGGACGAAGAAGATGCAGATGAGAAGGGGCTTGAAGATGCTGATGAAAAGGACGACGAAGATGCAGATGAGAAGATGTTTGAATATTCAGACGAAAAAGAAGATGAAGTAGATGCAAAGGAGGATGAGGAAGGTACAGATGAAAACATGCTCGAAGATGAGGATTCCAACGAGAAGTTCTTTGATGAGGATTCCAACGAGAATTCTGATGATTCTGATGAGAAAGGGACTGTGGGTGGTGTGGGGAATGTTCGGGAAGAAGGGGCCGTGTCCACATGCAGCAGCTTTATCCTCAGTAGTGATGATGATGATGATGATGATGATGATGATATTTGATCCCTTAAACTTGCTTTTGAGGGAAATTCCTCCATCTACATTTTGCCTGTGCTCCAGGGTAATTACTAATAGTGTTAATGAACATTGCTTAGTGATAGGATGCCATCAGATTAATACATTGACTTTTTCATTGTTACCTGTAATTAATGATCTTAAATATATGTTAACTGGCTGTTCAGTTAAAACTTCATAGTATAACACAAGTAAACTGGATACTTGTCCTTTGTCAGATTTGTTAAATGCATGCAGAATATTTTTTAAAATATTCTGATTGAAGTTTGTGATATTTAAAAATAAAAATAAGTTGTTAATATGCAGAAACTGAAAATTGGACTTGAGTTAAATTGCATTTTAAATTCTTGCTATTAATGCTTTATACTTTAGTTTTTTTAAGGATTTGAGAAATCCCATAGGAGTCTCCTTGCTTCCAGCTTATATTACCACTTAGGTCCCTATTTCTCCTCTCTAAACCAGAACATGTTACTAAACTTAAAAGATAAACAGCACTTTGGCGTTTCCCCTGCCCAGTTCTTGCAAGTTACTTTTATTTGTTTTCCTTTTTACCCTCTTTCCATGAAAATTGACTCTTAGATGTACAGGAATGAACTTCCTGAGGTCCATCCACAGCTTTCTATACTGCAAATATAGGGAAGAAGATTAGAATTCTAGTTTGTACTGTTGATTGGAGTTGTGGGACCCCTCCCCCAGAAAAGTGCACACACTACACAACTTTTTGTATACAGTTTTGGGAGGTTCATTGATCCCCTGGAGTTTAACAGTGTCTGTTGTCATTCCTACTTCAGTTTTGTGTGTGTGTGTGTGTTTGTTGTTCTAGTATGGTGCCTAGTACTGTGCTAAATTGTGTAGTCCCAATAAAATGTTGGGTCTTTCTTGCTTATGCTTTCCAAGTTAAGTATTGATGAATCGACTTCTGATGTAGCATTAAGAGGTTTTTCTCATAAATTAGAAGTGTTGAAATAAACTGCATTGATGTTTTTTCATTATACTGTCTGTAAGTGTAATCATTACCCTCTTTAGACCGAAAAGAATTCTTGTACTTGAAACTAACTTTCTGAGAAGTTTTTAGTTGATGTCTGGGCTTTCTTAAAATCTGCAGGACCAGGGATAAATCATTAAAAGATGTTAAGAGAGTTCAGCTGAAAGTTTGCAAACCAAGGGGTTCCCTTTAAAGATAAGCCAGAAGCACCTAAACACTAAATTTATTAGATAATTGGCTTTCTAAATGAAAGGAAAATGAAGCTTTATCTTCCATATACAGTGGTTGGGACACACAACTGCAACTTGTAAATGTTCTCTTAAGACCGTTAGAAAGAGGCTCTTTTCATTCTGACTTCCCTGCTCACTAATTTGGTTGATATCTAAATACTCATACTCTTTCACATAAAGACCTGGTTTTCTAAGTAATCAGATTTTATTGTTCCTGAAAATAAAGTTTATTGTGAGGGAGCAATACGTCCTATTATCAAAAGAAGGAAAAATATAGGGTTGGGTATTAAGCACAGCAATGCTAAACAGTTACCTGGCATTTTCTAAATGGAAGCTCTTGCCTGGCGGGCAGACTGCGTGGCTCAGCGGTTGAGCATCTACTCATGAACCAGGCTATGGTGGATTTCTGGTCAGGGCACATGCCCAGGATGCTGCTCAATCCCCAGTAGGGGGCATGCAGGAGGCAGGTGATCAATGACTCTCATCATTGATGTTTCTCCCTCTCCCTTTCTCTGAAATCAGTAAAAACATTTTAAAAAAATACCAATCTAGCCCAGCCAGCCATGGCTCAGCGGTTGAGTGTTGACCTAGGATCTGGGAGATCGTGGTTCGATTCCTAGTCAGGGCACATGCCTGGGTTGCAGGCTCCATTCCCAGTCGGGGTCATGCAGGAGGCAGCCGATCAATGACTCTCATCATTGATGTTTCAATTTCCTTCTCCCTGCCTCTCTCTGAAATCAATAAAGATATATTTTTAAAAATAACAATCTAAATGTAAGGCTCCTTAAGAGTATATATAAACTATATAAATATCAAATAATGTATTCAGCCCTGAATAGGTGAACCAGAAGTGGGATGCAAGTGGGGTGCCTTTGAAAGGCTTAAGTGCCCTGCTCTCTGAGTCTACAAGTACCTTGATAGAAACAAACTCGAAACTTTATTTTAGAAGCTAAAAATATGACTGGTCTTGCCAATATTAATGGAATACTTGAAATCGTTACTGCTTTCTACAAAAGAACCTGACAGCAAAATTGGACTAATTTATTCCAAGGATCTCTGTTTTCCTTCTCAAGTAATGATAGCTCTGGGCTCTTCCTGAGTTGCCAAACCTGGTCCATTTGGGTCACTACCTCTTCCTTTCTGAAGTGGAATCTGTTTTTCTGATGTAAATTAGTGTTTCTGAGGCTTGGAAAAAAGGAAGGATTTGGCTAATTTTCTGCATACACCTTTCTCAAATAACATGAATCTTATTTTTTAAAGTAAACCAACATTTCAATGTAATGCCTAGAAGTGCTCTTAAACTGAACAAAGCCATTGCCCTTTGTGAATGTTTGTCCATAAATTGTTTTTTCCTTATTGGGCCTCTTTCAGATATAAACTGCATGCCCTTTTCTTTCAGTTGCTTCATTTAAAATCAGTTTGCTCAAATTATTTTTCCTCTTATCACACCTCATTTACATGACTGGCTTGTTCACATCTCTATGCAAAATACTAACCTGATGTAAGAAAAATGTGTTACCGGGTGAAAAGGGTAAAGGGATTAAGAAGTACAAATTGCCCGTTAGCTCATGTGGTTAGAGTGTCATCCTGCTATGCCAAGATTTTGGGTTTGATCCCCAGTCAGGGCACATACAAGAAGCAACCAATGAATGGGTAAATAAGTGGAACAACAAATCGATGTTTCTTTCTCTCTGAAAATCAATAAAAATTTTTAAAAACATTAACAGAGATGTAAAGCAGAGAATACGGAATATAGTCAATAATATTGTAATAACTATCTGTGGTGCCAGGTGGGTATTGGAAATACCAGGGGGGATCACATTGTAAGTTACATAAATGTCTAATCACTATGTTGTCCACCTGAAATGAATAGAATTTTGCATGTCAACTGTAATTGAAAAATAAAAATAAAAATTTAATGTTAAAATTTTTTCTTCCTAAAATCACAAATTGATATTGCAAATAGACTAAAATTCTTGAACAGTTGTCACAGGGATGATTGCTTGAGAAAAATACCTCATAGTTTAAAGTTTATTTTGAGGTGTTCAGAGATCTACAGATAAGTTTTACTTTTCATTTGGAACCAAGAGGATACTGATGTTATGGTTTGTCAGATGCATTATTCTCAAATAGAAAGCATAAGCAGGTTGGCTTGTGTTTATAGTTTAGTAATCTGTAGACTTCACAGGCTGTGATATTAAAATGCACTGGCAGTCCCAGGCCAGATAAAGAAAGCTAGGACAGCCACAGCAGCACAAAGGTGCCTTTTCTGCTGCCAGTATTCTGCTTTTTGTACCACTTCTTAATGTTTCTGCTGAAATAGCCATGATAATATTAGAAGGGTAAAGCTCTAAGTATATTTTTATTTGCCATTTCCAGCTTTCTCATAGATACTAGACTTAAATAATGATACACCTGTAACACTTTAATGTAAAACTTTCTAGGCTGAACTATATGTCTAACTTTAAAGTTTGAAAATGTGATATCTTGAGCCCTGGCTGGGTATCTCAGTTGGTTAGAGCATCGTCCCTATATGCTAAGGTTTCAGGTTTGATCCCTGGTCAGGGCACATATAAAAATCAAACAATGAATGCAAAGATAAGTGGAACAAATTGATGTTTCTCTCTTTCTCTTTTCCCATTCTTTCTCTCTCTCAAATCAATACATAAAAAAAAAAAAGAAAATGTGATATTGTGACCTCTTTTTTAATTAAAGTATTTTATACTACCTTTTTTTTTTTTTTTTTGTAAAGGGGAGTTTTTTCCCTTAAAAATATATTTATTTATTTCCTCGCCTGAGGATATGTTTATTGATTTTAGAGAGAGAGGGAGGGAGAGAAAGAAAACCATCCATGTGAGTGAGAAACATCAATCAGTTGCCTCCTGTATGCACCCCCACTGGGATCAAACCAAAACCTAGGTATGTGCCCTGACTGGGAATTGAACCTGCAACCTTTTGTTGCATGGGACGATGCTTAAACCCACGAAGCCACCTGGCCAGGGCTTTTATTTTTTTATTTTTTATTTATTGATTGATTTTAGAGAGAGGAAAACATTGATTTTTGTTGTTCCACTTATTTATGCATCATTGGTTGATTCTTGTATGTGACCTGACCAGGGATTGAACCTGAAAAACCTTGGTGTATTGGGACAATGCTCTAACTGAGCTACCCAGCCAAGGCTGATACTACCTTTTAAATAAACAATATAGTTTTCATTTTTAGGTGACTACTAAGAAATTATAGATTATGGTATTAAAAATTTGTCATTCAATGTTTTTCTATCACCTTTCGCTAGGAATATATTGATTACCATATTGAGATACTAGTAGTGTTAGACTACTGATTTAGTGTATTTACACTTATATGAAATCTTGTTAATGTAATTTTGTTCAGTCAATTAGCAAATATATATTGGGGTAGTATGTGTCCAAATAATATGCTAGATGAGGCGAGGCAGTGAAAATAAAGGCAGCATTAGACATGGACCCTCTTCAAATGGCTGTTGTAATTTATGTTGAGACAAGGCAGCCAAAAAAATGTAGCACTGATTCAGCAATACCACCTCTACAGCCCGGAACAGTGCCTGGCACATAATAGAGGCTCAATAAATATTTCTTGAATGAATGAATTTATCCTATGGATACTCTGGCACACTCCCATTCATTCATTTGAAGAGGTTTCATTGGCTTCACCACTACTTCATCAGCACTTTTGTTTGTTTGTTTAATTTGAATATTCATTTGACTTTATTAAGCAATTCATGAATCAGGCAGCATCCCATCTAAATGGGCACTCCCTCCTCATCACCATTCTTGATGATTTCACTATTAAAGTAAATAATCCTGTTTTTCCTCTAGTCTTCCCAGCTCAGCAGCCCGACTGCCCAAACCAAAAATCTAGGAGTCATCTTTGATTTCTCTCTCTCCTTCACTTCCCACAAGTTAAACCCACGCCCTGTTGGCTTTAACTCCAAATACATCAAACATCTGAATACTTTTCCCCATGTCCACTCCCACCATAGTAGTACAAGCCACCATCATCTCTCATGACAGCCAGGGCAATTAAAAAAAGTCACTGCCTAAAACACCCTGATGGCTTTCCATTAAAACACTCCAGTAGCACATAGAATAAAATCCAAACTTCTTACTGTGGCCTGCTCACAAAGCTCTGGATGATCTTGCCCTGCCTGCCTGTCCAGACTTATCGCAGAGCTCTCCTTAGTGCACCACTCTTCAGTCACACTGGCATTATCTCGGTTTCACATTCCTACCTCAGGACCTTTGCACATGCCTCGCAGCCTGGGATGCTCTTTCCCTAGCCAAGATGGATCTCTCTCATCCTTCAGACTGATTAAATATCACCTTGCTTGGGAATCCTGATGACCAAACCTCCCCCCCTTGATGCTGATGTTTACTATTGAATTCTTTGAGCAATAGATGACCTTATTTGCTTACTTGTCCATTCAGACAGCATGCAAGCTCTGTAATTATCAGGGCTTCCTCCTGTTCTCTGCTGTCTCCCATCACTGGAACAGTGACTGGCAGATAATAGACCACCAAATATTTTTTCAGTGTTGGGAATAATCATCATGAATGTGTTGTATTCAGTGAGGAGCTCCACATTCTTAGAGGAATGTGCAGAACTTCAAGTATGGCAATGGAGAGGGAGTAATAGTTATCTGTAACATAAAACAGATGAGATAAGATTTTGCAAGCACAGGGCTCACGGGTAGAGTTAATCTCTACTTGGAGCCATATTAAGTTTGACATGTCTATATGACATCTATGAGGATATGTCAAAGAGGCAATTTGATGTATGACTCTGAAACTCAGGAATGAAGTTAGAGCTGGAAAGTTAAATTTGGTGATACCAGCATCTAGATGATATTTAAAGCAGGGGACTGGATCAGGAGCCCCAGGAGAAACTGTAGAGAAAGGACCAGACGAACCCCTCAGGCATGTGAGCATTTGGTGCTTAGAGGTGGAGGGGCCAGAAAAAGCGATTGACTATGAGTGACCAGTGACATGGGAGGAAAAAGAGGAGCTATGGGTTTCTGGAGTCCAAGAAAAGACAGTATTTCAGGAAGGCAGAAGTGATCAGTTATGCCCAATGCTGCTGGGAGGTAGAGCTTAGGACAGAGAATTGACCATTGCATTTGGAAAAGTGGAGGTGGTCAGTGACCTTTGATAAGAGCCATTTCAGCAGAAAGCTCAAATTGGGGAGGGGACAAGAAGAGAATGGGAGGCAAGAATGTGGAGACAGCAACTATAGGTGATTGTTTTGAGGACTTTTGCAGAGAATGGGGCAAATTCTGGAGGAGAATGTAAGGTTAAGGGACAGAGTTTTTTTTTAACCTTCACTTATTCCTTCTCCGATACTCATTTCTTTACGTCAATCCAAGTTTCTGACCAATATAATCTTCCTTCTTTCTGAAAAACTTCTTTTAACATTTCTTGCAAGTCTTGTCACAGGGCAAACTGCTACCGCCAAACTGAAGAGACTGGCACACGAGTACAGAGTCACAACTACTGTAGAGAAGCAATGCCAAGGCAGGAAAACCTGAGGTGTAATTGATGAGTTGCTGGAAGCTCTGTATGGACAGGTCTGAGAGAAAAAACTCCAGGGGAACCCAGTCATCCATGGGTGCCCACAGTTTTATAAATTTACCTCCAGAAGCTTGATCGGATTCTCACAATGAATATCTGAGAAAAATTTCCTTGTGCTTCTGGCAGGGGGAGGGGAAAAGGAACCATTCTGAAATATACCAATGTGCTCAGTTCCTAACAAGGCCTGTCCTCAAGAGAAACTTGATATCCAGAGCCTAACTTACCTGAGGGAATGGGAGTACTCAAATCCAGCCCCCTCTAGCTATCCTGTACCACCTAAGCCCCTAAACCAGGGAGGAAAAAATACCCTGAGAAATATTGGTCAAGTTCACATTCCAGAGGCACAGGACCACTGAAAGACTGAGACCTAATTACAGGACTTCAGAATGCCTTCCCTCCATTCTAACTCACCACCACATTACTGAAGGTCCTTTTACCCAGCAACTCCTCTCCCCTGACCCCTCCCCAGGAAAACTTTGCCTTATTTAATTGCCACAGGCTCTACTCATCCAATAAAGAGAGAATTTTACTCTCCCTCTCTATAGACTGACATGCTTTAGTTTGGTTTAGTTTTGTTTATAAATTGAGCAAATTCCAACAGTGTTATCAGTCTCTGGAGGTTTGCACAGATGAACCCGTGTTTATGCTGAAGATTTACAGCTGATTTGTAGTTATCTTGTTATAAATCAGAAATTTGTTTTTGTCAAATTCCAGTTTATTTTTAAATATCTCTTAGTATTTAAAAAAAGATTTTTATGCATCATAAATCCTGCATTTTAAGTCTTGATCAATTAGGCCAAATTGCCCTCCAGAAATACTGAACTCATACCACCACCCACAAGTGTGTAAAGTTGTTCGGTTTCCCCATATTTTTATTAATACTAAGTGTTATTTATCTTTTAAATTTTTGCCAATCTGATCTTTCAAAATGGTATTCCATTTGAATTTGTATTTCCCTAATAACTAGAGAAGTTAACCAGCTGTTCAAATGTTTACTATTTGCATTTCTGTAGCTTGCATTTGGTTATTCTTAGGTTTTGTTGAGTTTTCTATTCACTTGTTTGGCTTTTCTTAATGATTTGTAAAAGTTCTTTTTGTATTATAGATAGTAACCATTTGTTAGAGGTACTGCAAGAAATTTCTTTCAGTCTGCCCTTTCCCTTGAAACTTGATGCTGGTTTTAGGCACACACAAGTTTACTGTGTGTCAATTGGTAAAACTTTCTCTTTATGACTCCTGAGCTTTGTGTCATGCTTAGAAAGACCTTCCCCAGCTCAATATTATATTTATTGTAATATATTTGCCATATATGTGTTTTTATATATTCCTTTTTCAAAAAAACTATCTTTACTGTTGAAAATATTACAGATGTCCCCTTTTTCCCCCATTGACCCCTTCCACCACTCACCCATTCCCCGCCCCAGGCCTTAACCACACTATTGTCTGTGTCCATGGGTTATGCATATGTGAATATAAATTATTTGGTTAATTTCTCCCCACCCACCCACCTTCTCTCTGAGATTCATCAATCTGATCCATGCTTCCATGTCACTGAATCTATTTTGTTCATCAGTTTATTATGTTCTTTAGATTCCACATATAAGTGAGATCATGTGATGTTTGTTTTTCTCTGTCTGGCTTATTTTGTTTAGCATAATATTCTCCAGGTCCATCCATGCTGTCCCAAAGGGTATGAGATCCTTCTTCTTTACAGCTGCGTAGTATTCCATGTTGTAAATGTCCCACTGCTTTTTCTATCCACTTATCTACTGCTGGGCACTTGGGCTGTTTCCAGATCTTAGCTATTGTAAATTGCGCTGCTATGAGCATAGGGGTGCATATATTCTTTCTGATTAGTGTATCAGGATTCTTAGAATATATTCCTAGAAGTGGTATCATTGGGTCAAAAGGCAGTTCCATTTTTAATTTTTTGAGGAACCTCCATACTGTTTTCCATAGTGGCTGCACCAGCCTGCATTCCTACCAGCAGTGTACCAAGGTTCCCCTTTCTCCACATCCTCACCAGCACGTGTCATTTGTTGATTTGTTGATGGAGCCATTCTGACAGGTGTGAAATGATACCTCATTGTGGATTTAATTTACATCCCTCTGATAATTAGTGACTTTGAGCATTTTTTCATATGTCTCTTGGCCATCTGTATATCCCCTTTGGAGAAGTGTCTATTCAGGTCCTTTGTCCATTTTTCTTTTTAAATATATCTTTATTGATTTCAGAGAGAAGAAGGGAGAGGGAGAGAGAGAGATAGAGACATCAGTGATGAGTCATCATTGATCAGCTGCCTCCTACACTCCCCCTACTGAGGATTGTGCCCACAACCCGGGCATGTGCCCTGACTGGGAATCAAACCGAGATCTCCTGGATCCTATGTCAATGCTCAACCGCTGGGCCCCATTTTTTAATTGGATTGTTTGTCTTCCTCTTGTCAAGTTGTATATACTCCTTTTGTACTTTAAAGTTTAATTTGTATGTTTATATATTTAACCCTTATGGTATTTACCTTTGCATAAAACATGAGGAACAAATTGGGGCGGGGGAGCTAAGAGCTCAGTTTTAGACATATTACATTTGAAATGCCTGTTAGAGGAGAGATCTGGGCTAGAGATGTAAATCTGCTAGTCATAGTTACATAGAAGATGTGGAAAATCCCTCTCGGGCTGAAATCGTCAAAGGAGAGATTATAGGATCAAAGGAGAGAGCCCAGAACTAGTCACTCCTTGAGGCAATCCAAGATTTCGAAATTGAGAGAAGGAGATTAGAAAGAAGTAGCCAGTGAAGTCAGCAAAAAACAGGAGAGAGTGGTGCCATGGAACAAGCCAAGAGAATGTTTGAAGAATAAAAGGGAATGATCAATCCTGCTAAATGCCTCTAAGAGGTTGAGTAGGATGAGCACATAAAGAGGTAATTGGGTCTAGTAACGTTGATGGGATTGGCGACTTTGACAAGATCAATACATTGGAGTGGTAAAAATGGAAGCCCCACTGAAATAGCTCTAGGATTTCAAGGAGAGGTGAGAAGTAGAGATAGTGACCAACCATGGACAAGTCCAATAAGTGTTGCTGTGAAGGGGAACAGAGGAAAGGAAATGAGGGTGGTTGGGTTGTTAAAAATGGGAAGAGATACATGGGTATATTTGAATGATGATAGAAATGATTCAGTAGAGATGGAGAAATTGAAGTGGGAGAGAAATGGGATAACTGAGATTTAAGATAGGCCTCTAACTTGATTTGTTTCCAATAAATAGCCAATTATCTCAATACCATCAGTTGATTAATCCATATGTTTCCTACCAATTTGAAATCTTTAAAAATATGAAATTCCTATTTGTACTTTATGGTCTGTCCCACTAATCTTTCATGACTTGAGCTTCAAAGATACTAGGACAGTTTTTTAGTTATGTCCATTGCTATTTATCTTTATTAATTTCAGCAATTGTTTTCAATTTGTAAGAACTTTGTCTTATTCTCTGATTACTTCTTTTTCATAGCAGACTAACTTTGTTCTATGGATGCAATATTCTATTGGACATCTCTCAAGATACTAATTAGAAATTTTAAACATTTTCCACATTAACTTTTCCCTCAGAAGTCAGTTGTTTTGCTTGTTCATCCTAGTGCTTCTCTTTCATGCTCTTGGTTTTCTTAAATGTCTGGTGATTGCCCATTCATATGAAGGATTAGATTGGAGGTGAATGGCTGGGGGTGTGCCAACAGGAGAATTCCCATTTATGAACCATGGATAGTAAACAGGTTGCAGTCAGAGGTTGGGAAAGGGTCTTATTAGATATATAGTGCTTTAGAAGATTTAATTGTTGTGCCAAGATGCCTTTTGTCTCCATATCCTTATGGTGGTCCCTAAATTACCTGGGCACTCCCAACCTCTCTCTCTCAAATGACAAAGTCCACACTGGACTTTGTCTCTGTGCACAAGAAATACTTTATTGAGAAAGAGGCTCTCACTGTGACTTGGAGAATGGCCCAGTTGCTTTGACAGATCTTTAACTAACTTCTCTGCTTTCTGCTCCATGACTCACTCTAGCTACTAGCTCCTACTAATTCTGAGCTATTTCTGGGGCTGTATTTGGAAGATTTAAAATCATTTGTCCAATATCCTTCTCTTATTCCCATGTTAGCAGAGTGTGGGGTCCACAATTATAACTTCCATAAATTTCTTATTGTTGCTGAAAGATTATATGACAGTGGTTTACCATACAGACTGCAGAGTCAGACTGCCTGGCTTGGACAAGCTCTTAACCTCTCTGTTGCTCTGCTTACTAATATTTTAAACTTGGATAATAATAGTACCTATTTTGTAGAATTATTTAAGAAGTTTAATACATGCAAACTGTTTAGTGCAGTTGCTGGCCCATTGAAAGCACTGAATATCTATTAGCAATTATGTTTCTCTGGTCTGCTGGTGATATCTTTTCTGGCTTTGTAGCACTGTTCTGGATTTTTTTCTTCGTAGTTTTACATTTTTTCTGGCATTTTAGTGGGATGTTGGAAGGAAGATGAGCTTAAATACATTGGCTCAGTTTGTCACCCTGAACTGAAAGGGCACTTTGCATTTGAAAATAATAAAAATGAACATTCTAGGTTGTTAATTTTCTACCATTTTGAATTTCACATTCTCTTGATTTGCTTAGAATTGCACAGCTGTAAGAAACCTTAGAGATCATGTAATAGAACACTTTCACTTTAAAGATGAGCAAAGAAATGAGAAATAACTTCCCTAAGGTAGCAAATCTTTTTAGGGAAAGATCTTATGCAAGAATCATGGTCTCTTGCCTCCTAGTCCAATTCCCCTACCACTAAAAATAAGTAATAAATATCTACCATAGTTGCCAAGGTTATAAATTCCATATGTCTGTGCCTGTCCTATGCCCATTTCCTTCTCCTATTTAAAGCCAATCCTTCCACCTGGACTTTGATCCCATCCTCTCCTCCTGCTTTCTCCAGAATTTTATATTACTAATAATTCCTTCTTTTTGTAGTATATTCAACCTCTTGTTCTTAACTGGATTCTTTCCATTGGCCTTTAACAATGTTGAAATCTACCACTTTAAGAAAAATGAACAGCAAACTTATTTGACACTTCACACTCTCACTACCAGATTCTGCTCTATCTTTTCATAGTCTTTCACCTCCAAACTCCTGCAAAGTACTCTCCACATTGTCAGTGCTTTCCTCTTCTTCCATCCCACTTGAATCTGCCTCTGACCTCACACTCCAGCAAACGTCTCTCACTAAGATTACTTTTGACCTCCATGCTACTAAATCCAACAGAAATTTTGCAGGCATCAGATTTTCCTACTTCTCAGAAGATTTTGACCAATGTGACCAGTTCCACCATCTTGAAACATGTTCTTCTTTGGGCTTTAGGATATGAACACTCTCCTAATTTTTATCCCACCTCCTTGCCCATTTTTTCACAGTAATGTTTGCTGGCTCATCACTTCTACTTGGCCAGTAAATGCTGTGGTTACACAAGGATTGGTCTTAGTTATTCTTTTTTTAAAAAAGAAAAGTTAACCTTTATTCTTTTTTAAATTTACCTTTATTGTTCAAAGTATTACACACGTCCCCTCTATTTCCCCCATTGATCCTCTCCACCTTGTATCCGCCCCCCACAGTCCTCTACACTATTGTCTACGTCCATGTGTTATGCATATATGCATATAAGTTCTTTGATTAATCTCTTGTACTCTCCTTGGATGAGTTAGAGTGCAAGACTTCAATAGCCATCTATGTACCAGCCCCCAAATTTATATCTCCAACTCAGACCTCTCTCCCTACTGAAAAATGTCATCTCTTCTTAGATAGCTGAAAAACTCCTCAAAATCAACATGTTTAAACAAAAATCTTTATTTTCTTTCCTAAAGATGACACTCTTGAAATGTTTCATAGCTCAGTGAAAGGTACACTCATCAATCAAGTTATGCAACCCTCAAACCTAGGACTAATCCTTGGTAGTCCTCATTCCTTGTATCAGCTCAATACCAAATCTATCAATTCTATTTTCTAACTACATCTTAAATCCATCCGCTTCTTTCTACTTCCATGTCCTTGCTCCAATCCCTAGTTGCTGCTACCATCATCTCCCCACTAAGCAAATAGCCCTCTAACTGGTCTGTTCACATCTATTTGCTCTCTCAATCCTTTGTCTATACTGCAGCCAGATTGATGTTTTCGAAATGCACATCTGATTTTGTCACTTCCCTCACCCTCCCCTTCCCCACACTCCTCAGCACATATCTCTGTAAAACACTGTAAAAGCTTCTTGTTATTCTTAGGAAAAAGACAAAATTCCTTTATATGGCCTGCAAAGCCCTTCTTGCTCTGGCTCCTGTTTATGTCTTCAGTTCATCTTGCACCATGTTCCCCACCACTGTCTGCATTCTAGATCCACGTGGCTTCCTTTTTTTCCTGTTGAGCATAATTACCAGACACCTCTTATCATGGGGCTTTTGCACTGGTGGTTTTCTCAGCTGGGAACACTCATTCCTCCCTTCTTTGCTTGGTTAACTCCTTCGCCTCTCAGATCTCAGCTCAAGCATTATTTCCACAGGGAAGACTTCGGATGCAGTCAAGTTTCCTTATCAGAGTTCTCCTAGTACCAGATATTCATTTATTACTGTTGCAGCTGTACATTTGTGTGAATACTTCAGTAATTTCTCTCTTCATTCACTCAACAAATATTTACCAAACCCCTTACTATATTCCAGGCATTATTTTAGAAGGGGCGACAAACTGTAAAGAAATAAATAATATGACGTCAAGAGGTGAAAAGTGCTATGAAGAAATAAAAAGTGGGGTAACAGGACAGAGCATTTGAGAGGCTGCTCCTTTGGATAAAATGCTTGGATAAGGCTTCTTAGAGGAAGTGACTGAGCAGAGATCTGAATGAAGAAAGAGAGCAAGTCCTGAGGATGTCTGCGGTGGGTGTGGGTAAGCATTTTAGGGAGAGGAAATAGAAAGGGTAAAGACTAGAGGGTATTTAACCAGTTTGAGGAACAGCCAGGAATTCAGTGGGGCTGGAGTGGAGCAAAGGGGAGAGTGGTAAGAGATTAGGACAGAGAGTGAGGTAGGGGCCAGGTCGCGCAGGGCGGTGTAGCCATGAAACAAGGAGAGAAGTCATTGGAAGCTTTTAAAGAAGGAGTGACTGCGCTCTACCTCTGAGCTATAGTTAATAATATTGTACTGCATATTTGAAAGTTGCTAAGAGAGTAGGTCTTAAAAGTTATCATCACAAGAAAAAAATTTGTAACTACATATGGTGGTATGGTGACATGTTAACTAGACTTACTGTGGTGATCATTTTGCAATATATACAAATATTGAATCATTATGTTTTACATATGAAAACTAATATAATGTTATATGTCGATTATATCTCAATTTTAAAAAATCTATCACATAGGGGGAAAGAAAAAAGGAGTGACTGACATGATCCTGTGCATATTCTAAAATGATCTCTGTGATTGTTTGGGGTGAATGGATTGGAGAAGGTAAGGGTGGGAGTAAGAAGTCCAGCTGAGGCTGTGGCCGTGGTCCTGGGGGACTAGGGTGAGCATGATGAAAAAGAACAGATTGGAGTGCATTTTCAAGGTAGAGCTGTAAGGATTTCGATGTCTTCCTCCAAACTCATTGGTTTAGAGGAAAAGTCAAAAGGCTTAACCTGATTGATGAGGCCCTATGTGATCTGCCCCCTCCCTTACCACCCCCCTCCCTTAACTCCTCGCTCTTCTGTGAAGAGACAAAGCATGATCTTACTTTTTACATGTGATGTCCCCTGAAATATCAGGACAGCAGGTATCAACATGGTTTTTTCCCCTCTCGGGGTTCTGCTCAAATTTCTTCTTATCAGAAAATCCTTCTCTGACCACCCTATATAAATTAGCACCTCACCTTAGCACTCTGTCTGAATTTTCCTGATTAATTTCTCTTTGTAATACTACTGCCAACTCACAGATACGTATAATATATATATGCATATGTATATACAAACATATAATGTGTCTGTATTTATTCCATGAAGGCAGAGATGTGGTCTGTTTTGCTCACTATAGAACAGAACTCCCAGAATAGTGCCTGGCACACAGTAGTTATTTAATAAATATTTGTTAAATTAATATTGTTGAAACAGAGAACAAGGGGAACAAAGAATGGCTTCGGGGTTTGGGGCCGGAATGATGATATCACTTCCTGAAGTAATATTGGAGATTTTTTAAATGAGAATTGGGACCCTCTGCTCCAAACCTCTAGCTGGAGTCCCTGGACTGCTTCCTCTATTGCAGGTTCAGCGATGTCCTGACTTCCTCTGGGGCCCACAGAAGCCTGTGACAAGTCCAGAATCCTGGGGGCCTGGGCTCCCCTTCCCTTACCACAAGGAAAGAGGGAGAAAATAGTAATGCATTAAATGGACTCTCTCAATTCCTGAGACTCAGAGTGGCATCAGTTTGATCCAAGCCCCACAAATGACGTTTCAGATTCAGATGTTATTGACTCTGTGTGTGGTTTCCTGGCAAGCAATTGGCTGCTTACTTCAAGAGACAACATTGCTAAGTGCTTTTTTTAATGCAAAAAGAAAGAAATAAAAAAGAGCACCTATTTTCCTCATTCCTGCAGGTGCCCAACCCGATTGACTTGTTGGAGTGCATTTTCTGCATTCTTAATAGATAGCTAGCAGGAAATGCCTTGTATAGCCCCACTAGAGTGGCAGCAAGCAGCAAGGGGAGGGTACAAAATCCTCAGCCCCTGCTTCCGTAAGCACTGAGCTGCTTTAAAAGGGGCCAGGCAGCTCTGGCCATCAAAACGGACCTTTGACCAGCCATAGTTCAGCATCTGCATCTTGCACAGGCTCAGCTGATGGTCAAGAATTAAGGTAGGAGAAGCTAGGGACTTTTTTTGGTTAAGGAGGGATGCAACTTGAACTGCAAAGGAATCGGGGCACGGGGTGGGTGGGTGGGGAGCTGTGAGCACCATATGCTTTGCTCAGTGAGATAAAATCTAGTCCCTTTTGGGCTTTTATTCCAAGTGATCCTTGTGACAACGTCTCTGACTCCTTATCCCACCCCCGGGGTGCTGGGTACCGTTTTGCAGAAGGGTGGTAAGTGTGTCCCTGCATGCAGCCTCCGTGGTATAGTCAAAGCCAAACAGCTGGTATTGGATCTGTGTTAAAATGTTTGTACAGAAGACTGGGCAATATTTCGAGGTCTACTTGGGACATTTGGTGTATGTATATTCTGTGCACTGGAGAAATTGTAAGCTGCGGTGTACTTTTGTAACTTTGCTGTTCTCACTGCACAATTGACAAAGCTTGGCCTTGGGGT
This sequence comes from Miniopterus schreibersii, assembly GCF_964146895.1. Lineage (NCBI taxonomy): Eukaryota > Metazoa > Chordata > Mammalia > Chiroptera > Miniopteridae > Miniopterus > Miniopterus schreibersii. The sequence goes on along the minus strand of NC_138104.1, from coordinate 6,431,901 downwards.
TTGTCTGCAAGAGGCTTTTACTACATCGAGGCTCTTATACAGATACATCTTCTCCAGGACAGCCCCATCCTTTCTTCTGATTCACTGAGATCCCCTCAGTTCAGGCTTTGCAGCATCAGCTTCCAAGCCAGACCCACCCTGACCAATTCACTCATGAATAGAGATCCCTCACAGAAGGCTCATTGGAGGATGAAACTGCTCAAATTTCTCCATAGGTGCAGTGAGATGCAGTTCTTCAAAGATTAAGCCACATAGCAGCTCTCATAATTTTAACGTCTTTCAAATATAGATCCTGTCCACTGAGATCCAAGTGCAGCCCAGAGAACAGCTTGTGAACTGGATAGAGAAAAGTCGCCCAGGCATTCCTTTGAAAGCATGTCGGTGTTTTAGGGGAGGAACAGAGGGGCAGAGGGTGTATTTATGGTTTATTCAGGATCCCCAGTTCTAGGGTCTGCACCCTTCAAGGTGATGGGGCTGAGGTGTTGCCTCTGACTTTCTCTATATCCACCCTTTCCTGCCTGTGGCCACGTGTCCTGTAGTCTCTACCCAAGGAGAATAGGAACGTGCTTTGGGGCCCTGAGATCCCAAGGGTCCGGCCAGCAGTTTTCCCCCTGGCTTCAGGGAGACTTACAAAGATAGAGAGCAAGCTGTGTCAAGCCTTAGCCTAGAGCAGTGGCCACCAGCAGTTCTGAGAATGAGTTCTACAAAGGTGCTAAGCGGCTCTTGAAGGGAGAGGCTTCAAAGAGAAGCCCCGAGGGAGTGCACAAATGTTCTGCCTGCATTCTGTAAAAGAAACCAGGTGGATGGGTTAGGGACTTGCCTCAAGGTCCTCTAGAAATTAGAGGCCATGCCCTTACATTTGGTAGATGGGGAGGCTGAGGCCCTCAGAAGGGAAGGGACTATTGGTTCCACCAGGTAGACAGTAAGAGATGATGGAAAAAGAACAGACATTGAAGTCGGAGTGACCTGCGTTTAAATCCCACTCTGCCACCACCTAGCTGTGTGGCTTGGGCAGTTTATTTCACATTTTCTAAGCCTCAATTTGCTCATCTATAAAATGGGGACAATAATACCTACTTTGAAGGTTGTAAAGATCGGAGAAAACGTGATATGTTTCTGTCACAAAGTAGGTATTTTGAAAACTGTAGCTTTAGAAAAAGTGCTGCCTCCACATTTATTCATATCTTATAATTTATAACACCTTTGCTTTATTTTTTGAAATGTATTTGACATATAACATTGTGTGACTTTACGGTGTACAACATGTTAATTTGATAAATTTATATATTGTAATATGATCACCATTATAGCCATAATGAACACCTCTTGCATTATATAATTATCCTTTTTAGTAGTTGGAATAATTAAGCCCTAGTCTCTAGCAGTTTTGATGACAGTAATACAGCACTGTTGTCTATATTCACTGCATTGTACACTATATCTTAAGGGCTTATTTACAACTTGGTGCAGGTTTGTACCCTTAAACAACATCTGACCTGTCTTCTGGTAACTGCCAGCTTATTTTCTGTTTTTACAAGTTTGGCTTTTTGAAATTCCACATATAAGTGATAGTATGCAGCACTTGTCTTTCTCTGACTTATCTATTTCTTAGTGCTTTACTTCTACAACTCTGAGTATCTGAATACATCATGGTCTCTGTCCACATGATTCCAATAATTGCACAATTATTGAGGAATAATTTACCTACAGCCAAATGCACAAATCTTAAGTGCCCAATCTGATGACTTTTGACAAATGTATACACCCATGTATAACCTTCACCCTCAATAAGATGCAGACACTCCCAACACCACTGAGAGTTCCCTCCTGCCTCTTCCTAGTTTCCACCTCACATGAAACTTCTCTGGCCTCTATCACCAGAAATTGTACCTGTTCTGGTTCCTTTGTGTCTAGCTTTTTATCACTCAATGCATTTTTGTGATTATTCCATTATGTTGTGTGGATTGGTAGTTTGTTCCTTTTTGTTGTTGAATAACATTCCATTGTGTGAAAATGTCACAGCCAGTTTATTTATTTTCCTGGTGATGGACATTTGGGTTGTTTTCACTTTGGGGCTATTATAAATAAAGCCGCTATGAACATTCATGCACAGGTCTTTGTGAGGACATATGTTTGTATTTCTTTTGGTTATATGCACTTAGAAGTGGAACTGCTGGGTCATGTGGTATGCATATGTTTAACTTTATAAGAAAATTGCCAAACAGTTTCTCAAAGCGGTTGTTCATGAGTTTTTGGAAATAAGGATACAATGGATTCATTTCTCAGGTAGTGCCTGGTTATACTTAGTGTCTCTGTCAACAGGGAGAACAGATCGATGTGTTTAATCAGAGGCTTCTGGAGACAATATAGTCCAGTTATGACTGGGGCTAAAGTGATTCTGAAAGGAAAGTTCTTTAGAAAGGGTCCCCCGCTGACTGCCAGATTCCTTCTTAATGCCCCATCATAATCTGTTGACACTTCTAGCAAAACCTTAAAAGAATAGGCTGCAGAATTCATATATTCTAATCTCTTCTTCTTATCCAAGAGGAATCTGAAGCCCAGAGAGGCCATGTGGTTTCCCAAAAGTCAACCCCAGGTCCTCGGACTCCTCTAATGCATATGATTTCCTTGCATTGTGCTGTCTCTGCATGAAATGGCATTCAGCCATTGTTTAATGAATACCTACATTGTGGTAGGTGTTAGGGATAAAGAAATGAATAAGAAAAGACCCATCCTAAAAGGCCTCATAGGCAGGGCTATTCAACTCTCCTCATTTCGTTATAATCACAAGAAAGGATAGATTTAAGGTGTCTTTAGCCTAATCACATGGGTGGCCAGTGGTAAAGAAGCAATCAGATGGGCTACTTCTCCACTTAAAGAAAGGCCACGCCGTGTCTTGATTGCCTGCTGTATGCCATTTACTGGCCTGGGAGCAAAAGGACAACCTCTGCCCTCAAGAAGCTCACAGGTAGAACAGAGCCATAGAGGCCAAGTTTAAGGCAATTCAACAAACAACTATTGAATATCTACTCTATCTGCTGGCCCTGTTCTATGTGCGGAAGATATGGTGGTAAGCAGAGCTGACAATCTTTCAGGTGCTTTTCAAAAAAACTCTGTGTGTGTGTGTGTGTGTTGAGATCTGCATTTGGTTCAGTGTATATCTCTCTGAAGGCCTTAGGACTGGTGTGGTTTGTAACTGCTAGTTTCTAAGTGGGTGGGGGTGGGTGCAGGCCACCATCATACATAGATTCTGGCATCAGGGGAGTGGGAGAATTTGATGTATTTTATTCTCTTGAATGGAAGTGGTCAAGATAGAAAGCAATGCTTACTATTACAATGGAAATTGTCAATACACGCTGGATTGCTTAGTCAGCTCTATGGGGAAGCTCACCCCTTTTTCCAGGGGGATCATGTAGTTCTGGGAGGAGGAATGCACTTCCCCAGAAGGCAAGTAACCCCATGATTTGGCCTCATTGTTAATTTTTTCTTTCATTTCCTAATGCTCTTCTAGTCATGTTGCCAGAAAGTTCTTCTCACTTGTAAGGAAGGGCCCCTTCAGTGCTTCAAAGAGCTCTGTCTTGTTGTTTCCTGAACACTGATTAGACCAGGCTCCTCAGCTGGTCCTCAGATCAGCATAGCATGGTTTTTGATCCTGTACTTGGTAGAAGCTAACTGCTTGCTCCCAAGGATGCTGCTCATCCAAACTATAGCCAAGCCACTTGGAAAAATAGTGCCAATAATATTTCACATTTTATCTGCAGCTATCACCTGTGTCACAATGGAAGAAATGAATACTTGTGCAGCCCAGATGCAGAAGCCTATAAAGACAGAGTGGAATTCCCGGTGTGTCCTTTTCACTTATTTTCAAGGGGACATCAGCAGCGTAGTGGATGAACACTTCTCCAGAGCTCTGAGCAATGTCAAGAACCCCCAGGAATGGAGCTCCTTGAGCCAGAATGGAGATGTGGTCCTGAGGAATGGTGAGCTGTTGCAGGATATGGGGCCAGAATTCCCAATCAAGGATATCACTGAAAGATAGTTCTCTGATTCTTTTAATGCACACAGACATGTATATATTTGCTGAAGGCAAGTCACATTGTCTGGAGAGAAGCAGCCACCCCTTTCTTTGAAGTTTAATGTGAAAATGGACACTTGAATCAAATTAGTTCACCTATTTCATTGTTTCCTCAATTGTGTAAAATGCTGGCTGGATTAACTGCTCAGTACACAATAACAGCACCACAACCCACAACTGTTTGTCATTAGCACTATTGTCAGTATTATTATTATTAATAGTAGTAGTAGTACACAATAAGAGCACCACGACTGTTTGCTATTGTCACCTTATCAGTCTTATTTTTATGATTATGATTACTGTTACTGCTACTACTGGCCTCACCTAAAGACTCATGATGTAAAAAAGCATGTCCCATGTGGATACATGCAGCCTCCTCACCACTAATAGTGGATGATCTGATGGTTAGGGCTGGGTCCAGAGAGAGGTAGGAGGAGCCTTACCACATCTCTTTCCCCACCCTTAACAGTATCAGGGGTCTCCCCCCCCTTTTTTTTTTTTTAATATCTTTATTCATTTCAGAGAGAGAAAAGGAGAGGGAGAGAGAGAGAGATAGAAACATCAATGATGAGAGAGTCATTGATCGGCTGTCTCCTGCACGCCTCCGACTGGGGATTCAGCCAGCAACCCCCTGCATGTGCCCTGACCGGGATTCAAACCCCAATCACCTGGATCCTAGGTCGATGCTCAACTGCTGAGCCACGTTGGGCCAGGCGGGGGGGGGGGGGGGGAGGGGGCGTCTTTTGCATTAACTATTTGGTAATTTAAAAAAATACATTCTCATACCTCAAAACAATTATTTCAAGAGCTATGTCAAAATGTGCTCATCAAAATATCTAGGTTTGGAGAAAGCCCAAAAAATTAAGCTGGCAAAGCATGCAGTATGACTTTCATAGACCTTAGACAGTTTGCATTCATAGGTCCATTCCCCTGTATAGATATGAAAAAAGACATTTTGTGACTGCATTGGCATAAAAACAAATATAATCCAGGCTGCATTCATTTTATATATTCATTATCATTATTATATTTATTTTTTTCTTCTAATTTTAAAAGCAGTTAAAATTGTCATGGGCTCCTAAAGTATTCATGGACCCTAGGCACTATACCTGCTGTGCCTAATGGAGAAGTCACCTTGCCAGCTGGATGTGACTTGATAGGGCTCTTTATCACCTTTTTGAAATATGCAAATAGAACAAGGTCTGATTGATTTTTTTTTTTTTAAATATGTTTTTGTTGATTTTTAGAGAGAGGGGGAGAAAAAAACACCCAATAGTTTGCCTCATATGACCAGGGACTGAACCCACAACCTGGGCATGTGTCCTGACCAGGAATCAAACCCTGTGACCTTTTGGTGCATGGGATGATGCTCAACCAACTGAGCCACACCGGCCAGCGTTGTTCTAATTGTTTTTAGGAGCTCTTTATTGCGATCGCTGAGCTCATTTTAATTTTTTCTTTCACGTTGAATGCCTTCCTCCTCTTGGAAGATGTACATGTCTCCAAATGGGACACTTTGTGCAAAGTGGCCATGTAGGGCTTCTGCCCATAGAGGAAGAGCAACCCTGTTTTTACACACCATCACCCTGGCTTTGCTTTTTGGGTTTGGACAAGAAGTTGGTATATATCTGATGTACTCACCTTTGCAGAATTTACTTCTAAGAAATTCCTTTTCCAGTTAGGTGATGTGATTTTCCTAGAGACTCTTGTGAATTAAGTAAACATGTAGAAGGGTGTGTGGTAGAAGCACATACTAAGGAAATGCTGTAGAAGATCTTGTTGTTAAAATGGGAACAAGGAGGTAGATGGAGAGATGGGGAGGTGATGTTCAAGAGTGTGCTGAGTACTTCAGAGCAGGAACAGAAATGATTGCTCTTGAGTCATTTGGGAAATTGATATGTGGAAACTGAGATTCAGAGGATCTATCTGGCTCCAAAGAAGAGTCAAAACCTCCTGCTCTTTATGCACAGACAAGATTGCTGACTTTGCTTCTTTGACTCTGATTTAGATCTAAATACATTGGCTTGAATTCATTACAATCATCCCCTTGTAAGTACCATGCATCCACAGTCCTTCACTTTGTTCATCCTGCTTCCCTGGTAAAGCCCAACCTGCAATAAAACCAACTCTTAGCCTATTGACCCATTTCTGTGCTTCATTTTGCAGCAAGATTCAAGTGTCCTCTTCCTCTCCTCTCCTGCTCTCTAGAATGAACTCCACTCCCATTTCATCCTCATCACTCCTTGAAACAATTTTTATCAAAGTGAACCAGTGACCTCCACTTTCCAAATCCAATTGTCCTCTGTCCTCATCTTATTTGACCTATCAGCAACATTTGCTGCAGTTGATTGCTCGCTCCTCTTGGAAATATCTCCTTTACTTGGATTCTATAACATCACACCCTTGGTTTTCCTCACCTTCCTGGTTACTACTCCTCAGGCTCCTTTGCTGGCTATTCTTTTCTATTCAACTTCTAAATGTTTGAGGGCTCCAGGACTCAGGTCTCAGACAATTTCTTTATCTACACCCATTCCCTAGGGAATCTCTTTCAGTCTCTTGGTCTTAATTACCATCTTTATGCTGATCACTTTCAAGTGTATATCTCCAGTCAAAGCTGGATTTCAGACCTGTCTATCCAGCTGCCTACTTGATACCTTCACTTCATGTATCTAATAGGAATCTCAAACAAAACAAGTCCCAAACTGAACTTTTCATATTCTTCTTAATCTGCTCCATCCATACTCTCTCCATCTCAGTAATGGAGCTGCATCTTTCTAATTAATTGGAGTCATGTTTAACTGCTCTCCTTATCTCATACCCCATGTCCAATTCTTTGAAAAATTCTGTAAGTTCTGCCTTCAAAATATCTCCAAGATCTGACCACTTCTCCCCATCTCCATTGCTATCACCTTGGTCCAAGAAGCCATCATCTCTCCCCTGGATTTTTGTAGTAGTCTTCTGTCCTTGCTCCCCTTCAGCTTATTCTCAAGATAGCAATCAGAATATACCATTAAAATAAAAGTCATAACATAGCACCCTTCTGTTCAAAACCCTCCAATAGCTTCTTTCCATCTCACCTGGAATCAAATCCAAGCTTTTTAATGGGGCCCTACCTCATCTGAGCCCATTATCTTTCTGCTCTCATATCATGCAACTTCCCATCATACTCACTCTCGTCCAGTCTCTGCTATTTGTAGAACATGCCAAGTACAATCTTTCCTCAGGCCTTTTGCACAGTCTCGCTCCTCTTCCTGAAATGCTCCTTTCCCAGATAACTACATGGCTTATCCTTTCTTCACTCAAGTTTCCATCCAAATGTCCTCTCTTCATGCAATCCTTCTCTTAAAAATCTATTTTAAAAAAACAAACCTAAACCTGTCACCCTGTATCTTACTGTGCTTTATTTCTTTTTAGCATTTGTCACAACTAGGCATATTATATATTTATGTGTTTCTTGTCTTCTCCCACAAACTAGATTCTGAATTTCATGGCAGCAGGGACTCAACCTGTTAACTGCTACTTTCCAAGTACTTAGCTCAATGCCTGACACATGGAAGGTGCTCAATAAATATTGCTTGAATGAATGAGATTGTGATTTGGATCACAAGATATGGATGTCTGCCACTGATGGAGGCACTATAGAGAGGGAGTATCATGTAGTGTACCAGGTAGTCTGGGGCCAAGCCAGCTCCAACATTTATTACCAATGTGGCCTCTGGCACATCACTTCATCTCTCTGTGCCTCAGTTTCCTTATCTTTAAAACTGAGTATTATTTAACTATAGGAGTCAATAAGATAATACATGTCAAGTGGCATATAGGTGCCATGCAGGTGTTAAGTTATTTTTGCAGTGGTGGTACCAAAACTTGACATGTGTTTATGATCAGCTAGAGTGGATATGAGTGCCTACATTCAAAACATTAGCATCAGAGCAGCAGGCTCCTCCTGTAAGCCTCCAAGTTTCCCAGGGGCTTCTACTGTGTGGCAGCTGTACTGTTTTCCATGTATTCTTACTTCACTCTATTTTATAAAGCCCTGGCCCACTAAAAGAACTTGCACATGGCATTGGTTGCCCAAGCCAAACAGAGAGGCGGCTTTCATCTCCACCTAACTTCTTGGTTGTTGCACTTTCCCTGAAGTGAATCTCAGATCCGTTGACTGTGAAGATGTCTCCCTCAGAGTATGGTGTGGACTAGGCAAATGCCTGTTCAGATGGTTGCACAAAGGAAGGAAAAAGCCTGTCTTCCTATCGCAGTCACGAGTTTAGTTTCTCCTAAGCTCTGCTGACTCAGAAGAGGGCCCCATGGTTCTCACTAGAGGTGTCATATGAGATACCTGCAGCTTCAAAAATAGTGAGAAGTCCGTAAAGTGGCCATTCCTGACTGACCGTTAGCATCCTCTGAGTCCCTGAGCTATGCCTAGAACAGGCTCCCATTCATGGGCTCTTAAGGCTGACTGGCCTACATTCTAAGGGCGCTCTGTCAAGCCAAATATGCATCGACCTGTGTGGTTAGAAAATGTCATCGAATTTCCTGGCTGCTTTTCTCAAATCAAAGTTATTTTTTAAAAATTTACTTATGTATAATTTATACTGGCTGTACATTTCCCTTTAAAAAGGACATTGGTGATTTCAGAGTAGAGAACTCTAGAAGCTTCAGTAGTTACCATTGTGGGGGGCACAGTCCTCGTGCACATCCCACCTCATATTCTTCCTATTGTAGCCCTGATCCCAGCTCCAGGCCTGGCAACATTACCCAAGGGCTGCTGAGAAGATGAGGGTGCACATGTGAGTGCCTAAGGGTCTTTAATAGCCGGTCTCAAAGGGTCCAAATCCTTCCCTCCCCTCCTCTATAGTCTATGAGGGTGAGAAATAAATGCTGGGGGTTTTTTTAGTGTGAATACCTGTATGAGATAGAGCCATGCTAGTTTTTTATGACACTTGTGAACACTGACAACTTGGTGTCTTCCTTTTCAGCCAGGGAGAGGAAACTGTGCCAACATACATTGAGCTCCTACTGGATGCCAGGTACCAGGCTACAATTACTGCATCCACTTCAATGGTTTATAAATGTCAAAGATGGACAAACTGAATCTATAGTGTTAGAAGACAGGAGAGTGTTTACTTTTGGCAATGGGCGGTTAGTGGCTGGACATGGGCACGAGGAGGGCTTCTGGGGTGGCAGTCATGTTCTGTTCCTTGATCTGGGTGCTCATTACCCAGTTCGTGAAAATTCCCCACTTGTGCACTTTATATCTGTATGTTTTTCTGCATGTGTGTTGTACTTCACAAAACCACTTTACAGTGGATATCCATATCCTCACAGAATAGGAAACTGCAGCTTAGCGAGGGTAAATGATGAGTGAGGTGCATCACAAAGCAAGTGAGTGGTAGAGATTGAAACCCAGGTCAGTCAGACTCCAGAGCCAGTTTCTTGACTACTTCACTGTCCTGCCTTTGTAGACTCTGATAACACCCTAGCAAGAGGGTTTATAACACCCATAAGGACTATAGCTAATACTGCTTGCAATGGCTAACATTTATTGAGCACATACTTCCTGTGAGTGAGGTCCCTTGTAAGAGGGTGTCACATGTATTATCTCATTAGATCCTTATACCAACTTATTGGTTAAGTCTCACTGTGTCCATTTTTGTGTTAAAGAAACCAAGGCTCAAAGAGTCTAGCGACTTTTCCAGGATCCCACAGCTAGTAAGCGGTGGTTATTTGCAACCAAATCAGTCTGATTGCAGATCTTGAGCTCTTAGCCACTTTCAAATACTAGCACATGCTGTGTATTTCATCTCCATTTTCAGTTGGGAAAAGGAATCTGGATAATCATTAAAAAACTAGGTACCTCAAGGAGGTGATTGTGATGGATGGTGTGGGACTGAGCAGCACCCCATCCACACCCCCAGTGCCCTAGGACAGGACGGTCTCCTATAAGCTGTCCCTCTGACTCTGGTGTTATTTTGATCTCAGCTAGTACAAACAATATAATACAAAGAAGGCAGAAAAGAGAGAGTCAATGTGTGCAGATTGGGCAGGCCAAAGTTGGGACTTTCATGGTGCAAGATGTGGGTGTGTGTTCTGAGAGCTCTGGGTTTCAACTTCATCATAAAGCAAGATTTGTGTTAAAGGCAGAGACAGGGAGGGGAGAAGGAAGGAAAGAAGAAAAGATGGATGGGAGGAAATCAGGCATTTATGTGTTGGTCTTTTCACAATTGTCACCCAGATTCACTGAGTCAAGAGGTTTCTTAAGTTTTTACTTTAAAATAACTTTTTTTAACCACAAAAATAATGTGTAAATTTTTGAAGAATTTAGAAAACACCAGTAAGCAATCAGGACACAAAACCATGTGTACATCTATGCACACATATTAAGTTTTACAACATAACATTATTTTGCATGAAATGGGTTGTAACTTTTTAAAATCTACAATAGTCATATATATCTCTACATGCCATTACATGTTCTACTACAATATCACCTTTATAGCTCAAGAGTATCTTTTATATAGATATACCTAATATGTTAAAATTTTTAGACATTTAGGTTATTGACAATCTTTATTATAAATGTATTATATTTACATTATGACTGTATTATAAATATCACTTTGAATCTTTGTAGCTAAATTTTTACATACATCACTGATTATATCCTTAAAATAAATTGCTATCAGCACAATGACTGGGTCAAAGGGTACACACAGATTTTAAGGTTTTGACGTGTACTGACAAATTGCTCCCCAGAAATGTTATCCCCATTTGCCCCTCCAACCCCAGTAGTGTGGGAAAGTGCTATACAGTGCCCTAACTTGCTACTGGCCTGCAGATATCAGTTTTCAAAAGTAGCATCCATCCCCAGGAACAAATCTTAATATATGTTTCTTTGCCCTTGATTTCACTGAAAGAGGCCAACCATTATAAATGATGTGAAATGTTGGGCAGAATGTCTGTGCCACATAAGTTAAGGCTTTTTTTGCTCTTATCATCTGTTTGACATTGAAAGCTATAGTGGTGGGTAGGGGCACTCCAGTATCACTGGGCAGACTTCTCAGATGTTTTTATTTTGTACAAAATCCAGGTGAATTGAACATTCAGGAGAGCTGAGAGAGGCACATGTGGAGGGAAAAGAGACCAGACAGTCTCTCCAGCCTTCCAATCTTTCTTTGTCTCTCCATTCATTATTATCTTGGACAGCTGAGAGGCTCCAAGCCTTAAGTATCTGCTAAAACTTGATCCCTCTTTCCCTTTTGCTTGGGTGAGTGTTGAGACTGGAGAAAACATCCATCATGAAACATCCGTGTCATGAACTATCTTAGACTTCTTAAGAATTCAAATTCAGCCGCTATTATAGGCACAATTAAAATTAGTGTTTCTGAGACCAAAAGAGCTTCCATTCCTGTTAGCCAGTCTACAAGAACTTTACAAGAAGAAACTGAGTTACTGCTTGACCTTGAATATTTTGCTTTTGCAGGAAGAGGTCCAAACAGCCACTTCCCCACCCCATCACTTATCACTCCAGCTTAGATCCTTACTAGGCTAATCTGCTTTGCTATCTTGGTCCAGTCTCCTAACATTCCCATGCCCCAGATCCCTCTTGAAATGGGGTTTTGACCCCTAGACTTGTGTGAGTGACTGACACAGGCAAGTGTTAAACCCCTTATAAAGTTCTGTGGAGTCTTTCTAGTCTGTGTATTCAAAACACCAGCTATAAAATAAAGCCAAACAACAGCAACAACCAAACACAAATCACCTTTAATCAAGCAATTCTTATAGAAAACTTTCCTTGAGGAGCTAGTTGGACAACAATGCAAACATATATATACAAAGGTGCTCATAGCAATGTTGTTAATATAATAGAAAAATGGAAATAACTGAATTGCTCACAAATACCATGTTTATTAGTCACATTACTACCTAATGATAGAATACTGTGCAGCCTTTTAAAAAACTGGTGTTGGCTCTATTCATTGCTATGGGGAATATTTGTGATATTTTAATGATGTGAAGGCAGCCTTAAAAACAATATGTGATATGAAAACAATGCAGGCCTGGCTGGGTAGCTCAGTTGGTTAGAACATTGTCCCAATACACCAAGGTTTTGGGTTCGATCCCAAGAATCAACCAATAAGTGCATGAATGGGTGGAATGACAAATCAGTTTTTCTCTCTCTTCTTCCTTCCTCTCTTTTGCTTTTATTTCTCTCTCTCTCCCTTCCTCTCTTTCTAAAATCAATAAATAAAAATAAAAATAAAACAATGTATACATGAATAGAAACAAATCCTAGTAAGAAATATACTTAAAGGTGGACAATAGTGGTCTCTGGATATTATGATGAGTGACTTTTTAACCTTTTCTACATTTACTCACATTAAAAAATATAGTATGTATTAACCAGAAAAAATTAGGTTACTTCCATTTTGAAAACAATAAATAAACACCTAACATGTCTTCTAAATCTTTCCTTCCCAGACAGTGACATGCCTCCAAATCAGTGGCGTTTCTCTTCTCATTGGACAAAGCCACAGCCAGAAGTATCTTTTGCAAATGGTAACGCCAACTGCATCACGAATGGGTTTGGTCCCCTGGCTATGGATCAGTACCCACTGCCCCTGACTGGGAGTCCCTCTGTTCAGCCTGGAGAGCTGTGGCATTTCTCCTCCCCAACCAGTCCTGGCTCTCCAGAGTCTGAATACCCTCGTGCCTTCTCCACTGGGCACCTGGTCCCAGAGGACCAGCCTGATGGGAAATATGAGTCCTTCCTAAATTTCCTCCAGCAAGAGAGATGTGTAGCCCATCCTCAGCAATTTGCCATGTGGGAGAATTGCAACTCTGCCCAGGCAGCCAGAACCACGGGATCACCCTTCAACCTGCCTTCTAGCTCAGCCCACTGTAAGTAAATGCCTCCAGATACCTGGAGGCTTGCCTCTGATTGGTTGGGGTTGAGAGAGAGTTGCATGAGGTGGGGTGTCAAGACTAATTGCTGCCACTCCAGGCATGGGGGTTCTGAGGGACAGAATGTTCTGCTTAAATGTTCTATATATCTTCACTAGTCTTCATTAACATTCACAGTTTAATGAATAAAGGGTTACACAGAGAGCCAGCCAGATGAACTTGGCCTGGAATATTCATTCAGTCTGTTGACTTGGACTTATCCTAGAAAAATGATGCGTTGATGTCTAAAATTGTAGGGTCTGCATTCACCTCACTGTGAGCAACCAAATAATCCTTTTGTAAAACAGAACTCTGTGACATACCTACAACTTAAAACTCTATTCTCCAAATGGATTGGCAACTTACAACGATGCCAAGCTCCCAGGCAAAAACAAGGGCAATCTATACCAGCCATCTGCTCCACACATTAAGATTCAAAACAACAGTAGAGGTGGCCCTATTGCTGCCTGGAGACTATCACAGTGCCTGGCTGTATATGACTTGCGCCTGTGCACTGGGCACACCGGATTTCTCCTGCTTTGTTTTCCTTATATTCCTGTTCCCTGATTGTCACTCCTCCCACTGAACTAAAACACTTCTTCATTTACACTCACTCAACAAATATTTAACTAGTGTCCACTAAATGCAAAATACCCATAAAAAACCCCATACAAGACTCCCTTCTATGTAAAAGGATGGGAAAGAATTGGCCCGAGGCATATTTTCACCAAAAGAGCAACTCACTCTGCTGCAAGATTTGCCTTTCACATGAAATATTGGTAATAATATATATTTTATATTTTCTTGGGGCCAAGTGTGCATCCTCTGGCACTCTGCACTCCAGGCGAATTTTCTTTTATAGCTCCCAAGTCCATACATATCTGTGGTTCTAGTGTCTCATGCCTGAAAGAAATTGCTAGAAGCTGCCTTTACTCTGACATAAGTATATAGCACACAAAGGGCCTGTTCAGCATAGCATCCCTGTGTTCCATCCTAATGGACACTGTGGTTCATCTTAATGTTGAAAAAAAATTCCCATTAAAATACCAGTACATCGTTTCCAGAGTTTGATTAAGAATGTAAGTACTGGAAGCTGGGAAGATGGTGGCACTGTGACAAGAAGTAGAGTGCCCTGACTCCCAGCCACGAACTTCATTTAACACTAAAATACTGCATAACCAGCTTGGAAAACCAGAGAAATATACCTGAGTAGACATATTTCAAGTAAGGAGCACTGAAGAAACATAATAGAGTCTGAAGCTTTTCTCTGCTCCCTTTATCTCCCTGTATCTTGTCTATTTTTTACTTTTTATTTTATTATTATTTTTTATTTTTTGATACTAATAGCAATAAATTCCTTTTCTCTCTCTCACTCTATTTTTTTTTCTCTTTCTTCCTTCTTTTCTTTTTTCTTTCTTTAGCATTAGTGTTCTCTCTTCAATCTCCCAATTCTACTTTCAATTGGGATGTTTTCATTGTGACTGTCAGGATATTTTGTAAGATACTGCTTGTTTCCTGGCAGTTTGGTTGTGTATTGTCTTGTCTTGCCAGCACCTGTAAAACAGCTCACACGACATGGTTGTGGATGAGCCACACAGCCAACCTCAGAAGAGAGTCCTCCCAAGAATGGTTCAACAACAATCTAGACGAAATAACAGAAGAAGAGCCCAAAGAACCCACAAAAGGGATACTCACAAAAGGGGCACACCTAGAGCAAATAGCTCAGAAGTATAAGGAAAACACACCTCTGGGCTCCTCTGGACATACACTACAAAATCCCACCACACAAGACTGGGAGACAGCAAATATATCTAATATACAGATACAAACACTAAGAGCCACCAAAATAGGGAGACAAAGAAACAACCCCCAAACTAAAGAAAAGAAAAAATTGCCACAAAAAAACCCTTGATAAGATGGAGTTAAGCTAGTTGTCAGAAATAGAGTTCAGAGTAATGGTTATAAAGATGCTCAAGGAAATTAATGAGAACAACAAGACACTTAAGAGAAAGGTCGAGGAACTTAGTGAAAACATAATAAAAGAGCTAGATATCACAAATAAGAACCAAGCAGAAATGAAGAATACTATATCTGATATCAAGAATACACTGGAAGGAATTAAAAGCAGGCTCAATGAAGCAGAGGATAGACTAAGTGACTTAGAAGATAAGGTAGAAAAAAACACTCAATCAGCAGCAAAAAGGAAACACACTTAAAAAGCATGAGGACAGTCTAAGGGAGCTTTGGGACAACATGAAGCAAAACGAATTTGCATTATAGGGGTACTAGAGGGGGAGGAAAGAGAGCAAGGGATAGAGAACTTGGTGGAGGAAATAATGACAGAAAACTTCCCTACACCAGCAAGGAAGAAAGCCACACAAATTCAGGAAGCACAGAGGTTTTTAAACAAGAGGGATTCAAAGAGACCCACTCCAAGACACATCATAATTAAAATGGTAAATGTTAAAAACAAAGAGAGAATATCAAGGGCTGCAAGACAGAGACAAGCGATGACCTACAAGGGAACCCCCATAAGGCTCACAGCAGATTTCTCAACAGAAACACTTCAGGCAGAAGGGAGTGGCATGAAGTTCTCAAAGTAATGAAAAGCAAGAACATGCAACCAAGACTGCTTTATCTAGCAAGCCTATCATTTAAAATTGAAGGTGAAATAAAGAGCTTCCCAGGCAAATGAAGGCTAAAGTTGTTCAGTACCACCAAACCAGCATTGCAGGAAATGTTAAAAGGACTACTTTAAGAAAAAGAAGGAATATTGAGAGAAAGGTACATCAGCATAAAGGGGGAAAATGGCATTAAATAAGTATATATCAATAGTAACCTTAAATCTAAATGGAATAAATGCTCCAATCACAAGACATGGGGAAGCTGAATGGGTAATTAAACAGGACCCAAATGTATGCTGTCTACAAGAGACTCACTTGAGAGCAAAAGATTCACACAGGCTAAAATGGAAGGGATGGAAAAAATATTCCATGCAAATGGAAGTGAAAATAAAGCTGGAGTAGCAATACTTATTTCAGACAAAGTAGACTTCAAATTAAAGACCATAACAAGAGACAAAGATGGTCACTACATAATACTAAAGGGATCAATCCAACAGGAGGAAATAACCCTTATAAATATATATGCACTGAATATAGGAGTACCTAAATATATAAAAAATTTCTTGGTAGAGTTTAAGGGGGAGATTGACAGCAACACAATCACAGTGGGGGACTTTAACACCCCACTGTCATCATCGGACAGATCATCAAGACAAAAAATCAACAAGGAAACAGAGACCTTAGAAGACACTCTCGATCTAATGGATTTAATTGACATTTACAGAACATTTCACCCCAAAGCAGCAGAATACACATTCTTCTCAAGTGCACATGGAACATTCTCAAAAATAGACCACATGTTAGGGCACAAGGCAAGTCTCTACAAATTCAAGAAGACTGAAATCATATCAAGCATCTTCTCAGATCACAATGCCATGAAACTAGAAATCAGCCACTATAATAAAACTCAAAAATTTTCAAACACATGGAGGCTAAATAGCATGTTATTAAACAATGAATGGGTTACCAATGAGATCAAGGAAGGGATCAAATATTTCCTGGAAAAAACAGAAATGAACAGATAACTCAAAATCTATGGTACACAGCGAGAGCAGTCCTGAGAGGAAAGTTCATAGCAGTACAGGCCTATCTCAAGAAACAAGAAAAAGCTCTACTAAACCATCTACACAACAACGAAAAGAACTAGAACAAGAGTAGCAAGAAAAGCCCCGAGGAAGTAGAAGGACGGAAATAATAAAGATCGGACATAGAGACTAAAAAAAAAAATAAAAAAAAAAAAATAAAATCAATGAAACCAAGAGTTGGTTCTTTGAAAAGATAAATAAAGTTGATGTACCTTTAGCTAGACTCACTACGAAACAAAGAGGGAGGACCCAAATAAATAAAATCAGAAATGAAAGGATTGATATAACAACTGACCCAAAAGAAATGCAAAGGATGGTAAGAAAATACTATGAGCAAATATATGCCAACAAACTGGACAACCTGGGTGAAATGGACAAATTCCTAGAAGCATATAATCTTCCAAAGCTGAATCAGGAAGAATTAGAAAACCTGAATAGGCTGATAACAACTAATAAAATGAAGCAGTAATCAAAAAACTCCCAGCACACAAAAGTCCTGACCAGATGGATTTACAGGGAAGTTTTACCAAATATTCAAAGAAGAATTAACACCTATTCTCCTCAAACTATCCCAGAAAATTCAAGAGGAGGGAAAACTCCCAAACTTTTTCTATGAGGCCAGCATGGTCCTAATCCCAAAACCAGATAAAAACACTACAAAGAAAGAAAATTACAGGCCAATATGCCTGATGAACATAGATGCTAAAATTCTCAACAAAATACTAGCAAACCAGATCCAGCAATACATTAAAAAGATCATACACCACGACCAAGTGGGATTTATTCTGGGGGTGCAAGGCTGATATAATATCCACAAATCAATAAACATGATGCATCACAAACAGATTGAAAGACAAACATCATATGATCATATCAAAGATGCAGAAAAAGCATTTGACAAAGTCCATCACCCATTTCTGATAAAAACTCTCAGCAAAGTGGGAATAGAGGGATCATACCTCAACATAATAAAGGCCATATGCTACAAATGTACAGCTAACATACTCAATGGGCAAAAACTAAAACCATTTCCCTTAAAAACAAGAAAAAGACAGTGATGTCCACTTTCACCACTGTTATTCAACATAGTATTTGAAGTTCTTGCCACAGCCATCAGACAGGAAGAAAACATAAAAGGTATCCAAATTGGAAAGGAGGAAGTAAAACTGATTATTTGCAGATGACATGATATTGTACATAGAACACCCTAAAGACTCCATCAAAGTACTACTAGATTTGATAAATTAATTTGGCAAGGTAGCTGGATATAAAATTAACATCTGGAAAGCGATGGGATTTTTATACACCAACAATGACATCTCAGAAAGAGAAACTAAAAAAACAATCCCATTTACCATTGCAACTAAAAAAAAGTAAGATACCTAGGAATAAACTTAGCCAAGGATGTAAAAGACCTGTACTTGGAAAACTACAGAATGCTGAAAAAAGAAATAGAGGAAGATATAAACAAGTGGAAGAATATGCCATGTTCATGGATTGAAATAATTAATATCATTAAAATGTTCATACTACCCAAAGCTATTTATAGATTCAATGCAATTGCTATTAAAATACCAACAGCATATTTCACAAAGTTTGAACAAATATTCCAAAAATTTATATGGAACCAAAAAAGATCCTGAATAGGAGCAGCCATCTTGAGAAAAAGAACAGAGTGGGAAGGATCACTTTACTGGATATCAAACTGTACTACAAAGCCATTGTAATCAAAACAGCCTGGTATTGGTACAACAGATATATAGATCAATGGAACAGAGCAGAGACCCCAGAAATAGACCCACATCATTATGGTCAGTTAATATTTGACAAAGGAGGCAAGAGCATCCAATGGAGTAAAGACAGTCTCTTCAATAAGTGGTGCTAGGAAAATTGGATAGCTGCATGCAAAAAATGAAACTAGACCACCAACTTACACCATACACAAAAATAAACTCAAAATATATAAAAGACTTAAATGTAAGTCACGAAACCATAAAAACCCTGGAAGAAAACATAAGTAATAATGTTACAGACGTCTCACATAGTGGAATAATCACTGATACATCTCCTAGGGCAAGAGAAACAAAAGAAAAAATAAACAATTGGGGCTACATCAAACAAAAGCTTCTGCACAGCAAAAGAAATCAGCCTCAAAATACAAAGGAACCCCACGGTCTAGGAAAACATATTTGCCAAGTATATATCGATAAGGGGCTAATTTCCAAAGTGTACAAAGAACTCATACAACTCAGTAAGAGGAAGACAAACAACCCAATTAAAAAACTGGGCAAAGAGCTCGGTCGGGCATGGCTCAGTGGTTGAGCGTTGACCTAGGATCAATGCAATTGGGATTCGATTCCCGGTCAGGGCACATGCCCCAGTTGCGGGCTCGATCCCCAGTCACGGGCATGCAGGAGGCAGCCGATCAATGGCTCTCTCATCATTGATGTTTCTCTCTCTCTCCCTCTCCCTTCCTCTCTCTGGAATCAATAAAGATATGTTTAAAAAAAAAATGGGCAAAGAACCTGAATAGACACTTCTCCAAAGAGGACATACAGATGGCAAAGAGACATATGACAAGATACTCAACTTTGCTAATCATCTGAGAGATGCAAATTAAAACCACAATGAGGTATCACTTCACACCTGTCAGAATGGCTACCATCTAAAAATCAACAAATGACATGTGCTGGCGAGGGTGTGGAGAAAGGGGAACCCTGGTACACTGGTGGTGGGAATGCAGACTGGTGCAGCCACTATGGAAAACAGTATGGAGGTTCCTCAAAAAATTAAAAATGGAGCTGCCTTTTGATCCAGTGATTCCACTTCTAGGAATGTATCCTAAGAATCCTGAATCACTAATCAGAAAGAATATATGCGCCCCTATGTTCATAACAGCACAGTTTACAATAGCTAAGATCTGGAAACAGCCCAAGTGCCCATCAGTAGATGAGTGGATAAAAAAAGTAGTGGGACATTTACACAATGGAATACTATGCAGCTGTAAAGAAGAAGGATCTCTTACCCTTTGGGACAGTATGGATGGACCTGGGGAATACTATGTTAAGCCAAAGAATCCAGGCAGAGAAAGGCAAACATCACATCATCTCACATGTGGAATCTAAAGAACTTAATAAACTGACAAACAGAATAGATTCAATGACATGGAAGCATGGATCTTACTGATGAATCTCTGAGGGAAGGAGGGAGGTGGATGGGGGGGAGAGATTAACCAAGAATTTATATGCATATATTCATAACCTATGGACACAAACAATGGTGTGGTGAGGGACTGGGGAAGAGGGTGGGGTGAGGTGGAAGGGGTCAATGGGGAGAAAAAAGGAAATCTGTAATATTTTGAACAATAAAAATAAATAAGAAAAAAAGAATGTAAGTACTTAAAAAGAGTAAATTATAAAAATGTCTTGCTTGGAAAACCTATGAAAATTCCCACCCTGTACTCTTTTTCAAAAATCTGTTTCTACTCTATTCAGAGGGAAGATTAGGCCAACTGTGTTTGTGTACATGCCTGTGCAACACACAGCAGAGCCCTGTTTCAACAGTTGGTTAGAACACAGATGTCTCAAATTATCTCCTCCCAAACATAACTCTACACAGTTTAAATCCAATTCACCAAATACTTAGTGAACATCTACTATATTCCAGGCATATCATGGCAAAATTGTTTTGCAGGCACATTCTCAAATGTTTATCACTAAAGTCTTGACTGCTACAAACTCTTTGCACTTTTCTGCTAATGTTGACATTAGTCCTATTAATTGGTTACTGATGGTTCTGGATCTGTTGAGGAAGTTGTTGGCCCTTAATCAGAAACACTGCATAGAAGATGAGTGCAAGGTCCAGGGGACCTTAAAAACAGAAGCTTCTTTGTTTTTGTAGCATCTGAGAAAATATGTCAGGTGTCCATAAAGCGAGGAGCAGATGATTTGGGGACCCTGGGGTAAAACTGAGCACTTTCTAACCCAGCCCTAGAGATTTCATTTTCAATCATTTTTCTTCTTTTCTAGACAAAAAATATTTACTCCCAGATCGTGGACCTGCCAGTGCCAGTCTTGCCAGCGCCAGCCTTGCCAGCGCCAGCCTTGCCAGTGGAAGTAAGTACATGGTTCTGCTTTTGATAGTGTCTCTGTATCTTGAGAACAAACTTGAGGAGCAGCTTGTAGCACAAAAACCAGAATCTTAAACAACGGGAAAAACCCTCATTTGTATTATTTAGTATTTTCATAGAGTTTGTTTCATCTGAATCTCATAGAGCCCATGCATTTGTAATCTTATAAAATTCCTGACCATTTTCTTATTTTGACTTAGAAGCAACCTTGCTGAGGTGTTTTTGTTTTTTTTTAAATCTGAGCTGGATTTAACTGAGATTATTGAGGTGACTCAGAAAAATGAACAAGTTCATAGGATTAGCTTGCTCTGTCCCAGATGTCCAGTTTTCAGTCTAGAATACAGGGCCACCCCAGGACTCTACAGTCAGGGAAAATGACACTGGAGGCCAAAGGCCAGGACTGTGAGCTCCACACTCAATTTGAAAGTGGTACCAGTAGGAACTTACAAATGAGGACAATCTGGGTGGAATGACATGAGGATCTTCATGACCTGGGTTCAAATGGGGTTTCATTACTTACTATTTCAGGAACTTGATCCCATTTCTTAACCTTTCCATAGCTCAGTTGCCTCCTTTGTAAAATGAGGATTAAAATAGTGCCCGCCTCAGGGTTTCTGTAAAGATTAAGTGATAATATATGTAAGTGCTTTGAATTTATATACTAATGTAAATTAGCCACAGTAAGTTATTAAAAGTAAGCCACCAAATACACACACACACACACACACACACACTGGGCATCTTGTGTGCCAAAAACTGTGCTCCATGCTGTGTTTGAGAGAAGCAAAGGGAACAGCTGCCACCATGGTCCCTGATCTCAGGCACGTTACAATCTAATGTGAAGTGGGGGAGAGGGCAATATATAGACCTCACTAGAATGTCAGCTAAACCTATGAGTTGAGGGTGTTGCAAGTGAGTGATTATCACAAGGAACCATGGTATCTAAACTGTACAAAGAAGGAAAAATAGACAGATGGAGGGTGATGGGGCATTGAGGTTGATGGAATAGAGGATTAGGTTATGTAAAAATGTAGTAATAAGAATACTTAAGCCAATGACATGGAAGGTGGTGATTGGAGAATAGATGTTTATAATTGGGATGACAAGGATGCCACCTGTGTGGGTGATGACAACGTCCAGCATGTGACTGTGGGAATGTCTGTGAGGTAGAGAAAAGTAAAAGGTCATTAGAGATGAGGAGAATGACAAGAATCACAGAAGTGAAGCAAAATAAGAACTAATATCTACCTATAATGCCGGTGCTATTATTATGCTATTCACAGATAGGAACACTGAGGCTTAGGGAGGTTAAGTAACTTGCCCAAAGTCAAGGTAAGTGCCAGAGTCAGTTTTTTTAAAGGTCTTGGTCTTATCCACTAAGCTTAAGCTGCAGTGTGACCACAAAGTAATTCCACTTTACTACAAATAAAGACACTGTCTCTTTAGCAAAATAACAGTGAACATTTACTGAGCATATATGTGCCAGGCACTGTTCTAAGGGCCTTACGTGTGTTTAACTCACTTAATCCTTCCAGAATCTTAAGAGGCAGGTATCATTAGTAACCCCATTTAACAGATGGGGAAAGGAGTTCAGATAGGCTATGTAACTTGCCCAAGGCCACACAGCTAGGTAGTGGTGAGGTCAAAATTCAAACCTGGGCTCATTTAACCCCCAGAGCCAGCTTCTTCCTCATCATGCTTATCTTGTTTTTCAGAAAGTCAGTCTCCAGAGAGAAGAAAAGATTTCTTCTTTTACTGAACTTCGGTTTGAAGAAGAGAATTCCTTTTTCCAAACCTTCTCATTATTTTCTACTGTGAATCCAGAGGGTCTAGAGACATCACTGTCCTTTTCTCTTTTTGCCACTAAAGAGCACTGAGTCTGGAGCAAAATTTCTGTTTTCCCTAAAATTGTATACACTTCTCTTCCTTAGCACCTATGCCCTATGGCATGGGTTTTCAAACTTGATAAGTGAATCCCCAGCATATAAAATCATTAGAAAAGCTGTTCAGGGATGGGGAGCATGGAGGCCCACCTGCTAGCTTACCCCACCCTGCCACTGCACCCACTGCTTGTCTACTTAGAAATTATAGTCCCCTTACTCTCACTAGCGGGGTCTTTCAAACCAAGACTGACTGTGGGGTATCCTACGAGGTTGTCCCACTCTTCCAATTGAATAAAGATACCAGGACCAGCCTGAAGCTTTCCAACCTTTACCAGACTGTGACTAGCTTCACTTCTGCCTTTACCAAAATGAAAATGAAAATGGGGTGGGCAAGATCCCTTGACAATGGGTTGAAGCTGGCCATTCCCTGCATCCTCAGAGTCTGGATGGAAGTGGAAAAGGTTTCAGGCTGGCCCTGATGAATGAAATACTTTAACTTGGAAAATTTGATTTCTCAATTCTAAAAAAGAGTGATTCCAACAGGAATTGCTGAGAAATCTGAGGACTAACTTATTGGAAGTTAGTTTTTTAGCAAACTGCCTTATTCCAAGCTGAGCCTTGAGTAAGTTCTGTATTCAGAGCATGTCTCAGCTGCAGTTCTTTGAGTTCCTGTCTGCCCTTACTCTGAGGATGAGGACTCTGGCATCTGATACCCCACAGGTATTCATCTGGACCTTGGCAGCACCTCTTGGCCTTCCACAGGGGCCAACCTGGCTTCTATAAACAACATAACCTTTCCTTTAGCTCTTTCACTGTTAATAACAACTGGGAAAATTAACTTCCTTTTCAGCACAGAACCATTGGGGCCACCCATGTAGACAACCCACAGTATCTTAGATGAATTAGAGGTGAAAGGCAAGGGTTGGTCCAAGACATAGCGGCAGGACCTCCCTGCAGATTGTTCCTGATAAAATGACAAATTTCTCCAAACTCTTTCATCTCTCTAATCTAGTAGACAGCCTTGTGTCCACTGTGAGCTTGGAACTTACCATGTGACAACCCTGGAAGACCCTGATGTCAATGTTCCCTATTCACACCCCACTTGTTCCTGTGTAACAGCTCGAAGGGTGAATAATAAAACTTCACTTTTCTGGAACATGCTATTCTTAATTCTAAATTATTTCACATCCATGATCTCGTGCAAAGTTTCCAACAGCCCTGAGACTGGCATTATTATCCACATAGTACATGTGGATACTGAGACTCAGAGTTGGTAAATGGCCTGCCAAGATCACAGAGCCAGGGCTGAAGCCATGTCTCTGACCTCAGAGCTCTTTTCTCTCCATCATAATACTTATCAACATAAGTATTATGGCTCCTAGATATTTTTTTTTCTCCCATCTGCTGTGTAAGTAAAGACCACAGCTCTTGTGTAAGTGAATTGGTCATTTAGGCAGTAATGCAGTAATTCTCTTGTCTCAGGAACAGCTTTTCCAGTGTGTTACATATGTTTCCTAGATTAGTAAAAGAAAAATTTGCCCAATATATTTTCTGTCAGTTATTTACCTTCAAAGGCCATGTTCTGGCTGGGAAAACTCAGGGTAGAGGCTGATTCTAGCACTTGTTGCACATAATTTATACAAGTGTGTGCTTATCTTGCCTCACTCTAAAAAGACTCATCTGTGTTAGAAGATAGCATGTACCATCAGAATTGAACTCTTACTATGCTATTTAGGGGAAAAAAGTGATTCCAAAAGGAACAGTATCTTATGTAGCCTGGGTAATTTGGTAACATTTTCCTGCAAATCCCTCAGTCTGGAAACTCTCGAATAAAGCGGAAAGCAGCAGTCAATTTTTCCACTTTAATAAACAGGGAAGAAAAGGCCTCTGGTCTCTGAGAGACCCCTGCTCCTCTGACACACAGAAGTAAATTCCTGCCTAGATCAAATCCAAGACTTAGATTTCTGGCTTTCTATATCCATCCTTTTCCCCCTTTTCCCACTTCACTTTCCAAAAGCTAACTTGAAGAGCATTTCTTTGACTCAAGTTCCCATTTTAGTCTTGCAATATAACCTTTCACACACAAAGGCAGGATAGCTGGCCCCTGTGTGTTTGCATAGCTTCATCTACATACCTAGTTGATAATCCTGTGAGATTCTAGTTGAAGGGGTGTGTGAAATTAACAGATTGATCAAGGTTTAAAACAGGAAAGTTGGGACCAATAGGGCTAGAGCCCATAAACCTCATTCACATCTTTCTCTACAGTTTTGAGAAATTGACAAGTGGCTTGACAGACTCTGACTCATCATCTGCCCATACCCCTCCCCACCACTTCCCATCCCCAACGCCTAACCCCCCATGCTCACCAACATACACCCATTTTTGAACTTTACAATCTGGAAGAATGAGAATTGCTTTATATGGGTTGTTAACTAACATCTTTGAAGAATTCCTGTCCTGAAAAAGCATAAAAAACAAACAAACACCAAAACTGACAATTTCCTTTTTTTTTGGTAGCAAAGACTGTCTTTTTGGAATTCCAAATAAGAACGTTTGCAGATCCAATTGAGACCAGTGTTTAAGCATTTCCATTCTAAAATCAATATCACGTGTAACACAGAAAATAAAAGTCACCCCTTCACAAAAAAATGCTAACTAGAACATAAGTTATCTTTCTGCTATATAAACAATAACCCCTTCCCTTTTTATAAGTGTTCCCCTAGCTTGACATAATTGAAAATAATTTTGCAAACCATTTGTATTTTCAAAATGTGAAGTAATAATGCAATGGTCCATTTCAATTCCTTTAATGTGTAAGATTTTAAAATAGCATGTCATTGAATTTTTATAGATTAGTGGTGATTTTAGAAATGAACCGGGTTAGCCATCCAGTGTGGCTCAGTGGTTGAGCATCAACCTATGATCCAGGAGATCGAAGTTCGATTTCAGGTCAGGGCACATGCCCAGGTGAGATCGATCCCTGGTGGGGCCATGCAGGAGGCAGCTGATCGATGACTCTCATCATTGATGTTTCTATCTCTCTCCCTCTCCCTTCCTTTCTGAAATCAATAAAGATATATTTTCTAAAAATAATAAAATAAATAAATAAAAATAAATGAACTGGGCTATAACATTTTCATAAGGATTGCAGTTTTATCACTATTTCTTTACAAATTTAAGACTAAATTAAGCCTCAAAGATCTTCTCAAAGAAAAGTTTGGTTATTTTTTTCTTCATTTTAATGATTCAGCATGCTTGGAAGCAAGCTGAGTTTATTTGGAGCAGCTACAGTTACTTTTTAGGTGAAAACTGACCCTCCACTTGTCTTTCGAAATGAGTAGCGTTTTCTTAATGCTACTGCAAACCTGAACTGAGAGTTAGGACACCTGAGTTCCAGTCTTGGCTCTGACTAGCTAGCTGTGTCATCTTGAATGGGTCACACACACCAGCGTGAGAGCGCTCACGCACCTTGAGTTTCAATTTTTTATCTGTAATATGAGATGATCCCTAAGGTCATTTCCAGCTCTCATTGCCTATATTTTGAAATAAATATAGTAGTTATGACAACTCCTATCAGGAGTTGCCATACTGGGGCTAAAAAATAGGACAAGGTCTGGACAACTGAAGAACAGAAGGAAAAACTGGTGGCCATGGGTTTGCCAATCAGCTGCAAGGAGTGCCTTCATCTATTAGTAGTACCTTAGGATCTATATAGGCCATGCTCTTTGTGGAGAGCCCCCAGCCAGTGACTCAGCATTATAAGTGTACTAGGGCCCGGCCTTTTCTGCCCAACATGGTACTCCTCTAATGGGCAATATATGATCCAGATTTCCTGTTGAATCATTTAAGACTTTGTCAGATCTGAATCATGGTCTGAGTTTTTTCTCCTGCTCAATTCCGTTTCCTCCCCATTTTATCTTTCATAGCTGTTACCCATCAAGCTCCCATAAAATTCTCATACTCCTAACTCTCAGTGCCTCCTTCCTAGAGGACCCAGCTGATAAACATATAGCAGTATTTTAAGAGCAGACACAGAAGGAAATCTCAAGACTCATGGAATAGATGATAATTAGACTAGTTCAGCTGGAGTGGAGCACTCAGGTTGATAAGCAATTGAAAATCAAGCTGGAGAAAAAAAGAAAATCAAGCTGAAAAGGTAGATTGGCGGGGGGGGGGGGCGCAGAGTCAGATTAGTGAGGTTAATTGACACTATCACATGGAGGTAGAGTTAAGGTTGGTACTAGATTGGAGTCCCAGGTCAGTCCCAGCCACATTTTAAATCACTTACCAGGCCAGCAAATGACTGTCTACATATATATCTATTAAATATATATATAATAGATATCAATGATTCCCAAAAGGCCCACTGGATTCATCATTATTTCATGGGGAGCTTGGTGAAAATGAATACTCCTCAGTTCTGTCCTAGATTTACTGAATAGGAGTCTCTAAGGATAAGAAACGCCCCCCTGCAACCCTACTTTTCTTCAGCTGGAACCACCATCTTCCAGTAATTCGCCAAAATGACTAGCACAAAAGGAAAGAGGAGAGGCACAGCTATACATTCTCTAGGCCTTTTAGAAAACACGGAGTTGTTCCTTTGGCCACATACATGCGCATCTACAAGAAAGGTGATATTGTAGACATCAAGGGAATGAGCACTGTTCAAAAAGGAATGCCCCACAAATGTTACCATGGCAAACCTGGAAGAGTCTACAATGTCACCCAGCATGTGGTGGGCATTGTTGTGAACAAACAAGTTAAGGGCAAGAGTCTTGCCAAGAGAATTAATGTTGTATTGAGCATATTAAGCCCTCTAAGAGCCAAAATAGCTTCCTGAAACTTGTGAAGGAAAATTATCAGAAAAAAGAAGGAAGCCAAAGAGAAAGGTACCTGGGTTCAACTGAAAAGTCAGCCTGCTCCACCCAGAGAAGCACACTTTATGAGAACCCATGGAAAGGAGCCTAAGCTGCTGGAACCCATTCCCTGTGAATTCATGGCATGACAAGTGTAAAAAAATAAATGACCTCTGTACTAATAAGAAAAAGAAAAAGAAACACCACCCCCATCTTCCTCTCCTCCTTTCCTCTAGAGATCTGCTGCATAACAATGTGAACTCAACATTACTGAACTATACACTTAAAATGGTTAAGATGGTAAATTTCATATTATGTGATTTTTACCACATTTGAAATAAATAAAACAACTCTTGGAAAGTTCTGGGGACTTTTAAGCAATGTCCAAGAGGTGATGAACATGTTACGTTCTTTGTTCTAAGAGTGTAAGTTTGTTGTTTGCCCTCACCCTTACCGTCGATGCAGATATAGAATCTTCAGATTGCAGACTTGAATCTATCGTACTCAGGACAAAGTGAGGAATTGAGGCACAGAGTTCATAATAATAGCAGAGAGAGGGAGCTTAACATTTCCTTGCACCTATAATCTACATATGGAACAATCCACAATTACCTGAGCCCTTAAAGAGCCTCGTAAAGAACCATTAATTTAAAAAACATTTATGTATCAGCTATATTGGGATGCACCACTAGATGGTACAAAAACCTAGTTTTCTGGTAATGATTTGCTCATTTTGTGAGGGCAATGATAGAGTCTTTAATTTGAAATACTCTGAATATGTTCTTTGTGAGGTTAGAAAGTGAAAAACATTGAAACAACACCTGGGGAAAATAACATTACATTCTCATTTTCTGTTAGTTTGCTTCCAGCTTGCTAATGACAGAAAACGTCCTTTTGGGAAGACAATTGGAACACATTTTCAAAATTTCCCAACTCTTTGGCTGGGGTTTTGTGTCCTCAAACCTAATTGCAATAGTGATATGTCCACTCTAACAAGCTTAACCTCAATAACTACTAGAATTATTGAAATTATGGTAGAAGCATTTCCAATTCTAGCTTAGAAGAGCTTGGTACCCTGAGAGTATATTGTCTTTTTTAAAATTTTTTATTTATTTTATTTATTTTTTTACTGAAAAGAGAAGTGCTTTGGAGTTTCAAAAGGGGACATAGCAGGATTCCATTTATATAAAGTTCAAAAAATAGGCAGAAATAATCTATGGTGTAAAATGTCAAGGTTCTAAATGAAATAAAACTAGAATTTAAAAATGAAAACAAAAAACAAAAAGACCCTTCCATCTGGAAATTTTTAAAAAAACCTCTATTAAACAACTAAGTTAATAGGGGAAAGAATCAGAAATTATATGTTTTCTGAAAAATAATGGTAATGAAAACACTGTATTAGAATCTATGGGATACATTTAAGTGGCTAGAGGGAAATTCATAGCCCCCAAAACCTATATAAAAAATACAAGAATTAATTTTTTGAGTAAAACAACTTGTAAAACAATAAGGTAAACTAAAAAAGAGTATAAGGAAGAACATAAAAAAGATAAAAACAAAAGTCAAGATTTCCTGGGGTTGGGGATAAGTGGCTGGAAGGAGCGACACAGGGGAAGAGTACTTTGGGAGTACTGGTAATGTTCTATAGCTTCATCTGGGAGTTGATTACTCATGTGTTTTCACTTTCTGACAATTCACTGAGTGGGCCACTTTAGATCTGTGCCCTTTTATATGTGTGCTAAGCTTCATCTAAATTTTTATTTTTCAGAATACAGGGAAAAAGCTCCTCGACTTTGGTATTAGTAATGATTTTTTGGATATGACACCAAGAAAAGCACAGTCAACAAAAGCAAAATTAAACAAGTAGGAGTATATCAAACCAAAAAGCTTCCACACAGCAAAGGAAATAATCAACAAATTGAAAAGGCAACCAATGGCATGGGAGAAAATACTTGCAAACCATATACAGGCTTACCTCGGAAATATATTGCCTGGTTCCAGCTCACCACAATAAAGTAAATATCACAATAAAGAGAGTAATATATTTTTTGGTTTCCCACTGCATATAAGTTATGTTTACTCTATACTGTAGTCTATTAAATGTGCAATAGCATGATGTCTAAAGTATTTACATACCTTAATTAAAAATACTTTATTGCTAAAAAATGCTAACCATGATCTGAGCCTTCAGCAAGTCATAGTATTTTTGCTGTTGGAGGGTCTTCCCTCAATGTTGATGGTTGCTGACTGATCAGGGTAGTGGTTGCTGAAGGTTGGGGTAGTTGTGGCCATTTCTTAAAGTAAGACAACAATGAAATTTGCACATCGATTGACTCTTCCTTTCACAAACTGTTTCTCTGTAGCATGCAATGCTGTTTGATAGCATTTTACCCTCCATATTAGCACTAAGGCTGTTTTACTTATCATTCATGTGTTCTCTGGAGCAGCACTTTTAATTTCCTTCAAGAACTTTTCCTTTGCAGTCACAACTTAGCTAACCATTTGGTACTAGAGGCCTAGCTTTTGGCCTATCTTGGATTTTGACATGCCTTCTTCACTAAGCTTAATTATTTCTAGCTTTTGATTTTAAGTGATAGGTATGTAGCTCTTACTTTCACTTGAATACTTAGAGGCCATTGTAGGATTATTGAAATTTGCCTAATTTCAATATTGTGTCTCAGGGAATAGGGAGACCCAAGGAAAGCTCAGTCAATGGGGGCTGAATTACTGAAGTCCTCCTGTTACAAGGGATATTCTTCAACTTGCCCAGAGAACAAGAGAGAACTTAAGACAACTGGAAGAAGAGCAAATTGGGAAAACTTTCACAACCCCAAGCCGAAAACTCTGGTTCAGTGCAGTCATTCTGGGCAAGATGTTCATTAAAGACTTCCAAAGTGGATAAGCTTTGCAGAGTTAAACTTAGGCAGAAGAGCTAATCCCCAGGGCCTATTAAATTCATTAGCAAGGGCAAAATTCCCAGAAGGCTGAAAGAATTTCCTCTGACAACAGTTTCTAGATAACCTACCAGGCAGGCTGACCAAACTCCACCCAGAGTAGAAATTCAGAATTGCAGTCACAGTTTGAGTTAATTATTATTGTTGTTGTTGTTGGGGGGGGGGGGGTTGTTTTGTTTTGTTTTTTCCCCCCAAATGACCCACAAAGACCTAGCAGGGAGCACTGTTGTATTTCATTGGAAAATCAGAACCATGACTGTTTTCTGATCTTTAAGGTTCATAAGGCCAGGATCCTATTATAGACTCAGAGTCTCAGGAGGAAATGCAAGGTTGAAAGCTCCAGGTTGGAACTTTCAGAAAGCATCTGGGCAGAAATAGCAAAAGAAGTACATGAGAACAAGTAAACAGAGGACGTATCAGAAAGAAGTGGCAACGCCTTCCAAACCAACTGTAAGAGTGTAGGAAACTGTATATTTAAGAGGTATCATGAAAAAACATTCTGGAATCGATAATAAGCACACCATTTAAACATTTCCCAAGAAGCATAGGTAGGATTTTGTTTCAACTCCCCATCTAAATAATTTAATACATCCTACCCAAGTGCTCTGCACTATGGTAGGTGGGACAAACCTCAGTGTTAACATGTCTGCTCATATCACTGACATTGAGTTTGATTTCATATTCAAAAGCTGAAGGCCAGTCTTCAAGACTTCATTAGCTAATATCATAACATATAACCATACCAGAAGGTTCCAGAAATTCAGGTACACTTTCTTGTTCATGAACCAACAGATTTTGTGACGTGAAAAGAACAATCAATGGATGTTTAAACCAGGCAAAAATCCAACCAACGAGTTCTTCAGACTTAGTTATTGCTACCTGTTACCTGAAGCTGATGAAGTTGATAATTCTAAATAAACCAAAAAAGCATCATAGCCACCCACCTTTTTTTTAAAGGTCTCAAATATGCCTCGAATTTTATTAAGATGCTTATTCACACATTTGCTACTAAAAATTGAAATATCACATCAAAAAATTTGTTACAGCTCAAATTTTTTTATAAGTTATCTACATTGCTGCATAATGACCTTAAAATTACTAGCAAGAAAAAAAAGTACAATAAGGTTTATAGCTAAATCAACTCCATGCCATAATTCTCTAGGATAATATCATCAGAAGGATCTCTATGAAATAGGCAATAACGACAGCTACATCGAAATCTTCTGGCTCTTTCTTCAAGCTCACGTTTCCTCTCCTCTGGGTCTTTTTAAAGCAGAGATTGGGTGCGGTATCTAACAAGTTGTGAGGTCCTTAGCAGCCTTTCTTTCACGACAGATGCCACTGTACTTACTCTGCTTCGCCTCCTGTAGAGCAGGCTTTGACCCAGCTCCAGTCCAAGCCCCTGTGACTTTTTTTCTTCATCCTGCTGTTGGGGGTGAACGTTTTGGTGGAAGGGAATGGAATTTGGGACGAGGGTTCAGAGTGAAGTTGCTAAGGTTGTTTGCTAGTACTTTGAGACAGTTTGAGTGCCCGTTGATTTTTCAGCGGAGAAGACTGAAATCAATATTCCATACATTCAATCATTCAGTGGAGAAGACTGAAATCAATATTCCTTACATTCAATAATTCATAAACATGGCACTGGTGTGCAGTGATGATCAGGGCAGACATAGCTCCCAGTCTAGTGGGGAAGACAAACAAAGAAATAGTCCATTGGGATCAACACATGTGACCAGAACTGTGATAGGGGAAGCCCAGGGAGCCATGGTAGCTCAGAGAAGACTCCAGGGTTGAGGGTGGGCTGAAGCTTCTTTGGTGAGTCCATTGGAAGTCTAGTTACAACCCGATGTTCCTCCTAGGGTTCTGGCAGAAGGTGATGCTCAAAACTCTCAAATTGCTACATAGTAGCCCCAAAAGAACCGTGTAGCCCAGCAATAGCGAGAAAAATGCCAAATGACCACCACCTACTTCTCAAAGGAAGGAGCCAATTTTCAGAAGAGCAATACCCATGTCTGAGTCATCTCTGCCTACCACAGTGCCTGGCACAGGGAACGTGTTTAGTAAATTTTTTTCAATAAGTAAATGTATGAAAATAACCTTGTGCCATGGACCAATTGGTGTTACTCTTGGCCAACAAATATAGCATAAACTGTACAGATCCTTCCTGGATCTCTACCCAAAGTCAGGCTAGCTGCCTTCCTCTGAGCTCCCATGGCTCCCTGGGCTTCCCCTATCACAGTACTGATCACACGTATTGATCCCAATGGACTATTTCCATGTTTGTCTTCCCCACTAGACTGGGAGCTATATCTGCCCTGATCATCACTGCACACCAGTGCCATGTTTATGAATGATTGAATGTATGGAATATTGATTACACTCTATGTTCAAGAAGTACAAGGCTATGGAATTATAGATTTACCACTCTTTCTCCAAGTTTCCTTGCTCAGCCAACTCTGTGAGCTTAGACAAGTAACTTAGCTTCCTGGGAGCCTGCCTTAGTTAGAGAACTGGGCTCAGTGACAGACTTTCAAGGAGGTGCAAGGCATTTTCTTAGACCAGGACTTTGAGAGACCTAAGGCTGGAGGGAAGTGTAGATTGCCTTTCCAGAACAAAGTTGACAGGGGAGGCTTAATTCTTGCTATTAGGAGGAGGGCCTTTGGCTTCAGAAAGGGTTTAAGGTCCATCTCTAGTATTTTCTGACTAACTTTGGGCAATTACCTCATCCCTCTAAAGACTCATTTCTTTAACAGGGCTTCTTTTTAGCATCTTATCATTGCCATTGACTGTCCTCAAGGTGAATTCATAATTGCTTTTGTGTTTAGAATTCTTACAATATTTTAATAATAAGGGCTACGATTTACTGATAGCAGGCTCTGTGCTAAGTGCTTTAGATGCATCATCTCATTGAATCGTCAAAATAGCCCTTCAAGGCAAGAATTGCTGTTGCTATTTTACAGATAAGAAAATTATAGCTTGGAGTGGTGAAGTAAGTGGCCCAGTCCTTGCAGCCGGTAAATTGTAGAGCAAAGATTCAAGCCTGGTTTTGTTTGACTCCATATTCTTAACCCTTACACTCAATTGCTGAAGAGTAATTAAGGGGTATTATAATGGAACCTTATAAAAGCCATATAAATAAATAGAAAGCTTTTGCCTTCTCTTAAGAGGCCATTAGTTTCAGCAGCCTTTTGGCATCAAATGGAAAAAATAATAAGATTGGCCTATCAACCTTATTAGTATAAGCACAGGCCACTCTATGAATATGCTGGGCTCTTCTTCCCGTTGCTGGCTAAAATAATTATCATCTATTTAATTACTTTAATGATTCCCAACCTGGACTTGGGGGGCTTCCATGTGGTTCTTTACTTAAATGTAGAACATCAAA
Source organism: Miniopterus schreibersii (assembly GCF_964146895.1). NCBI lineage: Eukaryota > Metazoa > Chordata > Mammalia > Chiroptera > Miniopteridae > Miniopterus > Miniopterus schreibersii. Next base: position 6,397,970 of record NC_138104.1, on the reverse strand, counting down.
ATAATATGTAGATAGGCAATTTTCTCTAAAGGATCTTTGAAAGCAGTACTTTAAAAAGAAAAGCAGAAGTCTCCAGTTCTCAATTTTCTAAAGCCAGGAATTCTTTTTAAATTCGATAGGACCATTTGTCAAATGCACTAAGCTCTGTGTGGTGGAAGTGGTTAGTTCTGTCCTTCCCTGAGAGTTTCAGACCTCATGGATGCTGTGGCTTAGTTACATTGGGATTGGCCTTGGTGACTAAAACTGCTCCTGTTGCCCTAGTTTCAGGCTGAAATTTGCAAACTGCTTAGGTTTGGGGAAACATTTTAGTTAAACTGAGCGTGATTTCCACTCCTTTGGAGAGAGGCCAAATGCTGTGCAAGGTTAGAGATAAAAGGAGACCTGGCCCGGATACAGGGGCTTGCATGGAGACCGGTCTATGCTTGAGGGGGGAGGGGTGGGGGTGGGTCTCTGCTGCTCTCTGCTGGCCACAGGCTGGTGCTATAGTCGCTGAAAAAGTCATTCAAAGTGCTGCCACTGGGGCTTCTCCTACTACTACTACCATTATTACTACCACAAACTAGGAGCAAGTATCAAGTGCTCTTTCAGTGCCAGGTACTGAACTAGGTGCTGTGGAGACAGAGGTGACAAGTTTTGGTCCGTGTTCTTGACAAACCCAGTATAATGGGGAAGACAGATAATTACAATAAAGTCCAGTTACTGTCACAATAGAGCAAGCAACAGGATATGTGTGTTCCCTCAATCAGCAGTACTGAGCTCCTAGTCTTTGTCAACTTCCAAGTGAGGTTCTGGGAAAACAATAATGCCACCTATTTGCATTTGCTCAGAGCTTGATCATTTTAAGCATTCACTTAGTACACATCTCATTTGGTCATCACAATAAACTTGTGAGATATGCAGAGCAAATGTTAATATCCCCATTATATAGATTAGCAAACTGAGGCTCAGATAGGTTGCGTGAGTTGCTATGTGATATAGAGCTAGCTATAGGTTACAGAGCTTGGACCTGACTGCCTAACTTCAAATCCATTCCCATGACTGTTGCACCACACTGCTTTGTGCTGCTTACCGAGAGGTAAATATAGAGTAATGGTTGAGGCCAAGTGTGCCTAGAGTCCAACCACTCTCTATATACAGCACCAGGCAAATTATTTCTTTTTGCTTCATGTTCCCCATCTTTTAAATAGCAATAACAGCAGTAATATAAGGTTATTTTGTGGACTGAGTAAATGCTTATGTCAGTCATATAGACATTAGTCATAATGTCATATATTAGACATATAGCCATAAACATTAACTCTTAATATCACTGTCAAAACATTAGGCAGACAACTTTGGGCACGTGTGAAGAGTCCACTCTGACAGCTCATTTTTCAGTCTTCCAGGGACAATACCTCTTTCTCTGGTCTCCAAGAGTACCTGAAGAAATAAAGGTGCTACAGAGGATGGAGGAACAAAGTCTGCCCCAGAGAGGTAACCTCTGTCTTTCTAGGTGCAAGGGTTAGGGGGAAACTGCCAGAGAGACCAGGACTTGTAAAATAGAATTTTAAAATGTTCTTGTTAAACACAATGTCATTGAGGGGTAATATGTCAATATTACTCTGGACTCATCAGTGAAAAATCACATGCCACTCATGTCAATGACCAGACTTGTGGTTTATACATTAGCAGTTAAGTTGTATTTCAAGAGACAAATATGTTTGGTATACATTTTAATAATTAGAAATGGCTCTTGTTAACAAGACATTTCTTAAAGAAGGACCTTATGATATGTATCCATATATGCAGGTGGAGAATTTTATCTAGTTGGAAATAAGTGAATTTTGTAGCAAAAGGGAAACAAAAGAATTTTAAAATGTTTTTATTGAAAAAGTTACCTTGTTAAAGAGAATTTAAAAATTAAAGAGAATTTATCATTGGACAAAATTCATCTTATCCATATCTGCAAAACAAGGTCAGTATTGGCTGGTACTGAGGATGTGGACAAGAATTATATAATAGTGCCCTGGCCAGTTCAGTGGTTAGAGCTTCAGTCCTTGGACTAAAGGGTCCCGAGTTCAATTTCAGTCAAGGGCATGTACCTTGGTTGCAGGCTTGATCCTTAGCCCCAGTCAGGGCTCGTGTGGGAGGCAACCAATCCATGCATCTCTCTCACATCGATGTTTCTCTTTGTCTCTGTCTGTCTGTCTCTCCCTCTCTTTCTGAAAAGCAAAACAAAAAAATATCCTCAGGTGAAGTTTAAAGAAAAAAAAAATTATATAATAGTATTTGAACTGGATCTTCTCTATTTCAGTGCTCTGGGATCCCATGACAATTTCTTCTCCACTTTGCTGCATCTCTTCAAATCTCCCCAAGTCTCCTCTTTTGGTTCCTTCATGAGCTCTTCTTTCTCTACCATCCGCTAAATGTTTGTATTCCCTAGGGATCTTCCTTTGGCCTATAGCCCTCATACACTACACCCTCTTCCTAAGTGATTGCATCCTTTCCCCACAACATCGATTAGCACTGATGACCAAATTGATTATTCCATTGAGGGGTAATATGTCAGTATTGCTCTTCATCTCTCACCAAGACCTCTCCCAGGATCTGCACATGGTATCCAACAGAAACATGTTTTTCCTTCCTTGTCTCCTCTGCCTGGATCATCCTTCCCAGGCCTCTTTGCCTAGGGAGCTCCTACTCATTCTTCAAGATTCAGCACCTCCAGGTCCATCCATGTTGCCGCAAAGGGTAAAATTTTATTCTTTTTTATGGTAGAGTAGTATTCCACCATGTAAATATACCATAGCTGTTTTATCCACTCACCTACTGATGGGCACTTGGGCTGCTTCCGAATCTTGGTTATTGTAAATAATGCTGCAATGAACATGGGGGTGCATATATGCTTTCGAATTAGTGTTTTGGGTGAAAAATTATGCTAAGTGAAATAAGCCAGTCAGAGAAAGACAAGTACCATATGATTTCACTCACATGTGGAATCTAATGAACAAACTGAACCAACAAGCAAAATAGAGACAGACTCATAGATAGAAATCAGGCTGACAGCTCTCAGGCTGGAGTGTGGGGGGGTACCAGGATTGAGCAACAAAGGGGAAAAAAAGAGAACTCATGGACATGGACAACAGTGTAGTGACTTTGGGGGTGGAGAGAGAAGGAGGTGGGAGATGGTATGGGGGGGGATAACTGGTAATGGAAATAAAATAAAATAAAATTTAATAAAAAGATTCAACACCTCTAGGAATTCTTCTTATACTATGTTTCCCTTGTTCTGTGTACTCCTTAAGCCCTATTGGAATCATCTGCCCTAGAAGACTGGGATACCCCCCCCCCCCACCCTTTGCTTAGCTGATTCATTCATCTCTCACCAGCACCTGAAATTTATTATGCACTCTATAAAGAGTTGTTGGGTGAATAAATGAATGGATATCCTCAACAATACAATATTTATTGGTTGATATCTTTTTTAAAAAATTAATTAATTAATTTTGTTTAAAATATTGCAGGTGTCCCTTTTTCTCCCCAATGACCCATTCCACCCCTTCTGGTTTACATCTTAACAGTCAGACCCTGAAGGCAACTGGGCCAGAGTAGATAAGGACTTCAACCATGGATAAAGTGCACACCAGCATACAGCTTTCCTAGCGAGGAGAATCTCAGGCACCTCAGAACTTTGTCTTCAACCAGACAGGTGGCTCTTGACTAGAACACACTGAACATAAAACAAACTAGGACCTACCATGAAGCAGATGCTTTAGCAGATCATTCCCCTAAAACTTTAAAGAGAAGGGCAGCCACTGCCCGCACCTGAATAAAGGACTGTAGTGTGTGAAGATTGAAGCACCCTCCCTCCCTGAGCCTGTTCCAGTGCTCTGTCTCATCTCTGGGGCTTCCATGTTTTATGCCTCACCACACTGTATAAAATTCCATTTCAAATACACCCTGCCTACTCTGACCAGTCTCTGTGTACCTGTTTGGCTCTCATACTTTGGTTGCACCTTGATTATTTGGTAGTTACTGATTGGCCAACCACACCAAGTGTCAAGTCCACAAGCTCTCAGGAGCCCATATCTCTGAGAAGGGTGTCAGCCTTGCCAGCCTACTGTCTACTCAATGTCAGGTCATAGACTTGGCCCCCTGATTAGTCATTCCCTTTACATATATTTCAGTACTAAAATGAGATACTATGTAAAAAATAGAATATTACTCAGCCATGAAAAAAAAAAGAATAAAACCTGGCCATTTGTGACAGCATGAATGGACCTTGAGGGTATAATGCTAAGCGAAGTAAGTCAGACAGAGAAAGACAACTACCATTTTATTTCACTTATATATGGAATAAAAAACAACAAAAGCAAACAAACAAAATAGAACAAACTCATAGATACAGAGAACAAACAGATCAGTGGTTACCAGAGGGGAAGGAGGTTGGGGGTGGGCAAAAGGGATGAAAGGAGTCAATGGTATAGTAATGGATAGTAACTAGACTTTTGGGGGTGATCACTTTGTAATGTATAAGATTTATAATGTTGTACACCTGAAACTTACATAAAATAAATTAAATAAAATGAGATACCAACACTAACACTAATTGCCCATATTAAATACCAGCTATAAGAAAATGCACCATTTGAAAAAACACAAGACTATATAAACATTAGAATACTTTATTATTTTAGCAATGCTTCATTGATGTTTAATTCAATATTCTCACTCAACCTTGGCTATACATTGAAAACACCTAGGGAGTTAAAAAATACTGATACCTATAAGTAAGTAAATCAATCAATCAGAAAAGTTGGTTAATTAAATAAATAAATTAAAAAATGCTGATTCCTAGGTCTCTTTCCCAGAGATTCTGATTTCATCCGTTTGGAGTGTAACCTGGATATTAAGAGTTTTTCAATCTCTCCAGGTGATTCTAATATACAGGCAAAATCGGGACCGCTTGCTTTAGGTTTACTTCCTAGACATCAAATACACTTCCCCTGACTTGGTTCTGGGCAGTTGACATTGGCAATATTATGACTTGGTATCTTATAATGGCTTTAGTCCCCCCAATCAGGACTTCCATTCATGCCCAGGGTGTTTAGAGGCCATCTAAGGGCATTATTTTGGCATGATAGCTGACCATCTCTATGAGTTTCCTTCCTCTCAGGGCTTTGAGAGTTTATTCCCATTATTCCACCTGTATTTGCAGAGGAGCCTGAAACCCACTCTTCTTTGCAACTTGGCCTTTTAAAAATCGTTTCTTCGGGCTTTTATTTTTGGCTTGCTCTTTCTGTGTCCAAACTGAACACCCTGAGAGGAGCCCACACTACAGAGTGAGTCGCTGGGGTTTGGTGCCAAATTCTAAACGCCCACTTTCCAATCAAGGGTGACTAAATTATGAAGTAGCACAACTTCACCCCCTCCTTTTTAGTTCCTCACAGTGCCTGCTATCACCGATTTTATAATTAGTAGTTGATTAGCATGAAAAAGATCTTCCTTCCTGAATGAGGCCTCACAATTGTGTTTTTCAACTTCTGACCCAAATTGCAGAACAATTTAGGGTTTTGGTTTGTTTGCTTGCTTGCTTTTTGTTTTTACTCAAACTCATTTTGAACAAAGTAGCTTGAAAACAGTGTTAGGCTGTTTCTGCACACAAATAGATAGAAGCGCACCTCTGTAAGCTTGTGTTTCCAACAGTGGTAGAAAAACTACCACTTTTTCCTACTGTAGGAAAAGGTAAAGATCAACAGCCACAGTAGACCAAGGCTCAAGTTTCACTTAAAGGAAGCTGGATCCAATTTTCCATGTGACACTGAGTTTTTATTTCAAGGTCAGGCTTTATCAAGTCAGAGCTCTCTTGTTTTAAGGGAGAGTGTGGATTCTACATATTGGGTTTTTAGGGTTCATTTCCCCACCAGTGTATTATTGGCCAACACAGAGGTACCACTGAAGCTCTCTCCTTGAGAAGGTTCCTCCCACAAAGCGTCCCACTTCCTTTTGAAAATTTACTTATTTCGCTATCAGCAAGAAAATGAAAATGTCTTTTTCAGTTCTCTATGATCATCTTCCCAACTCAGCAACTTGATGCACCTCTGTCACTTTGATTTATTCAAATGATGTGAAATGTCAACCTATTGAAGATCTGTAGGGGACTGTGGGTAGTGTCACCCACTGCCCTGAAAAGACAACGGATTTCAACTCTCTGAACGGATGTCAGAGAGGCACAGAGCTGAGCCCGTGGGATCTCTTCCTGCCATGCTTCTCAGTGGAGTGATTCAAGGCAAATTGAGCACACTTATTGAGGAAGCTACATCTGCCAGTTTGAATGGCACCATCTTGGCAAAAAAGAAAATAGTCTCTGAGAGACTTTTCCCCTAACTGTGATTTTTTTAGAGACCCACAGCATTATTTTTAATTTTTTAATTTTTCAATTAATTTTATTTTCAATTTATTTTTTAGTTTCAATTCAATATTATTCTGTACTAGTTTCAGATGTACAGCAAAGTAGACAATCATGTACTTTATGGAGTGGTTCCCCTGCTGCTTCAAGTACCCACCTAGCTCCAAACATAGTTATCAAGATATTATTGACTATATTCCTTATGCTGTAATCTACATCTCTGTGACTATTCTGTAATGACCAATCTGTACTGCAGAACCTTTTGATCCTAACCAAAGTCTTATCGTACTGGATTGACAACAGCCCTAATATACTGACAATTTAAATGAGAGTACAACCAGTTGAGGATTTTTATGTGAGATCTCATTAATTGGGCCATTAGGATGGCCTCACATGGTGCTCAGCACAGAGGTACAAAGCACTCATTGCACGTTAGCTATTGCTATGATTATAAAAATCTCACTTCCAGTGCCTGAAAGGTAGGCTTACTATGATTAGGATTTGACCTCAAACACACTGTGACTATTGCTGTGGTTCTGTCCTGCTGGTGGCCAGCCTAGTGCTCTGGGGTACTCAAAACCATTAAAAGAAACCTTAGGGAAATGTCTAAATTCTTCTGTTGGGTTGAAATTTGGTGAACTCTAATGGGTCTTGAAGTAATTAAATCAGTGTCTGAGGCTGGGAGAGGCAAAAGTTCTCTTTTGCTGGTTGGGATTTGGTGTGAATTTGGCGTTAAGAATAGACCTGGCCCAGCCGGGCGTGGCTCAGTGGTTGAGTGTCGACCTAGGATCCAGGTGACTGGGGTTTGATTCCCGGTCAGGGCACATGCCCGGGTTGTGGGCTCAATCAATGACTCTCTCATCATTGATGTTTCTCTCTCTCTCTTTCTCCTTTCCCCTCTCTGAAATCAATAATGATATATTTAAAAAGAATAGACCTGTACTGCCAGGCTGGGCATGGCTTAGGGGTTGAGCATTGACCTATGATCCAGGAGGCAGAGGTTCGATTCCTGATTAGGGCACATGCCCGGGTTGTGGGCTCTATCCCCAGTAGGGGACGTGCAGGCGGTAGCCGGTCAATGACTCTCATCATTGATGTTTCTATCTCTCTCTCTCCCTCTCCCTTCCTTTCTCTGAAATCAATTAAGATACATTTTATTAAAAAACAAAAAGAGTAGACCTGTACTATCTTTCTTTGCTTCCTTAGAAAGAAAGCTGGAGCTTTCCCCCTCATTGAAAGTATAAAGCACTTGCAGAGCCTTGTTCAATTTCTCAACAGGGAGTGGCACATTAGCTCAGTGTGTAGGAAGCTGGTCATGAGGTTCTATATATAAGAGAGATCTGACCTTGTTCTTAGCTGAGGTTGGTTGGCTTCCCCTAGAGAATTTGCGAAGTGGCCTTTGTGGTTAAATAGCACACTGAGCTCTCTCTTAACTTCTTTTTTAAAATTGAATTTATTGGGGTGACATTGGTTTGCAAAACCATACATGTTTCAAGTGTACAACTCAACAAAACATTATCTGCACACTGCATTGTGCAGCCACCCCCCAAAGCAAAATCTCTTTCCGTCCCCATTTCCCCCCAGTTTTCCCACCTCCACCTATCCCCACTCCCACTTCCCTCTGGCTATCACCACACTGTTGTCTGTGTCTATGTGTTACGTGTATATGTTTTTTGGTTAATCTCTTCACCTTCTTTCATCCAGTCACTCAACTCCCCTCTTCTCTGAGAGCTGTCAGTCTGTTCCAGGTATCCATGAGTCTGTCGAAAATGGTAAGATGTCCCTTTTCTTTTAACAGCTGAGTAGTATTGGGAGGACAAAAGGATGGATTCACCTGGCTGCTGTTAGTGAACATTTGTGAGTGTCTCCTCTATGCTAGGTGCTGGAGGTGCATTGGGGAACAAGACAGTAGCAGTCTCAGTCTTTAAGGAGCTAACAGTCTAGTCTGGGAGACAGTGATGTGCTGGAGCCAGCTCCTACTGGCTCATGAAAATTGATAAATATTCAGAAATTTTGTAAAACCATTATTAAACACACTGTTATTAGAAGTTAAATTATATAAACTTGCAATTAAATACAAATTTAGTTAAAACAAAGGTAATACCAACTCTAAGCTTATTACTTTCTAATCATTGTTCTGCCTTTTATTACTATCTATGCTTTTATGGTTATCTACACCTACTGTATCTGTATAGTGGAAATACTATATAGTGCTGTATTGCTGAGCATTTCTTCCCAACTTGGTGCTGAGTGGCCTCACATTAGTAGCAATGTACACCTACACTGGCCATGGTAGGCGTAATTATACCACGAAAATCAGCAATCACTATCAACTAAGATTGTTTTTTTTCTGAAAACAAGTTATTAAACATTTACCAGCACACCACTGGACACAGACTAGCAAATAGGTGATTAGAGCAAATCCAGCGGGTCGCAAGGCTATAGGATTTCAGTCTAAGGTGGAGAAGTGTGGGAAAGTATAAAGGAAGGCTTCACATAGGAGGCAGTGCTTAAGCAAAGCCATGAAGGATGATTAGGAGCGAAGGCCCAGAAGCAAGATAAGGGCAGAATTGAATGAATGAAAAGGCTGAGTTCCTTGCCTTCAGGGACTGTCAGTCTAGTGGAAGACACAAATGAGAAACAGGCTGGAGGAGGTACAGGGTCAAGTGCTCTGATGGGCCTGCTGGGGCTGCTTTGGAAGTACCGAAGAGTTCACTCTGTTGGTTGAGGTACAGGGAGGTTTCTTGGAAGAGATGATGTGGCATCTTAAGCTGAGATCAAAAGATAATTAGGAGGGGGGAGGGGGAATTGGGTGAAAGAAGGAGAAGGGATTAGCCAAAGAACATATATGCATAACCCATAGACACAAACAAGTGTTGTGATCGCCAGAGGGAAGGGGTAGTGGGGGCTGGGTGGAGGTGGGCATAGGGGGTAAATAGGGGCGTCTGTAATAATGTCAACAATAAAAATAAAGTTAAAAAATAGGTAGAAATTTAAAAAAAGAATTAGGAGTCGCCATCTCTTTCGGAAACTGAGGTAGAAAACTAATGACTTCTTATATACGAAAATATATTAGCAACATTCTGCTTAAGAGAAAAAGAACAATACCTGTTTTTAAAAGGAGTTCTTAAGAAGTGTCACACTCATTTTTTTAGTTTATATAATCCTTGATACGTTGCCTTGTGGGTGGGGGGGGGGTTAGTTTCCAGGACAGCCTGCCAATGGGTAAGAACTTCTAAGTTCTGTGTGAATAATATAAGAGTGAAAGACAGAGTAAATTGGGTGCATTTGCTAAATTCTGAACTAAATGGGACCAAGTCCCTTGTTTGGGGGAGTAATTACTACATCCTATAATCACAAGGCTGGTGTTTGCTAAGCCCTTGGGTTTCATGCACAAAGCACAAACCACACCATTCTCTTCTCAATAATATACATTCCTATAAAACACCACAGCCTAACTTTTCCAAAAAAATTGTTTTGGGATAAGGATGGATTACATTCTGGCATATATGTGAGGAACTGTGACCGGGTTCCCAACTACAAATAACCTAAGAACTGATGTTGTCTCACTTTGGTACTAACACCTGGGGAAAATACCTACTCTCTCTTTGCATTTGGTGCCTTTAAAAAAAAAGAAAATTAAAGGTCAGATTAGCAACCTAAAAATGAAACTAGAATGGAGGTGAGGAAAGAAGTAGTGTCACATTTTAACCTCCTGCTGAAGAGAGGAAGCAGATCTATTTATCCAAGCACTGGGGTGTGAAATATAGGCACTTCCTGTTACAAACAGAATTAATACCTTTGCAAATAAACTCTTGGAAGGAATCCTGGGCTAAGCTTTCTCAGAGATTTTGCTGTTTTCATTAATTCCTTTGCATTCTACTCAAGTTTCTTGTTTGCAAGAAAAAGAAACCCATCTAGCTAGTTCAGATGAAGGATGGGTGGGGAAATTGAATTAACTCAGAAATACAGTATTTACTGAGCATCGACTATGTGCCAAGTTCTGAGATAGGAGTTTCTGATAGGCAGTGACTAAGATGGACACAGTCCCTTTACTCAGAGTCCCTTTTACTCTAGCAGAAAAAAACACGGACTAAACTCATAATTACACAGTTTGTTATTTAATTATAAGTGTGATGTGTACTCTGAGGGAAAGGAATGAGAGACTATGGGATCCCATAGGGCTCCAACCTAGAGGGTCTGGAGGAAAGGTCAGAGAAAGCTTCCCTAAAGAAATGATACTTGAAAACCCTCAGGAGTTTGTCTTTAGCTGGGATGAGGGAGGCATATTTTGTTTTTCTTCCTAATCCCCTTATCAGGCAATGAATTACATATCTGCATGAAAATTGAAAAATTAAAACTCAGAAAAAGCGTAGAAAAGGAATCCATCAAATCTATTTTCTACTTGCAGAATCCTTTAGCCAGAATGCTCAGTTATGTTCCTGGATCTTCCATTCACCCAGGGATTTATTTCTTGGCTGCAACTGACAAAATACTGTTTAGTATATCATTTTAAAAATGTGTATCTATAGCACTATATCCAAAAGGCACCCCAAAAGGAATTTTCATTGGTAAATGTATGGCCTTAGTCATGGGAATAATATGTCTAAAATGTTGTGGGAGTGCTGATTACTTAAACATAACATTATTTTTTAATTTTATTTTCCAATTAAAGTTTATATTTAATATTATTTTGTATTAATTTCAGGAGTATACCACAGTTTAGACATTTATATAACTTATGATGTGATCCTCTCGATATTTCAAGTACCCACCTGGCACCATGCATAGTTATTACAATATTATTGACTATATTCCCTATGTCGTACTTTACATCCCTGTAACTATTCTGTAACTACCAATCTGTACTTCTTAATCCCTTCACCTTTTCACCCAGTCCCCTGACCTCCTCCCCTCTGGCAACCATCAGTTTATTCTCTATATCTATCAGTCTGTTTGTTAGTTTAATTTGAACTTTAGATTCTGCAAATAAAGGAAATCATATGGTATTTGTCTCTGTAAACATGACATTATTGAATTTTAAAGTTTTAATTCTCTATCTTTACAAACAACTGTTTTAGTCTGTTTGGGCTGCTATAACAGAATAACATACTAGGTGGCTTATGAACAACAGACATTTATTTCTCAGAGTTCTGGAAGCTGGAAGTCTAAGATCAGGGTGCCAGCATTGTTGGGTTCTAGTGAGGGCCCTCTTCCTGGTTACAGACTTCTCATTGTGTCTGGACATGGCAGAAGGATTGAGGGATCTCTCTGGGGCCTCTTTTATAAAAGTACTAATCCCATTGATGAGGGTTCCACCCTCACGATCTAATCACCTCCAAAATGCCTGCCTCCAAATACCGTCATAATGGGGGGTAGGTTTCAACAGATGAATTGGGAGGGTGTGCAAACATTCGATCTATTGCAACAACTGTTTTTCTACAGTGCTGTGGAACTAATAACATTGTTGACTTGTATTTTGTACTTTACATAGCAGATATCATGTACTTTTGACAGTTCTGTTATGTGTCCACAGTTACTTCCCATCTAAGAAATTGGAGAGAAGGCATTTGCATTGACCCCATGCCCACTACAGCTTCATCAAACATGCCTCTAAGAGCAACCGCCTAAAGGTGACTTGATATATCCAATAGACATTGAGCCACTGGACAAATCACATCTTCAACTTTCTTTCAACCATCTTTCTGTCATACCCAGAATAACTACTGGGTAGAAGAAGGGGTCTCTTCTCTTCTCATAGCCATTTCTCTTTTCTAGGCTTACAGCTCCACCAGTGTAGACAGAGTTGTGTGGCCTAAGAAAGCAAACTGACCTACGATTTGTGCAAAACTCAGCACTTTCCATTTTGCAGAAACTTCTTTCAGTTACAGTTGCATAAAAGAGCCTTTAAATTTCACTTTGAACTCTATCTTTGGCTGTACCCAAATATCAGAGTGAAATTCAATCAAAACCATAATGTAGACCCCAAAGAAGTGAAGGTTTATTTGAAACCTGAAGATTTTCTCAAAGTTTTTGAGAGGGTACAGATAGAAAGGACTGGCCTCACTCAGATTTACAATAAGGAGTGAAATCTAAAACCATGGGTTCTAGACATTTGCTACTACTGGAGGTGGGTGGTGTAATAATAATAATAATAATAATAATAATAAAAATTACTACAAGTAGTACCATTGTGTATTAAGTTTTTATTATATATCAGGAGATATCATACTAAGCATTTTTTTATATCTCATTTTCTCATGCCAGCAAGCCTCTGGGGTAGTTGTAATTATGTCCCCACTTTATAGATCAAGAAATGAGGCTTATGGAAGTCAACACAAATAGCCCACATTCCCACACCCCATAAGTGTCAGAGCTGAATTTGGGCACACATTTACCTTCTGCCAGTGCCTGTGTTCTTAACCCAGGCCTCGGAGAGTGGGAAATACTTGAACTAAAAATAAGCCAATTTCCAAAACAAAAGAGCAGATTGTTCTTATTATGTCTGGATTCCTGTAAATTAATGACAAACATCGCACTCATTATATATACAATTGTATACATAGATACTCTGCAAACTTCAGGGTACTCTTGTTAATTTTTGTTCTGACTAGATGTGACACCCTTATATAAGTGCTTCTTACTGTGTTAATAAAAGTATGTTTTATTACCTGACCAGAAATGTTGCTGTCTTGAAGCAAGGAAAAAGGACTAGCAGGAGGCAGCTTGGCTTTAGCAAGGTTAAAAAAGGGATTCTGGTTTTCCTTGGAGTGACCACAATGGGCAAAGCTTCTCACTTTGGCAATACTATTTTGGGCTGTTATACATGGGGAAAGTTTGGAACAGGAGGGTAAGAGAGAAATAATAGCACTAATAATGGGCATATATACAGCCCTTCTCAGTTAACAAAGGACTTCATATTTGGAGTATCTTACTTGGTCTCCAGGTGTTTTTTGTAATGATTTATGTTGAAATAATTGATAATTATAAATTCATAGGCAGTTGCTGAGAAGTACACAGGGAAGTCTTGAGCAACCTTCTTCTAGCTTCCCCTGATGTTGACAACTTATATAACCGTAGTACAATATCAAAGTCAAGAATTTGATATTAGTAAAATCCACAGAGCTTATTCAAATTCTACCAGTTATATACAGGTACTCGTGTGTGCATGGGGGGGGGACCATATAAATTAATTTTATTACATGTGAAGATTTGTATAACCATAACCACAATGAATATACTCAACTGTACCATCACCACAAAACTCTCTTGTGTTACCTCTTTACAGCCACATACATCCCCAGCCCACATCCCTAACAACCACTAGTCTGTTCTCCATCATAGTTTTGCCATTCTGAGAATGTTACATAAATATTATATAAATGGACTTATACAATATATATTCTTTTGAGATCAGATTTTTCTCCCTCAGCATAATTCCCTTCAGACTCATCCAAGTTGTTGCATATATCAGTAGTGCATTCCTTTGTACTGCTGAGCAGTATTCTATAGTATGGATATACCACAGTTTGTTTAACCATTCACCCATTGAAAGAAATTTGTGTAGTTTCCAGTTTTGGGCTGTTATGAATAAAGATGCTAAAAACTTTTGTGTACAAGTTCCTGCAGGTGAATTTGGGACCATAAAGTTGTAGTATTCCCTTATTATCTTTTAATTTTTTAATGGTCTGCTGTGATATCCTTATTTTATTCTTGATGGTGATTTATACCTTCTTTCTTTTCAAAATTGCTAGAAGTTTATTAATTTTATTGAGTGTTGTTTTTTTTTTGCAGTACCAGTTTCTGTTTCATTCATTTTCTCTATTGATTCCTTGTTTTCAATGTCATTGATTTCTGCTCTTATCATTATTTTATTATTTCCTTCTTTCTGCTTTCTTTGAATTTCTATTTATTTATAATTTATCTTTATTGTTGAAAGTATTACAGATGTCCCCCTTTCTGCCCCCCTCCATTGATCCCCTCCCTCCAGCATTCACCACCCTCCACCTTCCCCATACTATTGTCTGTGTCCCTGGGTTATGCATATATGCGAGACAGTTCTTTGATTAATTTCTCCCCATTCACTCCCCCACCCCCACCCCCACCTTCCCTCTGAGATTTATCTTGCTCTTCATTTTCTTTGTTATTAAGATGATCAGATTATTGATTTGAGACTTTTTTCTTTTTCTAATGTAAGCATTTAGTGCTATAAATTTCCATCTCAGCACTGCTTTACATGCATCCAATATATTTTGATATATTTTTAGTTTTATTGAGTTCTATATATTTTTAAAATTTCTTTTGAGACTGGCTCTTTGATTCATGGATTATTAAGTGTGTTGCTTAGTTTTAAAGTGTTTAGAGATATCCCTTTTACCTTTCTGTTATTGATTTCTAGTTTGATTTTGGTCAAAGACCAGACTTTGTATAAAATATTATGCGAAAAGTGGAAGAAGGCAGTCACAAGAGACCACAAGTTATATGATTCCATGTATATGAAATGTCCAGAATAGGGAATTCTGTAAAGACAGAAAATAGATTAGTGGCTTCTTAGGGCTTGGTAAGATGAGGGGTTTGGGGAGTAACAGCAAAAAGGTACAGAGTTTCTTTTTGAGCTTGAAAATGTTCCAACTCTATGATTACACTAAAAATCATTAACTTATATACTTAAAATGGATGAAATGAATGATACGTGAATTATATATTCAATAAAGCTGTGTTTTAAAAATGAGTGAGAGAATATAGTAGATTTTTTGCAAAAAATTTTTGTAAAAATTTTGCTTTTAGGAGGAATAGCGGGAGGAGTATATAGGATCAAAAGAGAATTTGTTTTAAGATAGGAATTACTAGAGTGTATTTGAATGTTGATGGCCTTGATGCTACAGGAACAGAGAAATTGGTGGTGCAAGGAAGAGAGGTGATACCTGCAGATATTTCCAACTACCATCAGGATAGCTCCACCTGGAGGTCCTATTGGTTCTAACTCAAAATTATATCCCAAGTCCATCTAGTTTTCTCCACCTCCACCACTACCACCTTGGTCAAAGCCATTATTGTAATAGCCTCCTAACTTGGTATCTTTGTTGCCTCTGTTGGTGCTCTCAAATCCATTCTTTACTCTGCAGCTAAAATGGTCTTCCTAAAATATTAATCTGCTCTTGATTCCCCTGCTTAAAACCCTCAGTGACTCCTCATTGCTCTTACAATATAGTCTGAGCTCCTTCAGTTGGCTTACAAGACTCCAAGATCTGACCCCAAGTCTATATCCACATCTCTGAGCTCTCTTGTCTCCTATCATAATGACCTTCTTTCTATTCCTGGAATTCATCATCATGCTTTTTCTCACCTCTCTTATCCTGCTCATCTGACAGAGTTCTACTCATCTTTTCCAAAATCAGCTATGGGGTTAGCCCCTCTGGTAGAACTTCCCTGGCCTCTCTGGAAAGGATTTCCACTTCTGGGCTTGTGTTCACACCTTCACTAAAGCACCTACCTAGCATTTGGCCAGCATGGCTCAGTGGTTGAGCATCAACCTATGAATCAGGAGATCACAGTTCAATTCCCAGTCAGGGCACATGTTTGGGTTTCAGGCTTGATCTCCAGTAGGGGGTGTGCAGGAGGCAGCCGATCAATGACTCTTTCATCATTGATGTTCTATCTCTCTCTCCTTCTCCCTTCTTCTCTCTGAAATAAATAAAAACATATTTAAAAAAATAAATAAAGCACCTACCATATACAGATATGTCTGTTTCCTCCACTGGACACTGAGATCCTGGAGGACAGGAACTAGTTCTTAGTCACTCTGAATCCCTATACTAGACAGGTGTCAGTCACAGAAGAGGCCTTTGAGAGTGAATTAAAAAAAGAATGACTACCCTGGGGAAGATGGATTCCAATATAAAGAATAACCTCATCACAACAATAAAATGTGTTGCTTAGTAAGGTAAATAGTGTTCAGCCTCTAGGCACTGCATGACCACTCATGATGGATGATAATCTGGAAAGAGGTTATGCACAGGTGGGAAGTTGGGCTGCATCTGCCCCCCAAGTACTCTTCTAAATCTGAGAGTCTCGTATTCCATGAAAGCATGATCTTCCTCTTTTCTTTACTTCTGACAGGAACGGGGCTTCTGGAGGGCATGTCAACTTTGAACTGGCTGAGTAGGCCATGGTTAGAAAAGGTACTTTCCAGAAGTTTACCATCCAAGGCAGACTCATCGTGCCTGGGTTTGCCTTCTCAGCACCTCTGATTTCCCATCTGAAAACTGACTAATACTTGCTAATTGTGTGTTCTGAGTTCCTTTGATGAAAATGCCATAGTATGTAAGTATCAAGTATTGTTATGAATAATAACAATGGATGAAGTTTCTGTTGCTTACTCCTTGAGTGAAATTATAGAAAATGGATGTCTTTTGCAAAATCACAGGCCATATCTTCATTGCAGAAAAGAGACTGGTAAAACATATTCAACCTCTCAGTCATTTGGATTCAATGTAGCAATATATTTGTTTTCCAAAACTCTGCTGGCCATTCAGGATGCTACAACAAATTACCATAGACTGGGTGACTTATAAGCAGCAGAAATTTATTTCCACAAGTCTGGAGACTGGAAGATCTAGAAATCAAGGCACTGGTAAATTTGGTGTCTGTTGAGAGCATACTTCCTGGTTCATAGACAGTGTCTTCTAGCTATGTCCTCACATGGCTGAAGGAGACAAGAGATTTCTCTGGGATCTCTTTCATAAGGGCACTAGTGCCATTCATGAGGGCTCCACACTCTTGACCTAATCATGCCTCAAAAGCCCCACCTCTGAATGCCATCATACCGATGGTTAGGATTTCAACAAATGGATTTTGAGGGGGACACAAACATTCAGTCTATATCATCTCTTGATTACAAAAATGCCACAGAATCTTTTGGCATTATTGTTGGTTGTGCTCAGCAGTCTTCCATCAAAGACAATGAAGTCTCACTACAGTAGCTATCTAGTGTTTTGTCTACCCAGAGAAGCACTCACATTCTGTGAAATGCTCCTTTCTCCACTCCAGCCATGCATTTGAAGGACAATTGCAATGTTCTTACAAAACTCTGTTGCCTGAACACAGTGATTGGTATAGACACGTGCACCTAATCCAAGCTAGGGCAATCAAAATTCTTCCTGGGAATTTCAGTACTTGGCATTAGAAAGAGTAAATATAAATTCCTCTCAGGCACAACTCTGGGAGGTATGAGTATAGAACTGCCAGCTGCCATGCATTTAGCTGTGTGGAAGAAGTTAGTCTGAGAGAATGAAGTCGACACTTAAGAGAAGCAGAGATGGAAGCCAGAAAAAGGAGCAGGAAGGGAGAGAAAGAGAATCTTGCCAGTTAATTAAATCCTTTGTTTCTGTCCTTTGCATGACTTGGTTTCATGAACCACTAAGTCTCTCTTTTTTGCATAAGCAAAATTCCATCTGGGTTTAAGTCACTGACAATCACAAGAATCCTGAGTAATATATATATACATATATATATTATGCTTTTAGCTCCAGATTTGAGTGAAAAATCTAATCGTCTCCAAGTACCTTAAGCTCAAGATAGGGCATTTTCCTCAGTTTTTCAGACCACTTTTTTGAGATATGATTGACATACAAAAAACTGAACATTAAATATCAACATATAAACTTGATAAATTTGGAAAGAAGTGTATACCTGTGAAACTATCATTACAATCTTTGTTATAAACACATCCATCACCTCCAAAGTTTCCTTCCATCCTCTTTATTATTATTATTATTAATTATTATTATTATTATTTTGTGATAAAAAATTTAAACATAAGATCTACCATCTCAGCAGATTTAAAATAAAATTTTAAATTACAGTTTACTTTCAATATTAATCTGTATTAGTTTCAGATGTACGGCAAAGTGCTTAAAAAATCATGTACTTATATCCTAAGAATCCTGAAACACTAATCAGAAAGAATATATGCACCCCTATGTTCATAGCAGCACAGTGTACAATAGCTAAGATCTGGAAACAGCCCAAGTGCCTATCAGTAGATGAGTGGATAAAAAAGCTGTGGGACATATACATCATGGAATAGTACGCAGCTCTAAAGAAGAAGGATCTTTTACCATTTGGGACAGGATGGATGGACCTGGGGAATATTATGCTAAGTGAAATAAGCCAGGAAGAGAAAGACAAATATCACATGATCTCACTTATATGTGGAATCTAAATAACTTAATAAACTGATGAACAGGATAGATTCAATGACATGGAAGCATAGATCAAACTAACGAATGTCAGAGGGATGGAGGAGGGCGGGTAGGTGGAGGGGGAGAGATTAACCAAAGAATTTATATGCATATATGCACAACCCAGGTACACGGACAATGGTGGGGAGAGGGACTGGGGAGGGAGATGGGATGGGGTGGAATGGGTCATAGGGGAGAAAAAGGGACATCTGTGATATTTTAAACAAACAAAAAAATTATAAAAATAAATAAAATAAATAAAAGTAATAGATTGAATATTTTTTTTAAATCATGTACTTTACAGAATGGTGCTCTTGATGCTTCAAGTACAAACCTGACCCCATACATAGTTATTATGATATTACTGACTATATTCCTTATGCTGCAATTGCCATCTCTGTGACTATTCTGTAACTACCAGTTTATAATACTTAATCCCTTCACCTTTTTCACCCAGGCCCCCTCCCCAGTTCCCCTTTGACAGCTGTCAGTCTGTTCTCTTTATCTATGTATCTATTTCTATTTTATTTGTATATTTTGCTCTTTAGATTCCACATGTAGGTGAAATCATACGGCATTTGTCTTTCCCTGACTGATTTATTTCACTTAGCATAATACCCTCTAGGTCCATCCATGCTGTTGCAAAAGGTAAAATTTTATTCTTTTTTATTTCCAAGTAGTATTCCATTGTTTATATGTACCATAGCTTTAAAAAAAATTATAAAAGTTTATTTGAGCCAAACAGAGGATACACCTGGAAGCAAGATCTCAACAGACTGAGATAAATGTTTCTGCCACAGCTTTTTTTTTTTTATCCACTCATCTATTGATGGGCACTTGGGTTGTTTCCATATCTCAGCTATTGTAAATAATGCTGCAATGAACATGAGGTGCATATATTCTTTCGAATTAGTATTTCTCGATTCTTTGCATATATTTCCGGAAGTGGAATTGCTAGGTCATAAGCCAATTCCATTTTTAATTTTTTGAGGAACCTCCGCACTGTTTTCATAGTGGTTGCACCAATCTGCATTCCCACCAAAGGTGCACCAGGGGTCCCTTTTCTCCACATCCTCACCAACACTTGTTGATTTATTGATGATAGACATTCTTAGCAGATTTTTAATTGTACAATACAGTCCTATTAACTATAGGCACAATGTGTACACCAGATTTCCAGAACTTATTCATCTTGCATAATTGAAACTTTAAGCCCACTAAGTAGCAACTCCCCACCTCCTCCTCCAGTAACCATGATTCTACTCTGTGCTTCTATGAGTTTGATTATTTTAGATTTCTCATATAAGTGGTATGTAGTATTTGTTTTTCTGTATCTGGCTTATTTCACTTAGCATAATGTCCTCCAGGTTCATGAGACAGAATATTTTCTATCAGAGGGACTTTTCTCAAGAATGTACATTCTTCATCTTACGGCAATGACCAGTGGAGTAAAAAGAAAAAGAATGGGCTGACTTGGACATGAAAGGGGCTTTACAGATCGCATGGTCAAACCATCATTGTACAGATGGCAAAATGGAGCTCTAGAGAGGGGAAGGGACAATGCTCCTAAAGTCATACAGTAAGTTAGCCACATTGTGAGAACACAATTCCAGTTTTTATGATTTCTTCTAATTCCCTAGTTTTTCACCAGCTCCCAGTCTGAAATTATATAAGTGAAATTGAAATGCATTTTTAAAAACACACCAAACTCTATTTTCTTCATGAAATGCACATGAAACCCTGCCTCCATTCATTCTATCTCTTCAAGTTCATGAATATGTAAAATGTCAATAATTTTTCAAATTATATATCTGCTGGAGTGTTATGGCCATGACATTTAAATTTTTAGTTTTTAGTTTTACAAATTATTTTGGTTTTTGTCCAATTATCAACCTTGATATGAAGGTCTAATAAAGAATCAGGTTTCTATTCACTGCTATATTTGGTCTTTAATAAATGATGTGACCAGTTTTCATTTTGATAATTGTATCCTCAAAACTTTCACAAACTGATGAGATTGTTATTGCTGTGACATTATCCTGCAGCTGTTGTAAAAATAGAACATGTATTTTATATTTTTTTAAAAATTTATTGTATTTATTGGGGTGATGCTGGTTAATAAAATTATATAGGCTTCAAGCATACAACTAATACTTCATCTGTATATTGTACTGTGTGTTCACCACCCAAAGTCAAATTTCCTTCAGTCACCACTTATCCCCCCTTTACCCTCTTCTACCACCCCACCCCCTTTCCCTCTGCTAAGCACCATACTGTTGTCTGGGTCTATGGCTTTTTTTCTTAATCTCTTCACTTTTTCCACCGGCCCCTCAACCCTCACTCCCCTCCGACAACTGTCAGTCTATTCTCTGTATCTATGAGTCTATTATTATTTTGTTTATTAGCTTATTTTTGTTCACTAGATTCCACATGAGTGAAATCACATGGTATTTGTCTTTCTCTGACTGTCTTATTTCACTTAGCATAATACTCTCCAGGTCCATCCATGCTGTCAGAAAAGGTGAGATTTCTTTTTTTGTGGTTGAGTAGTATTTCCTTGTGTAAATGTGCCACAATTTTTCATCCTCTTTTCTTCTGATGGGCAGTTGGGCTGCTGGCAAATCTTGAAAAATTTTCTAACACATTTTATATTGTGCTAAAAAATGATGGGAACAATAAAACTATTTTAAAATATATTCTTAATCTTAAAGCAGGATATTCTAATATTCTAATCATGTGCCCAGTCCTTCCTAACAATTTGATTTGACTTATGTAGAGTTTATGTCTCATGATATTATCACTATATTCTCAGGTACCCTCAGTACGGAACCTCAAAAGTCTTTTTTTTTTTTTTTAACTCTTCCCTCTTCATTTGTTTACAATATTCACTAACCAATTAATCAGCAAAACCTGAACATGCTACCCTCAAGTTCATCTCTTAAATTCAACATTGCATCCCCCATTGCTACTTCTTAAGTTCAATCCCCCTCATTTTTTTTCCCCCCTTGGGCGCAAGTCTTCATGATGTCCTTTTCAAAATGCAATAAAGTAGAAGAAAAACACAACAGCAATTGAATAGCCACCCCATCTTCTCGAGAAAGCCTATAGTTTTATGTTTGGAGAAAGTATATTGTAAATTATGTGAAGGTGACTCCAATTCCAACAGTATTAATGCAAGAACAGAAAGTTCCAGTTGCACAGAAGTCTTTGCAGGGTTTCTTGAATCGTTCTACTTCTTTGCCCTGTATACATGTGATGATCAGGTCAGCAAGGGAGTGTGGTCCTCCACTTGGAATTCTTGAAAGCAGAAACCGCAGGGAACCCTAAGCAATTCTAGAATAAATAAAAATTTCAAAATAAAGTTGTCAAAACGGGAGGCTCCTCAATGGAGAATAAATGCTTAGCGCTCTGTGGAGGCATCATTAAAGGTCTATTTGAAATTTTATAGCAAACAGACATTGTCTTTGTAATTACAAAAAATATTAACAATAGTGATTTTAAATATAAAAAGAACTTTAAAGAGCCAAAAAACTGCTTAGGAGAGCTGGCTGGGCACCAGGTGGCAGGGTTGTTTCAACTTCTGCTTCTCTGACAGATTGGTGCACTAGGGCTCACAGGCATGCTGGCCTCACACTGGCAGAATGCCAGAAAGAATATATTTTTTAAAAAAAGGCTTCAATCAACATATAGCGTGATGTAACCAGTGGCTACATCTGGGTGTGAGGTTACCACAGATTTGTTTTTTTAAATCTTCTTTATGCTTTTATGCACATTTTAATTGATTCCATGATGAACTTGTAGTACTTGTGAAATAGAGAAAAGAAAAGCATTTCATCTTTTAAAAGAAAAAATTTAAAAAGATGTCAAATTTGGCCTCCACAAGCAGGAGGCTGCCCCAAACTCAGATTTTAGAAGGCTTCCATTTCATTGCCCTGCCCACTAGAGCCCCAAGGAAACGCTTTCAGCTAACACCGGGACAATAAAGTTTGGATTCAAACTTAACCAATGCCAGTAGGTTGAGTCACCTCTGCTTCAGTTTACTAAAAATTACCCAGGTATTAGCTAAGGACTTTGGAATTATTGTTTTGAAGCCTTAGTAGGTTCATAACTACAGTCTGTGTACATCTCTATAGACACATACTTTAAAAAGAAAATCTAGAAAAATATTTTCATCAGACACTTTTCTCTTACCCATCTTCCCAAGCTCCTGTTCTCTGCTTTATAATTGCTGCTATTTTCATAAGCATTGCTGATCAAAATGGTTTTGTTCTGCTAACATAAACCAATGAGTAAATGAAAGATGCAGCTCTATGTGACTGAAGCAGGAGGCAGAAAGGCCAGGCAGTGCTCATGCTGCCAGATGAGTGTGATCATCCCTTGTGCCACTTGGTTTCCAGGACCTACATGTACATCTCACCTTTGGGTTAAGGTTTTGTTGTTAGTGCCTCCCCACCATGCACATGTGTATACACCTACCACACACAGACATGCACATGTGTATACACATGTGAATACATATACATCTAGGTCTGGAAAGGAAGCTCATGAGGTAGCTCTGGCCCTCTGTATTTTACCTTTAACTAGACACCTCTTTCTTTACTCAAGCCATGCTGCCAGATCATCCCAGTGCTGCTTGGTCAACATTCGCCATCCTGTTGAGCTTCTGCTCTCTTAACACTCCTTCATCACCACTACCAACTCCTGACTCTGTACCTATTCTGTATATATTTCAGTCAGAGCTCCTTTGGATGCAAGAAACAGAGACCCACTGAAGCTGGTTCAATAACAAGATGTGTAAAAAAGCAGGCGGGTAGGACACAGGTTATTGTAAGGAAACCAAGCTCTCATGGCTCTCCCAAGAAAGTCACCACAATGGGACCTGGAACAAGAAGCAAAGCAGCTACAATTTCTGGCTCTCCCTCCAGAAGCCCACGATCTCTCTTGGTATCTTTGCTCCTCACTGCATATCTGCTTCCTTCTCTTTCTTTTGACTAGTTTCCTAACTTTAGATGTCCCCTCACATTTAATCCAGCTTCCCAATGTCATATTCCAGAGAAAGGAATATGATTGCTCAAGTTTATCTTCTTAAGTCAGGCCACAGAAGTCCTACATAAGTCACTAACATACCTCAAAAGGGGCCATCATTGGTCAAATGCCCACCAATCTTGCTGCAATCAGACAAGACTGGGAAGGGTGGTGTCTCACAGACATTTAGGGTCACAGGAGTGATGTGTGGGGCAGATTTCCTATGGATGGGTAGGCAAATTATTAGTATTTCTGGTACAGCAGGCCTGGAAACTATAGTCTGATGAAAACCTAGATAGACTGAAGAGTTCTGCCCACCTACAAAGTCTTGCAAATTCTACGTAATATTTATATGCCCCATCTATCTTCAGAGACTTCCAGTATTAACAGGTCCTTAGGTCCATCAGGCCCACTGATACCTGTCCTAACCCTTGCTCACTGGTCTCTACTGCTTCTATTTAAGTCCCTTTGTTGAAACAAAATGTGGTATATTCATACAATAAAATATCATTCAGCCATACAAAGAAATAAAGTACTAATTCATACTATAAATTGGAGGAACCTTGAAAACATTATGCTAAGGAAAAGAAGCTAGTCACAAAAGACCACTTACTATATGATTCTATTCATATGAAAATACAGAATAGAGACATCTATAGAGACAAAAAGATTAGTAGTTGCTTAAGGCTGGTAGTGAGGGTAGGGAATAGGGAGTAGGGAGTGGGGAAATGATAGCTAAAGGGTACAGGGGTTTTTTTGAGGTCATAAAAATTCTAAAATTAACTGTAGTGATAGTTACACATATCTGTGAATATACTAAAATTCACACCTCTTAAAAACTCAAAGTGGCAGAGCTACAAAAAGAATTTTTATCAGACTCATGGGAAATTGTTCAAGCGAAGGAAAAATATTAGACACTCTAACTTCCAATTAATTTTTCCTTGTCATGAGATGAGTCATGAAATACACAGACATATAAATCCCAGTAAAAGATAGTCAAGGTAGTAAAATTCTATGCCAGAGCAGATGGCTCTCCCACACTAGTTTTAAGAATGAAAGCATGAGGGGATATATGCATGGACGATGGCATTAGACTGCCAAGGAGATGTGAGAGTTTAGGAGAACACTGGCTTTTGCTTGCAAGAAGTGTTACGTTTAGATGTGGCACAGGTGGTGGACAGGAACGCAGAACCTATTTTGGAAAGTGGATAGTGGCCCAACTTGTTTGACTGACTAACAAGTGATTTTCCATATCATAGCTGCATTTGTAGAACTTTAAGATATTATCTCAAAGTATTTTAAAGGTAAGCAGAGAACTGCTGTGTTTCTAAAACTAATAGCATAAAAGAAATATAGGGAAGAGATTAACAAAGAACCTATATGCATATATGCACAGCCCATGGACACAGAGTATGGTGAAGGCATGGGGTGGGGTGGGGGCTAGGTAGAGGGGGTGAGGGGGTGGGAATGGGGGACATGTGTAATACTGTCAACAATAAAAAAACATATCCTCGGGTGAGGATTTAAAAATGTATATCTCATTAAAAAAAAAAAAAAAGAAATATAGGGAAAGACCAGTGCAGATGAGGTGTATTATGTAGGAAAGAACCAACCATAGGACAAACATTTTTAAGTTTGATCCCCAAAGAGGTGAAATTATATTACTCTGCACTCAATTTAAACGTTCAGTATCTCTGTTAATTTTTAAATGTATTTAACTATTATTGGAGTAGAGAGGGCCTGGTCTCCCCCAGTTGCTAGTGGGAGTGAATTTCTTGCGATATCCCCAAAAAAGGAATTTTCTGAGATTTTCACAGGAGGATGAGATATGGTAGAAAGCTTTATTTCCATGGAATTACATTCCAGAGTTCCATTTCCCTTAGTCCAGTCATAGAAGTGTAGCTGGGCCTTCAGTAAAGCTAAAATCAGAGCCAGTGCCCAGAGTTTCCTTCCATGTTGGAGCCAGGTCCAGTCCAGCATCAGGCTAGCTTAGCTTATGTTTCCCACTGCAGTCTATTAGTCCATTGCATGTGGGGTCTACATGACCATGGGACATAGGGGTGAATGCAAGGAAGCAGGAGCAAAGGAGCCCCACAAGCCAAGAGTCAAGTGTAACAAGAAAGAGAATTTCTTTGTTTAGGGGATTATGCATTCCTAAATTTTCCTGGACTTGCAGTGGTCACGCCCATTCTGGCCAACCATCTCTGTCCCCAGGTTTGACTGACAGGCACCTTCCCTAGTCACCCCAACTTTAATGGGCATGTGTCTATCTTCCCTTTGTTGGATCCCTTCCCCCAGTGTTTTTCAGGGACTAGGCTGGTGGTTCCCTGGGGAGTTCAAAGTTGCAGCTTCCTGATGAAGCTGCCTAAATGACATGCCTATAATGTTTGGCCTTCTCTTTGCTCTTTTCCTATTATTAATAACTAGGTATCATAACCATTAAATATTTTAACAAATTATAACCTATTGCTAGCATATCAACATGGGCTCAAGGACAGTTATGTGAATAGCAGAAAGCAAAAGGTGGTTTTCACGATTAGTTGGTGCTAAATATAAATGACCAAAATGTGATTTGTAGGCTGACTTAGCCTTTATTTCTGAATTTTAAAATAGAGTAATTAAATCTCTTTAATTGGCACTAAAAAGTACAGCATATGACAAGATAAAGCAATACATTTATATTTTGTATAAAATATGATATATATCACAAAAAATTTAAAAATAACAGTGAGGTGTTTTCTTTAGAAGATTCCCCATGAAACCCACTGTATGTTAGGAATGAAGTTTCATGATCCCCATGTCATGTGTAGTGTTTTTGTTGTTGAATTTATTGGGGTTACATTAGTTAATAAAATTATATAGGTTTCAAGCATATAATTCTATCATATATCATTGGTATATTGTATTATGTCCGCCATCCAAAGTCTAGCCTCCTTCTGTCACCATTTATCCTCTGTTTACTTTCTTCTACCTCCCTCAGCCCCCTTTCAGGCGTAGTATTAAGTTTGTTCCTTAATTTGCTTTTTCCTGCCTGGTGATATGAAATCTTTTTAACAAAGTTCTGTGTAGTGAAAGAAAGAATACTAACTGCATGTTTGGCAGCATTTGGAAACTTTTAGAACAAACTGCTTCAAAACTCATGAGTTATTTGATATTCTACAGCTCTTTCCCTCTAATTTTTAGAAATAGGGCTGGGATGGGCCATCTTCACTTTGAAGTATTCTGGCTTCTTGCTTGCTTGATGCAGACACAGTTTGAAGACATAAATCTCTGCTTCTGATGTCAAAGTTTCTGCCACAAGCTCATAGGAAATGGAGTATACACATTTAATACATAAGATATAATACATAATAATATCACAAACATATGTAACTGAAAGGAGTACCACTGCCCACTCTCTCACCTCTCCACCCCAGAGATGTTGTTAGCACAGGAGGATTAGTAAATCCTCCCTAGCTTCCCTTTACAGAGATTGCAGAATGTAGCCCTGCCCTGCAATTTGACTTAGCCTCTGAAATAAAGGAAAAAAACCCTTCATTTCAGGCTTCTGCCAGTCCTTGGGGTAGATGGCTCTGTGATAGGTTTACTTTTTATGGCTGCAGAGCACCCATCCCATCTGCCCAGGGCACAGTTGGAAAGAAGAAACAAAACACTGGCACTTGCTTTGCATAACAGTATAACTTGACAGAGCCAGGGGGGTAGGTTTGTGAACCTTTGGAAAATGTTTCTCTTCCTCAGTCTGAATTAGACTGGATCACACTTGATAATTAATCGGGACCTCTGGGAGACCTGTTGATCCAGGAGGATCAGATCATCTGCTAAGGGGAGAGGCTCTTGAGTCAGCATGCCTAGATTCACAACTACCACATGTACTGCATGATGACATTTCAGTCAACAATGGACCACATATATAACTGTGGTCCTGTAAAATTATAATGGACCTGAAAATTTTCTATCACCTAGTGATGTTGCAGCTGTGTAAGGTACAACACATTCCTCAGGTGGTTGTGGTGATGATGGTGTAAACAGACTTACTGCACTTCCAGTCATATAAAAGTATAGCATATACAATTATGTACGGTACATAATACATGATAATGATAAACAATGACTATGTTACTGGTTTATGTATTTACCATACTATTCTTTTTTGAAGTTTAAAAGGTTTATTGAAGAGTAACATCTGTGAATGAAAAGTGGAAGAAGTAGGATTGGGCAGGGAGAGCCATTAGACCACGATGCAGAGTTGGCAAAGTCTCTGTCAGCCCAATAGGTAGTTATGGAGCAAAGATTATCTGTTAGAGACTTCCACTGTGTGGACATGGTCAAACCTCTGTACCACTATTTTTATCCATCTTCATTGCTTTGGGGCCATCCAAAAAAGAGTATGATTTTATATGGTTTTTTTTAAAAAAAGTTATATATATATATATATATTGTCGACAGTATTACAGATGTCCCTCATTCTTTCCCTTTGCCCCCCTTTGCCCACCTCTCCCTCCCCCCAGGCCTTCACCACACTACTGTCTGTGGGCTCTTCCTATATGCATATATGTTCTTTGCTTTCTCTCTTCTGCCCCCCCCCATCTGAGATATGTCAATCTGTTCCATGTCTCCATGCCTCTGGACTTATTTTGTTGGTCAATTTATTTTTTTTTCTTTTTAGTGCTATTTTAGCATATATTCTTTTTACTTATAAAAACTTTTCTGTAAAACAGTATGCCATGTTTACACAGGCACCAGCCTCATATATCTCATGTTTACCACATCTCTCAATTGAATCATTTTCTTTTGTGCTTGCCATATAGTAAGTGCTCAAAGTTTGCTATTATGGGGTGGGATTTCCTTAAAGGAAGGTAATAATTCCCACCTTGAAAATGGAGGTCTTGTTTAGAAAGGAAGACCCAATGTGGAGGTTTTGTTTTGAAAGGAAGACCACAGCTTTGATAGGGGAGAACAAGGCTAGGAACTGGGATGTGTTCCTGTATAGGGGTTAATTCTCTCATGCTTTTCTGTTGTTTGTCACAAAGTCAAAAGTCACTTTTAGTATACAGTTTGGCATCCTCTCTCCCTCGTTGTAATTCTCTCTAGTTAACTTTATCTTCAGCCCTCTAATAAAGTCAGATACTCCTACGGAACTCTGTGGGATGGAATTTGTAAGGATGACAAGAAGAGAGCCTATTCCACAGTCAGCTTGGAGCTGAGACCCAGGCAGAGGAGCAATAGCATACCAGAAAGAGCCATTGTTCAGGAGCTCCACATGGTGACAAATTTGGTAGTGAGCAGTGACCTACACAGAAGAATTGCTGAGAGTGGTCAGGAGAGATCTAAGCCCAGAGAAATGGCTGCCCAATGGATATTTAACTGAGGAGTAAATGTGGGGGGACAAAACCTTCTTCCTCAGAATTTTAGAAAAAAGTGACCCTTGGGATGACAGATTTGGCTAAGGCTTAGGTCATAGATGATAAAATTATAAGATAACATATACAATCCATACCAGCAGATTGAATCAGATGAATAGCTTTACTCTATTTCCTTACTGTTAAAAAGCACATTTTCACATTCCATTATTTCTGAAATCAGAATGTATTATTATAATATTGGTGGTGATAATGATAGTGATAATAACTAATATTTATATACAACATATATGCCAGGTGTTATTCTAAGTGCTTTGTCTGATTAACTTATTTATAACCCTATGAATTAGGTACAGTTATTATCCGCTCTTTGAAAGTTGAGGAAACTGAGACACAAAAAGATTAAGTAAATTCTCCAAGATGTCTCTCTCTCTCTCTCTCTCTCTCACACACACACACACACACACACACACACACACACACACACACACACACAACTGTTAAGTGGCAGAGGTATGCAGAGTCATGACCCTAACTATGACACTGTCAAACAATTTACCAAAACCATGGTATTATAGTCTTTCTCAAAAGCTATTTCTAAACCAGTGATGATTTTTAAGATACCTAATGGTATCTTAGAATTGAAGAAATTCAAGTGGTGGTTAAATCGTACCAACAGTCTTATTCCAGTCCTGCCTTCATGCATTGGAAGACCTCAAGGGACAGTATAGGGCAGTGGCAAAATACACAGGCACTACCTGCATTTGAGTCTCAGCTATGCCACTTACAAACTGAGTGAGCTTGGGAGAGTTTTTAAATCACTCTGATCCTCAGTTTCCTATAAAATGAGGATGATCATAATATTTTCTACCTCACAGAGCTGCTGCAATAATAAAAAAAGATAATTCATTTGAAGTTACTTGAACACAGCAAGTGCTCAGTGAATGAAGACCACTTTCATCTTTCATTCGACTTCCTGGTGTGCTCATATGAGCAGCCTTCCCCTTAGTGTTCACTGAAGGGGGTGGTTCTTATGCAGTGAAAATGAGCATCTTTAGATAGTGCCACCCTTCAGGCAGCTCAGGCTTTCTAGATTCTTTTCAGTGCTTTAGAGTACAGTGTAAAAGGCTCACCGCAAAAGCTTCCATGCGCCTGGAGAATCACCGCAACCACAAACAAGGCACAACTTCATCCCAGATGGGAATATGTAACATTTGCTAACTTAAACTTCAAAACAACTCCTTTAGATTTCTATTTCATGTCATTCAACTTTTTTGAATGTGAGAAGCTCCAAAGGACTTTGTTAGGAAAGACAAACACTGAAGCAAACAAAAAGCAGATGCTGCCATCTTGAAACAACAGATGGCCATGTGCCAAGTAATAAACTGGAAATTAATTATTCAAGTACTGAAACGACATGAAATTAAGAAGTGAAAGAGATATTGGAAGTAAGCCTGTGATAATCAGACAAATCCCCTTTTCTTAAATTTAAACTTATTTCTTTTGTTCTCTTGGTGGAAAAGAAGGCAAGCATTTAATTCTCCCCTAGGTAAAAAACTTATTTATGGGTTATTAGCTTGGAATCAATGAATTTCAAGAAGGAGTTTGAGGATAAAACTGTGATCGAGAAGGGAGAGAAAACTGTGCCAGATGACCTGAGTGGTAGGAGATCTCTGTGGAGGAAGGGGAAATAGAATCTGAGGTTGCACTGTTGTTGTGTTTTCTTTTATAGGAGATATCTTGAAATTGACCTGTGGATTATGGTAACTAAGTACAGGTTTGGCACCAAGCTCCCTGAGACAATTTTGTTCCGTTATGCTACAAGTGTTGGTTAGGATGTGATTCTCTAGTTTCTATTTTTACTTTTGATCTGTTCCTCTGGAAATGTACATGGATCTTTTGTTTGAAGATTTCAGATTCTCTTCCTCAGCATGTGTCCCTAGGGGCAAGACAAAAACCACACCTCAACCACTATACTCTTGCCCCTAGTAGCAAACTCATGACTCTATCATTATAAGCACACTGCTTCAACCAGCTAACCAGGTACAACTAAGCCAACCAAGTCATTGACAAAATTGCTCTCCCTAAGAGCGTCAAACAGGATTTTTTGCTATATATAATAACCAAATTCTGGGCTCTCATCACAGTATTCAGCAAAATTTTGCTCTGGCTCAGAGTTTCTGAAAATGAAATTGGTCATCTCTGAAAAGTAGAGTGTCTGTCAGGGCCATCTCTTGGCATCATGCCCAACCAATGTATAGTTTCCAGATAAAACTATGGTGCTCATTTGGGTTTCAGAAGTTCACAGATCTGATTCTTTGAGGAAGGAGCAGGTATGAAAAACATTTGGGGGAAATGTGTGGGTGGGTAACAAATAATTATAAACCAGCTGGTAGACATTTGATGAACTATTGTTCTAGGTGGGTTAAATCCTTAGAGGCTAAGTCACCACCTCTGATCTTTTCTGGAAGTAGGTGGGAAGGAGATAAACAGTAGATAAAATGAGTGGCAGAGGCAGAGTTTAGGTAAAAAAACAAGAGCAGTTAGAAACACTAAGAGCTGGGTAATGCTTGTGACAGACAGTGGGGAAAACAGGAATAACAATGATCAAGAGACATGCAGGAGAAGCAGCTGCTTAGACTTAGATCTTGCCATGACATCCCATAACTAGGCAAGTTAATTAACCTCTCTGGTCTTCACTTTCCTAATCTATAAAATGGGGATAATAACAGGACAGCTACCTTATGGAGTTATTATAAACTTAAATGTGTTATATAGAAAATTATTCCAACACAGCTAAGCACATGATAAGTGCTATATATTATAGCTTCTGAGTTCTAAATGTTTCTAGAATGTTCAGCCAACGTTGGCTCCTATGCCAGTTTAGTGAGCAGCCATTAAAGACAGAGCAATTCAAAGGCGGGTGAGGGGAAAGCTTCTGTGAGTAAGGCTTCCAAATTCAGGTCACTGATTACCACCCACAAAGTCTTGTTCTTCTACACACCCACATTTTGGGGGCTGGGGAGTGTTTCCACATGGAAATTAAAGATTAAAATTGCTTATTTCTGGAAAAGCAAAAATAAACAATATGGAGATACAATTGGGGCCGTCCCCACCTACTTCCTTGGAAGCTGGCATTGGCCCTTTGAGCATTGCGGGGTCATCTGGGCCTGGTTCTGTCACACACCTACTCTTTTCTATTCCACCATGTAACAAAGAACCAAGTCACCGTTCTTTGGTTACTGATCACTTTGATGAGTGCAACCATTCATTTCCTAGTAACCGTTTCCTTCCTCATTACTAAGCCCTACCAACCGAAGGCCTCTGAGCTCTTCCACTCTGACTCAGAACAAGAAGCCTATACGGCAAGCCCAACGCCATGAATCAGAGCTTTTCCAGTGTTTATTAATAGGAAGGGAAGAATGCAGGTATGGCAACAGTAATCACAATACAGTATCTATGGCTTTGGAAACCTCTCAAACCAATTTCTAGTCACTCGTCATCTAAAGATTGTTCCTGAGGGGTAAAACACCTTGATGTGAAGGTGGAAACAATGACACAGAGGATGCAAAGGGTTCTCTATCCCACCTTATCCTATGCCCCACTCAGTACCGTGGACCACATGTGCTTCATCCCTCCAGATGGGGAAGAAAGAATTTGACACCAAATTCACATTAAGGTATTAATAGTCATGGGTGTGACCCCTTTTGGTAGTATTTACAATTAGAAGGGAATCACAGCTAGGGTAAAAAAATCTCTAGTGGTAGACACCCAAGCCTTGTGAATGAGATGAGCTAGTTTGGATGAGACCTTTCTTAGTTATCCCAATTAAACCGTTTTCCTCACCCTGGTTATTCTCTAACCAACTACTTCTTTCCGTTTTCTTCATAACCCTTATTCCTATCTGAAATCGTCTTGTTAATTTACATCTTTATTTGACAACTGCCTGTCTACCTTCTCAAGAATGTAATATAGCCCTGGCTGGTGGCTCAGTTGGTTGGAGCATCATTCTGTGCATCAGAAGGTTTTGGGTTTGATCCTCAGTCAGGGCAAGCAAGGGAGGCAACTGATCGATGTTTCTCTCTCACATTGATGTTTCTCTCTCCCTTTCTCTTTCTCTAAAAAAAAAAATCAATAAAAATATATCCTTGGGTGAGGATTTAAAAAAAAAAATAATGTAATATACACGAGGACAGGGACTTTGTTTGGTTTGTTCACTCCTGTATCCAGAACAGTGTCAGCCGCATAGTAGGTGCTCAATAAATGTTTGTGACATGAAGAAAAGAATAATGAACTGAATTAATTTTTAAGAAAGTTCTGAAAATAAATTGTTCACTTCCCCATAGGCTTTGATCATTTAGACCCCACATATTTTTTATGGGTCAAACAAGACTACGCTCTGTTTTCCCTGTACACTAAATAGCATAGGGCTGTGGCACTGATGACGAGTGCCAGTTATGTCATCACTGTCATCACTCAAGGGACTTTCGGCAAGAGGTAAGTGAGGGTATGGGCTGCCAGAGGCTGGAATGCTCTCCTGGATATGTACACATTAGCTTGGGGCCGGAAGGGAATACTTTGCTTCTAACATAATTGAAATGCTGAAGAGGAGTTTGAAAGATGAAGATAACAGGTCTCCACACGACAACCCCACGGCTCTGAAAGTTCAAAGGTTTCCACTTCGTTAGATGTACATCTTCTAATGATCCTCTGCTCTCTATGGCCTTTGCCTACAATAATCTTCACAACAGCAATGAGGTGTGTAGGTGGCAAGTATTATTAGGCCCATGTGCAGGTGGAGAAAGTGAAGCACAGCCAAAGCGGGGTGAAGTGAATAAATTACCTGGCCTATTGTGTACTCCATTTAAGTTGCCACTCATTGAGTGCTTACTTTGTATCAGGCCTAACTCTTGAGCCATATTAACCAATAGCCCATATTATTTCTCCCATTCAGACATGCCTGGGCTTGCTTAGTTCAGGATGGAGAGAAGCTTCTCTGGTAGCCTAAAAGCTTGCACTTGAGCATACAACCACAAATAAAGTTTGGGCCTCCAGAACTTCTGAGATGACATCCAGTGCTTAACAGTGGTGGATTTTCTGTGTAGAATAAAAGGAAGCTTCTGATTGGTTCATGATCACAAGGCTTATTCTGGGGCCTGGCACTGTGCTTCCCCTGCATTATCTCTGTGAGTTTTCACAACACTTGAGGTAGGAAGTATCTTTATCCCCCTTTTATAGATGAAGAAACTGAAGCTCACTGACTTGCTTGAGGTCACAAAACTAGTAAGTGCAGAGACTCTTGAACATGAATCACCTAGGACAGTCTGATTTCAGAGGCAATCTTAAGGCATCTGTGTTTCCAGCCAAAGACATGTCAACTACTATACTACAGCACTTGGGTAGAGCATTTGGAATCTGTCATCCTACACAAACCAGAAAGCTCATTCAGCTAGAGCCCCACACAATTACCATTGGCATCAACAGCCATATCAACAGCACAAGCACTCAGTAAATGAGGAGTGAATGCATAAATAATGTTGGTAATGAAGCCATTTAATCTTCCAGAAAATGTGACCACATGTTTAGAGTCTTCTGTTCGGAAGCAACATTTTAGAAAGATTTCTATTCAATAACACTATAATTTGTAAGTTCCTCCCTACATAAAGGGCTGGCCTTCAGCTATATGGAAAATGGGCTTCTCTAAAAAGAGTTTTTCCCTGTTGGTTCTGGATAGCTGGGCTTACTTGCTTCCACTGTCCTTTCATACACAGTGACTAGGCAGTAGTAAGTTGCAGTCATGATGAGCATAGGCTCTGAAGTCAGACTGCCTGGGTTCTAATCTTGGTTCTACCAGTTGTTAACACTATATCATCTTTGTGCACCTCCACTTCCTCATCTGTTGCATGGATTCAACGACTTATTATTGGCAAAGCACTTAAAACAGAACCTGGCATGTAGTAAACACTACGTAGGTTATTATGCTGCTTCAAATAAGAAATCACCCTGTGAGGAAAAAACTGGCTTGTGAATAGTCCATCAAATAAACAAAATAAAAGCAGCAAGTTGAAGGTTAAATCTGCAAGTTAAAACTTCTGTGCACCAAGTATTTCTCTTTCCTCTTTTCACTGTTTATTGTTGAATTCTAGAGTACTCAGATTGTGGCCCACCAGAAGCCACACTCCATGACCACCAAAACTCAGAATTGCCCACCTCTGTCTTCTAGTAACTTTGCGTAGGTGACTAAGCGCTCACTTCCTAATTCCCCCATACTTTTCTAAAACTAAGAGGAGCCTGAACCACAACAATGGGTAAGTATATATTGGGTGGCCCCCTCTCCTTCCTTCAGCAGCTCTCTTCTCCAATTCTCCCAGGCACTCAGTGCCCTTAAACTGACTCTGGCTGGGCAGGGTTCCCTGTCAAGAGATATCTCTTAAACTACTGGCATAGAGCTCCAGACATTCCCCAAATAGGATTCCCATTGTGCAAATCCTACATCCTCAGTGGCTAGATTCAAAAAGCCTTATCCCTCATTCACAAGACAAATAAGCTCCACCAAAAATAGCTTCCTAGTCTTTGTTAGTGATCTGCAAGGCTGACACAAGACAATTTTGTAATTACTAAATTATTTTTTTCTATCCCCCTCAAGATGTCCTCCTTCCTCTTGTCAGGCCACCCTTGATAGCTTTGATCTCTATTTTTTCAAAGTCAACCATAGCAAATAACATGGTAGGGACATTTGAATAAAAGGTCTTTAACATTTCTATTTATGTTCTCAGTGGTGAAATATTTGATGCCTTTATAGCTTTTCAATTTCTGAGATAATCTGTTGATACTTTCCCTCTTAAAGTTAAGAGATTTGTAAACTTTATACTAGAAAGCTCCAAAAGATTAAGAAAAAGGGCATGTTTGTCTTTTTCTTGATTCAGAAGAACACATTTTGTCAGTAAAATATAATATCAACTCATGCATGTGGAGAATTTTTATGGAACATTTATCTATCCTTATGAAATGTTAGAATTCATGCAAATAAAAGTATATGGCACATGATTTTATTATTGAATTGATGGAATTTCCTTCCTGATATCCGAGTTCTGTTAACAAACACTTTTTACTTCACTGGGTAATCCTTTACTTAAGCTTATTTCCACTCTTCTGTTACTCTCCACTCCTTATCCATCCCACCTCTACCATCAGTTGCTCATCCTTATTTACTGTAGAAATAAACAAACACAACATGTTACACATTGAATTGTATCCCTCAAAATTCACACGTTGAAGTCCTAACCCCTAGTACTCAGGCTATGATTGTATTTGGAGATAAGGTCTTCATAGGAGTAATTAAGTTACAAGAGGTCATTAGAGTGGGTCCTAATCCAATATGACTGATATCCTTATAAGAGGAGATAGAACACAGATGCATACAGATAGAAAACTATGTGGAGACACAGAGAGAAAGATAGTCATCTATAAGCCAAGAAGAGAAGCCTCAGAAGAAATCAACTCTGCATTCACCTAGATTCTGGACTTACAGTCTCCAGAACTGTTAGACAATAAATTCTGTTGTTTAAGCCACCCAGTTTGTGGTACTTTTTAAAATAGCAGCCCTAGCAAACTAATACACAACATATATGGTCAATTAATATTGGTTATTTTACAGGTAAGGTGGTCAAATATCCAAGTTTTTAATAACCTATATATGCCAATGGGCCAAGTATCCTGGGGCAAGGCTTCAACAGGACAGATATATTCCAGGGCCCAGGGTCACAGATGCCAAATAACTGGCCGGATTAACCAACTGTGATTACAGAGCTCAGCATTTTGTCCTTAATAGCCTGGCACTCTGGCCTAAGGACAGTCTGTGCTGCAGTTCACTTAGTTTACGGGGAACAAAAAAGATCTCACTCTGGAACCATAACAGAGAAGGAAAAGGTCCTGGACTGAGAAACCTAGCTTCTTAATCTTGCTCTCAAAGACTTGAGCAAATTATATAACCCCTCAGGGCCTCTTTTTCTTTATCTGTAAAATAAGTGGGTTTTATCCCCTTCCTGCTAAGGCAGGGTTTTTCAAGATGGGATCAGCATGAACCAGCTGCAGCACAATCATCTGGGATACTTGTTACCAATAAATCCTGGGCCCTAGCCCGGACCCACTGAATTAGAATCTCCTGTGTTGGGGTCTTGAAACTTGCATTTTAACAAATTCCATAGTTACAAGGTCTCTTTCACCTCAACATTTCATGAGTCTGTGACCTGTTATACACTTTGCCTTACCCCTATCATCTGTTTAGAAATAGGAACAGACTGAGATCTCAGAATGGAGGGGTGTGGAGGGTGGGGGAAGAGATTAAACAAAGAACATATATGCATATATGCATAGCCCATGGACACAGACAACAATGTGGTGAAGGCCTGAGGTGGGGACTAGATGGAGGGAGCAAAGGGGTGAAAAATAGGGGACATCTGTAATAGTGTCAACAATAAAAAAAAGAAATAGGATCACTTTCTCACCTGGTTCCCTTGTTACTCTTAGCTTCTGGTTTGATCCTTAGTGCAGCTGGTGATGTCCCCCAGTGCCTTCTAGCTATAGAAGCCATATTTCTTCTTCCAGTAAAGGATGGCCCGTAGCAAAGGGAAAAGCAAAAATAATGGTTTGGTGGGAAATAATTTTGAAACTGCTAGCTTACCATAAACTCTTGATATTGTGTAGCTTTTAATTTTCCAGAACTTGTTTGCCCCTCATGAACACAATCTGTAGGTAGCCTCATTAAAAATTTCCTTGAACTGGTTCCTTTGACCAAAAAAAAAAACAACAGAGAGAAGGGTAGGTTCGCTAATCATTTGAGTTCTACCCAATATCGCATAATAATCTTGCATATCAGTATTTTGGCCTTTCCTGCTAAAGGTCTTTCCTTGGGTTTGCAAACAGGAGTTTGAGAAGAGTCCTGGTACTGACTGAGCTTTCTTGGTAATGTCACAAAATTTCCAACCACAAAGTGAATCTCCATTTGAGTCAGAGCAATTAGAAGAAGACTAATGGCTGTGGGCAAAAGTACTGAAATATTTTATTGAGGAAGCAAATAGGTAATTCGAATGAGAAAATGTCTCTTTACAATGGTGAGGCATATCTGCTACCTTTTAACAGGGAAATGCTCAAAAGATATTCTTAAGGAAGAGGAGAAAATAAAAGTATTAAAGACCCCCTCTCACAGGCTATAGGGAATGACATTGAAGGGCCCTTCTGTAACATTTGTTTTTCACAATCTTTCTAAAACTCAAAGTTTAAACTTTGATTTCCAGGTGATATGGCACTGCCTACATTCCAGTGCCTGGTTTGGTGCCTCAGAGAAACAAGCTTATTTCAACCAGTACATGATCCTCTTGATCAAATACAAAAGTAAGTTCACAAACACACGTGATCTTGGGCTCAGTATAAAAACGTACTATAGAGTTAGTAAGAAAAGGCATTTTTACAAAGCTGAGTGGTGGTTTAGAAGTCAAAATAGCTAAAGCCTCTAAATGTTCAAATGGTTCTTTTCACTTGAGAATACATTGGTGCTGGTAGCTTTTTATTTCCTGAGAATTGGCAGCCAATGAAGATTTCCTTGTATTAAGATCATGCTTTTTGGAACAGGCTGGTGAATCTCAGAGGGAAGGTGGGGCTGGGGATGGTGGGTGGGGAGAGATTAACCAAAGAATTTATATGCATATATGCATAAGCCATGGACACAGACAATTGTGTGATGAAGGCCTGGAGGGGGCAGGGTGAGGGGTGGAGGGGATCAATGGGGGAAAAAGGGGACATCTCTAACACTTTCAACAATAAAGATAAATTTTTTTAAAAAAGCTCTTGATAACCTGAGAGAGAAAAAAGGATCATGCTTTTTTCATGGAATCCATGATACTCAAGAGGGTCCATACTTATAAAAGAGGCCCACAATGAAAATTATTTGAATTGATAATGCTTGTGCAGATCAACAAACACAAATTAGAGATACTAAAATTTCTAAACATTTACTGGTCTCTAAGTAAAACTTAAAGTTGGAAGTTTTTAGCAATGTGACAAAATACAATAACCCTTATCAGGACTATAGAGTCTGGGTGACACCTCCATCAGATAAGCCACTTAGAGTCAGAAAGATTCTGCTTCTTGCCGACAGCTCTGGTGGTGGTGAGGGTGTTGGGGGTGGTGGTGGAGGAACTGAACAAAAAAATAAAAAAAAGAGAGCTCATGTAATGAACAACAGTGTGGTCATTGTAGGGGGTGGGGAGGGGGGTGGGTGGAGGTGGAAGAGGGCATAGAGGGGATAAATGGTGACAAAAAATAAATTAAATTAAATTAAAAATAAAAAAGAAAGAAAGATTCTGCTTCTCATCAGAGGATTTAATTTGATGTCCTCCAAGATACTAGAATTTCCTCACTTGGTTACCAAGGAGGTAGGGTGCACACCCATCAGGGCACATTCTCC
The DNA here is from genome assembly GCF_964146895.1 of Miniopterus schreibersii. NCBI lineage: Eukaryota > Metazoa > Chordata > Mammalia > Chiroptera > Miniopteridae > Miniopterus > Miniopterus schreibersii. The sequence goes on along the minus strand of NC_138104.1, from coordinate 6,358,490 downwards.
ATCAAACCAACCAACCAGATTAAAAGGATGTGGGAAAGGCCTCCAGATATATACCCCCCACATCAAGGCCACTGAAACACCTTTTTAGCTAGGAGTAGGTCATATAGGTGCCAATGTAGAATATGATTTTGAGGGTGGTAGACTTGGGTCACTGAAAATGACTCATCCATTTGCAACCATACGCACTTCATTACTCATGGAAGTGTACCTGTTTAGACAGTCCTGAATTTGACACCACTCATGCTTTGTGGCTCCAACTTAAGGGTCTTTGAAGAAATTACTGTCTCCACCAGAAAAAATGAAAGCTCTTTGAGGGCAGAAGCCATGTCTTAAACCTCTTTACCTTGTGCCTATTGCAGAGAAATAGAAAACCCACAACCTCCCAGTGATGCAATGCTATTAAAAAGTGTTCTATTATGTTGTCTTTTAAAATGGTGGTTATTAAAATGCGGAGCAACATAGAAAAATGCTTATTAGAAAAGGCTAAGTGAAAATATATATGTGAGGTATATGTATATCAAATCATCATGATGCCCACTTTAAATATCTTACAATTTTGTCAATTATACCTCAATAAAGCTGGAAAAGCTAAGTAAAAAGCAGGATACAAGCATTATATTGATTCTATAATTATAGCTATGAAAAACTTTATATAAAGAAAATACTAGAAGGAAATATTGTTTATGCTAGAAAGTTAGGCTTGTGAGTAATTTTATTCCTTTTCTTTTTCTTTTTTGGCAATATCATTACATAATACTTTTTCAGAATTTAATTTAGAAGATGATTTCTGTCCAGTTATTATAAAGTTAAGTTCCTAGGTTGAAAGCATGAGTTGATTTTTTTCCCTTGCAGAACCAAATCTTCTAGAAACTGAGGATCTCAATGGGGTGAGCAATTTTTTGTCCTAAAAAGGTTGCCTAGGAGAGGGGCTCAGCTGAGCTCTTGGCTTTGAATGAGTAGGCCTGGAGAAACTCTGAGTCACCTCAGGACAAGAGTCATCAGCCTTATTCCTGTCTGTTCCTCTAAATTGAGGCCATGGTGCAACCCATTCTTATATGTGCCTGCCAGCATGGCTTCACAATATGAGCCTCAAGGAGGAGGATAAGGAACAGCTGGAAGACCCTGATTTGAGCTTGATGTGGATGGGCTTGAAGGAGGGAAAGGGGTACAAGATGGTGCCTTCTCTTCCTGGAAAGGAAGATGACCTTTGTGGCTAGGATTTGCCACTTACAGCTTTCCCTGGTCCCCACAGATCAAGTGAATCACCAGGTTCACCAAAGTATTTTTGTGGGGGCTGCTTACTACACTGACAAAAAAAATCTCAAAAATATATTTGAATTAATACAGAAATTATTTATTAGAAAATGGGAAATGAAGTGACAGGACACCAAAGAAGCTTAATACCCAATGCTTGTTGAGACAAGAAACAGTTAAGTACCAGTGCCTGGTGCTACATAATTAAGTGCCACATGAATGAAAGAGAACTCCAAGGCTACCAGCACAACATCCAAATGTCTCTGCCACTCTCTGGGCTCTGGAGCTGTTTTCATTTATTAGGTTTGGTATTTGATAATTATGGAATATTCCTTTGAGAACCATTGATAAAATCATTTTTTTAAATTTATAAAATCTGTTGCTAATAGGGACAAAGTTGGAAACTATTTAAATGGAAAAATATTCACCCCACACACAACGTTCAGGGGGAAAGCAGGTATAAAGTGGTATATCAGAATGAATCCAGTGATGCATAATGTATGCATATTTATTTCTTTATTAACAGAGAGGGCATGCAAGCCAGTGAGCCTAGAAGGAAATACTCCAAAATGTTATCAGTGGTTATCTTTGGGTTGTGGGTACTTTTTGTTTCCTTCTTTATATTTTTCTGCATTTTAAAGTTTCCCACAATGAGCACTTATCACTTTTCTCATCAGAAAACCAGAGCTCCATCAGGCACTGGTGGGTGAAGCATTCTAAAACGTAGAGCTCTCCCTGAAAATAATAAACAGGTTTAAAAACAATTTAAAAGAAATCCCTGGCTAATAGAAAATGACTTCTTAACAGAAATTAAGCCTTTGGGAGGTAAATTTATTTCCACTGACATCCAGGGACACAGTCATACCCTCCCACACACCTGCCTTAGTATCTCAGTATCTTGATATATCTCCCAAGGCCTGAGCAAGCGGGAGCTGAAAGGCTGTGTGCCCAGCATTGCACTGGGTATAATGAAGCTGCACAATTCTCTCTTCTTTGTTGTGAGTGAGCTCAACACCCATTAGTTATGGGAGGAATTTGGATTTCTATCTGACCATATCCCCTCCAGCATCTCCTACTGGAGTGAGAGCCATCATAGCATAGAGGTGAAAAGCACAGACAGGAGTCAGACAGATTTAGATTTTCATCTGTTTTGTGCTGCTTATTAGCTTGGCCAAGTAACTTGACCCTTCCAAGCTTCAATTCTACCTCACAAGCTACTGCTGGGAGCCTCCAAATGAGATAAAGCATACCAAATCCTTAGCATGAACTAGGCATATAATAAGTAACCAAACCACATTAGTCCCATCCTGCTTCCTTCCCAGTTCCTCCCAAAGTTCTGAACTATTGCAATATTTTGCCATGTGTCAAACAGGAAAGGATTGCAGAAACACAGGAATACAAGGCATTGGGTGGAGCAAGAGAATGGTAATGTGGAATGCAATGAAAATATTTGATGCCACTTCCTAGCAATCCACAAGAAGCACAGATTTTTCTATGTATTAAGAAAGGGCCAAGTTGTGTGGTAGAAAATTTAGTTGCCATAGAAGTTTAGATAAAAGAGAGAGCCCTATGGGCCTTCCTGGAGAAAGCATAGCTGGGGTTGGGTCTTGAAGGGAGGAGTGTGAAGGGGGTGTGAAAGGAGAGAAAGGTATTGCAGGTGAGGCGAATAAAAGGGAAGGCAAATGGAGGCAATAAGGATGTTGGGCTCTTGGCCTAAATTAATACCTTGCTTATAGCAGTAGTTTCTGGGTAGAATGTAAGAACATCAAAGTCCCTCAGGGAAAACTTTATGGTTCAAACCCCTCAGGTTCCATCTATAAAAAACTGAGACCCAAAAAAGGAAGGTCACATTGTCATACAGCTGATCAGGAACACAGCCAGGAATAGAAACTTGCTCTTCTGACCCTCAGTGCCCAACAATGTGGCACAAGACTGGGAGAGCCTTGGGGACAGGGATCTTGCCTTAGTCAAAACTCAATAGGGGTGGGAGGGGTGGCGCATGACTACTAAAGGGAATGTTTTGAATTAGATGGTAGTGATGGCTGCACAATCCTGTGAATATACAAAAAAAACACTGAACTATACACTTTTAATGGGTGAATTATATTGTATGTGGATTATATCTCAATAAAAGTATTATAAAAATACTGAAGCTGAATCCCCAAGTTCAATTCTGAGTACTGTCCCAGAACACAGACTCAGTTGCTGTGAGAATGGCAGGTGAATGGCAGGACAATAGAGTGACGTACAGTTCAGGACATTTAGCAACTACAAAACTTCATACACACCAAGCAAAAAAAAAAAAAAGCCTGGGTGCTTTTGAGGTGAGGTCTTGAATTCATTCTCTGAAGTTCTTAAGTTTGGCCTTAGATGCCATTTCTCCCCCCCCCCTTCCCTCACCCAGGATGCCCTTGATCTCTTCATAAACAGTTGATATCAGATGGTGCCCCTTTGTTAGGAGTGCCAGGTGTTAGGTTCCAGGTACTGGCAGGGAGCTAGGTGGGTGTGTAGAGGGCCTGTGGTTTGGGAACTGTTCGGGCCAGCAGAAGCCCCAGGCAGCTCCTCCATCACCTCTGGTAGCATGACAAACACCAAAGAGGGGTTCAGTCTTGATGCTCACCTGGGTTATATTCTTTACAATTTTCCACAACCTTTTGTGAAGTTGTAAGAGTTCCCTCAGCTTCTTGAAAATACTGGTGAAGCTTTTTGCAAATCAAAACACGAAATTATTTTTCCTTAGTTATTTTTCAGTTTTCATTCATTCATCCATTCATTCTACAAAATAGAAGTGGCTCCTGCCCTTGTAGACTTTCTGATCTAGTGGGAGAAAGATTAATCACATAATCACTGTAGGCAGAATTCCAAGACGGTTTCCAACATCCTGGTGTTCATGCCTCATATAATCCCCTCCCCTGGCATGTGGGCAGAACCTGTGAATATGATAGAATCTCACTCCCATGATTAGGTTACATTATATGGCAAAGGTGAAGGGGTTTTGCAGGTGGAAATAAGGTCCCAAGTCAGTAGGCTTTGAGTTATTCAAAACGGAGATTATCCTGGTGGACCTGACTTAATCAGCCACCAAAGAAATTGTTATGATGACAATTGGGACAAATGCTACAGAAGAGAAATGCATACTGCTATGAAGGAGTATGCCAGGGGTATATGAAATAATAATACCTAACACTCAATATAATACATACAGTTTTCCACGCGCTGTTCTTGGTGTCTTGTTTAGGTCTCACAATAGCCCTAGGAACAGACACTATTGTTGTCCACATTTTGTAGGTGATGAGATGAAGACACAGCAAGTTTAGTAATTGTCTGATATTGTGTGCTTAAAGAATGGTGGAGTTGGTCATAGATATAGAGAACAAATTGATGGTCGCCACATGTGAGGGGGGTTCTGGGAATGGGTAAAAATTGTGGAAGGGATTAAGAAGTACAAATTGGCAGTTATAAAAATAGTCACAGGGATGTGAAGTATGGCATAAGGAATATAGTGAATAATATTGCAGGAAATATGTACGGTGTCAAGTAGGTACTAAATTTACCAGAGTGATCACTTCATAAGTTATATAAATGTCTAATCACTATGTTGTACACTGAATATAATATTGTATGTCAAATGTAATAGAAAAATATTTTTTAAAAGAATGGTAGAGTTGGGGTTTTAAACCATGTTGTGTGGTTCTAATTCAGAGGGTCAGGCCAAGCTGATTAGCCCAGGAAAAAACCTTTCCTTGGAGAGGTGTCTGGTGCTTGATGGGAAATGAGAAGATTGAATTTAGTCTTTCTTGCACCTTTTTCCCATTTTGATTTCTATGGTACTGTCCAATCCTGATTCTCTATTCTTTTGACCACTCCTTGTCTCTGTCTCTGTCTCTGTCTCTGTCTCTGTCTCTGTCTCTCTCTCTCTCTCTCTCTCTCACACACACACACACACACACACACACATACACACACACAGAGACAATACAAAAAATAAACAAAACAGAAACAGACTCATAGATACAGAGAACAGACTGATGGTTGCCAGATAGGAGGGGGGTTCGGGTGCTGGGTGAAAAAGGTGAAGGGATTGGGAAGTACAGATTGGTAGTTACAAAATAGTCATGGGGATGTAAAATACAGCATAGGGAATGTAGTCAATAATATTCTAATAACTATGCATGGTGCCAGTTGGGTACTGGAAATATCAGGGGGAACACTTTGTAAATTATATGATTGTCTAACAACTATGCTGTACACCTGAAAATAATACAAAATAATATTGAAGGTAAAGTATCACTGAAAAAAATTAAATAAAAAATTGTAAAATGTAAAAAAAGTTGATTTCACAAACAAATGACATATATATATGTAAATATATATATATAAATTTGTATAGCAAAAATATTTGTAACTTTGAGTGAAATGACTACTGCACCATTTGAAATTCTAGCTACCCCTTAGAATCATATGGGGAAACTGCTAAAGGTGATTCTAATGTGCAACCAGTGCTGGGAACCATTGGGTTAATACAACCAATAAAGCCAATGGGTAAATCTTCCTTTAAGGGGGTCCAGAAGTTAGCATGAAGGGGTAGTCAGGAAGAGTGTTAATGAGTAAACACAAGCTAAGCAGCAGTAGAAACACTCTACATCTACTGGTGCAAATGAAAAAAAAAACACAGGAAGACATATCACTTCCCTTCATGTGTTTCATACAGTGTTTATGAGTGTTGCACAGGTGAGTAAATAAGGCAGTAAAAGGGTGGGAGGAATCGGGTGTTGTGTGATAGCACTTTACACATATATTATTGAACTCTCATGATACTGAGAAGTATTTATTAATATGCCTATTTAAAATATTAGGAAACTGAGACACAAAGAGTATGTGACCTGCCCAAGGTTATAGAGATAGTAAGACTGGAATATAAATTTATCTTACAAATGAAGAATGTCACTAATTTTCCTCTTCTAAAAGCATTATTTGAAATTGATATTCAATATTTTGTTTTTTTGCCATTTATCACAATACTGGTCTTTCTTTGTTCTGTTACTATGGTGAATTTAATTTTCTAATATTAAACCATTCTCATATTACTTGAATGACTCTTGCAATACTGCTGGATTCCATTTACTAATATATTACTTAGAATAGTTTCAGTGAATGTTTATGTGTGAGACTCATAGACAGTTTAATTGTCATGCTCTTTGTTGGGTTTTTTAAATTTATTTTATTGTTATGAGAACACCCAATGTGACATTTACTGTCTCAACAAATTTTAAAGTGTATAATACATTATTATTGTGAGTATAGGTACAGTGTTGCACAGCAGATCTCTAAAGCTTATTTATCTTGCTTAACTGAAACTTTACACCCATTGATTATTAACTCCACATTTCCCCTTCCCCCAGTTCCTGGAAAACACAATTCCACTCTTTGATTCTATGAATTTGACTATTTTAGATACCTTAGATAAGTGGAATCATGCAGTATTTGTCTGTCTTACTGTGACTGACTTTTTTCACTTAGCATAACTTCCTCAAGGTTCATTCTTGTTTCATATTGCAGAACTGATTTTGCTGCAATGAACATAAAAGTACTATCTCTTTGAGATCTTGATTTCAATTCTCTTGGATAAATACCCAGACGTGGGATTGCTGGATCACATAGTAGTACTATTTTTAATTATGGGAGGAGCTTCAATACTGTTTTCCACCATTTTGCATTCCCATCAACATGTGTGAGGGTTTCAGTTCCTCCTCATCCTCATCAACACTGGTTGCCTTTTGGTTTTTTGATAATATCAACCATGACAAGTGTGAGGTGATATCTCTGTGTGGTTTTGATTTTCATTTTTCTGAAGACTGAACATTTTTTATATACCTGTCAGCCATTTTTATGTCTTCTTTAGAGAAATGTCTATTTAAATCCTAAGCCCATTTTTAAATTGGATTGTTAGGGGGGTTTTTTGTATTTTTGTTTTGACTATTGAATTGTAGAAGTCCCATTCTGTAGGTTGCCTTTTCATTCCGCTTAATGTTTCCTTTGCTGTACAGAAGCTTTTTAGTTTGATGTCGTCCTACTTGTTTATTGTTGTTTTTGTTGACTCTGCTTTTGTTGTCATATCTATGAAATCATTACCAAGACCCATACCATAAAGCTTTTCTCCTATATGTTCTTCTAGGTTTCCAGTTTCAGGTCTTATATTTAAGTCTTGAATCCATTTTGGGCTGATTTTTTTATATGGTGTAATATAAGTATTAAATTTCATTATTTTGAATGTAGATATCCAATTTTCCCAACATCATTTGTTGAAGAGACTATCCTTTCTCTATTGTGTATTCTTGGCATCCTTGTCAAAGATCAGTTGACAGTATATATGTAGATTTACTTAGCTCTCCTTTCAGTTTCATTGGTCTATATGTCTGGATTTATGCCAGTACCATAGTGTTTTGATTAGTGTAGCTTTGTGATATATTTTGAAATCATGAAGTATGAGATCTCAAACTTTGTTCTTTTTTCTCAAGATTGTTTTCACTATTCAGGGTCTTTTCTGGTTCCATATGGTAATTAGGATTTTTTCTCTCTAAATAATTCCATTGGGATTTTGATAGGGATGAATTAAATCTGGAGATCACTTTGGGTAGTATGGACAGTTTAACATTATTAAGTCTTTGATCCATGAACATGCAATGTCTTTGTGTTTTGTTTAATTTTTTCATCAATAGTTTGTAGTTTTCAGTAAACAGGACTTTTACCTCTTTAGTTAAATTTATTCCTAATTATTTTATTCTTTTTGGTACTATTATAAATGGGATAGTTTTACTAATTTCCTTTTTAGAAAGTTTTATTTTAGTGTCTAGAAATACAATTGATTTTGTATACTGATTTTGTATATTGTCCTGCAACTTTACTGAATTTGTTTATTAGTTCTGACAGTTTTTTAAATGGACTACTTAAGGTTTTCAATATATAAGATTATGTCATCTGTAAACAGGGACAATTTTACTTCTATTTTTATTTGGATACACTTATTTCTTTGTCTTCCCTAATTACTCTGGATATAACTTCCAGTTCTATGTTGAATAGAAGTGGCATGAGTGTCCATCCTTTCATTGTTGATTTTAGAGGAAACCTTTCAGATTTTCACCACTGAATATAATGCTAGTTGTAGGATGTGATTTATGGTCTTTATTTTATTGAGGTACTTTCCTTCCATTCCTAGTTTGTTGAGAGTTTTTAATCATGAAAAGTTGTTGAATTTTGTCAAATGCTTTTTCTGCATCCAGTGAGATGATTGTGTGATTTTTATCCTTTATTCTGTTAATGTGGTGTATGACATTGATTGATTTTCGTATGTTCAACCATCTTTGCATCCTACAGCTAACTCTTACTTGGTCAGGATGTAAGATTCTTTTAATGTGCTGTTGGATTTGGCTTGGTAGTGTTTTCTTGAAGGTTTTGCATTTATATCCACTAGGGATATAAATGTAGTTTTCTTGTGGTGTCTTTGTCTGGCTTTGGTATCAAGTATTATTATACTTGCCTCATAAAATATGTTTGGAAGTGTTACCTTCTCTTCAATTTTTGGAAGAGTTTGACAATGAAGTGCTAATTCTTCTTTTAAATGTTTGGCGAAATTTACCAGTGAAGCCATCTTGTTCTGGGCTTTTCTTTGTTGGGATATTTTGGTTATTGATTCAGTTTCCTTACTCGTATTAGTCTGTTCAAATTTTCTATTTCTTCATGATTCAGTGTTAGTAGGTTGTATGTTTCTAGAAATTTTTTCATTTCTTCTAGGTTTGTAAGTGTATAATTTTTCATAGAATTTTTTTCTGATCCTTTGTATTTCTGTGGCATCAGTTGTAATGCCCCTTCTTTCATTTCTGATTTTACTTATTTGAGTTTTCCCTCTCTTCTTTTTAGTCTAGTTAAGGGTTTGCCAATTTTGCTTATCTTTTCAAAAAAAAACAACAAGTTAGTTTTGTTTATTTTTTTTTCCTAATGATTTATTTTTACTCTAATATTTGTTATTTCCTTTCTTCTAACTTTGGATCTAGTTTGTTCTTCTTTTTCTAATTCCTTGAGGAATAAAGTTAGGTTTTTTTCTTTGTCAGGGTTCAATATCAACATTATGCTGCCTTTGGTTAAAAAATGAGAACCTTGTCTTATTTTTCCACTGTACTAGAACATTTTTTAAAGTATCAAAATTATCTATTCCTTGAAAATTTAAAAGAACTCATTCATGAAGTTGCCTGGGTCTGATGTTGTTTAGGAGAGTTAGCTATTTAAAACATTCCTAGTTTATTCCATAGGGGATTTAACCAATCCAAGGAACCCCATGAGGAACAGAAGAAATTTAGTCTACTCTATCAGGCAATTTCTTTGCTCTTCCTGTTTACTTACTTACTCATTAGTGATATCCTTCTTTTTACCTGGTAAACTTTCTCTTTTCTTTTTATCCAACTATGGATAGTTCTAAACTAAAATAATATTTACTGTGAGGACTTTTTCCAGGGCACATCTAGGTACATGACACACTTAAGTGTACCTAATAAAATGGGTACATGATACAGATTCTTGACATTTGCAGGCAACTTTTGAATTAAAAATGTTCTGTACTTCCTGAGACATTTGCAGGCAACTTTTGAATTAAAAATGTTCTGTACTTCCTGAGACATTTGCAGGCAACTTTTGAATTAAAAATGTTCTGTACTTCCTGAGACTGACATTAATTTTTTTTCTTTGTTTTCTCTATTTCCTTTGTCCTAGCTATTGAATCAGATCCCCTGTGCTAGAGAAGGTGGCTAAAAAAGAGACAGAGAACTAGATGAAGGGGTGGGGAGACAGAGTGGAAAACTATCAGAAACATTTATTGGGAATTAGATTTTCCCTGCCTCCCCCAACTCAAAAAGATCTACAGTTCTTCCAGGCCTTGGTCCGAGCCTGCCATTCTAGAATGTTCCACAATGCAACTATTACTTTCCTGCAGAGGTCATGAAACATAGATTTTTGGCTTTCCGGTCTTGCTCAAAGATCTTCTTTATTTCAGTGAAATACCACTCCAGAAGCTACTTTGAAAAATGTCATATGCAGTCCCCAGCCTCGGTTTAGGAATAACTTGTGCAAAAGCCACAGTTGCTCTTCTTCACAAAACCTCTACTGTGGTTTTAGCACATCACTGCTACCTTGAGCACAGGCTTTCCTCTTTCTTACAGGAGTAAGAGAAAGTATTAGCACTAACTCAGCTTTGTTCACATTTCTGGTTTCAGAGGAGCTAACTCTGAAAATGTAGTAATTTTAATTGTTCACCAAATTTGTGAAGGATACGCCCCGAACCCACCCCACCGATGGGAAATTCTTATGTGTCCTAAGCGGCAAATAAACATTTTGCTCCTGGTTGAGAGTAGATTTTGAGATAATTCTTTAAGAAGCATGAAAATATGAGCATTGATAATTGACAAAGTGCATTAATTCCTACGTTCAGTCACATGAGTGATACCCTGAACTGGCATTTTGTACCTAGCAGCTACTAATGTGGTGAACCCTAGAATGCTAGGGGCAGAAGTATGCAATGTTGGAAAAGAAGAAAAACACTCTCACAACTCCCCTCCCACACAGCTCAAAGGCCTAGAAGGCTTCCTTTCACAGAATGCATGTGGCTCTACCTGGACACAGACATGCATGATTTCTTGAAATCTTTTGGTATTAAAGCTGCAAGCCTCCCCTTGTCTAGTAAATTGACCAGGAATTGTCCTTAGTTAAGACAGTGGTGTGAGCTTTCCTTTCTGAGGCAACTTTCTCATCTACAATTCATTGGCCCATAATCCTCTTTAAGCTTCCCTTTCCTGCCCTGCTTGTGTGGAAAATGCCAAGTAAAGAGAGAATTGTGAAATCCTACAGGGTTCCAGAGCTCTGCTCCCTGAAGCCAGTGCTCAGAGGTCCCTGGCACTCCCTCCCCTTCTCCAACTTCTCAGCTGGTTTCCTGGATTCCCAGCACTGAGAGTAGCCATACCCTTACCCTCCCAGACAGGGAAGGGAGCACCTTTAAAGCTCCTTAGGAATATGCACTTGAAAAGAACTTGGGTGGCAGCCTGTTCAAAGCCTGCTTTCTGGGAGCCCATGCCCTACAACGCCTGATAGGAAGGTGCCACCTGAGTGGAGGATGTGGGGTATCCTTAGGAGAAGGCGTGAGATCTAGGGGTTGGCTTAGGGTGACAGGGAGGGGTGGAAATGTCTCTGCTGCCCTACACTTCTTTTTTCTCATTTGTTTCAAGTCTTCCTTCTTGGCTTACTTTGAACATTTTCTGTACTTCTGTTCCATTCCTGAACTGAGACCCTTCTCCATCTACCCTGCTGCCATCTTCTCTGTCAATATTTCTCAGTGTGTCCTGTTCCTTGTCCCAAAACCAAAGAAATCATTCTGTGGTTGATAAGCCCATCCATTAGCATAACCTGCCCTCCTCTTGACCCTGGATCTTTTTCCTAGGTGGTATTATTTTTGGACAAGGAGCACTTTCTAGACTCACCTTTAACCATCCCACTCCTTGTAGGTGATATGATAGGCCAGCCCTAGAAATTAGCTATCATTTGCTTAGGGGTAGGGAGCCAAGGGGTAGGCTTTGGAAGGACAGAGATTGAGAAGCGACCCCTTCAGTAGCCCTGTTACCTTCTGCAGAGTACAATAGCTTGCCTTAAACAAAAATGTTCCTAGTAGCAGAAAATGCTTCAAGGGAGGAGCTTGCTTTTGTCATATTCATTCAATGAAAATGTACTTGTCATTTATATTTGTCAGGCATCATTCAATGTGCTGGAGATATAAGTGCTTGGAGAACAAGGCAGAAAAAAAAAATACTGTCCTTATGGATCTTACATTCTAGAAACTGCTGAACTAGGTGTCAGGACCATGAGTGCTAATCATAGCTATGAGATCTTGGACAAGTTCCTTACCCATTCTCTGAGCCTCAGTTTTCTTATCTGAGGAGTGTGAGGTTCAATAGGTCAATGGATATGGAAATGTGCTCTTTGAAGAGTATAAAATACAAAATATGTGTATTTTATACAATATTTTATTACTGTCTACCTTCATCTTTGCCAGGGCTTTTAGGGAGTAGCTCCTAACCTTGGGCCTACAAGAAAAGAAGGTACCATGGGGACTGTTTCATTTGGAAGGATTCTGTGAGTGCATGAGAGTACTAGTAATTAAAGATAAGAAGATGGATTACTATATGACAGGTGGATATAGATATATATTTTTACACAAGTAATATAAATTCATTGTGGGAAACTTAGAAAATACAGACAAGTTAAAGCAAAAGGATAAAAATCTTCCAGATTTTATCACCCAGAAACAAGTCTTGAGGTACAAGACTTATTTCTCTATGAATGTATAGACCAGTATAGAACATAATCAGAGGGGCCACACAGTCCCTATGCTTCAGAGTGTGTCCTCTGTTGATAGGCATCTTTCTCCTCATGTCACAATTGGAACAGTATTTCATAAGATGGGGACAATTTTGTCTACAGAAGTGTTGTATTGGTTTCCTAAGGCTGCTGTAACATAGTACCACATACTGGGTGGCTTAAAACAACAGAATTTTATTCTCTCACAGTTCTGGAAGCCAGAAGTCTGAGATCAAGGTGTTGGCAGAATCATGCTCTCTCTGAAGACTCTGTGGGAGAATTCTTCATTGACACTCCCTAAATTCTGGTGGTTGCCAGCAATCCTTAATGTTTCTTGACTTGTGACAATATCACTCCAATCTCTGCTTCTGTCTTGATATTGCAATCTTTACTTGGTGTGTGTCTGTGTCCAAATTTTACTTTTTCTATAAGGATTTCAGTCATTGTATGAGGTATGGCCTCATCTCAACTTAACTAATATCTGCAAATAAGGTCACATTAAGGGTTGCAGATGAACAAGAATTCTGGGGGGGGGGGGGACACTATTCAACCCAGTACAATTGCCAACCCCATTGCTTATTTGAATATGCTTCAGATATGGTTGGTTCCCCCACATCAGGAGAGAAGCATCCAGGCATCAATGACCCTGTAATAATAGGGGACACCAGAGCTTCCTGCTCTTTCCAGTCATAAAACATCTTGATGTCAAAATCTCTGATTGGACTAGAAGTAAATGTGCTGTAGTGGAAGCTGTTCTAAGTCCACACTTAGAAAGATGGCACTGTTCACTGCGGGACACTGTGAAGGAGAAAATTTCTTAACTCTATTTATTTGCAGGGGGATACCTGTGCCACAGCAATTCTTGAAGTTTGTGGTAACTATTTTAAACTATTAGCCTAATGACAAAAACTCACATGGGTGCAGAGAATGGAAGGGAACATACAGTTAATTTCTAACTACCACTTATAGATACTTTGGGGACACTCTCAACTTATTTTCACATGAGTGGAACTATGGGAACATGCTACTTTTGCCATGATATTTAAACTAACAGTGTATCACAGGGGTCCTTCTAAGCTAGCAAATATACTTCTGTGCCAAAATTTATTTAACTAGTAATCTTAAATCTTTTGATAGGCCCTTCTACTCCCCACCCCAGCCCGTAGTCCCTGACATCTTACCATTTAGTTGAATCTTTCTGCCTCCTTTTGCACCCCTCACTCTGCCAGAGAAAAAAATGCTTTCTTCTCCCAGTGTTTCCTTAATTATATGCAGACATGGCTGGATGTTCCTTGCTAGGCTGATGAGTCAGAAGCCTGGATGGGCCAGCTTCATTCTTAATGAACATTCTCAGGAAGGAAGTGCTAACAGAGATGGGTGCACTATGCCATCAGTGGGTGGGACTGAGGCCAGCTACAAGACACGAGCCTTGTGAGAGGCAGCCTGGTTCCTGGGAAAGGCATTGGCTAGAAGTCTGAAGGCCTGGGCTAGTTTCTACTCTGCCATGAACTTGCTGCATGACCCTGGTAAGTCATCCCCTTTCTCTGAGCCTCAGTTTCTCCATTTATGAAACCATGGGGCTGGCGCCAGGAGACACTGTAGGATAACTAGAGGTCTCCTGAGTCAGGTCCCCACTAAGAAGACAGTGTCCCATGAGGATATGTAGGTGAATTAGGAGCAGAAACACAAAAGGGGTTATCAGGCACAGACCACAGGAGGGATCAAATTGGGACTGCTGGAGCCTGGGGTCAGAACTGAGGAGGGCAGCATGGAGGACAGCAGTTAGAAGTTAGAGACAAAGAGAGAGGAGATACACCTGAATAAGTTAAGTCAAAAAGAAATATTAGAGTAGGGATAAATTAGGGGAACTGAGGGGAAGGTTGTGTGGAAATGTTTGGGGGCATAGGAGCTAAGAGCAAGCCTGCCAGAGTTCTGGAGCTCTGGGGGATATGAAGAAGGTAGGCTGAGACTAGAGCCAGGGAGGTAAGAAATGAGCTAGAACAACACAGACAAGTCTTACATGTTCAATAATATGGTGATTTCTGAAGGAAAATGGGTGCCAAAAAATGTACTCCCCTATAAAGCACTTGATCCCTGAGACCCTTTACCCTGGAACAAAGGGAATGTGTTTACTATTAAGCCTTGATATTCTGTGCTCCAATATCAATCAAGGGACAATTGGATGAACCTGGGGTGCTGTGCAGAGCCCAAAGCAAGGCTCTGGTCCCTATCACGCAGCCTCAAGAGGAGAAAGAACCCCTGGTCTCCAGCCTCTGGGTCCTTGTACATGCTATTCCCCATACCTGGAATAAATTCTTCCCTCACCCAGAAAATTTCCTCAGGGCTCTGATTTTGCCTCTTGCAGAAACTTTCCCTGACCCTCTCACACCTTCAACTCACTCCTCCTGCATGCTCCTGCAACCTGCCACACTTGCTCTCTTGTGGTGCTTCCCCAGTACACTGTGGTCAAATCCTAAAATAGCAGTCCCTTTTTTTTCTTTTTCATTTTGGTTCCCCAGATCTATCAGAGAGCTTAGTACTTGCTAAGTGCTGGGCCAATATTTGCTGATCTGATGTTGACTATTTGATATCAGATGCAGGGCCCCACTTGAAACATTAATGGAAGAACCTTTGGGAGTTATACAGAAAGATGTCATGGGGTTTGTGTCTGTTTGCTAGACACACAGTAGTAGGTGTTAAAATCATATAAAGGATGTAGCAGCATTCAAGAGCCCAGTTATGACTAGAAATTTCTTCTAAATTTTCCTTAGAAAGAGGCTGCTCCTGCTGTGTTTGGTGGAGGGCAGAAGGATGGCAAGCAGAGAATGAGGGGACAGAATCCTGCCTTCAGGACACAACTCTGGAGTTGTTGTGTGTTTTTTCCTTAGAGCCAGAGAATGAGGAATCACTCATGAAATCTCCCTAAGATACTAAGTCACTGGCTGCCTCACGGACAACCCTCTGTTACTTGCCCCCTTTCTAGGCTTTACCAGAAGGGCAGAAAGACCTTGATGAACATTAACCTTGTCAGCCACAGGGCAGAGAGCCTTACATAATTTTCTCATCTAATCCTCAGGACAACCCTATGAAGCAGGAACTATTATCTCTGTTTTGAAGACAAAGCAACCAAGGCAGAAAGAGGTTAAATCATTTGCTTAAGGTCCCACAGCAAGTAGAGTAGTCTGAAATGTCTGCTACCAAATTCTGGCTATTTCCACCACCCCAATCTTCCTCTCAGAAGGATTGTTTCACTCAAAGACTATTCCCTAGTCAGGTTAATGGCATTATTATTTTCAAGCATTAAAAATGATTATGTTCTATATTTATGGAAAATGTTAGCACCAAAGAGCACATATGGATGACAAATGAGCACATGAAAAGATGTTCAACATCATTAGCCATTAGGGAAATGCAAATCAAAACCACAATGAATTAATACTACAGGCCTGTTAGAATGGCTAAGATAAATAATATGGGTGATACCAAGTGCTAGTGAGGATAAGCAGCAACTAGAACTCTCAGTCAAAACTAATCTTTGGTGATAGAAGGCAGAATAGTTGTTACTTTTGTGAGAAGTAGAGGTTTTTGGAAGGAGACAAAAGGGGGGCTTCAGAGATCTCCAGTCTTGGTGATGATTACAATGGGTGTGTTTATGAAAATTCATCAAACTTATTATTTGTGCACTTTTTTGTACATAAAGATTTACTTCAATAAATATTATGCTAAGCAAAATAAGCCAGTCAGAGCAAGACAAGTATCACATGATCTCACTCATATGTGGAATCTAATGATCAAAATAAACTGATGAACAAAATAGATCCAGAGACACAGAAGAATGGAACAGACAGATGAAGCTCAGAGGGAAGGCGGGGGTGAGGGAGTGGGTGGGGAGAGATTAATCAAAGAACTTATATGCATATATGCATAACCCACAGACAAAGACAATATTATGGGGAAGGCCTGGGGGTGTGGAGGATGCAGAGTGGAGGGGATCAATGGGGGAAAAGGAGGGGACATCTGTAATATTTTCAACAATAAAGATAAAAAATTTTAAAAGTTTATCGAAAATAAATTATTACAAAAGTAAAATATGCTCATTGTAAAAATACTGCAAAGAACACAGAAAGTATACATCAAAAAGTAAAATTTGCCCCCAATCCCAGCTCTACTTCCAAGTGGTAACCTGTGTTTCTTGTCTATCAAAGCACATAAACATATATAGCTTTTTTCCTTGCACAAATGGGGAGTGGATTCATAGTGCCCACAAACCAGAAACAAAGAACGGACATTTGCCAAGGAAATTTGCCTTGGAGACCTGGGATGGAGGTAGGCAGCTAAATAGAGATTGAGGATTCTAGCCACACTATCAGAACTAATATCTAAAAAACCCCAACAATCTGATTTAAAATTGGTTAGAGGACCTGAATAGACATTTATTCAGAGAGGACATACAGATGGCCAACAGACTTATAAAAAGATACTCAACATCACTAATTATCAGGGAAATGCCAATCAAAACCATAATGAGATATCACTTCACAAGAGTCAGAATGCCTAGTCAACAAATAAAAGTGTTGGCAAGGATGTAGAAAAAGGGGAATCCTTGTGCACTGTTAATGGGAATGTAAATTTATGCAGCCACTATGAAAAAAGAGTATGGAGGTTCCTCAAAAATTAAAAACAGAACAACCATATGACCCAGTTATTCTACTTCTGGGGATTTATCAAAAAAAAAAAAACCCAAAAACCACTAATTTGAAAAGATATATGTACTCCTATGTTCATTGCAGCATTATTTACAATAGCCAAGATATGAAAGCAACCAAGGTGTCCATCAATAGATGAATGGATAAAGAAGATGTGATATAAACATAAAAAAGAATGAAATCTTTCTATTTGCCACAGCATGAATGGACCTAGAGGGTATTATGTCAAATGAAATAAGTCAGATAGAAAGGCAAGTGACGTATGATTTCACTTTTTGTGGAATCTAAAAACACTAAACAAAAGAACAAACAAAACAAAACAGAAAAAATATTATGGATACAGAAAACAAATTGTTGGTTGTTGGAAAGGAGGGGGTGGGGGATGGGTAGAAAAGGTAAAGGGGAATAAGAGGTACAAATTCCCAGTTGTAAAATAAGTAAAAAGCAGTGAACAAATTGTTGGTTGCCAGAAAGGAGGGGGCAGGGGGCTGGGGGCTGGGTGGAAAAGGTCAAGGGAAATAAAATTTATAAAATAAATAAGCCACTGGGATGTTGTGTACAGGGAACAGTCAATAATATCATAATATCTTTGCATGGAGACAGATAGTTACTAGACTTATCATGGTGATCACATTAGAAAGTGTATAAATGTTGAATCACTATATCATACACCTGAAACTAATATAATATTATATGCCAAATATATTTTAATTAAAATTTTCTTTAAAAAGCTAATACCTGAAACCAGGCCAACACTCCAAACATTCCTGACCCCAACTACATTCGTCTATGCTGGAAATAATTATATCTAATCCCCTCCTATCATATTCCTCCTAAGCCTTTAGAGCATCATTTCCCAGTTGTAAAATAAGTAAAAAGCAGTGAAAAAATTGTTGGTTGCCAGAAAGGAGGGGGCAGGGGGCTGGGGGCTGGGGGCTGGGGGCTGGGTGGAAAAGGTCAATATAGCCAACTAGAAGACTGCTGCGGAATTAAAAGGGGTGGAAGATTCCGGACTAGAAAAGCCAAGGACAGTAGATGGACACTGAATATTGGGATTCATCAGTGGAGTACTAGAAGTCAGGATACAAAGTTATGACAGGGAGCCATCTAGGGAGCCTTCCTTGATATTCTTTCTATCTTACCCCTGGCTGGGTAGGTATTCTTCCTGACTGTTCCCGCAGCATTCTGGGTTCACGTCTACTGTGTCACTTTACACATTGTTTTATGGTTGTCTGCTCATGCATTGGTTGGCTTCTCTAAAGTGGAAGCTCCCATCAAGGTAGTGACTACCATTTTTATCTTGGTATCCCCAGCATCCAGCTGAGCATCTGTCCCACAGTAGGCACATAGTGGACGTTGATTTAAGCAAATGAACTGACTGAAAGAAATGTTTCCTGAAATTGTTTCTTAGCAATCTACCCAACAAGTGCAGCATCCTGGAATGGAGGCACCAAAGATCACATCTCTGGCTTTGTGCTGCAGAATCACATGGAGAATCCCACATGGTATAACCAAAGTCTTCAAGACCAGCTAAGACAGCACTAGAAGCTTTGAAAATCAATGCCTAGCTTTGAAAAGGGTATAGAACAAATAATTTACTATACATTGATCCAACAAATGGAAAACAAACAATAACTTTTAAATGATCTTCCTTCGAGTGTGACATGTTTAAGTTAACATTTTGATTGGGCAATGTTAAAAATATGTGATTTTTAGCCTTCCAGATCCCATGGAAGTGTCTGAAAAGAAACTTTAAAAATGAATAGGTATGGGGCTATTGTTGTAGCATTATTTAATATCATATGACTAGAAACAATCTAAATGTTCATCAATATAGGACCAGTTAAATAAATTATAGTATACTTTTCATACAGTGGAACACTATACAGTTGTTAAAAAGAATAAAGAACTTTGCTGACATGGAATAATCTCCAAGATATATTGTTAATTGAGAAAAACAAAGATGTGGAACAGTGTATTGTATGCTGCTATGTGTAAAAAAAAAGGGGGGGGTAAAAGAGAATATCTATGTATTTTCTTTGCCCATAAAAGCATCTCTTAGAGACACATGAGAAACTGACAACACTGTTGACAAAGGAGGACTGGGAGGAAGAGGTGGAAGGAAGACTGTACATTGAACAATCTTTTGTATCACTTACATTTTTAAACTATGTGCATATATTACTTAAAATGTAAAAATAATGAAACCACAACCACCATGGGAAACAAAAAAAGGTGACATCAATGTGAAATGAATTTTGAGGAATATGACAAAGCAAGAAAGCCAATTAATTGAGGCTAACAGAAATCACAGCAGAAAACATGGCAATTCAAGAAATCAGAGGGAAGAGAGTTTTTCCAAGGAGGCACCAATCTCAGAGCCAGTAAATTCAAAGAGCAGGGGTAGGCTGAGAGGCAATCATTATGGTTAGCTCTTATTACACAGCTGTGGTGGAAACACCTGGGACAGATGGAGGCTTTTCTCCCTCCTCCCTTCCCCCATGGACCCTTTGAAAGCAGCAATATTTTACCTTTGCCCTCAGGCTAAAGTTTCCTGGAGAGGGTTCTAAGAAGGGTCCTGAGACTTCCACAGCACTTTGGAAAAAGAAAACAAAAGGAAAACCAGCATCAGTCAAGAGTGAAAACGTCTACAAGGCTCCACCCCCAAAGAAAAGCCCTCCTTATTTTATCAGTTGTGGGGGTCCCTGGCCTTCCTGCCTCTCCACCCACATGACTTAAAAGGAAGCCTGCCTGTTGACAGGCCCTACCCACTTAAACAGAACCCACAGTCAGCCCTCCCATTCCGGAGAGAGGTTTGTGGGGGAAACAGATCAACACAATTGCAGAGGAAACCCATGCCATCTACCCATAAACCTAACATCATTTTTCATTCATAAGGGTCTTCAGACATTTGAGGGAAACTGTCAATATGAAAGAGAAGGGTCAAGATAAACAATTAGGATTGACCCCAGAGGAAAGAGATAATTAAAAGAATAAAGGAAAACTTAAATATATCCTGATTTGTATCACTAGAGAGACTAGCCAGTGCTATTCTACCAGGTTAGAATGTTTTACCACTTCCTTTTCTATCCCTTTAAAAGAAAATTTTGTTATTTGATAAAGATTTACTAATTCCTTACAGTGTGTCAGGAAGCAGGAATTCTGAAATTTTTAAAAATTGTCTCTTTCCTCTAGAAAGAGGAAATGGTATGGAAATATTCGGACAAGTAAATTATGATATGATGTGGCAAATGCTATGATAGGTTAAGCACAGAAGAGGACATCTTGTCAGCTGGGAGGAGGTGTTTCACAGAGGGGTGTCTCCTCAGCATTAATGGATAAGAGAGGAGGAAGTCAGTATGCTCATAGAAAATAGCTCCAACAAGCACAGAAAATTTTGGGAAATAAGCCTCACTTGATATGGTTGATGCCCAGGACTGAGCATGAGTGAGTTGCAGAGATGAAGATGGAAAGGTGGGTAGGTGTCAAATCATGTGCTGTGCTAACAGTGGAGACGCTGTCCTCTATCTAAGGGTTTTCCAGACATGTTCAGGGAAGAGTCCTTCTGAGGACCTTTGTAGAATGAACAAAACACTGATATATTTAACTCTTTTATTTGTACTGGAAATAATTTTCCTAGCAGAAACTATGACTGTGTTCTAGGTTATCAATATAAAATCACAACCACAAGCAGATTCACAAGCAAATCAAAAACAAGCTGTTGAAGTATAATGCATTGTTTTTGTTGTTGTTTTTGTTTGTTTTCCTTTGATAGTAATTTTCTGCAGATCAATTCAATCACTAGCTAGAAGAAATGCAGTCTTAGAAGGGGTGACAGAGATTTCAGAAAATTTTGTGTATGAAAAACTGAAACAATTTAATCTATTAATTTAATTCTTTCTGTGAACTAAGAAAAAGATGGTCAATATTTTACTTTGGCTGCAGACACTTTCATGCACTCCACAGATCTACAAATTTCTTTGTAACTAAGTTTAAAAATAATTTCTGGATGCATTAAGCAGGTGAAGATTTTAAAAGGAAGCCTAACACCGGGACCAAGCCATTCCTTGTTGGGGTAGAGGCTGGTATTGGAGGTGTTGACACAAAGGACATCTGGTACAGAATCAGAAATCAGAAAATAAAGTTTGGAAACTGGAAATGCAGCCAATTGTTGTGTTAAGATAGAGGATCAAGCAGAAGAAGAATGAGAGAAAGAGGAGGCTTCAAGAATTGAAGTACAAGGAGGTCCAAGATGGCAGTGGACTGAGTGGAAGCTACACTGACACTCTCCTGTGGCCAATCTGGATTTACAACTAAACCATAGAAAAACCATCCTGAAAATCAACTGAGGACTAGCTGGAGAGCACACTCATAACCAAGGAGAAAAAGTGGAGACTGCACAGAGACGGGTAGGAAGTGCGGATGTGAGAGGGCTGGCTGGGCACCCACAGGCAGCAGCTGAAGGTCCGGAGGGAGATCTTCGCTGTGGGGGATCCCCACTGAGGACTCTGGGGCCTAAACCCCAGGTAGGGCTTCCCAGCCAAGAGCACCAGAACTGAGAAAGGTGCCCACATAACATCTGGCTGTGAAAAGCAGCTGGGTTTCTGTCTGCCAGGGAGAGATGGCTGGAAATGCAGGCACCCTCTTACAGAGCCAATGCACAAAGTTTTGTGTGCAGCCACTCACCTTGGGCTCCAACAGAGGGTGGGCGGAGTGGACTGAAGCTGTGTGGGGAGAATCTGGGGTGTGGGCTCTGGAGAGTGAGATCAGAGGATGCCCATCTGGATTCCTCTGTCGAGTCATTCCCCCGTACTGTGGAGGACATCTTTCTAGGGTGGACAATTACCGGCTTTTGCCTCGGGCGGGGGAAGCAATTACCCCACCCTGCTGGAAAGCCTCTCGCCCTGCTCAGAGGAGTTTCTAAAGCCTGAGGCTTGTTAAGAGACTGATAACAACCAGCCATCCCACCTTGTGGAGCTTCTACAGCCTGAGGCTCATTAAGGGAATCAGATTAATCAGCCTGCAGGCAGAGGCAGACCTCAGAGTTCTTTGAGTCTTTGCCTGACCTGCTTCTGGACCCAGGCCTTAGGAAAGTGGACTTTGGTGTGCATCTTGGTCCTGTACAAATGCACCCAGCCCCAGCAGAGGAGACCTCAAGCCTAGGGTTGTTGATAGCTCCAAACACGGTACTCAGGGCCAGTCACAAACTGCATCTGACATTGGCCTGTATCAGAGACCCTCCAAAAAGACTGAGTCTTAGCAGATCTACCTAATACTTAGAAACAAACCCAAAAAGGTAGCCAAAATGGGGAAACCAAAAAATAAGCCCCAAATGAAAGAACACGAGAAGTCTCCAGAAAAAAAGCTAAATGGAATGGAGATAAACAATCTCTCAGATATAGAGTTCAGAATACTGATTGTAAGGATGCTCAACAGCATGAAAAAAGATATGAAAACTATGAAGGAAATTAAAAATTACATAGCAGAAATAAAGAATGCACTGGAAGGAATAAACAGCAGATTAGAGGAAGCTGAGGATTGGATCAGTGAATTAGAAGACAGGGTAGAAAAAAATCACTCAATCAGAGACCCAAAAAGAAAAAACAATTAAAAAACAGGAGGACAGTTTAAGGGACCTGTGGGACAACATGAAACATAACAATATTCTCATTATAGGACTGCCAGAGACTGTCAAAAATAAGCCGGGGTTAGAGAACCTGTTTGATGAAATAATAGCAGCAAACTTCCTTAACCTAGTCAAGGAAAAAGTCACACAAATTCAGGAGGCACAGAGAGTCCCAAGCAAGAAGAATCCAAAGAGGTTCATGCCCAGACACATCACAATTAAAATGCCAAGAATTCAAGGCAAAGAGAGAATATTAAAGGCAGCCAGAGAAAAGCAATCGGTTACCTACAAAGGAGCGCTGATAAGGCTGTCAGCTGACTTCTCATCAGAAACTCTACAGGCCAGAAGGGAATGGCATGAAGTATTCATGGTAATGGAAAACAAGGATCTGAAACCAAGACTACTCTATCCAGCAAGATTATCATTCAAGTTAGATGGTGAAATAAAGAGCTTCCCAGACAAAAAAAGGCTAAAGGAGTTTATCACTACAAAATCAGGATTACAGGAAATGTTAAAGGGACTGCTATAATTAGAAGTAGAAATACAGAGAATGAGAAATATAGGCATAAAGAAACAAAATGGCAGTAGATAAGTATCTTTCAATAATAACCTTAAATGTAAATGGAGTAAATGCTCCAATAAAAAGATATAGGGTGGCTGAATGGATAAGAAAACATGACTGAAATATATGCTGTCTACAAGAGGCCTACCTCAGAACAAAAGACTCACACAGGATGAGAGTGAAGGGATGGAAAAAAATTTTCCATGTAAATGGAAATGAAAAAAAAGCTAGGGTAACAATACTCATATCAGGCAAAATAGACTTCAAAATGAAGACCATAACAAGAGACAAGAAAGGTCATTACATAATACTGAAGGGATCAATCCAACAAGAGGATATAACCCTGATACACATATATGCACCCAATATAGGAGCACCTAAATTTATTTAAAAACTTCTAGAGGACGTTAAGGGAGAGATTGACAGCAATACAGTCATGTTAGGGGACTTTAACACCCATTGACTTCACTGGATAGGTCTTCCAGACAAAAAATTGACAAGGAAACAGTGACCCTAAATGACACACCAGATCAGATGAATTGAATTGACATTTACATAACATTCTATGCCAAAGCTGCAGAATATACATTCTTCTCAAGTGCACATAATACATTCACATGTTATGACACAAAACAAGTCTCTACAAGTTCAAGAACATTGAAATCATATCAAGCATCCTCTTGGACCACAATGGCATGAAATTAGAAATCAACCACAATAAAAACACTAAAAAACATTGAAACACATGGAGGCTAAAAAGCATGTTTTAAACAATGAATGGGTTACCAAAGAGATCAAGAAAGAAATAAAAAACTTCCTGGAAACAAATGAAAATGAACACACAGCAACTCTAAATCTATGGGACACAATGAAAGCAGTCCTGAGAGGGAAGTTCATAGCACTACAATCCTACCTCAAAGAACAAGAAAAACTTTTAATACACTATCTAACCCTATAACTTAAAAGCTTAGAAAGAGAACAACAAGAAAATCCCAGAGTAAGTAGAAGGAAGGAAATAAGAAAAATCAGAGCAGAAATAAATGACATAGAGTCTAAAAAAAAAAAAACACACAATACAAAAGATCAATGAAACCAAGAGCTGGTTCTTTGAAAAGATAAACAAGATTGATGAACCTTTATCCAGACTCATCAAGAAACAGAAAGGACCCAAGTAAATAAAATCAGAAATGAAAGAGGTGAAATAACAGCTGACTCAACAGAAATATAAAGGATTGTAAGAAAATACTATGAACAACTATATGCCACCAAGCTGGACAACCTGGATGAGACAGACAAATTCCTAGAAAAATACAACGTTCCAAAACTCAATCAGGAAGAGTCAGAAAGCATAAATAGGCTGATAACTGCTGATGAAGTTGAAGCAGTAATCAAAGGGCTCCCAGAACACAAAAGCCCTGGCCTGGATGGCTACACAGGGGAGTTTTTCCAAAGATTCAAAGAAGAATTAACATTTACTCTTCTCAAACTATTTCTAAAAATCCCAGAGGAAGGAACACTTCCAAACTCTTTATGAGGCCAGCATTAGCCTAATTCCAAAACCAGATAAAGACACTACAAAGAAAGAGAATTACAGGCCAATATCCCTGATGAACATAGATGCTAAAATCCTCAACAAAATATTAGCAAATCATATCCAGCAATATATTAAAAAGATCATACACCATGACCAAGTGGAATTTATTCCAGGGATGCAAGGCTGGTACAATATTTGCAAGTCAATAAACGTGATACATCACAAACAAATTGAAAGACAAAAGTCACATGATCATATCAATACATGCAGAAAAAGCATTTGATAAAATCCAGCACCCATTTTTTTAAAAAATATATCTTTATTGATTTCAGAGAGAGGAAAGGAGAGGGATAGAGAGATAGAAACATCAATTATGAGAGAGTCATTGATCGGCTGCCTCTTGCACACCTCCGACTGGGGATCCCAGCCCGCAACCTGGGCATGTGCCCTGACCGGGAATCAAACCCCAATCACCTGGATCCTGGGTTGGTGCTTAACCACTGCGCCATGCCCAGCTGGGCCCAGCACCCATTTTTGATAAAAACTCTCAGCAAAGTGGAAATAGAAGGATCATACCTCAACATAATAAAGGCCGTATACAACAAACCTACAGCCAACATCATACTCAATGAGCAAAAACTAAAACCATTTTCCCTAAGAACAGGAACAAAACAGGGGTGTCCACTTTCACCGCTCTTATTCAACATAGTGCTGGAAGTCCTAGACACAGCGATCAGTCAAGAAGAAAACATGAAAGGCATCCAAATTGGAAAGGAGGAAACAAAACTATCATTATTTGCAGATGACATGATATTGTACATAGAAAATCCTAAAGACTTCACCAAAAAACTACTAGATTTAATAAATGAATTCAGCAAGGTAGCAGGATACAAAATTAACATCTAGAAATTGATGGCATTTTTATACACCAATAATGAACTCTCAGAAACAGGAACTAAAAAAAACCAATTCCATTTACCACTGCAACTAAAAAAATAAGATATCTAGGAATAAACTTAACCAAGGATGTAAAAGACCTGTACTCAGAAAACTACAGGACACTGGAAAAGAAATAGAGGAAGATATACACAAAAGGAAAAATATACCATGTTCATGGATTGGAAGAATTAACATCATTAAAATGTCCATACTACCCAAAGCAACCTATAAATTCAATGTAATCCCTATTAAAATACCAACAGCATATTTCACAGATCTAGAACAAATACTTCAAAAATTTATATGGAATCAAAAAGACCCCTAATAGCCATGGCAATCTTGAGAAAGAAGAACAAAGTTGGAGGAATCACAATACCAGATATCAAGTTATGCTACAAAGCCACTGTAATCAAAACAGCCTGGTACTGGCACAAGAACAGACATACAGATCAGTGGAACAGAACAGAGAACCTAGAAATTGACCCATGCCATTATGGTCAATTAATATTTGACAAAGGAGGCAAGAACATACAATGGAATAAAGACAGTCTCTTCAGTAAATGGTGTTGGGAAATTGGACAGGTACATGCAAAAAAATGAAACTAGACCACCAACTTACACCATATACAAAAGTAAACTCAAAATTGATAAAAGACTTAAATGTAAGGTATGAAACCATAAAAATCCTAGAGGAGAACATAAGCAGCAAAGTCTCAGACATCTCTTGTAGCAATATGTTTGCTGATACATCTCCTAGGGCAAGAGAAACTAAGGAGAAAATAAACAAATGGGGCTGCATCAAAATAAAAAGCTTCTGCACAGCAAAAGAAACCATCAATGAAATGAAAAGGGAGCCCACTGTATGGGAGAACATATTTGCCAATGACACATCAGATAAAGGGTTAATATCCAAAATATATAAGGAACTCATACAACTTAACAAAAGGAAGACAAACAATCCGATTAAAAAATGGGCAAAGGTCCTAAATAGACACTGCTCCAAAGAAGACATGCAGATGGCCAAGAGACATATGAAAAAATGCTCAATGTCCTAATCATCAGAGAGATGCAAATTAAAATCACAATGAGGTATCACTTCACACCTGTCAGAATGGCTACCATCAACAAATCAAGGAACCATAAGTGCTGGCGAGGGTGTGGAGAAAAGGCAACCCTTGTACACTGCTGGTGGGAATGCAGACTGGTGCAGCCACTATGGAAATCAGTATGGAGTATCCTCAAAAGATTAAAAACTGACCTGCTATTTGACCTAGTGATCCCACTTCTAGGAATATATCTTAAGAAACCAGAAACACCAGTCACAAGGAACTTATGCACCCCTATGTTCATAGAAGCACAATTTACAATAGCTAAGATCTGGAAACGGCCCAAGTGCCCATCAGTAGATGAGTGGATAAAAAAGCTGTGGCACATTTACACCATGGAATACTATGCAGCTATAGGAAAGAAGGATCTTTTATCCTTTGGGAAAGCATGGAGAGAACTAGAAAGTATTATGCTAAGTGAAATAAGCCAGTCAGAGAAAGACAAGTACCACATGATCTCACTTATATGCGGAATATAATAAACAAAACAAACTGATGAACAAAACAGATCCAGAGACATAGAAGCATGGAACAAACTGAGGGATCTCAGAGGGAAGGTGGTGAGGGGGGAGTGGGTGGGGAAAGATTAATCAAAGAATTTATATGTTTATAACCATAACCCATGGACACAGACACTGGTCTGGGGAAGGCCTGGGGATGGGTTGGAGGGGATCAATGAGGGTAAAAAGAGGACATCTGTAATAGTTTCAACATTAAAGATAAAGAAACTTTAAAAAAATAATTTAAGCACAAGGAGGTGATTCTAGAACTAATCCCATTTACATTAAACATGTCAGAGCGCTCTGTCAATCAGCTTTCCTGGGTCTGGTGCAGAGTCTGAGGGTTATGCTCAGTTATAAGAATTAGACTAGATTTTATGGTCAGTTATAAAAATTAGAATTAACATTCTGCTGGTGGAGGATGAATGGAGTGGGGTAGAAAGGAAGCAAGGAGAGTACAGTCCAGTAATCTAGCAGAGAGGGGATGAGGACCTGGACTAGTATGTTTGCAGGGGAGATGGAAAGAAGTGGTGGCAGTCAAGAAGCTTTGGGGAGGAAGAAGCCACTGGGGAGTAATCTGAGCAAGAGAGAGGGAGGAATTATAGATGACTCCCAGGTCTCCGACTTGAACAATTAGGTGGGTGTAGTAGGACCATTCACCAAAATACCGAGACCCCGGAGAACATGGTCTGGATTGGAAGTGGAGTGGGGAGCTGAGTTAAGTTTTAAGCACGATAAATGTGAGGTAGCTTTCAGATATCCAAGTAAAAATATTCAGAGGTAGCCATACTTAAAAATCTGAAGTTCAGGGCTATAGTTATAGATTTGGGATTTGTCACAGGAAGGTGATACTAAGAACTATGAACATGGATGGGACTCACCAGAGGAAAATATGTAGAATGAGAAGAGAAGGGAGGAGAGGTAAGGAGAGATGAATGAGGATAGGGAATACCAAAGTTTTAAAGGATACAAAGAAAAAAAGGAATTCATGAAGAAGTTTACTGAGAGGCAAGAGGGAAGAGTTTTCAGAAGGATGGCAACAGAATAACAGGTCAACAGACTAGTAGAAGAGTCACTAAAATAAACTCTAGAAAGAATTTGGCCAAAATTATTGAGCTAATAATGGGAGCGGTTCCAGGGGAATATTGTGGGCAGAAGTCAGACTGCAAGAGGCTGGTGATCAGGAAGTGGAGGCAGAGAGATTGGATAACCCTTTTTTAAGTTGATCACATTAACAAATCCTGACATTGCCTGCATCTCTGTGGTCCCTTCAGCTGATCTTTGCAGGTCCTTGCAGCTCTGGCATTCTGTAATTGTATGAAACCGGCCATGGAGAAGTCCTCGAGCCCATTTTGGCTCTCATAATAATTTTCCTTTAGTGGAACAAAGGTTGCTTGTCTAAGAACCGAAGCTTCTTACTTGACTGATCAAAGTTTATCACGTGCATTGAAGCCACCTACTTGGCAGATGTAGTGAAAAGCTACACAGATCTGGGCCCAGGACAGGATGCTGGGGCGTGGGAGGGGAAGAGAGCAGGTGCTAACGCTACAGATAGCATGACTATCGGAGCATTTTGTTACATTTCCTATTTGTCTCTGAGAACAATTTTATAGGAATCACCAAAGCAATCTTGTCATGGTTTCTAGACCAGGTTGGGATGTGGGTAGGGATTTCCACAGCTGCTTTATTTTAAAGGCAATCTGATAAGACTATGCAAAAGCCATTCAGAAATACGTAATCCTACACACCTCAAAGATTCAATTTGTTAACAAGACTTTGGGGTTTTTGATGTTGTTATTGTTCTTTTCTTCTTCTTCTTTTTTTTTTTTAACTCGTACGCAAGGAGTTGACAGTTATTTGGAAAACTCGAATCTTAGGCTAAAAAAATTCCCAAAAAAATTCAGGATGAAAGTTGATTGTCTATTGCCTAACACATTTCAAAAATCTTTCATGCACATCTTTTTTGAACTTCACAACAACCTATAGGATAGGCAAGGCAGGTGCAACTGCCCCCCTTTGGATATGAGGAAACTGGAGTCTAGAGAGACAAAGTTATTTGCCTGAGGTCTGTAGCAATTTATTGGTAGAGCAAGGACTAGAATTCAGTTCTCTTAACTGCAGCTTATTTTTCCCTTTCTGAACAGTTACATTGGCATCAGCAATGATCTGATGGATTGGAATCGTGTAGACAGGCAATTTGTCTAAGTCAAGCTTTAACCTCAGTCACAGAGTTTTGGCCTGATTTCCCTCAAGACTACTTCTCTTGACCTTTAAGAAAAGAATTTTTCTTGAATTATCTCTCCAGCTAAATTTTAATTAATAACTGTCATCACTCTTTTTTGCTTTATGCCATGTAGTCTTGACTTGAATAGCTGCCTGGATTTTGTTGAGTTTAAAGGTTAAAGAAGTTTAGAGAAGCAATTAGCTAGTGACATACCAGTCATAAAATCAATCCAAACTTTTGTTGACATTTGTTTCTTTCCCTATATAACAGGTTCCCGCTTTACATTAGTAAGAACGAAAATGAAATATGTCTGTTGCTGGTGGATTAATTTATCACTTTCCTTGAAACTGGTGAACCAAAAAAGTTAGACAGCAATAGGAAAATACTGCCATTGTCTGTTGAGAAGTGTATGACATTTCAAGGCAAGAATGAATGTATGGAAGAAGAAACTTGTTTCTTCTTTACTAACAAAAGGGAAAGCCTGGAAGTGAATGATATGGGTATAATTTAAGAAAAAAAACCTTTACGTAACTTTTTTGCTGGGAGAGAAGACTACGAAGCACATTTTCCAGGAAGTGTGGGCTGCAACGATTGTACGCTCTTAACTAATCCTGAGTAAGGTGGCCACTTTGACAGTCTTCTCATGCTGCCTCTGCTACCTTCTCGGGCAGAAGATATTTCAACTCTAACGCAGCATGATCGAAACATACAGCCAACCTTCTCCCCGATCTGTGACCAGTGGACCACCCATCAGTATGAAAATTTTTATGTATTTACTTACTGTTTTTCTTATCACCCAGATGATTGGGTCCGCACTTTTTGCTGTGTATCTTCACAGAAGATTGGACAAGGTAAGATGAAGCCTTTATTAACTAGATTTGGGGTCCTTATTTGTTTCTGGGTTGGTTGGTTTAGCTCTATCCAAATGATGGACAGTGGTAAGAACCAAAACAGATAAGTGGTCTTGTGGTATAATGTTTGGTGTCTAGTGAGTGAAGCCTCCTATTCTTGTCTCTGGTTAAGAGCTTGGGCTCTGGAGTCAGACTGCCTGTGTTCAAATCTTGACTCTACCCTCTACTAGCTCTGTGATCCTAGGCAAGTTATTTTACATTTCTATCCCTCAGTTTCCACATCTGAGAAATGGAAATTATAATGGTATCCACTTCATTGATTAAATGAATTTACCCTTATAACGAGCTTAGAACAAAGCCTGACACAAAGTAAACACTATGTAGGCATTGGCTGTAATTATTTGCTAGTTTTGTTTAAAAAGTGAACTATTTTTTTACTGTGGAGACATTTTTTTTCTTTTAAATTTCCAACTAGGGAGGGGAACATCAATTTGATCTGAAATTTCATAGTGCTTTATATTAGCATAGACATGGATAAATCCCAGAATTTGTCTTTTAGTAAAAGTGGCATTTTCTGTATAATTGGTCAAATGCTGAGTGTAGTTGCAAGCTGCCCAGTTTCCCTCTAAGATGTTTTACATTTTTTGGTTAGACTTATAGGAACAAAAGAGTAGAGTAACTTAGCAGGTTGTTTTGCATTCTCAGAAAAAGATAACCATTAGGATTTATCCTGTTTCGTTGTGCTTACCCACTTCCACTGAAGGGCATCATTGGCTATGCTGACAAAATATTAATCATAGATGAAAAAGAGAAATGTGATCAATTATCTGGCCATTCCTAAAAGTTTGGATGTGGGAATTGTGGATATACAGTATCTGGAGACTGCATTTTCTCAGGGCTGTTTAAGTGTCCTTTATTGGGATGACAACCTAGAATAAAGGCCATACAGTGTGCTATCAGAATAAAGTGGGGCAGTGATGGTTGAGGCAATTCAATAGATTACTCAAATTTTAGTTTTCACTGCTGAGAAGAGAGGGACTGGTTTTGGGTCCAGTTGTTTGTGTTTGGCCTGATGGGCTCTGCCAATCAAAGCTTGGACATAAGCTTAGCCTCTACAGGTGAAATATTGACCTGGGTGGACTCATATTTAACATAATATTTAGGTGTGCTCTTAACATCAGTGAAAGCCGTCGGCTAACTGCATCTTGTTTTGAAATAAAATATTTCATCTTAAAACAAGAAAACAGCAGAGAATTAGGTGATTATACAAGTGAGTGCCGTACATTTAATTATTCTAAGACATTGGAAAATAAAATATCTTGTTAATTTTGGAAATGAAAGATGATTTCTTTAAAAATTCAAGTGTTTTCTGCAAATACTAAAGTTAAAAAGAGAAAGATGTAATTAGAACTCAAGTTAATTGACACATATTGGAAATTACCATCTTCATCACAAACACTAAAATGAAGTGGGCAAATTTGCTCAGCAGAAAGCCATTTTGTAGACTGTTTATAATGAGCAATCATTACTGGAGCAATGGGAAATATGACAATTATAGAATGTTGCTGCTATAATACATTTTAAAATGTACACTTTGTGATGAAATTGTATTAGAATAGCTGTGATTTCCACCTAAAGTTTCAGATAATATGATGTTTTAGTTGCTGGCTTTTGTAGATTTTTTAACTGATAATACCAAATATCAATAATCCGGTATAACTTCTTATTCCCCATTTATATCTGCAAAGCCCTCCTTCTATTGTTGATACCGTGGAAATGAATGTGGAGGCAAGCATTATCAGAACCATTCTCCTTCAGAATTACATTTCTCATGTCCCTGTTATTTCACAAATAGATAGAAGATGAAAGGAATCTTCATGAAGATTTTGTGTTCATGAAAATGATACAGAGGTGCAACAAAGGAGAGAGGTCCTTATCCTTACTGAACTGTGAGGAAATTAGAAGCCAGTTTGAAGCCTTCGTCAAGGTAAGATCAGTTGTTGGTAAAAGTGTCATTGAAAAGTTTTAGTACTTCTGCTGGGAACCTGAAACCTGACAATGTAAAATTTTAAACATTTGTTATTTATACAAATACTATTTGTTATTTATACAAATATTACAAAAATGAAGCCAAAATCCTATGTTAAAAGGGTATGGAAAGTTGGAAGTGTGCATTCATAGGCATATTCTTGAGAAGAACAAAAATGACTCTCTTAGGGAAAAACATACTCTTGTGGGCACATTCACACAAAAGCTCATACATGTAGCTGCCTCTGGGAAAAATTTGAAGTATACCAAGTTTGTTTTTTTGCATTTTCTTATCTTCCCATCCAAATCTTGATGCCTTCTCACTGTGCACTCATTTCCCAGGGAAGTGATCACCATTTGCCGCTGCAGTGTTGGCAGGCCACAGGTTAAGGTATTGAGTTTGCTGGGGGTCGTAGGGACTTCTACAGACCAAGACATTCTAACATACAAAGGAATGCTTCTCTTATGATGGAATTTCAGGTGCCATGAAAGTGAGATCTTTTCCTTTTATTGTGAGGAAAGGTGTGGAGAATAGATGATGAACCTTCTCAGTACCTCTCAAACCAGACACTGACTGTATAATACCACTTGCTCATAAAGCCCGTTCACTTTAGGGTAAATCAAGACCTAACAGATCAGCTACAGAATAACCCCAAATTAAACTTTTATATTCTTAGCTAACATTAGCAGTGTTTCTTTCTGGGTCACAGTCTGACCGGTCCAGAGCAATGTAGGGTTTGAATTTTTGGGCTCTGAATCATAGAACTTGAAGAGGTCCTAGAAATCATCAGATCCAATTATCAACACAGAACTTTAGTTTTCTCCTCACAGACCATACCAAGTTGTCCCCTAATCTCTGTTTGAACACTTCTAATAACAAGGAACTCATTATCTCCTGAGGCAGGTAGTACCAAGCTGTCACTTTGGGGAGAAGATGAGATTCAGAGATTATGGTAGGGTAAGTGGAGGCAGCATTGTGAATAGTGTAATTTCACATGAAAACAAACTACCCACCCTACACTGTGCTAGAATGATCAGTTCCATGATTGTCTGCCCACCAATTCCTGAGATGTCTTTGATAGGGTCAAAACATTTCCTCTTTAAGTTAAAGGTCAATCTGTCCATACCTGCCACAAGAGTTCCTACTGAGAGAGAAATAACTAACCTCAGATTTTCTGAAAGTCAACTTTAAAAAATCTTTCAGTTGAGATGAGGAGTAAAGCAAGAAAAAAAAAGGCTCTGGGGAGTGTGGCTGGGGGAAAGTTCACGGAAAAGTAAGATTGGGTGCATAAAAGACAAACTTTGCTGACTTCACATTTTCATCTTGGCTAGGCCCTGACGCCAATGCAACCACCTAGCTTCAAGTATCTCAACCTCGATCATCACACTCCAGTTTTTGAAAAGACACTAAATACTCATTTGTTTACTTGTTATCTCACAAACATTTTCCTGTTGCTGCACTTTCACAGTGCCACACTTCAGCTCAAGTGGAAAGTTGAGGCTCTGCGGCCCATGTGAGCGTTTCAAGATGCAGGTTCTTCTTTTTAAAATTTTTTTAAAATTGATTTTAGAGAGAGAAGAAGAGAGAGAGAAAGAGAGAATGGAACATTGATTCGAGAGACACATCAATCGGTTGCCTTCCCGTATG
The DNA here is from genome assembly GCF_964146895.1 of Miniopterus schreibersii. Taxonomy (NCBI): domain Eukaryota; kingdom Metazoa; phylum Chordata; class Mammalia; order Chiroptera; family Miniopteridae; genus Miniopterus; species Miniopterus schreibersii. The sequence continues at coordinate 6,324,118 of NC_138104.1, read as the reverse complement.
CGCCTTGTCCGGGGATCAAACCCCCAACTTAGGTATGTGCCCTGGTCGGGAATCCAACCCATGGACCTTCCAGTGCACGGGACAATGCTCCAACCAACTGAGCCACATTGGTCAGGGTGAGGTGCAGGTTCTTTTTTAGGCTCCATGACTTACATCCTCACATCTGGCAACTGAATTGAGTCTATCAGAAGACACTCAACAGTCACAACACTAATTCCTTCTAAGGGAGGAATGAAAAGGAATGGTACTGTAGAAAACTGAATCCAGTAATGGGAAGGAGCACAAGACTTTGATTATCACAAGATGTGAAAATACCACTATCTTCCTCTCTTGTGTTCAGAACACAGGGTGATGGTGGGAGTTAAACCTGGCCAATGAATGTGATCTCACAGTTTTGACTCTTCCCTTCAGCCTGAGACTCCTTCGGTGACTTCATGACAGCCAGTTATGCCCTCCAGGCCTTTTATTCAGTATCTTTTAAATGGCAGCAGTAGCCTTTATTGTCTTCTGACCTGTGTTGATTGCTGTCCCTGTTAATTTTTGAAGTAATTCTAATTTTCCTTCAGTTGCTAAGTGAGAAGAAACTCCTGAAGAATAGTTGAATTTGCCTTTGAACATCACAAGCATCAGGAGATGGCCTGTGTTTCCTATATACACGCCAATTATTCTAAATACATAAATGCAATCCACACAAGGGCACACAATCAGCAATAAGAGAATCTCCTCAGCCCATTGAAAGAGACAACAAAATAAAAAATGTCTGAGGGACTTTTCTGCAATCAAACTTACTGTTACCATTTTCAGAGAGATTTCAGAAAAATTTTTTTCTAATAGATACACATCATGCTTTATGTTTAATAATATTCTATACACCAATTCCCAGAGTAGAATCATCTCCCCATTCAGCATTATTTGTCAATACCTATCAAAACCAGGGAGGTTGGGGTAATAGGAAGAGTCAGTATCGTAGCCTCTGGTCTAGAGAGAGTGCTAGAATGGAGGTAATGAAGCCCAGACTCTGCTTCCAGGTCTACATCTGAGCTTTCGGGGCTGTCAGCTCATCTGTCAGAGCCATGGGTTCCCAATCAGTAAAATGGAATTAATGACAGGATCTGAGTCTACATGATAATCCTCACCAGAAGCAGGCAACAGAGTAATGATTGATGCCAAATGAATGATACCTCTGAAACCCCACAGAAGAGTTCCTGTCAAAATGATCTTTTGCAATGATTCTTATTTCAGGACATAATGGGAAATGAAGTGAAGGAGAAAGAAAAAAACTTTCAACAGCAAAAAGGTAGGTTGCTATTTATCAATTTCTATGCATACTTAAAAACTAAAAGGAAGTTTTATAAGGCCGATTGTATTAAACAACCCAGTGTTGTATCAAGGAACTTTTAGCCCTGGAAGTAAAACTGGAACACAATTGGCTAACAATATCAAGTGTGAAGATATTCCATTATTTTCAATACCTTAATCAAAGTATCCATACCACCTAGTACCACCTACACAGGATAAGATGATAAGAAAATTATCATTTGGTAGCAGTGGCATTCACAGCTCAATAACAGTTTTTCTTGGGGAACTATGGCCAGTGGAGCCTCTGGAATCAAGGAATGAGTCAATGTAACAATATTCTATTCTTTACCCTGTTCTTGATGTAAGAGCATCTGGAACATACCATGGTTGGAAGGGGTCTTGATGGTTCTCAAGTCCAACACCATGCCCAGGGCACGAGTCTCCTTCACAACAGCAAAGACCATCTGTCCTCTGGTCGAACATGTCTAGGTACCTTCTATCTCATAAAGGAGACTGGTCCATCTTTGAATGGCTCTAATAATTATAATAAGTTTACTATACTACATGAGAGAAGTCTTTTCTCCTCTGGAGTTGAAATTTGTTCCTGTAATCTCCACTCACTGGACCCAGTTCTTCTCTATGGGGTCATATGAAACAAAGTATAATTCCTCTTCTACATAGCAGCTGTCCAGATGTTGAAAATAGCAATTATCGGAGCCTTTTCTTCTCTAGGCTAAACCTCCCTGGTCCCTCCCACTCTTCCTCCCACGACCCTTTCCAGACCCTTTCCTTTCTTAGTTATCTCCTTTTCTGGATGACACCCTAACTTTCCTGTTCCTTTTAGAATGTGGCACCTCAAACCAAACACAATAATGCCTGGAGTGACCTGAGTAGCTGAGTATGGGAAAGATGAAGTGTTGGTAGATGGGTGGTTTTAGAGAGACTATTATATCACAAAGTTGATGAAAATGATGCTATGGGTTTTGTAAATTTAATACGCACAAATACATATACACATACAGGGTGGGGCAAAAGTAGGCTTACAGTGGAAAGTGCATGAAACACAGAGTTTATTCTTGTATTATTATTTATTTATTCTTGTATTATTTTCCATATGTACAAATGTAAACGTACTTTTGCCCCACCCTGTTCATATAGAAACACAGATACTGTTTTCTGAGGCAAAGAGCATACTCAGAGCTTGCTTTAACTATTGGTCTAGATGCAAAGGGTGATCCAATTTCCATGAAGGTTTTGTCTTCAGGATGACTGTAAGATATGTTGAGTGGAACCATGTTGTCTGTTAATTAGAGTGAAATTTGAGGAAACAGTTCATGTGGCAGCTGAAGTTAATAATACAGACCACCTAGTAGTCCTCAGCAAAATGATAAACTTAACAAAACTTGTAATTTAGGTCATGCACTTTGACTCAATATTTGTAAGGCATCTACAAAGTGTCCAACACCAGGCTCATGGGAAAAAAAAGAAACTTCCACACAGTCTTTGCACTTAGATCAGTATATCTAATGAAGAAGCAAGACTTTTACATGAGAAACAATCTAGAGATAGATACAATATTTTGGCCAATTATTTGACCAAATTAGATACCATAAGCATCTTACTAGCTAATTGTGCAGACATGACCTTGGGGCCCACTAAGATTCCCAATGGATGGAAGTTGTTCCTAAAAGCAAGATTCGAAGTATGTTTAATGGAGGCCAGTACTTGTAGCCTGTGTCTATCTATGTAAAGTGGAGTTGAATACTGAACAACTATAAGAAAAATCAGATCAGTGGAATTAGCCCATTCAATTGTTCCTATTTTGGAAACCAACTTTTCCCACTGTGAAAAGGATTTCAGACCATTCTACCCTTACTTTTACACAACCTATTTAAGCACAGTCTCTATTACACAGATGTAGAACTGGACTAAATAGTTCCATGGGCAGTTTTGTATTGCTTTGGCCTGATAGTTTGCTTTTGGTTTCATTTCAGGTGATCAGGATCCTCAAATTGCAGCACATGTCATAAGTGAGGCCAGTGGTAAAACAGCATCTGGTAAGTCCAAAAGCATCTGAGCATCAGCTACCCAAGGGGGAAGGCTGGGATATTTATGCAATGCAGCAGAATGATTAGTTTCCTCTCTTCCTCTGGGGCCTAATTTATAAACCTACCCATACACCTCTCACATGCTCTCCTTTGTCTTCAAAGTGAGCTCAAATGTAAAGATGGGACTTGGAGAGACAAAAGGAGGTGGGAAGCAATTCCATTGTTCTCATCACATTCTTGCTCAATAGCTGATTCTAAATGATGAACTACTGGGTGGAGAGACCGTTATTCTGACAACATAGAAGAGATGTCAGGTAGTGACCACCTGACTGAGAATATCCCTCATCCTAACCCTTCTTCACTGTGTGTAAATGGGCCTGGGGATGAGTATTTCCTGCCATCTGTCAATCCCTGTATGATTACCCTAGCCTCACTGGGGCCAAACTCAAGGAAATTAAAGGTAAAATAATTCTGCAAAGATCAGTAGGTGCCAGGATGTTAGATTTTTCCAATGAAGTGACAACAGACGGCATGCTGTAATCTTTTAAACTCTGAATGATTTGTTTCCATATACGTTGTGCCATTGTTCTAGTCTTTAGATCTTTTTTTTTTCTTTCCCAAATCTGTACCTCCTGATAGCTGGTGCTGGAGAATGTGTCACATCTGATAAATGGATGGAAACACACGTGCTAGCATAAAACCCCCATTTACATAAATGCAATCTGAGAGCATCAGAGCAGTCTTTGAAAAATTCAGCACAGTGCTCTGGAATGGAGTTCTAAACAGAGAGGTGAGGGAGTGGGGGGGGAGAGGAGAGACAGCCTCATCTCTGAGGTGGAGTTTGGGTTTCTTAGAGGGTATACATGGTTATCATGGATCATGGTATGGGAGTGAGAGAACTGGATAAGTTTTAAGCACTGAGGCTCAAGAACTTGCTGGGTGACCTCGGGCAAGTCTCTTTACCTATGCAGCAATTTCCTGCCTTACGTCACAGAGTGACTCTGAGTATCAAATCAGCTCATGGGGAAGAAAGTTATACTGTCAAGTGCTATACAAATGTAAAGTGACATTACTTAGCTTTCTTCACTTTAATTTAGATGTCACGAGAGTGACACAAAGTCCTTCATTAATACCAGTATTCCCACAATATTTAATAATTCTGCCAAGTACCCCTTTCTCAGAAAATACACTTATAGGAGAATATCGCAACTATATTGGCATGTCCAGGGTGGCCATCCACATGACACCTTCTCATCCAGATTGGATAACAGCAACAGAGACACCTCCTCAAAAATAGCTTCCCATTGGTCACCTGCATATAAATCTTTGCCCTTGGGTATATTTCATGATGTTCAGGTTCTTCCAAAAGGCCCATTTTTTATATTGGCCCCAGTATATTTTACGGTCTGCATCACAGTAGGTTTGCAGGGGATGAGGTGGGAAAATAGTAACATTCCTCACCCTACCCCAGTCCCAAACCTCTCGTTCTTACCTGGTCATGCTGCTACAAACTTGACCTGCATCCCATAGCAAGGCTGAAAGTTAGGTAAGGACTTACAAAAATAAGCTTAATGGACTAAAAGATAGGGAACCTGCACTTGTTTTCTCAAATGGTCCAAAAGCGAAAACATCATAATAAAGTATCAATTCTGGAGTGGCCTGGAGGGCCAAAAAAATGTCAGATATTTTGAGTGCCTTTCCTATTACTAAAGGATGAGTCCTAACAGGTTGGATATTATGCCTTGATAGGCCTAAGTCCACCAAATAGGATTTTTTTTTTTTTAAAACTCAAGGAAGCAAATGCATCAATACTTTCACTTCTCCCCAACCCCCACCCCAGCAATCTAGCTCTCTGTGGGAGCTGAGATTTGAAATCGGGTGCTCACACTACTTTGAACCCACTCAACATCTCAGCCGAGAAAATGGCACATTGTTGGTGGGTACTCCGGTTTAGCCACAAGAATACAGGTACTTTCAAGTTGGTGGCGCCCACTACAATGGGAGATCAAAACACATAGTGAAATGACAGGTTTATTTTCATACTTCCTTGCCTAATTTTAGTCCTTGCTGTGGGAGGCAGGTTGGGTTTGCAACAGCTTGATCAGGTAGGAAGAAATGGGGTCTTTCCTTTTCTCCATGCTAAGGCTGAGCTAGGTGGACCAGCAACTCTTTGGCTTTGTAAAATTTAAGGAAAGGAAGAAGTCAATGCTAATATTAGCAAGGATTTTGCTTGAATATTTTGGCATGCATAATTTATGATGTGGAATTTTGAAATCATTCACACTTTCTTAAGTTAAAGGACAAATTAGCTTTAAGAACTCTAAAGGGAGACGGAAACTCACTGTGCTCTGTTGCTTTAATTCTCACAAGTCTCTAAAATGCACTGTAATATTAGTGCAGTGTTGCAAATGAGAAACTGAAACTCAGAGATTTTCTTACCTGAGCTTGAATAAAGCTTGAATTGTAATCGAGCTTTGTTTGACTATAAAGGCTGGGAGGATCTTTAAAAGTCCCTGATGCCCCAAACTTCCATTCATATATAAAGCTATTGTCAACATTAAACTATATTTTGTTAGAATGTGAACCATGCTATGCTTCATCTCACCACAAATTTTTCCCTTCTTCATTACAGTTCTACAGTGGGCCCAAAAAGGATACTACACCATGAGCAACAACTTGGTAACCCTCGAAAATGGGAAACAGCTTGCCGTTAAAAGACAAGGACTCTATTATATCTATGCCCAAGTCACCTTCTGTTCTAATCGGGAAGCTTCGAGTCAAGCTCCATTTATAGCCAGCCTCTGCCTGAGGTCCACGAGTGGATCTGAGAGAATCTTACTTAGAGCGGCAAATACCCACAGTTCCTCCAAACCCTGCGGGCAACAATCCATTCACTTGGGAGGAGTATTTGAATTGCAATCAGGTGCTTCGGTGTTTGTCAATGTGACTGATCCAAGCCAAGTGAGCCATGGGACCGGCTTCACATCTTTTGGCTTACTCAAACTCTGAACACTGTAACCTCGCAGGCTGCAGCTGAGCTGATGCTGGCAGTCTTCATAATACATCAAAGCAGTTAAGACCACCCCCCTGTTGAACTGCCTATTTATAACCCTAGGATTCGCCTCATGGAGAACTATTTATTATACACCCCAAGGCATGTAGGGCTGCAATAAGTGAATTATGGGGCGGGTGAAACCCAAGGAGGCCCTGTTCCCTAAGAGTTTATATTCTGAAGCAACAACCCGACTGATGCAGACATCCAGAGATTCCTATGAAAAGACAAGGCCATTGTGCACAGATTGAATTCTGAGTAAACAGCAGATTATTAGCCAAGTTTAGGGGTTTTTCTTTTGCCTGCAGTGTCTTTTAGTGGATAATGTATTTGATTTATCAGTGAAGATCCAGAAGGGAAACAAGGAGCCTCAGCTCACATTTAGTTATATGGTTGATTCTGGGTCCCTGGGCCACTGATGAAGGAAGGGGATAGGCTCTAGGAAGTCTAATGCAGTTGAGAACTAAAAAACCCTGCCCCCCCCACCAGCCACTGATACTCATTCTCTCTCTCTCTCTCTCTCTCTCTCTCTCTCTCTCTCTCTCTCTCTCTCACACACACACACACACACACACACACACAGTGTCAGGCTGTTGCTAATCAGTTATCTTATTTTAACCTTGTCCCTATCTCCACCACTGTAGATGGGAAGGGGAGCAGAGAGAGCAGCTCTGAGTCTGCCCATTCCTTCTCAAGAAATGACTGTATTTAAAAGAAATCTATTGTATCTACCCTCAGTCTCCATTGTTTCCAGAGTGAACTTGTCATTATCTTGTTATTTATTTTTGAATAATAAAAATCCCTTAACATTATTGTTGTTATTTAGCACCTAAAGTTTAGGCAAGGTTTGGGGAGGAAGAATCATTTGAAGGGAATTTTCCCAACCTTTGTTATGTGTTCATAAACTAGATAAACTTGGTTTTCAAGCTTGTTGCACCACAAATTATCTTGGTGACAGCACACTCCCTGGAAGTCTGTGATAGTCTTTGATGGATGACATGGAAGCTAACTAGGTGAAAAACAATCTGGGTCTGTATTTACAGTTTGCTTTGGAAAGGTTGCAGGAGATTGAAGAGAGACTTTTTTTTTTTTTTTAATTAATCACAGCCAAGTGAAGCTGGAGGGAGGGCCTTAAATGAGAACAGTTGTTTATCACTTTAATAGCTATCTAGGTGGATCCACCTTAGGCGAGAGGAAATAGAGCTGGGACAGCTTAAGGGGAAGCATCAGCCCCTCAATCTTCCACTGAAGCCAAGGGGGCTATTTCTTGTCACCTCCAATTGACGGATTTTCATGTAAGAAACCCAGAGTAGCTTTTTGTCTTTACTGGTAGAGTGCATTGCTTAAGACAAACACCACATGCTCAGGCAGAAAAATATTACTGTAGGAAAAATAAAGGAGAGTGAGGAGAGGTGGGGTCAGCTCTTGGCCCCTGCCCCTGCTCTTCAGTCCTGGGGACCACACAGTCCCTTCTTGGCTGAGTGACTTTGAACACCTTGGAGCATGACTTTCTAACACAAGGCTGAAATCATGCTAGAAAAACTTGCCTGGGTACATACTTTTTCCAATGAGAAAAGGTTGGTGTGAGCAGGGGTGACATTTGTTGATTCAGGGACTTACTTAGGAATATGTTCACAGTAGGGACGGGCAAGAGGCATTGCCTCCTTAGTAGGGTTCATAGGAAGAGAATACAGGTATAGCCTGAACAAATCTTTTATAGTCTTTATATACTAACATCTTCTGATCTAAATATTGCCCCTGCACTTTACCCCACCTTCTTCTTCTTTGGAAATTATCACTAGACTATCTTTACATCTAGTAACCCAGTTGGTAACAATACCTGTTATCAGAAGGAATGCTATTGATATAAAAACTACATTTTCTAGGCTATCTCCTCTGTTCCCATGCTTTCTACCACCCTCTAAATGCCACCTGCTATAGCTCCAGCCCAGAATTTTCTCCTAAGCTTTAGTCTCAAATAGCCAACTGCCTTCAGTCTCTCAGACTGCTTCTTTATGAGGTCATCTTGCCCTTCCCAAGAACTCCAGGTCCCGTCCTTCACCCTCTTCTCTTCCTGTGCTACGTGATCATAGTGGGCTGTCTTCTCCTACCCCTTCATGTGTATAACTACTACCTTCATGCTACTAATGTCATGCTTTTAGTCCTGACCTGTTCGCTGTAGTCTTTCCCTGACTCCCTAAATCTCCAAATGGTGGGCCCAGGCCCTCAAACCCAACACATCCAAATGGAACTCTTGATGTTTCCCCCTACACAATGGGCTCTATTTTCAGTATTTCCCATTCCTGTGAATGATGGCCTCATCTATACTGCTTCCCAAGCCAGAAACCTAATTTGATTTCTCACTTCCTCATTCCCATGGCCAATCCCATCAGTCTATACACATTACCTCTATTTCTTAAATAGTTCTTAAATTAATCTACTTCTTCCTATCTCCACTGCCAGTATCCTAGTCTAAACTACTGCCATCTCTCTTCTGGAATACTATAATAGCCTCCTAGATTCCCTGCTTCTACTGTTGTTCCCTCTCATCCATTCTTCACACACAGCCAGAGTGAATTCTTAAATACAATTCTGATTTCACTACTCCCCTGTTTTCTTATTCACCTTAGAATAAAGACCAAAGTAAGTAACTTATTTCATCTCCTGCCAATACCTCTCTCAATGTCTTAAGTTCTAACTCTCAATTCCTCTAAGCAAAGTTACAAATGCTTTCTTTCCTGCCTTAGGACCCAGGCATGCTGTTTTCTTGTAACACCCATTGCCTTCCCCCACCATGCCTTGCACTTTAACTTCACAGCACTTACCATGGGTGAGGTTTTTTTATATGTTGTGAGCTTCCCGAGGACCAAGAACTTGTCCTGTTCACCATGGCAACTTCAGTATCTACTACAGGGCCTGGCATAGAATTGGCCCTTTATTCATTGCATGAAGAGGTAAATGAATGAATGCAGCTGCTTATAACTCAGGAAAAATCTGCAATACTGTATAAACCTTCATTATGTCAAAAAAAATCTATCATAAAAATGTACTCAGGGAGTAGAGAATGACTGAGGATTATATTGTAGATAAAAATAGATAATATATTTTTATATTTCACAATAATTACAATAATTTGCAAAATAGTACATGATGTTTGCTGCAAACTTCACTTGAACATTTTCAAAATTGTTCCAATAAATACTGAGGATTTGGGTACATTTCTGATCTACCTATAATATTCTGATCATAAATTATCTAATTTAATTCCATTTTTATAAACATGTCACTTCTGCGTTTCATCAAAATGGGGGAGAATGCCTGAAATGAGCAATATTTTTTTATTTCCAGATAAAAAGAAAATGAGTAAAGTATAAAGCATTACTATCTTTGTTACTTGATAGGACATAAAAGTCTACAAAATGCAAACTGTGCCCTAGCAAGCTGCCAGTACATGGAGCCCAAGTTAAAGGGAAACAACATATAGACTCCTAGGCTCCAGGAGGGAACACATTATGTGTTGAATTGGACTATGTCCATAGGGCCTGATACTGCTGTGTTGGAAGCTGTACTGCCATAGTCCTTTAGAGTTTTCTGAGGTATTCTGAGATGCAGAAACATGGAAAATGGAACTAAGTATGATTTTTCTTATGTTCTCTTTCTCTATGAACCATATATCTATTTTAAGAAACAAAATCAGAAATACTAATCATAGTCTTAATTTAGGATTCACTATTTACCAGCTTTATAACCTTAGGTAAGTCATTTCACTTCCTCTGGGCCTCAGTGTCCTCATCTGTAAAGTGGGGATGATAAGAATGCCTGCTTTGCAAAGCTTATGATGATATGATGATCACTCACAGAAAGTCCCCAGCAGGATCTGCTCTCTGGAACAGATCATCATATAAAGAGCACTAAGGTGGGTCTCCACATGGTGCCAGCACACCAGTCTGCATTCAGTAGTGCATATCGATAGAGTAGCATCTTAAAATGGTTGAAACCTCTATGACCAAGGAGAATGCCTGGCAGCGCAGGTACACATAAAAGCCTTGCCTATGTAGTAGACCAAAGACCACACCCAATTTGAAGCAAAGTGAAAGAAAAAAAAAAAATGGTCAAGGTTAAAACATATACCTAACATTAGAGTAGATCTGTGGGTATCAAAGACTCTTTCTTATAGTTTCATTGTTGAAAAAATTTAACCATTTGAGGCTTAGGGTTGCCAAATTTTATGGTAAGTTTGAGCAGTTCTATATTTAAGAAAGTTTCTTTTAAAAATCTATGATTACCCTAGCCAGTGTGCTTTAGTGGTTAGAGTGTCATCCCATGAACTGAAGGGTCCCAGGTTTGATTCCAACCAAGGGCATGTACCTCAGTTAGGGGCTCGATCCCCTGTTCCAGCTGGGGCACATGCAGGAGGCAACCAATCAATGTGTCTCTCTCACATTGATGTTTCTCTCTCTTTCTCTCTCTCTCCCTTTTACTTTCTCTAAAAAGCAATGGGAAAAATATCCTTGAGTGAGGATTAAAAAAAAAAAATCTATGATCATTGATTCCCAATCTGAAGGACATGAGCACACAAACCTATCCCTGCCATACCACAGTCCTCTGAGCAATGGCAATAGGAAATTCAGCAACTCTCATAAAAACTAGTTAAATATATAGTTGTTTTCTATTCTGCATTCCTGAAGTTTCACTGAGTTATAGTTCACATTTTTTCCTGTTAATGTAGCCTTACTTAAAGTCCAATAATTTTTGGTCACAAGCTCTATTCCTATCTTAGGTACTTCTTTGAATGTAAACTTCTTTGGAGTCCAACGTGCAACTTTTAACATATCTTAGATTTTATTCACATTTCCTGGTACTAAGACTTAAAAGATTTTTTAAAAGTTTTAATGAAATTTATTGAAGTGACATTGGTTAATAAAATTATACATTTCAGGTGTACAATTCTACAATACATCATCTGTATACTGTACTGCGTGTTCACCACACCAAGTCAAGTCTCCTTCCATCACTACTTATCTACCCATACATTCTTTACCTCCATTCATCCACCCATACAACACTGAAGTTACAGGTTCTGTGCTAGGCATAAGATGAATATGATCCAGTCTCTTCCTTCAAGTCGCTTACAGTCTTTTGTATAACAGGTGTGCAAATGTTTAAAGCCCAGTGTCCATGTGGCAGCAAGAGTAAGGACCAGTGTTACAGGGAATACACAGGAAGGACATGTAACTCAGACAAGCAGGGGAAGGTAGATGTGAGAAAGGCTTTCCAGGAGAGATGGCACAGACTGAGTCTTGAAGGATATTGCAAGGAGGAGGGGGCATAGGGAGGAAAGGAGTCCCAGAGGGAGAGAGCAGAACATAGAGGTAAAAGCACAGAGGTGTGAAAATAGATAAAGGGTTAAGAGGAGTGAGCAGGAGGACTCAGCTAACAGAGGGCCTTGTGTGAGAAAAAAATCTTGTGTATAGGCCAAACAGTACATGTTGAAGCCCAATGTAGGAAGAGGCTTTGTGCTCATGTGGCAAAGATATATTGCCCTCTAGCCTGCTTTCCAAGAGGGGCTTGCTCCACAGCATCCTGCACTACAGTGTGTCTGAGGCAGCATGCAGTGCATGTCCTGGGAAAGGTGACGAGGAGGCTGGGTCACAGACTGCACCCTATAGGCTTTGAGGTTGCAGAAAACTTAGAAACCCAGCTAACTTCCATTATTGGCACCAAGGCAAGTTTTCACAATTTTCTGATACAAATAGCAGAGGCCTGAAATTATTTGCAACATTTGCTCATTCCATACATAATTATTGAGTTGAGACTATGGGCTCAAGCCTGTAGCAGGCCCTGACTTTACATGGATTAAAGGAGTCAATCCCTCCTCTTAAAGTACTTAACATTTAGTGTGGAAAAAGAAACAAGCAAATAAAGTGCAATGTGATGACTGAGCAAAGGGGCTGTTGGAGTCTGGATTCCCTGCGGAGGCAATGTTTGAGCTGACTTTTAAAAAAACTTATTTAAAATTTATTTCAAATGTCCATACTGTTTTTCACAGTGGCTGCACCAGTCTCCATTCCCACCAACACTGCACGAGGGTTCAGTCTTCTTCACATCCTCACAAACACTTGATGATTTATCGATGATAGCCATTCTGAGAGGTGTGAGGTGATATATCAAGTTGTAAAAGAATAGTACAAGTAACAAGTGTATCATTTTTTCTGAACCATTTGAGAATAAGTTCTGTACATCATAGCCTTCACCCTTAAATACTTCAGTGTGTATTTCCTAAGAATAAAGATATTCTTGTTAATGACCATAGTACAGTTATCAACTTCAGTAAATTTAACATTGATACTGATCTTCCATTTGTATTCCAATTTAGTTAATTGGTCCAATAATATCCTTTATATTATTTTTCCTTTCCATAGCAAGATCCAGTCTAGGGTCAGGTATTGCATTTAGGTATCATGTCTCTTTAGTTGCCTTTACTCTGGATCATCTCTACAGCCTTTCTTTGTCTTTAATGACACTGACATTTTGAGTACTAATATCTCCCCTTTAAAATAAGAATGTTTCTTATTTTGAGTTTGTCTGATGTTTCTTCATGGTTAAATTCAGGTTATGTTTCTCTGGATGGAAATGAATATAAATGATTTTGTGTCCTTCTCAGGGTATCATATCTGGCGGCACATGGTGTCTATTTACCTCTTATTGTTGATGTGAATTTTGAGGACTCAGTTAAGGTATTGTCCAATTTCTCCACTCCATAATTACTATTTTACCCCTTGTAACTAGTAAGCACTCTTTGGGAAAACACTTTCAGACCACGCAAGTATTTTGCTCTTCGTCAACATTTTTCCCTATATTTAGCATCCAATGATAATTTTTGCCTGAATCAATCTTTGCTATGATGGTCGCAAAATAGTGGTTTTCTACCTCCAGTGTTCTTACACTTATCAATCAATACTCAACATGCTACTGTAAACAAAGGTGTTCCCTTTCTCCCAATTTATTTATTGATATGAACTCATAAATTTCTTTTTTCAATGTTTTCTAATTCATTGCTGTACTTATTTTGGTACACAAATTTTCCCTTATTTGGCCAGTGAGTGCCTCTTCAAGTAGGTACCTGTGTCCTTATAACATGTTCCTATCATTTTTTGAGCATTCTGTTACTTTCTGGAACAAAAAGATGTTCCAGGTTCAACTCTTACCTTCCCAGCCTCAGCCACAAAATCAGCCATTTCTCCAAGAAGCCTTGGTTTCTTTCGGCACAAAGTATAGTGTTTAGAAACCAAGTTCTAAGCACTAGCTCTCTTCATTTCTATTAGCATACTAATAGCTTCTAGGAAAGGTTTGTGAATATATATATATTAAAGCTGTCAGGCTTAGCAAATAAAAATTCAGGATACCCAGTTATATTTGAATTTTAGGCAAACATTGAAAAACTTAGTACAAATATAGCCCATGCAATATTTGGGACATGATATATACCAAAACATTATTTGCTGTATAGCTGAAATTCAAATCGAACTGAGCATGTTGTGTTTTATTTGGCAACTGTAACACATGCATACATGCTGCATACATGTAAATGTACATATACACATGAATGGATACATATGTGTATACATTTTAGAAATCATGAGTTCACATAGATACTTGAGCTAACTCTAAATGCAAAGGAAAATAATTTGGTTGATGGACAGGCATGGGAAAGGGATTCAAAGCAGAGCAAATGACATATTACAGGACCTAAGAGAAATTCAAGGAGACCAAATTGTACTGAGTGTGATGGGAATAGCAAGAGATTAAATTTTAAACAGATGAATGACATAATCAGATATTTTAGATAATCATTCTATGGGTATCAAAAAGACTAGACTAGAGAAGGTGATACAAGAGGCAAAGAGATACACTAGCCCAAGGGAGAGGTGACAAATGCTAAAAATAGAAAATGGTCATGAAGATGGAGAGGAATTCAGAAGATACATAGTTAAAAATGGTAAGATTTAATGACTAGACTTATGAAGGATTAATGTATCAAGCTGATGGTTGCTAGGTAGGAGGGGGTTGGGGGGGACTGGATGAAAAAGGTGAAGGAATTTAACAAAAAAAACCCCAACAACAACAACAACAAAAAACAACCACCTCATAGATACAGACAACAGTATCACAATTACCCAGAGGGAAAGGGAGGTGGGGGAGTAGAAGAGGGTAAAGGGGGATAAATGGTGATGGAAGGAGATTTGACTTGGGGTGGTGAACACACAATACATTATACAGATGATATATTACAGAATTGTACACCTGAAACCTATATCGTTTTATTAACTAATGTCACACCGATAAATTTGAGAGAAAATATGAAGGAGAAGTAAAGATTTTCTCTGGCAAACAAACAAACAAAAAGAGCATGGATACAATAGCCAGACAGACCAGGTTTCTAAATTCCAGCTCCACACATCCTAGTATATTAACATCTGTGCCTCTGTTCATTTGTAAGGTGGGGCTAAAAATAGTGAATATCTCCTAGGGTTGTGAGGATTACATGAGCTTAAAACCATGTAAAACAGTATGGGGCCTAACACATAGGAGGTGCAATGTTATATCTATTGCTTTAGAATAAAAACCATAAATCTCTGAAGATATCTCAAGCAGAAAAGTAATATGAGGTGTCTACAAAACTGTTGGCTACAGAAGTAGAAGTCAGGGGCCTGCCATTGGACTAGTGGCTTTGTGGTCATATCACTGCATTTGTGATCTAAATCTAGTGTAGGAAGCTGCTGTTGCTTCTGTCATCAGCACTACCGCCACTACAGTTTCTCACCCCAAAAGCTGGAGTACACACACTGGAATGTAGACTACAAAGCCATGAACATATCCTTGGAACTGCCTGCCAGCCAACAATCCCCAGGAAGATATCCTCTGCCTAACTTAAGCCTTCCAAATATTGTGCAAAAGCATCTCATTGCCAGAACTGAAAATGTATCAGAACCCACATTTTACCCAGAACCCTAGCTGCAAGGGAATCTAGGATGTGTTTTTTTTATTTATTTATTTTAGATGTCCAAGGGGAACATAAAAAGGGTAGGAATGAATACTTAGTAGAAACAGATAATATCCAGAGCATCTATCTTTAGATGGAGCAAATAAACCTTCCTGACTCTTGACACCAACATTTCAACTGCGGTCAAAATATAGGATATAACTGATTGGCAAAATCCTGCAAAATATAAAGAGGGATGGCAACAAGACTAAAGATCAAGGGATGCCCAGCTGGATGTGGCTCAGCTATTGAGCATCGACCTAGGATCCAGGAGATCATGGTTCGATTCCAGGTCAGGGCACATGCCCGGGTTGCAGGTCCAACCCCCAGTAGGGGGCGTACAGGAGGCAGCTGATTGATCACTCTCTCATAACTGATGTTTCTCTCTCTCTCTCTCTCCCTCTCCTTTCCTCTCTCTGAAATCGATAAAGATACATTTAAGGGGGGGGGAAAAAGATCAAGGGATAAGCTTAATCAGGAAAATGGATATCTTTCTAGTATTGGAAAGAAAACGGTGAGAAGTACAGACACTTTATAGGTTGGGGTCAGAAGGAGACGTGTGAAGTTAAGGAATGTTCTGTCTCATGGCATATATTATTTGTATAAAGTGAGGAGCAAATATTACCTGCCTTGAGAGGAAAAGGTCAAAGCTGGCTAGGGGGCCTGATGATGAAGGAAATAGGAAAGGAAGCTGACATAGCATGAAAAATCTTTCTGCACACCAGCCAGCAAAAATAAATAAATAAATTAATTAATTTAATTAAATAAATAAATAAATAAATAAAAAATATTTAAAAACACAGCACTTATTTTATAAAGCATTGTTATTCTTATTTATTGAAAATGTCAATTTTAAAAGTCTTCAAAATAAAAACAAGTTAGAAAATTTGAGCCTGTGTAAGAAGGGACATGATAGAAGTGGAACTGAAAGGCCTCCAAGGGCAACAGCTTAATTACAGGGTAACAGAAACCCATTTATAGAGTATTGTAAACAACACAACTATGGAGACACTACTCTCAGGTTAGCATGGCTTCATTTCCTTTATATTATTGTTTAGTGTGTGAGCGTGGACACCACTCTGCACAAGTTTCATTATCCAGAGTACTGTGGGCCTCTCATCATAAGGGCCAAGTTGCCAAAACATGCATATATATACATGTCACTCTAAAATAAAGACCTTTCAATATTTTAAGCTATACCTTATCAACTAAAATATTTTGTAATCACAAAAATGTTTCCTATGGATATACTTTGCACATTTACTGCAAGCCATTGATTAACCACAGAGAGAGCAAATGCTAAGATCTGTGTTGTTTTTAATTTTTAGGTGAAGGATGGCACATCTAAACTGCTGTAATTAAAAACAGAACAGCCAATTCTTAGAAATCTTCACTCTTCAGCTTCCAAAGACAGCTGTGTGTGGTTGGCTGATGTTGGACCACAGGAATAGTCCATTTCCTGTGAATGGTGCAATTTCTGCTGTGCAGTAAGCAGTCAACAGCCCGTACCATGCAGCTATAGGAATTTGATACCTTCCAGTACTGGAAAGCAAAAGGGCTTACCAAGCTGGGAGGTTCAAGTTTCAAGTTTGGTTTCTAAATGATATTTGCAGAATCCATATTTATAGGCACCTATCAAATGTACCTGGAAGACAACTTTGATCAGTCCACTGGCCTTTTGTCTTTCTTTCCAGTGATCTTTCCCACCTGGCCAAATTTCACCTCTTTGGGAGAGATGACTTTCAACTGGGCGGAATTTGGATGTGTGCTACTCTTCTGTGACCATCTTCTAAATCTGGTTTGTCACAGTTCTAATTTCTGAGATGCTTACAAAGGCAATGGCTTGACTTGATGAGAAACTTGAGTAAACCAATTCCAAATAATCAGCTTCACTAGTAACCAGCACTCTTTTTTTTTTCTCCAGATATACAAACTGGACCAATAGCACATTTCTACAAATAATTCTTAGAGGTTGATGAATATTACAGTTTCTCATAGCATATATGGGAGAGCAATAACGTGAATCAAAGCTGTTTACTGGGGCACATTATCTCCTCAATGACAGATTGTTTTAAAGATGAGAAGCTGCAATTTGAATATGCAATGTAGATATAATACCTGCTCACAGTCTATATTTTTAAAAAGTAAGCAAAGCACACACATACTACTTTGCACACCACTTGGTATGGTTGGCTAAAAGCACTGGGGAAGTACAAAACTTACACATGAGGCAGAAGGCTAGGGGGAAAATCCTATTATGTAATGGAGAAGAGGTGGTCAACTCTGCTGATGAAGGGAGGAATATCCAATGGAATTTGCTAATGGATTTGGTGTTGGCATGAATGACCAGAGTTTATGACCCACAGAGTTAAAATGTTAACCAACACAAAAGGAATAAGGGCACTACTGTCTTCTTGGTCTTATAGATAACATCAGGTAGTAACAAAAAAAAGTATGCATTGAGGGGTGGGAATTGATGGTCCAGGGAAGGGCAACTGAATCATTTGGCTAATGTGTTTGTCTTTCACCCTACTCTAGTCATAGCTCAGAAAGCTTTGCTGTCAGTAAATTAGGTACTGACAGGCTTCCAGGTACAGGAAAGCACTGGGGGAAAGTCAAATTCACCTTTAATAATCCATGTCCAGTGGCTTTGGGATAGTAGCCAGCCCCAAAAGGGTAATGGTTGTTAAAGAGGTACTAGGAACTGAAGGCCATCAGATCAATTAAGTCATTTGCCTAGATTAGCTTTCCTTTTGTTATTGAATAGAAAAAACACTGGGGAGACTTCCACCACCTCTTGCTTTTATCCCTGTCAGAAAAAATGTAACCAACAAACCAATAACCAAACAAAAACAAACACTCAAGCAAACAGAGGGAAGGGGGCTGACTCAAATACAAAATAAAAACCAAGGAAGTGAGCAAACTGAGCCAAATCATTCAGCTGGACATTTCAAGATGCACTGAAGGCACACTCTGCCCAGGTGCACAGTGATAATTATGGAAGAATGGAGGTCTTGTTACTGGACTCAGCCCGAATACACTCATCAGTTTGCTTCAACAGCCTCCGGACCAGCTTTTCTAGGTCCCTTCTTGATTTCAATTCTTCTTCCAGGCATTGCTTCATCCTTTTATTCTCCTATAATGGAAAAATACTTGATTACAAAACAAAGGGACCCCTTCTCAGGGTTCTTCCTGCTCTTCGTCTTGGCGGCCTTCACTACTGACTACACTTTTCTTCCTCAAACTCCTTTCCCTCAGCTCCTAACACAGGCAGCTTATTGATTCTCTTATCTCTCTCTGACCAACATTTTGCATTCTTCTTCTTTGAAATATAAGCATCCTCTAAGGCTCTGGCCCTGGCCCTCTGCTAATTCAATACTCTTTTCACTTAGTGTCTATTCTCTTTCAACTCAAGTATCTATTAAGAGGTCTCCAAAATCTCTCCGGTACTTACTTCATCTTGTCTCATGAGCACTAACTCCACACTCCCCAATGCCAACTTCGTATTTCCCCCTAGAAGTATTACAAGTCTCTCAAACTCATTATGTCTTAAAGTGAACTCTATCTCCATCATCCCAAACTTATCTTTCCCCTGTGGTTGCTGATCTCCATGAAGGGCATCACCATATCAAACTAGACACCAAGGTAAAAAGCTTCATCTTCAATCCCTGACTCTTTCTTAATCCCAAAATCACACCATCACGTTTCACAGGCTCTAACTTTGCAATGTGCCTTCCTTCACATTTATTTTCCTCCTCTGCAACCTCAGTAGTACTGCCTCAGGTCAGACCTCCATCATGTCTCACCCTGAGTTTTGTAATAACCTCCTAAGTGGTCTTCCAGTGTCTGGTCTTTCTCCCTTCTAATCCATCCTTTACCCTGTCACCAGGTATAGCTAGTCCTCAAACACAAGGAAGTGTGTACATCAAGGAGCACTGGATCACATCTGCACAGGAGCCCACAAATTATGATTTATGATTCTGGTAGGCGCTCCCAAATGGCTTATCTTTTCTTAAATTCTGTAAATGTCAGGAATCATGAAATTTTTAACTAAGTTTGGGACCCTATTATAAATAGCTAAATAGGTACATAAGCAAGCCTCAGAAGTTTCAACCCAAGGTCACATGGTAAAATCCACAAAACCCACCTTGATGACACACCTCACTGTTTTGTTCCTGGACCTTTCCCCAGAACATCTACTGGTGTGTGACAAGGAAGAGGGAGTGGTCCTGTTATGATATGAAAAAAAGACCTTTATACTTCATTACCTGTTTCAGTTCTTTCACCTCATCCTTCAAGGCATAAACAGTGTCAACGAGGCTCCTAGAACATAAAGTTCAGAGATTAATGGCTGGCACTGAAGTATTGTTAAGTGATACTTAACAAGAAAAGCAGATTTATAGAATTACAGATCCTGAAATACAGTGGATTTTCTAGCTAATCAGAGGAGATACTGCTATAAATTGTCCCTGTGTTCCTCATTGTTATGGGCTAACCACCATCAGCACACATGCTCATGCAAACACCATGTCATTGCACCTTTTCTATACTTCTTCCTTTGCCACTCACTTCCCAGCTTGAGTAAGTACAAAAAAGAGGCTAGGGCTTATCATCAGGTTTTTATTTCTCTCTTTAGGGCAGGAATGAACGTCACCTAACATATAACGAGAGGTATCACAGGGCCCTACAAATCCTACACTACCTGTGCTATAGCATTGCTCTTCTCACCTATCTGATCCTGCATGACCCTGAATGACCCTACATGACACAACAAAGGAAGGAGCATTATTTTGGGAAGATTCCATATATTCCAGAAAAGGATAAAGCACCCTAGCTGAGTTGTGAAGCATTCATGTCCTCTCTGGCTGTTTTCCTGGACAAAGACTTTAGAGATCTGGGTTCAGGTCTAATCCTACCACTTACCAGACCTCTAACCTTGGGTAACCAGTTCCTTCTCATTCTTTCTTGGTCTTACTTTCTTCACATACAAAATGGGGATAATAACACATTCCACTGAAAACCTCACAAAGTTGTAGAAATTAATATAGCTGTAATAATAATTATAATAATAATTATTATTATAGACCCTCCCTCCACCCAGTCATCAGGAGCAGGTAGGCCCCAACTCTGAGATCCATCAACCTGGCAAACATTGCTCACCCCGCCCTGGAGTTTCCCTGAGACCCCATTGCACACAACTTGTGCACCAGGCTGAACATCTTTCAGTGGCTGTTCCTCAGAAGTTGCTGGCCTCAGCCCACTGCAGACTTTAGCTAAAATCTATCAAAGGTCCACAAACTCCAAACAATCAGAAGCTGGCTTTGACATGCCCTATTCCTCTTGCTGAGCAGGCCCAAGCCAGGTACTAATGGAAGCCAGCCTCAGTTCACAGCATAGCCTCTCCCAGGCACCTCCATACCCAGCACAGGCACAGGCAGCTACCAACAGCAGATCACTCTGTAGCCCCTACCAGGTGGCCATGGGACTGGCACAGGCAGCGGCTGGCCTTGGCCTGCACTGGAGACCCTCTCAAGAGGCCCCAGAATCAATACACCCAGTGGCCAGTGTTACACCACAAGACTACCACCCAATTAGCTCAACAAATGACACACCCAAAAGGTGTATTTGGCAGGCACAAGAGCTCCTGATAAAGCAAACTCTACTCCATGATGTCAGCTCCTGAACAACAGTTCATCCACTATAGTCATGGACAGTCCTTTCAGCCAATTAGCCTGAGGATCAATCTCACCCACTGATGTGCCAACAACAACCAAAGCCCAACTATAATCAGAGGCCACACACAATCCACACAAGGGACAACCCTGGAGCACTCAGCTCAGGTGACTGGGGAGACTGTGCCACTGGATCCCACAGGGAACCTACTATAAAAGGTCGCCTTGCCAAGACTGCCAGGTGTAACAGATCCACCATTTAATACATAGAAACTAACAGAGGGAGACAGCCCAAAAGAGAAGACAAAGAAACATGTCACAAATGAAATAACAGAACAACACTCCAGAAAAAGCACTAAACAAAATGGAGGAAACAAAATATCAGATAGTGTTCAAAACATTGATTATAAGGATGCTCAATGACTTTAGGGGAAAAAAATAGATGAATTCAGTGAGAACTTACAAAAAGAGATAAAAACCACAAAAAAGAACTAGTCAGAAATGAAGAATACAATAACTGAAATGAATACATTAAATGGGGAAAAAAAGAATACATTAAATGGAATCAACAACAGATTAGATGAAGAAGAGGATCAAATTAATGATTTGGAAGACAAGGTAGCAGAAAACACCTAATTGGAGCAGCAAAAAGAAAAAGATTTAAAAGTACGAGAATCATTTGAGGGACTTCTGGGATAAAATCAATTGTCAACATTTGCATCATAGGGGAACCAGAAGGAGAAAAGGGAGAGCAAGGGATTGAAAACCTATTTGAAGAAATAATGATGGAAAACGTCCTTCCCTAAATTAGTGAAGGAAATAGGACATACAAGTCCAAGAAGCACAGAGAGTCCCAAACAAGATGAACCCAAATAGGCCCACACCAAGACACATCATAAATAAAATGGCAAAGGTTAAAGACAAAGCGAGAATCCTGAAAGCAGCAAGAGAAAAGCAATTAGTTAACTACAAGGGAGCTCCCATAAGACTGTCAGATGATTTCTCATCAGAAAATGTTTAGGCCAGAAGAGATGGACACAAAATATTCAAACTGATGCAAAACAAGGAAACACAACCAAGATTACCCAGCAAGACTATCATTTAGGATCAAAGGAGAGATAAATAGCTTCCCAGACAAGAAAAAGCTAAAGGAGTTCATCACCACCAAACCAGTATTACAAGAAATGGTAAAGGGACTTCTAGAAGAAGAAAAAGGGGGGGGGACCCTCAAAAACATATAATAAAAAGACAAAAATTACAAACTTATCAATAATTTCTTTAAATATAAATACATTATGTGTCCAATCAAAAGACATGGGTAGCTGAATGGATAAGAATATAAAACCCATACATACGCTGCTGACAAGAGACCTGCTTCAGATCAAAAGACATGCACAGAATGAAAGTAAAAGGATGGAAAAAGATATCTCATGCAAATAGAAATGATGAAAAAATACAGGGTAGCTATACTTATATCAGACAAAATAGACTTTAAAACAAAGGCTATAAGAGACAAAAAAAGATATCACATAATGATAAAGGGACCAGTCCAACAAGAGGATGTAACCCATGTAAACATTTATGCACACAATGTAGGGGCACCTATATATATATAAAGCAAATATTGATGGACATAAAGGGACAGATCAACAGTAATACAGTAATAGTAGAAGAATTTAACAACCCATTAACATCAATGAATAGATCATCCAGACAGAAAATCAAGGAAACAGCAGCCTTAAATGACACATTAGACCAGATGAATTTAAATGATTTTTAGAGCATTTCACCCCAAAGCAGCAGAATACGTATTCTTATCAAGCACACATGGACATTTTCCATGATAGACCACATGTTAGGCCACAAAACGAGGCTCAATAAATTGAAGAAGGCTGAAATAATATCAAGCATCTTCTCCAATCACAATTGTATAAAACTAGAAATCAGTTATAAGAAAAAAACCCCTGAAAAACACACAGCATTTGGAGGCTAAATAACATGCTACTAAACAATGACTGTGTTAACACCATGATAAAAAAGAAATCAAAATATACTTTGAGACAAATAAAAATAAAAAGACAACAACCAAAAATCTATGGGACACACGGAAGGCAGTCCTAAGAGGAAAATTCATAGCAATACAGGCCTACATCAAGAAATAACAAAAATCTCAAATAAACAACCTAACCTAATACCTAAAGGAACTAGAAAGAAATAAAGTGCAAAGTTAGCAGAAAGAAGGAAATTATTAAGATCATAGATAAAATTAATGAAATAGAGTCTAAAAAAAGAACAGTGAAAAAGACCAATGAAACTAAGAGCTGATCTTTTGAAAAGATTTTTAAAAATTTATAAACCTTTAACCAGTCTCACCAAGAAAAAGAGAGATAAGATCCAAATAAATAACTCAAAAATGAAAATGAAAGAGAAGTGACAACTGACGTCAAGGAAATACAGAGGATTATAAGAAAATACTACAAAAAATTGTATGTCAACAAATTGAACAACCTAGAAGAAATGCATAAATTCCTAGAAACATACAATCTTCCAAGACTGAATCAAGAAGAAACAGGACATCTGAACAGACCAATTACTACCAACAAAATTGAATCAAACAAAAATCTGGACAAGGGGGCTTTATAGGTTAAATTTACCAAATATTCAAAGCAGAATTAATACCTATCTTTCTCTCTTTTTTAAAAAAACACATATCTTTATTGATTTCAGAGAGAGGAAAGGAAGGGGGAGAGAGAGAGATAGAAATATCAATGATGAGAGAGTCATTGATTGGCTGCCTAGCCCGCAACCCGGGCCTGTGCCCTGACCAGGAATCGAACCCCGATCTCCTGGATCCTAGGTTGATGCTCAACCGCTGAGCCACGCCCGGCTGGGCAATATCTATCTTTCTCAAGCTATTCGTAATAATTGAAGAGGAGGGAAAGATCCCAAACTGATTTTATAAGGCCAGTATTACCTTGATTCCAAAACCAAAGAAATTACAAAAAACAGAAAATTACAGAACAATAACACTGATGAACACAGAAACAAAAATCTTCAACAAATATTAGCAAACTGAATCCAGTAATACATTAAAAGGATCATAAACCATGATCAAGTGGGATTTATTGCTGGGATGTAAGGTTTGTAAAATAACCACAAATCAATTAATGTGATACATCACATAAACAAAATGAAGGATAAAAATCATATGATCATATCAATAGATGCAGAAAAAGCTTCTGACAAAATCCAGTAGCCATTTATGATAAAAACTCTCGGCAAAGTAAAAATGGAGGGAACATATCTCAACATAATAAAAGCCATATATGACAAACTCACAGCTAACATCCTAGTCAATGGGGGAAAACTAAAAGCATTTCCCTTACGACCAGGAGCAAGACAGGGATGTCCACTTTCATCACTCTTATTCAACATGGTATTGAAAGTGCTAGTCACAGCGATTAGGCAAGAAAAAAAAAGGCATCCAAATTGGTAAGGAAGAAGTAAAATTGTCATTATTTGCTGATAACATGATAATAAAAAGAGAATCCTAAAGATTTCACTATAAAACTCTTAGAACTGTTAAATGAATTCAGTAAAGTAGCAGGATACAAAATTAGTATTAAGAAATCAGTTGGATTTTTATACACCAATAACAATCTATCAGAAAGAGAAGTAAAGAAAACAATCCCATTTAAGTTATGTTTTAAAAAATAAAATATCTAGGAATACATTTAACTGAGGAGGTAAAAGATGTGTATTCAGAAAATTATAAGACACTGAAGAAAGAAATTTAAGAAAATACAAATAATTGGAAGCATATACCATGCTCACATATAAAAAGAATTAACATAAGTAAAATGTCCCTACTACCCAAAGTGATCTAGAGATTCAATGCAATCCCTATCGAAATACCAATGGTATTTTTCACAGAAATAGAATAAGTAATCAAAAAATTTATATGGAACCACAAAAGATCCTGAATAGCCATAGCAATCTTGAGAAAGAAGAACAAAGTTGGAGGTATCACCCTACAATCAAAACAGCATGGTACTGGCATAAAAACAGACATGTAGATTAATGGAACAGAATAGAGAGCCCAGAAATAAACCCACACCCATATGGTCAATTAATCTATGACAAAGAAGGTAAGAACATACAGTGGGGTAAAGATAGTCTCTTCAATAAATGGTGTTGAGAAAACTGGACAGATACGTGAGAAAAACTGAAACTACACCACTTTCTTATACCATATATAAGAATAAACTCAAAATGGATTAAAGACTTAAATGTAAGACCCAAAACCATAAGAATTCTAGAAGAAAATATAGGCAGTGAACTCTTTGACATTGCTCTTAGTAACATATTTTTATTTTTGGATATGGATCCTCAGGCAAGGGAAACAAACAAACAAAATAAATAAAAACTACATCAAACTAAAAAGGTTTTGCACAGCAAAAGAAACCATAACAAACAAAAAAAAAGACAAATTACTGGATGGGAGAAGATATTCACCAATGATATCTGTGGACCCTAAAAAAAAAAGATATCAACTAAGAAGGGCTCCTCATAGCTAACTAGGCTCAAATTAAAAAACAAAAAACAAACAAAAAACAGAGCCTAGCAGCCATTTCTACACAGGGGCTTCTCACACAAACCACACTTCCGGGAGAAGTCTGCACTAAGTTGCCTGCCTCTGCACTGAACTGCCTTCCTGAACTCCAGTTCTTCCATCTGAGCCAGCCTTTATAAAGGAGTTCCTGGAATCCTATTTCAACCAATAGAACTGAGGCTTTCCCCATCCAATAGTAGCTGTGCAGCTATATCACCATCAACATCTTCACTAAAAAAATCAGCCCGGCTGGGCGTGGCTCAGCAGTTGAGCATCGACCTAGGATTCTGGAGATCGCAGTTCAATTCCTGGTCAGGGCACATGCCCAGGTTGTGGGCTCGATCTCCAGTCAGGGGCGTGCAGGAGGCAACCAATCAATGACTCTCTCATCATTGATGTTTCTCTCTCTCTCTCTTTCTCTCTCTCCCTCTCCCATCCTCCCTCTGAAATCAATAAAGATATATTAAAAAAAAAATCAGAGTGGCTCCATTCTGATCAATCAGAACAGTGCCTTTTGGACCAATCAAACTTCGAGGATTTGGAGTCTTCGTTTGCCTGAGGACAAACCAGTCATGGATCGGGGCCAGGACTTCTGTCTGAATGAGTCAGCTCCCTCTGGCTTAGAGAGTGCACTTTCCCTTTCCACCAAAGATGAAACACAAAAGATATCTTGCCAGAGGAGAACAGAACAGTTTATATGCAGAGGGGCGTGGGTCTAGGGCTGCCTGGACTCATGGCTGGCTCACCCTAGGGCTTCACAGCCAGGCTGTTTCACAGCTGCGCTGCTTCATAATTTAGCTGCAACACTATTGAGCTGTTTGCACTGAATAAAGTTTTCTTCTTCATCACAGCCCAAATTGGAAATTCCTGTTGGTGTTGAATTGATGCCAACAACCTTATTTGACATACTCATAAAGAACTCATACAACTTAACACCAAAAATACTAACACACCAATTAAAAAACAAGCAGAGGATGTGCATAGACATTTTTCCAAAGATGACATACAAATGGCCAATAGATATATGAAAAGATGCTTGATGTCACTAATCATCAGAGAAATACAAATTAAAACCACAATAAGATATACCTGAAACTAATACAAAATAATATTGAATGTAAACTGTAATTGAAAAATAAAATTAAAAAAAAAACCAGAGATATCACCTCACACCTGTCAGAAGAGATATCAACAATAAATCAATAAACAACAAGTGTTGGTGAGGATATGGAGAAAAGGGAACCCTCGTGCACTATTTGTGGGATTTCAAATTGGTACAGCCAGTATGGAAAACAGAATGGAGGTTCTTCAAAATTTTAAAACTAGAACTACTATATGACCCAGCAATTACATTTCTGGGTATTTATCCAGAGAAATCCAAATCACTATTATGAAAATATATATTCATCCCTATGTTCACTGCAGCATTATTTATAATACCCAAGACATGGAAGGAACCTAAGTGCCCATCAATAGATGATTGAATAAAGAAGTAATATATATATATTACTTGGCCATAAAAAGAATGAAATCTTACCATTTGTGACAACATAGATGGACCTAGAGAGCATTATGCTAAGTGAAGTAAGTCAGAGAGAGAGAAATATATCATATAATTTCACTTATATATGGAATCTAAAACACAAAATAAACAAAGGAAACAGAAACAAATTCACAGATACAGAAAATTAACATGGTTAACAGATGGGAGGGGTTTTGGGAGCTGGGTGAAAAAGGTGAAAGGATTAAGAAGTACAAATTGGCAGGTACAAAATAGTCCCTGGGATGTAAAGTACAGCATAGAGAATATATAGGATATCCCCCCAAAATGAATACACACTTTGAATAGTTATAAGGGCAGTGTTTATTAAAATACATTTTATTTTCAAAATGTAATAGAATCTACAGACATAGTGTGTATACATTTTTTTGGGACTCCCTGTAGTCAATAATATTGTAATAACTCTGTTTAGTGCCAGGTAGGTACTAGGCCTATTGGAGATCAGTTCATAAGTTATATAAATGTCTAACCACTATGCTATGCTCCTGAAACTAATATAATATTGAATGTCAACTGTAATTAAAAAATAAAAATTTGCCTGGCCGGGCATGGCTCAGCTGTTGAGCATCGACCTAGGATCCAGGCAATCGGGGTTCGATTCCCAGTCAGGGCACATGCCCGGGTTGCGGGCTCGATCAATGACTCTCTCATCATTGATGTTTCTATCTCTCTCCCTCTTCTTTCCTCTCTCTGAAACCAATAAAGATATATTTTAAAAATAAAAATAAAAATTTAAATAATATAATTATAATATAAACATTTATATTATAAATAATTATAGTAATGTAATTATTTGTTGAGTGATTACCATGTGCTAACCTTTATATGCACTTATTATTCCATTTAAGCTCACAACAACCTGGAAAGTATTACTACCATACCCATTTTAAAGATGAGGAAACTGAGGCACAGATAGGTGAAGGAACTTGCCCCAGGTCACACAGCCAACAAGTAGTAGAATCTGGAGGTGAACCAGGGCTGTTCTTCTCATAAGCCCAAGTGCTTTACCATTTGGCCATATCACTTCATACACCAGATGGAAAGGTACTGTACACTGATGATGCCAAGCACTTTGTAATACACTGTCTATTGCAAATTTAGGCTTGACTTCAGAAATGACTCAAGTTTAAACAAAGGAATTATTTAGCTACTTTGTGTTTATTTTATGAGCCATACAGTATTTAACCTGATTTTCCCCCATTAGGTCACCCTCACTACTGTGCCAAGGTAGGCCAGGGACATAATCACCCTGAACCTCAGTTGCCTCATCTATAAAAGTGGTGAAAGTAGTGCTTATCTCACTGGATTGCTCTAGGATTTTAAATGAGGTCATGTCAGAGAAAGTCCAGTGCTTGACTCAATAAATGTGAAAAGCATCCCTCTGGGCAGGGAAATTGGTGTCATGGCCTTCCCAGGTGCCTCCTACATCCATGCAGAGTGATATTCTTATGTACCCTGAAGCACCTTACTGGATGGTGGAGTGGGCTCCAGGGGCAGCCACCAAGATGAGAGTTCTTCCCCTGTGTCTCTCCTTTGCTAAGGGGAAGCCTTCCCAAAGCTCCCAACCTCATGATCAGCAAAGAGGGCTGCATTCCCAGATGAAAAGGCTTTGCAAGAGCCACATTGCCTTGCCAGACTCATCTTTCCAGCCTGCAGACAAATCAGAAAAGGTTTAGCCTACTCACTTTTCTTCAATGATGGTCTGGCCATTGCTTCTGGTTTCTTCGATGATGAGTTTCTCTTCCTCGGGGAGTAAGACTTGTGGAACTGAATCTTTGCGAGTACCTACAAGTAAGGGTTGCAAGAAGGTGGAGAGGGAAGCATTACTAGTGAGAACTATTTATAGGTGTCAGTTCCTTTCTTCTATTGTTATTGAAGGGTCTTTGTTAATAGCATGTTGCAACCTTGCATCCAGACAGTCACCCATTTAATGACTAAATCTTCCTGACCTGAGCAAATTTTAAATGACCAAATATATTCACTAAACCTTGGGGAGGAGAGCATTTTGTACTCAGAAAAATAATGTGAAAGGGCCACTGTGATACCTGTCCTCAACCACGACCCCATCTTTTCCTGTTTTGCCTCTTTCACAGCAAAAGGCTGACCAGTGATCATCTGTCTCTGCACATCTTCAGAGAATAGCACACCACATCATATGCTGTGGCATTATATAATTTTAGTAAATTTAGAATAGCACTGCACTGGGATACACATGCTTAAAGGGCCTCAGAAGTATCACTCACTCCCATTTGTTCTCTTTGTAGTCCTATAGGGTAGGGTAGGGTAGGGTAGGGTAGGGTAGGGTAGGGTAGGGTAGGGTAGGGTCAGGCAAGACTATTTTGATCACTTCAGCAACAGGGATGCAGGCATCTTTACTTCTCTCTGCTCAAACTGTCTACAGGATTTGGCATAGAAGAGGTGACAGAACAGACATAGGACCTAATCAAACAGCTCTCCTGCACATCCAACCTCCCCCTCATTTCTGGATCCTTCCTCCTGGAGCTTGAGTCCTTAATCTTCAGTCTCCTTGAGCCACTGATTTCCTCTCTTCTAAGGTGAGCTCTGAGTTGTGAACACTCATTGCCTTCACTTGATCACCTCCCCTTTCCTAAGGTGAATGTGTCTCCACCTCATAGCACTTTGTAGGTATTTAATAAATGAATAGCAGACTGACTGACTGACCAACAGACTGGATGCAGCAAGAAATAATAACAATCAGTTCCAGGGAAATAGGACTTCTGGCTGGAGAGGGATACAGTGTGGTAGGTCACCATGATGCTAAAAGGCTTACTGTGTGCCAAGAACGGTTCTAGGCATTTTCCACATGTAAAAGGTAGACTGAAGTGGAAGGGGAAAACTATGACTCTTTAGGTCAGAACACCTGCCTGCACCTCCAACTAGATCTGTTGACTCTATTGCTGTGAAGAGAGGTGGTGGGAGGAGGAGATGAGGTCATATTTTGTATGAAGGACGTTTCTTCTGGTGTTTCCTTGTCCCCTTCTTGTTCCCAGTTTTCACAATAAAAACTGCTCTTACTTCCATCTTCTGGCTCCTTGAAACTTGTTAGCAGAGCTAGGCATGCTCAAAGCCACAGCCAGGTTTTGTCTGTGAAGCAGAAGCTGTGAAAGTCCCCTCTTCATGGTCAAATGTGCCAACTTTCACATTGAACGTTTTCCTCATGTCAGCCTTAGAGACAGTCACTTTGAAAGCATGTATCAAGGCAGTCCACCTAAGTGATCCCCTCCCACACTCAAGTGATGGGCCAGTGGCTGTCCAAAATGAAGCGTGATGGAGAATTCATCTCTTACACAGATACTAAATCCCCGCATAACATACCCTGAATGTCTATAATAATGGAAGACAAGAAACATAATTGATGTGACCTGGCTTTTTAAAAAGCACAAAGATGAATCAGAAAACATTATCTTGCTTTCAGTTTGTAGCCTGAAAGTTGTTCAGGGAAATACCCTCCCCTAATAGCTCTCTGATAAATTGTATATATTTTGAACAGCCCCTGCTAAGCAGCTATATTTCCAGATTTTCAGAGCAACTCTGAAACTTGAGTTTGGTGAAGCACTGTCTGCTTAAATATGCAGCTGATCAAAGATAGTATTTTGACTTCCTTTCCAAATCTGCCTATAAGAAGAGATTAGCATCAGTTCACAGACACAGGAACTCTCTGGGCTCTTTAATTCCTAACTAGTGTTGATGAAGGTATCTGTGTACTTCAAAGGAGAATAACTTTAAAAAAATTTTTTTTTCATTTCTATCACCTCCAACTTTTTTACTCTTGCATCTCTCTTTCTCTCTGGGTGAAAAGAAACTGGGTAAACAAACCGCTTGGTAGGTAAAACCACCTTATCTGAAAGATGCAGTCCTGCACCGCTCCTCTGCACCACTGCTCTGCACCAAGTCACCTGCTTTATACACCCTGCACCAATCTGCATTGCTTTACTCTTCTTCTAAGAGGCAGTGAAACGTTAGAGAAAGTCTTTGGGGGCACCTACTTGAGCCATGGCCTTGTTGAATGCTGGCGCTGGTGCAGTAGGCTTCAATCACTTTAAGAATCTGAGCGTCCTCTTCCAGAGCAGCTGTACCTGTCGAATTTAATTAATAATTACTTTCCATAGCAATATATTCCTCTGGACCCTCAAGATGATGCTGTGAACTCCACTGATAGGAAGTGGCTTTTCTGACCAGTGGTGTTTCTGAAAGGCAGGAGCAAAAGCTGTTCAATTCTCATAATGGAGTGAGAGTGAGGGCATTCTCAAGGAGCTCTGGGGTCAGCATCAGTGAGTTCAGCACTAAGGGTGGCATGCTCCCAAATCCCACCCAGAGCTCTAAATTGGGGAGTCCTATCAGTCTCCTCTTCAAGGCCACAGTTACAGCACTAGGCTTGATGCCAGCCTCAGTTCTCATCCAATACAACACATCCTTCCTCTCCTTTGAATTTCAAGGTGCACCTTCTCTAGGAAGCTCTCTTCATTAACCCCACCCATTTTCCCAACCAGCCAGCACAGTCACTGATTCTCCCTCTTCTTTCTTCCCCCTCCAACTCATTCTTGAAATGACTGGATGGCATAACCCTGTTAATATGTTGATGTGCACACCAAAGTGTGTGTGGTGGTGGTGGGGGGGGGGGGAATGCAGAAGCTAGAGTTAAGCGTAGATTTATCCAGTCTTTATTTTCAACTGATACACACAATTCTGTCACCCCTTTTTGAGACATCACTAACTCCTTCATGTGTGTCCCAAAGTACCTTGTTCCCAGCTATAGAGGCAAATAAGTAAGTACATGCCGATTGGCTGACCAACTTTACGGTCACCTCTAAATCAAGCCCTGTTTCTACATGTCAACAGGCTGATTCCTTGGCTAACTAAGAGCATCACAGAGCATTGGACTTTTCAGGTCTATTTAGTTTATCTCAGTAAAGGAAAATACCAGAGGTATCAGAAACTGAGGGAAAAACTGTATCCATAGCCAAGGGTCCCTTTAGTGGTTGTAAACCAGGTGGGGAAAAGTATTCAACATGAAAATCATACAGATGGTGTCTGCCTCAGATGACATGAAGTGCAGCAAGAGCCAGCTTATTCAAAAATCTTAGAGGTGAACAAACCTTTCTGTGCATTTGCCATTATGTAACAGATTATGCCAGGAAAAATTGCTCTAATCATTTGCTTTTTAAAAATTTTTTCTGTTATTTAATCCATTACCAACTTTCAGAAAGTACAGAACACATACTTTTCCGAATCACATATTCCTCTTCTGATGGCTTTCTTTCAGTCTTTCTTTTATGAAGAAACTTCTTCATGGTTTTGGGACTTTTACTAGATTCCTGTAAGAATAGAGGTTTCTTTATGAATTAAACTTCTCCTCCCAAAAACAAATTAAAAAGAGCAAATAAAATTAAATAGAATCGCCCTCTCTTATTTTGACAGTCTCAAAAGTTAATACTACACACAATAAAAAATGGCTCCAATAAACTCTGAAAGGTTAAATAAAACAGAGGCAAAGACATTGTCTTCTCCATTGCTATAGGGATGGGAATAAGAATGGAGCATGCCTACTAAAGATGCGGCAGATTCTCCAGGAGACCAAATGCCTTTAGGGTACCATCTGCAGAGAAAGTAATGAATGTCAATCCTAGAGAAATAACAGTATTCCTAACTTGGTTCATATTCCCCATTGATACAGTTTTAAGGGAATTACATGACAACTACAACTACTGCTTCAGTATATACTTCTTTTCAAAGAGCTTGAAAAATATTTAAATAAATTTTTCTGAGCAACAGTCCCACAAAGAAGAATATTAATTTCCATTTGTCCAACAGGAAAATTAAGGCAAAGAAACTAAGCAATTTCCCCGTGGTCAGAGAGAAGAGCCAAATGAAGGGCCTCCTGATAATAATTTTGGGTTAGGAGTGACATTCATACAGTCAAGCCAAATATACATATATAAAGCCATATTTTTAATTAGTAGAGAAAGAAGATATGAATTATATCAATTATTTAATTTGCTTTGTCATATGCAGAAACCAACAGACATGAACAACTCACATGTGACAAAAATAACAGAAAAAATAGCTTTAAAATACAGGAAAACAGACATTTTTAAGGCATTATAAGATGACATTTCATATGTATTTCACAAGAGGCTGCTTTTTGAAGAAAATACTTACATGTCAGAATTGCATCTTCATATTTTAGCCACCAATAATAACAAAAGGCGACAAAACAAGCATAAAGGAAAGCTTCATTCATAAAAGGTTACAGCACAACATTATGATGTCACTGTAAGCCAAAGATAGTTTTCTACCCTTACCTTTAAGATATAAGACATCCTCTAAAGTGAATATGTAAAGAAAGAGAAGATGAGCGTGAGAGGTCGATGGTTACAATGACCAAATCCATTTATCAATAATTCTAAAACAACATTTGAAATGTTAGTGTTATCATAAATTACACAGAGAGAATATCATCACGTTTCCCACATTAGTTTTAGATGCAATATCATCATGCAAAAGCCCAAAGAATACAGTTCTGTGCAGAATAACAATGCTGAAAATAACTAAAATACACTATAGAGTAAGAATTTATTAATAACTCTCTTCTCCCAGCAGGAAAAAGTAATCATGCCTTAGTTTTAATGGATTAGTTCTGTGAAGGATTAAGTCAATTTTACCCCTCAAAGCTCACCTTAATTTGAATTTAGTAACTGACAATTACAAAATATCCACCATTAAAAAGGGATCTACCTAACTATGAATTGGCACTCCTGGCTTAGGTAATCAAAGAAAAAAATTGGATGATTGCAAATATCAAAGGTCAATTTTCAAAGCAAACCTGTGGGACTGTTTCCTGGCCAAATTCTGAATAAAGGTACAAAATGAAAATTCAGCTCAAGAATTATTTTTCCTATAAGGTTGGGTTGAAAGGATAAAAAAATCTTCGTGTCCAAATATTTTTCCATTTTTACTACACTAAGATTTGAGGCAACAATTAATTGAAACAGCATGATGTTGTAAATAAAAACAAAGTCAAAATTCAGCTAAGTCTGCATCATTCATCAAAACACATTTAATAGAGAAAGATATGGTGCCTTTGCATCATAACTCACAACTGTCACAAACTTAAATATTCACTCACTAAGACCTACTTAAAGAACAGTTACTAATAAATGAGGATCTTCCCTGAACGCTGAAATGATGAGCAATGGGTTAGGGGGGAAAAAACCGACTCTTTGGATGGAAAAGGTAGCACTCCACACAGTTACGGAAGCTAGTGACTGACATTTCCTGACTGCAACTTTGAGAGAGAAAAAAGCCTTGAAAACCCCACACAACCCAAATAACAAATACCCTCTACAGTTGTTGCTTAGAAGATTCTTTTTAAAAGACATTCCTTTTATTAAATTCTTTTCCCTTTTCAACTGCAGCAAATAGTTCAGACTTTCATAGTTCAGACTCGTGGCTTGTTCCCATAAGATTTTACTGATTTGGTTTAATAGTTCAAAATGATCCAAAAAGTGGAATTGGGTCTGCTTGGTTGGAAATTCAACTATAATAAAGTGGCTCTTGTTTGAGATGTGTGTACATCACTATCAATTTATAAATTATCATATCATCATAAAGGTAAACCAGAGGTACTTCAGGAGGAGGTTGGGGAAACTCAGTACACATCAACCCTGTGGATAATCTATAAATATTTGTAGATGGACAATGGGGAAATAGAAAATTAGGAAATAAAAATCAATGAATCTAGCAATCCGAGATTGACTGACATGTATCACCTATCATAAATTCTAAGCACATTCCCACAGAACTATTTGTAATAAGCTACAAAATTCGCTTGTCAGAAGCATTTTACACCATATATAGCAAAATTACCTCTTTATAACCTAGTGCTGCTGATGGTCTAAGTGGAGGCGCAGGTCGCAGACAACTTAAACTCCATGGTTTTATAATTTGAGGAGGCTCCAAGGGTCCTCGGGGCTGTCCAGTAGAACTAAAAGACTGGGAAAATGTCTGATGAGATGTTGGCCATCTGCCATCTGAACCCAACCTTATGCCCCACAGTGAGAGAACATCAATAGCTTCATTGGATTGGCAATGCCAGCCATAGAAAGGGAAAGAAGGAAAAACAAAAGTCTCCAGTTTGAGAACTGGAACTTTCCAGTCAAGATTATGGGGTCTCTATGGAACAGCACTAAATGAACTCGACATCCCATAATCCTGTCCTCCCTCTCTCTTCTGCAATTTCATTAAAGTCAGGATTTTTTTTCTTCTGTAAGGGAGAATGGTCAACATTTAATGAGTTCAGTTATATGTTTGGCACTCTAGTAGATGTTTAAATAGGTTATTTCATCAGAACAACTTAAGACAAACTGTAGCAAAGTGAAATAACTAGCTAGCAATTGGCAAAATCAATATTTGAACCCAGATCTGATGCCAAAGCCCTTGTTCTTCCTATCAAAACACACAGTGCCCCAAACTGGAATTTTGGAATCACAGATTTGAGTGTTAACAGACAATACAGTGTATCTCCGATCTCACTCAACAAGTACAGTAAAAGCTCATCAATTCAAATTCCATGAATTGCTAAGTTTATAATAACTTGGAAGAAGGCAATACTAAAAGTTTACCCTCAAAGGCTACTGAGTGAATATGATAGCATAAATGAGATTACATGGAGATGCTTAAATACTTATGAAGGTAAACTACTGGTTTTGACTTAGCACATTATTAACATGAGAACAGCGGTTGCTAACTAAAATAAATCTTGCTTATCATTAAAGCATCTGAGCAGGACTTCTGGTTAGAAAAATTTTGATAGCAGTTGGTACTCTAAGTTAAGACCAAGCTAAACTCTACACCTTTAAGTAAAACTTTAGATGAACCTCTCTCCATAAGAAATCAGAATTAGTGAGGTTTAACTGTACTTCAAAACCTATAAATGTAGACTACCCAAAGATTAAGGGCATGCTCACTGCTTCTTATAAAACCTCAGCAGACAAGATTTGACAAGAAACTCAGTAATCGCTGGAAAGAACAAATGGACAACTTACAGAATGAGCACTACAAGATGATGATGATGTCTTGGATAATGAACTGCAGGAGGCAGGTCCTCTAATCAGTCTGTGCAGCTGCTCAAGCCATTCCTGGAAGTCCTGGTTGTTGCTGCAGTGGACCACAATTCTCTCTAGTATGTGACCTGCACACCCAATTATGAGCATTTGGAAACAAAATCAAGGAAAACCTTTAGCTTGCCTCATTCATAAACACTTCACATAACTTGAACTTGGGTATCTATTTTCAGGAGTTTTTATACCTATGGGAGAACCCTTTTGAAACTTTTATATAAAGAACAGATAAGCTGTGATAATAAAGAAATGAATAGTCATATCTGAATTATAAAACTGTCCTTGATTTCTACGGCTTACAGAATCTTAGAAGTAGTATAAAACTTCACTGTAGCCTCACCAGTGTGGTTCAGTGGTTAAAAATAGACCCATGAACCAAGAGGTCACTGGTTTGATTCCCAGTCAGGGAACATGCCCGCGTTGCAGGAGGCATGCCAATCAATGTTCTCTCATTGATGTTTCTCTCTCTCTCCCTCTCCCTTCCCCTCTCTCTCTAAAAAAATTAATAAAAATATATTTTAAAAAACCTTTACTCTAAACAAACTCACAATCCAAAAATTTAAGCACAGAGTCCATCTAGTTCATAGTCTAAAATGAGAATATTGTACTGTTTCACCTAATATCAAAGTTGACACAAGATCCAACTAAGACCGGTTACAACCAACACCAAATATTGGGCTCCGTACTGGGAAAGAAGGGGATAAGGCCTGGAGCTATTATCCCAGTATTCACCATTACACTGTATCAGTGCATAAAGTACAAATCATTGGCCTGGCAAAAGGGACAACAGGTCAAAATGTCAAGGAGCAGTATCGAGACCTGACATTTTCTCAATTTGTGAAAAAAGTTTTATGGCTTTTCAGCACTTTTTAGAAACATAATAAAATCTTGCTAATTCATAGGCTGATGATAAAAACACTGATAAAATTCCACATCTTTGGCTTCTCTGCCACAAGAGAATAGAGGGCAGAAAGGGGAGAAAATTGCATTTACATTAGTCCATTTTGTTATTTCTTAGCTCCAACAAGTAGCTCTTATGCAAAAGAAGATTGAAATTAATGGCAAAGCCCAGGCATTTGAATGACCCGAAGACTTCTCTGTTCTATAGCTGTACCCTAATTATCCCAGGAAATGATAGATACTTTGCCATGCCCACGTAAAAGTTGCTTGTGGACTATCTAACAGAGAATAATAGCATTTATTTATTTAAATCCCACTTCTTTCCAAAAAGGATTTGAAGTAGCTACATGAAAAGGAGAAAATTACCTACCTGTGATTTCAAATGTGTAGTCATTCCCTTCAATTTCATCTAATCTAGTCACCACCATTCCTCCTATTGGTATTTTTCCCTACCAGAAAAAAAGATATCCCATTAATTCTGTGGTTGTATGTGTCTCTTCTTAGTTCTATTAGATTTTATGACCCTCTCAGGAATCACTGCTGAATTATTGCTAGACATATTTCTCTGGTCTGTCAATAGATAATATGGTTCCCTGCTATAAATTTTAATCAGATCAGAAAGGAAGGGGGAAAACTGGGTGGTGTTTTGCTAACACACCCTAAACCATAAGATCAAGATTTACAAACAGCCCTAAACCATAAGGTCAAGATTTAAAAAGAGCTTACTTTTCTAACACATTTTCATGAAAAATCAGTAAACAAAGACAAATTTTATGAACATTAGTCATTGCTAGGCCAAGATATAAGAGGCAACAGTAATTTATATTCCATATTTTGATAGCAGACTGAACGAAGTTTAATTTCTAAAGGAGTTTAATGACTTGCGTCTCAGAAACTCAAACCATGTGATGTGACTGTAGGAGGAGCTCCCAGCTTTATATTTTCTCAACAATCAAATGATATAATATGGACTTGTAAAATGCTGTTGTTAATTGATGTAGTTGCAGACTTACATTTCTGTTTATACGTTCATAACCTAGCTTATAACCAGAGAAGTGGACATTCAGGATAAACTCATTATAGTAATACAAAGGTCTTTGATATAAGGAACATCTGCTTTTATAAGTTGTCTAATTACAATGAAGGTTCAGAACATTCTGTCTTTTCTGGATGGAGCCTTGTCTGGATGGAAACCTCTTTTCATTATGGGTCCTGCTATTTGTTCTGTATGAAATCTACTAACCTGGTAGATAAAGCCACTCATCCGAGGACTTGCAGATAACATTATCAGGACATTTGAAAATAACATGAGGTACCGCTCCTCTTTTTCCTGAAGTGGAATGAAAAATACTAAATGTAGAATAGAAATTAGACATTTTTTGTTTGTTAAGAATTTCTGGCCCTGGCTGGGTGTATCAGCTGGTTGGAGCATTGTCCTGTACACCAAAAGGTTGTGGGTTCAATTCCCAGTCAGGGCACATACCTAGGTTGTGGGTGCTATCCCCTTCTGAGGTGCATACAGGAGGCAACTGATTGATGTTTTGCACATCGATGTTTCTCTCTCCTTTCCTCTCTCTAAAATCAATAAACAGGTCTTAAGGTGGGGATTTTTTTTTTTTAAATATATCTTCATTGATTTCAGAGAGAGGAAAGGAGAGGGAGAGAGAGAGAGAGATAGAAACATCACTGATGAGAGAGTCATTGATCGAGCCCACAACCCGGGCATATGCCCTGACCAGGAATCGAACCCCGATGGCCTGGATCCTAGGTCGACGCTCAACCACTGAGCCACGCCCGGCCGGGCAAGGTGGGGATTTTTTAAAAAAGAATTTCTGGAATCACTATTTTATACCACAGATCTTATATAAGGCAATGCAACATGAAGAGCGGTTTAAAAAAAAAAAGATACCCAACTTAAAATCAAAAAACAATTTAATTTTATTTTTATTTTAAAATGGTTATAAGCCCAGTTTATCTTTCTCCTTCCCATACATAACAGTTAAATACAAATAACCAGGGTTGTTTCCCAAGTATATAAGCCTGAGAAGTCACACAATTAATGCCTTACTGCCCAAGCTGCAGCCAGAGCACAAGATAACTCTCTAGGTTCTCAAAAAGAAAATGATTTTATTTTGAAAAGTGATAAAATAAAGAGGTTTTCAGGTGATAGGAAATTTATTATGTTCTAACATGTAGGTTAAATTCTTATTTATAAAATCACTTTTAACCAATAAGAACAAGATAGTTATTGTACACATGTAAAGTGAAGTAAATACTTTTTTAAATGGCACTAAAGGAAATTTTACACAGAAGGGCTTTTCTGAACTCCTTAAACAGATAGGCAATCAGTAGATGTAAACAATTACATTCCAGCTTACATGTCCAGCCATCTTAGCTGCAATTATCCTTATACCTATCTACATCTCCTTCTTTCCACTTGAGAAGAGCAACTTTTTGACTCTTCTAACAATAGCTCTGCATCCTTTCCCATCTTTTCTTTGCTTGGCTTCCTTCTATAGACATCTCATCTCCTCCTTCTTCTTCCAGCAGCCTCTCCTATTCAATTAGGTTTTTATTTTTGCTTTTAACATATGGACATTTCCTATCATAACAGGCCTTCACCTACCCCTGTAACTACTTATACAAAATGCCATTTATTGACATTTATTGCCATATTATTTGCTGCCTTCCTTTTCTCCCTATTGATCCCTCCCTACTTGCTTTGTTTTCTCAAAGTCATCAATAACTGCCTTCTAGAGAAATCCAATGGCTTCTGCTTGGTCTCCATGCTTTTTTTTTTTTTTTTTAATTTATCTTTATTGTTGATCCATGCTCCTTGACCTCTGAACCTTCTGCAGCACTCAGAAGGCTGACCACTTTCAAATGTTCTTCCAGGAATTTCCATGACACCACAACCTCTCAATTCTCTTCTACCTTCCTTTATGTCTTTTCTTTCTAGCAGTGATTCCTCCTCCTTTCATTGAAGAGATTTATCCAAAGGTGTGAAATTCTAATAGTTAAACTCTTTGCATTAACCTCTCCCAGGGTATCTACTTTTTTGTTCCACTATAGGTCATTTCTTTAGATCTGTCTTGTAGTGCAGGCTATCTATATTTTAAATGAGACTGCTTATTAACCTAACTTAATGAATCTTTGACAGAGACCTTTCAGGGAGCATAGGAAGGTGTTTTGAGAAGGGGATGTCAATTCTAACACCAGATAAATCATGCCAGTTGACATAATCAACCTTCCTCCCCTACTCTGCCTCCTTCCTAAAAGACATAATACATCTTCAGCCCTCTGTGCTTCTGTCTGCATATTTACTTCCTTGGAAGGCCCATCTGTCAGGTACATCTAAATCTCTGCCTCTAACTCTGACTTCCCACCCACATTTCTATATTGTTTTAACAGCTGCCTACAAGACATCACCTTGAAAGTTAACAGGTCTCAAACACATTTGTCATCTCCTCTAGCTCACAGGTCACCACTTCCTATAGACTTTCCCTTCTAAACATGTCTCAGATTTGCCCCATAAGTTTCATTTTCTCCGCCACTACCTTCGTTGGAGGTACTTATCACTTTCCAACTCACTGGCCCTTTCTGTTTCCAGCCCCATCCCCTCCAGTTTACCTGACATATATGGTTGTCAGATTAAACAGCCCTTTCATTCTTTACTACTCAGTACTCATAGTTTCCTATTGCTTGCTGCGTCAATGTGAACTACTCTTACCTGACATCCAGGGTTCTTCATAACCTGACTCTATCTGACTCAATCAACTTCTCCTTCACTCTGCCCAACATGCTTCCTCTGCTCCTAATAGACTGGCTTCCTCACTGTCCTGTAGAAAAAAGGCCATGTTCCTTTTCTCTTCTGAAATAAGAATGGCCTCTACCTTATGAAATCCTCTCCTTTCCTCTTCATGGACTGCCTCCTCAAGTTTCACCTCCATAAAATGTTCTTACTCTCTTCCTTCTCTGAACCTCAAAAGGATCTATTGTTGAGATTGCACGAACTGGCATCAACTATTTTGGCTTGTTAGATGCTTGCAGCTTGTTTTAATTTGTTCTTAAGGAGTTCTTTGAATGCAGGGAACAGTGTATGTTCTTCCTTCCTATCTCCCACACACCTAGCAGTGTTGGGCAAATAATAGGTGCTCAGTTTCTTTCAATGTTCGGGCATTTGACCTTGATGGAAGAACAAATAAAGGAAGAAAAATGTGAAAGATGGAAAAATGGTGTTGAGTTTTGAAACATCTTACCTCACATGTTCCGTACTGTACCATTACTTGTGACATAAAAATCACATTTCCCAAGGTTTTAATATCCTCCCCTTCCCATGCCTGGATAGGTTCAGAAAGTATCTGCAACTCCAGCTGTTTTCTTTTTCTTAGATCTTGGCACTGTCCCTACAGAACCAAAGAAGAGGGATAGGAATTCTTATGAAACAGACTTAAAACGAGACCAAAGTAAGATGTGACTTTTGACTCTCATAGACTTCCACTGAGTTCCTATTCCTCACATGAATCCCAACACTAATGTCTTCACATGAAAAATCCACTACTATAAATCTCTAGCCTTGTGTCCCCAAAATTTTTGTGAGGAAGAGCTACTTTTCAACTTGCCAAAATATCAAGATAAAATGGTGGAAGAAGGTTGTTTCTCCTTCCCTGCAAGGAGTATGGGAAGACAAGTAGCAGAACCAAATCAAACAGAGCCAATTGTTTAATCTGACATGAGACCAACTGGTAGATTCAGATCTGGTTGGTGTCCTGGATCTAGCTCCTCTCAGTCTTGTCTATCTGCATAAACAGTGCTTTAGTTACAAGGCAATTTTTCTAACACATGCTCAGTTTCTAATCAAGTAACATTTTAATTTTTAAAAAGCAACTTCAAGAATTATAGAGAAAGAGAAAAGTTAATTCCTTATGCCACAGTGAATCAAACTGATCTTATAATAAAACATATGCACTGCCCTATACTTTGTTTAGGGACTACTAGTAAATTCTATTAAAAATACTAAATTAAAGGATTGGGAAAAACAGATACAACGGAATTTCATGAATACAAAGGGAAAATACAAACCAAGAAATAATAGGTGGGATATGAATACTACAAACACACACACACCATTGCTTTAAAAAGTGTGAAAATATCTTAGAGTAATTTAAGAGTGTTCATTCTAAACTGAATATGAAAGTAAGCATATGGTTAGTTTTGTCACTGTTTGTAAAAGGATGGCATGGGTTTTTTTGGATGTGTCTTCTATAAAACTGATGCTGTCCCTTTCAGCTAAATGGAAACTTGAAGAAATAAATTCATTGTATGCATATTTTTGAAATATCTATAGTGTAAATATACTATCGCCATCAAAACAAGTTTTACAACATGTAAAATGACCAGAAAAATATGGTTTGAAAAAAGAGGCATTTTAAAAATTCAATGTACATAGAAAAAACCAAAAGGGACACTAACGATAATAAATTCCATGGGTTTCATGTGTTGAACCATGTAAAGCTGCCAATATTAGACTGTTTTTAACCTACAACAGCAATTTTAACCTAATTCCTTACTCTGGTCTTCAATTTGCTGTTTAACCATCGATACATCAGCTACTTTCAACAGCAATAAAAATGAGGTGATAGTGAATGTTGCATCACCACCTTACAGAAAGAATCAATAACTAAATATTGATCTCAAGCACTTGGATTGCTACAGAAAAGTATACATTAAAGCTAAGCTTAATCAATCACCCCAAATAATGCTTTCTTTCCTCTTACAATGCCACCAAGTGGTTTTACATCAGTTAGTTCCAAGAAGCCATTAACTATCATGCTCAAGATACAAGATTACAGGTAACTTAGATAGCAATCTATATAAAGCAATTGTATTTTTAGTAGGTTTTTTCCTTTTAGATTTGATGAAGAATTTTTTTTTCATATGAAAAGAATAAACTCACACCTTTTGGCATAAGTAGATGAATCCAGTATTGATGTCAAACAGTGAATGACAGGTTGCACCAACATAAGGTGAGCAACACGGGGGTAAAGACAAAGAGACTAAAGGAAACCCCCCACCTACACAGCAATGCTTAATGTGGCAGAGACTTCAAATGTGAGTGCTTTATACCCTCAGACTGGCAACCTTTCTTAGGTAAGCATGATTTTTGGAAGACAAAATTAAATGAAACAATCACAGCAATACTGTCACTAGAGCTTATTGTTTCCACTCTAAAGACCTTTGCATAAGGAAAGAAACGTTACACATAAATTACTTTTTTAAGAGCACAGCATACAAAATGGAGAATTAAAATTTTAGAGCATCACCTACCATGAGCGTTTTGAATGCTACGATGGCTTTCAAAATATCC
Source organism: Miniopterus schreibersii (assembly GCF_964146895.1). Lineage (NCBI taxonomy): Eukaryota > Metazoa > Chordata > Mammalia > Chiroptera > Miniopteridae > Miniopterus > Miniopterus schreibersii. Next base: position 6,280,424 of record NC_138104.1, on the reverse strand, counting down.
TGATGATCTGGATGTGTGTCCTATTAAAGGAATACATTTTAAACAATATTAAAGGAGAACAGATCAGCGGTTGTCAGGGGTTAAGGGTGGGAGGAGGGTGTGGCTACAAAGAGACAGAAAGAGGAAATTTTGAGAAATGATGGAACTGTTCTGTATCTCAATAGTGGTGGTGGTAACACAAATCTATACATGTGTTAAAAGTCATAGAACTGTACACCAAAAGAAAAAAGTCAATTTTAATGTATGCTAATGTAAACATTAAAAAGCAAAACAGCATTTGAGCATTTGGAATCTCAGCACCTTCAATTATTAGGTGATTAAGAAATTAAATCCTGACTGCATAGCAGTTGGTTAGAGCATTACCCTGATGCACCAAGGTTGTGGGTTTGAGTCCTGGTCAGGGCACATGCAGGAAGCAACCAGTGAACGTATGGATGAGTGGAGCAATGAATCAATTTTTAAGCCCTGGCCACTGTAGCTCAGTTGGAGCATCGTCGTCCTGTATACCAAAATATTGCGGGTTTGATCTCCAGTCAGGGAGTGTGGGGCAGGCAACCAATTGATGTTTCTCCCTCTCTCTCCCTCTCTCTCTCTCTCCCTCTCTCTCTCTCTCTCTCTCTCTCTCTCTCTCTCTTTCTCTCTTTCCCTTCCTCTCTTTAAAAGCAATTAAAAATTTTTTTAAAATAAAACAGCTGGTAACACACCATTATATTTGGTAACAACATCCTAGGTGTAGTTATTGAAGCAAAAGTTCCCATTTCCTTTTTTGCTGTTAATAAATAATAATTGTTTGAGGGTGGACATCATTAGTCACATTATTAGTCAATGACAAGAGATAAGGAATTATGGAAACAGAGTGGTGGTTAGAGAAAAAATCAATCCAATCTCATCTCCTAAAATACTTTCTCTTTCAGCAGACTCAAAATGGCAAGTGGGGGGAAAATTTCAAGTTTTATACCATATGTGCCCTCTTGAGCAAAGTTATTACATATGGTCTGTAATTCCACAGTACTTAGAACCCCCAAAAGTGGACAGGTTGAAAAATAGCTTTTAGAAATGCACATCTCCATAACTGTTTATGAAGGGAAAGCAGAGCCTCTTAGGGGTAGATGTACACCTGTATGGGGGTATATAAGCTGTAGATATGTATCTAACCTTGGAGGTATATGTGTACCTAATCTTTGGAATTCAGCTGGAGTAACGGGAAGACAATCTGCTGCTCTGGGTGATAAAGTACAGAGCTGAACAGACTAAGGGTCTGACCCAAGCCCCAAACAGCATTGTTTAATGAAAGGAAAGGTTGTATTCTTTTATAGTTAAATTTATCCTTACCCAAATCAGCTGATAACTATAAAGTTCAAGGTCTACTCTTGCATTAACCAGCAGCTATACCAAACAATCAGAAACCTGGGTCAAGTGTCTTGCCAGTGGTGAACTAGAGCTAAGGGTGTGTATTATCTGATGGTGGGAAATGGAAGACAGCCAAAGCAGGTGATGGAAAGCAAATGGAGGCAGGAGTAGAGATGGGCTCTGATACAAGGAAGGCCAAGATAGAGGATCCAAGCAGTAGGAGCATCTGGGGATTTTTCTCTCCAAAGTACATGTTTATTAGTAGTTCAGCACTGAGCAGTAATAGAAATTGAGGCCACTAGTGTCTGTATTTTTGCGATAAGCAAGGAGGGGCAAACCTCAAACGGTTCAGTGAGCTGGTTTAGCTTTTGGAAAGGCAGCCAGAGGTCAACACCTTCCCAAGCCCTAACTGAAATTTCATTCCGGCGGGTCTTACTATTCGCTCCCCACTGCCTCCAGCTTTCTGGCAGGTCAAATAACCTGAGAATGTGGTTTTGCTCAGAGTAAATGCTTTCAATCCTTACAAATGCTGACAAGACAAGCAGTGTGCAAACTTTTTCTTTAAAGATAATCAAACCCTTTAAAACCTCAAAACCTTTCCCCAGACACAGGAAGAGCAAGTAGGGTGAGTGCAGCCTCCCGCAGCGGGCCCTCCTTTCCGACCTACACCTCAAACCCCTTGTTTGATTGGGCAAGAACGGCTCAAGAATCTATTCCTATTATTTGACTCTTGGTTAAAAAAAAAATTCAATTATCAGGCCTCACTGAAATCTTCATATTTAGAAAACATTATGGCTATGCTATAGCTGTGGCAAGTTAATTGTAAGTTTATAAACAAAAATGTGAGGGGATCTTGATGTAGATGTATGGATGCATAGAGAGATAAAACTAATACTGGGCCCATTTATTAATCTCTAAGGAAACACAAGAATCTTCCATTATAATCCAGAGTCAGGGAGCTGAATGACCACAGTGCTCTAGAGATAAATATTTCTGTCTATATCCCAGAATAAAGTTGGTTCATATATCAGAACACAAGATTTTTTGGTCGGTTTTGACTGAACCACCATCTACAAATGAGAGGGTGGAAGAAAACCTAGGTCAACAAGATAGCAGAGACTTGAGGGAAGTAACAGGACCAAGGCTGGGAGGACAAGAGGAGGAGGAAGAATGATCATTAATATTTAGTAGTAAAGGGTGGAGATCTTTCCATTATAGGATGAATAAGTTCATGGTGATTATAGTTTATAACATTGTATTGTATACTTTTGCTAAGAGAGCAGATCTGAAGTGTTCTAGCTATTTAAAAAAAAAAAAAAAAAAAAGGTAACTTGTGAAGTGATGGATGTGTTAATTAACTTGATTGTGGTCACCATTCCATAATGTATATGTGTATTAAATCATCACTTTACACACCTTAAAAAATCATGTTGTATAACCTAATATACACAATTTTTGTTTGTCAATCATACTTCAATAAAGCTGGAAAAATAAATAAAAATGCATAAAAAGTAAAGGCTCTTCCAAGGGGGAAAAAAAGAACGCCCCCTTCATATTTTGCTGCATAAAAAGGAAAAACTAAAAGTCTGGAAAGAGGGAAGATTGGATCAAGTAAATTTGGAAACTAAGGCTTTTTCTGAATTCCACAGCAAGGCTAGTTTGAAGGCAGACTGGAGCAGAGACCCATACTTTGTACATGAGCTTAAAAAAGCTCACCTTCCCTTACCTCCATATGCCGTTCCAACTCTTGCAAGAGAGTAACATACTTCTCCAGTCGCATGAATGGTTTGCTGAGGCTTGTTGTTAAAATGAGGATACCTGGGCTGGATGCACCTTGGTTTTCCATAAATTGCTCCAGATCATCACTAGCAAAAGAACAAATACAGTTCGGTTACTGCTTAATAGTCCATGAAAAAAAATGAAGCAAGCATTATTTTACAGTATTTCACACAACTGAAAACACTAGCCCAAATGCTGTCCATTTCATTTTAACTCAATTCAATAAACCTTTATTCAGTTCCTCTATGTAATCAGCATTGCACACAGCACTGGGGCTACAGTGGTGAGCCAGGCATTCATGAACACTGGCTTCATTTACCCATCCAGCAAGTATTGCATCTACTAAGAAACAGGTTCCATTCTCTGCTGGGGATACAGCGATGAACAAAACAAAAATCCCTACCCTTAAGGAGACTGCACCCATGAGAACAGGGCATACAGTCTATGAGATGACTTCAACGTCAGGTTTTAAAAATTAGTTATTGGCTGGTAGGGGCCAAGGGTAGCAAGTCCAAGTGCTCGCTATCACTGGAGCACCCACTTGTAATGTTCCAGAGTCAAGTCCTAAATTCAGAGAGCAGCATGTTGGTATGACTAGTTACAAAGTCACTTAGCCTAGGATCTGAAACCAGTATAGCAAGCTACCCAAACAATTTGGTTAAAAATAAAAAAGACTGTATTAATAGTTTATGAACTATGTTCTGTAAATATTTTATTCTGAGTTTGTACTTTCTCTGCCCTTTAGCACCCTGTGGATTGTCTCTATCAACAAGATATTAAGCCCCAAGGCTGCAAAATCATTTTAATATACATTTAGACAAAATATAATTAAAGAAGAATACCTACTGCCTAACTGACAGCATATTTTCAAACTTCTGCCTATCACTTGACCCCTTTACCTCCTCAATTGCCCGTGCACATCCAGTCAGTTGCAAGTCTTATATCTGCTTATCCCTTTGCATTCCCACTATCACTGCCTTAGTTCAGGCCTTCTCATCTTATCTGGTTCGCTTCAATAACCCAAGTGGTCTTCCAGGCTTTTGCACTTCTGACCCATCCTGTAGACCACCATCTTCATCCTGTTGCTTTCCTACTCAAGAACCTCTGATTGCCTATGAGATCAAGTCTTAACTTTTTAGACTTCTAGTGGCCCCACCAATCCTTTCCATTACTCTCCAACAGAAACCCTCAACTACAAAGTGACACATCTTTATGCAGTGGTTCCCAACTGTGCTGCATTGCAATAAGTTGTGAAATGTGTTCAGTGAAACTTGTTATTGCTATTAAATACAAGGAGGGTTGGGAATGGGGTGATGCTATTTTAGCAGTTTTTTCAATCTTGCTCCAAAAGCAGCTGAGGGGAGGGCACTGCTCAGGACTTGGAGTCATAAAACAGATTTGCTGGCCCTGGATCAGTGACCTAGCCTCAGCTGACTCATCTGTAAAATAAAGATAAAACCTACTTCCTACTAAAATTGTGAAGATTAAATACTTGGGGTTTGTAAGGTTACTATTTCATGCTAAGATCTGTGCATGCATTGGTTCTTGTTTAATATCCACAACATTTCAACACAGGCGTTATCCTCAGTTTACAGATGAGAAACTTGAGTGTCAGGAACAGTGAATAACAGCAAGTACATGGCTAGGTTGGGGCTCACACCCAAGTGTGAAGTCAAAGACTCAGGTCTTTCCATGACATCACACTGCTTCTGTATAGGAAAATATTTTATAAACTTTAAAGTAGTCATTAGCTGCATTTTTATTACTATTATTATTATTCCTTGCTAAAATCACATCTTTAAAAACTACCATTAAGCTAGGGTTTCCAGCTTAATGGAAGTTTAATTAATGTTTCATTTTTCAACCAAAAGCATAAAGTGCACAAAGAGGTTTAAAATTTGACCATATATAAGATATAATTAAAAAAATAACTGAAACTTGGAGAGTGCATTTGAGTACAAATATAATTTAGAGAAAATCACTTTTCCTAATTTCTTTTCAATTTACTAAACAAGTCTTACTTTTTTCTTTCCAAGTAACTGCCCACATCCTCAATGTTCTACTCTAATTTGTATAAAGGAATACAACAATTAAAAGCAAATGCTAATGTGTATGCTGTTATTACTTCCCATGCAGCATTTGAACTTCTAGGCTTATTAAATATTATAAAAGAGTTTTTAAATTTTTCAATATAGCATAAGACCACTGGTTATTGGAAAGAAAATAACATTTTACTGCTATAATTGAAAAATAAAATTTAAATAAATAAAGAACACTTTACTCCTGCAGCTGAAAAATTAAATTTAAAAAAGGAAAGAACAGCTCGGCCGGGCATGGCTCGGCGGTTGAGCATTGACCTGGGATCCAGGCGATCGGGGTTCGATTCCCGGTCAGGGCACATGCCCAGTTGTGGGCTTGATCAATGGCCCTCTCACCATTGATGTTTCTGTCTCTCTCTCCCCCTCTCTTTTCCTCTCTCTGAAATAAATAAAGACATATTTAAAAATAATAATAATAATAATAATAAATAAAAAAGGAAAGAACATTTTACTAGTGCAACAAAAGAACAAAACTATCTTATAAAGCAACTGTGCATTAGGGTAAAGCGTATAAAAGATACATTTTAGTATATAAATTTAGTATATAAATTAATATTGCTATACACAAATATATATACAGGGTGGGGCAAAAGTAAGTTTGCAGTTATGAGTACTCGACAGAGTTTATTCCTGTATTATTTATTATTATATTATTTTCTATATGAACAACTGTAAACCTACTTCTGCCCACCCTGTATATCATTATACCAAAGAACAATCTGTCTTTAAAACACAGTTTTTCATTTTATACAACTTGTTTGAAATGTGAGTTAAGATTTGCTTTTCAAGCTTAGTATGTTCTATATGTGACATGACAAAAGAGAAGCGTTTCTCAATGTATAAATGTTGTTTGAAACTCAACATACATTTATCTCATAGAATTTATGGTGGATGGTGCTCTGGTATGTTCTGGGTTAGGTTGAAAAGCTCAAGAAAACAATCTTACATGATAATATCACTACAGACCTTAACCATCTCATGTAACCGAGTTTCTGTGGAATCTCTGCATAGATTGCTACTGTGAATAATGATAACTCTACCTAGAATAGCTAGAAAAGGATCAGATACTTATTTCCCCTCCCTACCAGCCTTTCATGGGAATCACTGTGGCCTGGAAAGAGGAGGTGAGGCTTGAGGAGCTGGGAGGCCCGGGCCTCTGGCCAGTGGAAAATTCCAAGGATTCCATTCAGTTGGGTTGGGTGGATATCTATTATCCCTTTTTTATTTATCCAGTCCCAGAGACTAGGCTGTCTGCAGCTTTTTTGTCCCCACTTTTTGTTTGTGTCCAGTCTCACTTTTTTCCTTCCCTGGTTCCTCAAAGACAGAAACAGAACAGAACCTAGTCTCAGAATTTTTCCTGTGCTCCTTGTCCCCAAAGCAAAGACACAGTGATAACAGAGAGTTAATAAAACTAACAAGAGGAAAAGTACACAGTGGTGTTTGTGGTAGTTGCTGCAATAGAGACAGAAGGAAGGGCCAGATCTGTCTTAGCACTAACTCTCTCCACTTCTCTTATAACTCCGGGTCCTCCTCCCTCATGTAAAGAATGGATGTCACTCTGAAGCATGGGGAGAAAGTGGGTATTTTTGTAAGGGAGAAACATGAGCTACAGCAACAAGCCAGAGGGGAGAGAGAGGGGAAATCCCGAACGACCTCACCCAGGGGATAGCAAAAGACTGCGGCAGCCATTCAAATATATGTAAATCTGAGGACACAGCAAGGCTGGAGTCTGATTGTATATACAAATTCAAATAAGGCATTACTGAATTTTTTACAAGGCACCAACAATCAATCATACAATGTGAATTAAGGATGCATGGTTTCTCATTGCTAATTGCCACACATATTTCTGGTATGATACTGCCACCTGCAGGCCAAAAGGAAGCCATTCAACTGACTGGCCTGCTCAGGCTCGAAGTGATTTTCCTGCCTCTACTAAGCATCTACTGCTTCATCAAGGAAGGAACAGAAATCCACCAATGTTTTTATTTCAGCTGCAACCTTCTTGTAACACAGGATTTTCATCTGAATTTTCTGTGAATTTCATTCAATTATGCTTTGCCTCTACTGTGTCAGCATAAATTAAAGATGCATGTAAAGTAGCTGAGATTATATTAGAAGCACGTCCGAGGAAAATCCCAAGTATTTTCATTGAATTTTCATCCCTTACATGTAAATAAAACAGCAAGATAAAAATTCAGTTCTATGGGACTCCAGTGAGTCTTCTACTATTTCTAGGGATAAGTCTCAAAAAACATCACTAAGCAAAATAGAGCAAAAAGGGTAAAATAATTCCCCCAAAAGTTGAGAATCTTTAAATTAACATATGTAACAAACTTTAAATCATAAAGTTTGAATAAATCTCTATTGTCATTTATAAAATTAAATTCATAATATGAGTGAATTCAGTCAGTAACATTCTAGCACACGGAGCTACTGTAGAAAGTTCTCTAAACACTACAAAAGGCTGCTGTTTGAGGGTCACCATTTCTTCCTGATATTTATCCAGAATTGCTGTTCTCAGACTAAAAGGAAAAGAATGTGCTTGTAGAAATGGGAAGCTAACACTAGGGGGATCTCTTTATATTGGTATTAAAAAATTTGCCATTATACATGCAGGATGTTTACACACCCATCACGGGGAAAATGCCCTTAAACCATTTTTTCTTTATTGAAGTTAGATAGTAATGTATGAACACATTCTTGGAAATGGTAAAAACAAATTCAGGACTGTGTTTCCCTCTGATGGGGGAGGGAGGAGCAGGAAATATTGGAGAGTACATACAGGACTCCAACTGCAGCTATAATTAAGCTGAATGGTGGGTTAGTGGATGTACTTTATTTTATCTCTGTTCTATGTGTACTTGAAATATTACATTTTTTCTGAAAAGAACTAGTAGCTGGTAGAAGATGAATAAAGTAGAAGTGGGGAGCGGCAACAACTACCTTGTGTTTTATGCTTCGGACTTTGTATACATATTTCATTTAATCCTCATACCAACCTTACAAGGTAGGTGATTTACCCTCATTTTACAAGTGAGGACACTACAGGTTAGAAGTAATCGGATTACCTTATGTAACAAAAGTTCTAGGTGGCAGAATTGTAAACTGACACAATATTAAAGTGGTAAAAAAAAAAAAGTTTACACTGAGATCAAGGAGCACCATAAAGGGGCTTAAAAGGAAATGGTGAAGAGTTTTACTATCAGGATAGTGGCATGAGTTGCTCCATGGACCCATTTCCCAGTGAAACAAGCATAGCTGGTAGAAACCATAAAAACAACCATTTAAGCCCTAGCCAATTTGGCTCAGTGGTTAGAGTGCCAGTCTTCGGACTGAAGAGTCCTGGGTTTGATTCCGGCCCAGGGCATGCACCTCAATTGCAGGCTCCATCCTTAGCCCCAGCCAGGGCCACGTGCAAGAGGCAACCAATCGATGTGTCTCTCTCACACCGATATTTCTCTCTGTCTCTCTGTCTCTCTCTTCCACTCTCTCTAAAAAGCAATGGAAAAAATACCCTCGGATGAGGATTTAAAAAAAAAAAAAAAACAAAGGAAAAAGAAGAAAAACATTTAAAGTCTCTAGAAACTGTCTTAAGGCATATGATACATGAAAAAACATTTATTCAAAAAATATTTTTAAAAAATATTCTAAAACTCAGGGAGAGTTCAAGCATTTGAGCCATGACCTGCTATCTCCCACTCTCCTTTCTTTCCAGCTCAGCTTGATACAAGCTCCATTCCAGGTAAGCGTGGCCTTCCTTTCCCGTCAGCTCCCAATCCAAGGACACAATATCTCACTAGCACCTTTCCATGTTAATAGCTGTCTTTTAGCCATAACACTGTCTGAGACTTTCTCTACCAGAGAAAGGAAAACTGAAAAAGAGATGAACCTAGGCAGTTTAGCTAATTACCAGCAACTCAGATAAAACATTCATTGGGGCAGGGAAAGGTTAAACCATTGGATCTAAATAGAATTTTACTTCAGGAACACCTTCCCCAATCCTTCCCTCACCCCACACTAAGTTGATACCATGGTGCAGTCTCACTGCATCCTTTTAATTACCTTTTGTAGACAACATGTTTACAAGATTTAATTTCATGCCTGTGTTTCCCTCAAGATTCTATGCTCCACGAAGGGAAGGACCTTCTCTTCCTTGTTCACTACTGTATCCCCATCAGCTAGGACAGGTCCTTGCACATATTAGGTGCTCAGTAAATTATTTGTTACATTAATAAACACTCAGTTCATGTACCAACAAATCGATTCCCAGAAGGATGAATGGGAATAATCAAGAGTTCGACTGGAGACCTTGGGTTTCCAAATGAGGCAGTCCTAGGAAAGAATCTCATTGTAAAACAGCTTATTTGGGGAAGTGTTAATGATTCACCTGTGCTGGGTGAGTACATTTACAGCCGAAGGATGATTTGCACAGTAAGCCAGATACATGGATTTAAAATGAGGCATGAGGTTCAGTAGACAACCTCCTACTTTGTGTTGGTTTTCTGGAAATCTGTAGGTAAAACAGGTGAAACACAGAATGAAAAACAGGAAACAGGGGAGAAAGGACGATGATTCTAATGAATCCCAGGAACATGCAAACCTTTCAAATTCTGCCAAAGTTAAAAGAGAAACTGTATTACAACCATTTTATCCACAAAATGCAAGCTTTTGACTATTGCTTTAACTCTAGCCACTAAACACAGGCCAATACATAGGGTCAGATACTTATTTGGAATCAGTAGGTAGGGTTTTCTTCTAAAATGCTTATTCAAATTATAATATTCAAATTTTTAACTGAGCAAGCTAAAAATACTCTTGGCTAATTTAGATGAAGTTTGAGTACAGACAAAACTAATCAAGTCCAAAAAGAAGTATTACATAGTCTTGGTGGCCTGGTAGTTGATAGGCAGGGTGGTCTCAAGATTTTTTAAATTAATTTTTTAAATTCCAAGCCACCTGTATTCATTTATAGACAAATCATAAAAACACAAGGAAGAACAAAGTACTCAGAATTCCACCATTCAGAGATATCTATTATAACAATTTTGTCATATTTGATGGGTTTTCTTCTACATGTTTCTCTATAAAATGGAAAATAAAGATCACAAGTCTAGTTTGTAATCTGCTCTTCTCACTTAGTGACCATCTTTCCATATGAATAATCTGGATCCTTATTAGCATTTGGAGTAGCTTCTTGGGTCTCTTTAGTGTGGGCTCTTAGCATCTTCAGTATGTGTGTACCATAAAGATCAAGAAACAGGCAATCACCTAAATTTCCCTGTAGATGATGAAAATCACCAACTTCTCAAAAAATATGCTGTTTGGAATATTAATCCTGCCACAGAAATATACTGCCTGATGATAATTACAGTTCATTCTGTTTTGGTTCACATAAAGATATATTTTCCCTTTTCCCATTTTTCATATCTTTCAACTGTTAATATAATAGACATGATACCAGGAGTAAATAAGAGAGAAAAACAAGCTTGTGAAACCGAATGAATAATCTGAATAACTTTTCCAAGTAATTTACAGTGTACAAAAGAAAATATCTAATCGATGTCAAAAGCATCATCTATAGTCAATTGAGACCTTATCTGTCTCTTATACTGACAAGAAACAATGAAGGGATATGATTTTAAAATAAAATCAAATAAAAAATACAACTAGTGGTTTGACACTGGGCCATCACCTGGTGCATCCTCTCTGCTCTGGGACAATTTATCTAGGTTTTATCAAATGCATACATATAAAGTGCCCCCATCTAAGACAATAGTTAAAAGGAAAATAATAATAAAAAATGTTGCTAGCTATCCTTATAGCAATATGCAACACTTACTTTGAACATTCTTCCAAGGCTTGGCAGAGTGTCTGTTGAAATGTGCACACTTCCTCGAAGTTCCCCAATAAAGATGTAAACTCCACAGTACTCAGACTGGAAAAAATATATATATGTAGTGTCAGTGAATTGAACTTGAAGATGACTCTAGTTATCTCTCTCTAGTCCAGTGAGCTGACAATTTTGCTAAGAAGTAGCAAATGAGTCAAGGGAAGCAATCTGTATATTTTAACTTTTGCTTTTTAATTTATGCCAACTCTGGTTTTAAGCAACTTTCTAAAGCTTCTTTCCTTGATTTCCCATTTCTATAATAAGAATAATAATCTTAAACAAAACAAGCATTTATAAGGTATTTTATGTGTTTATCAGGTATTTTACAAAACAATGAGTAAATGAATAACAAGTGTTTAACATCTAAGTGTCTACAGAGAATAAACTGGTGGTTGCCACAGATGGTGGGTGGGGGTAGACAAAATGGGTAAAGGGAGTAAAAAGGTATAAACTTTCAGTTATAAAATAAATGTCATAGAGATGTAATGCACAGCATGGTGACTATAGTTAATAATACTGCACTGCATATTTGAAAGGTGCTAAGAGAGTTCTCATCACAAGAAAAAAATTTCTGTAAGTATGTAGGGTGATGGCTACTAACTAGACTTATTGTAGTAATCATTTCACAATATATACATATATCAATCAAATCATTACACCTTACACCTGAAACTAATACAATCTTGTATGTCAAATTATACCTCAATTAAAAAAAAATCTTAGCATCTTAACAAGTAAAATACATCACAGATGGGGATAAATGTAAAAACTTTTTTTTTAATGTTTTAATTTATTTCACAGAGAGGAAGGGAGAAACAGAGAGAGATAGAAACATCAATGATGAGAGAGAGTCACTGATCAGCTGCCTCCTGCACGCCCCCCACTGGGGATCGAGCCTGAAACCGGGGCATGTGCCCTGACCGGGAATCGAACCTCAATCTCCTGGTTCATAGGTCGACACTCAAGCACTGAGCCATGCTGGCCCTAAAAACTTTTGAGTACTCTCTTCTAGAGGAGCTGGGAAAGTAATTGAAAGGTATTATATATACTCATTATAGTGCACAGGGGAAAATAGCAAAATCCAGTTTCTTCTAAATTAAAATGCACATAAGTCAACTAAAAGAATCTTTATGAAAGGAAGCAGGAGGAAAGAAAACAGTACTGATCTGTTTGTTTCTTTGTTTGTTTTTGGAGTGGAGTCAAACAAAGACAAACTGAACAATTTTATACAGGGCCTTTATATTAAGAATTTTCTCATTCATTCTTCCCCTATCAAAACAGAAACAGACTCATAGATACAGAGAACAGACTGATGGTTGCCAGAACGAAGCGGGGTGGGGGGTGGGGAACTGGATGAAAAAGGTGAAGGGATTAAGAAGTACAGATTGGTAGTTACAGAGTAGTCATGGGGAAGTAAAGTACAGCATAGGGAATATAGTCAATAATATTCTAATAACTATGCGTGGTGCCAAGTGGGTGCTGGAAATATCAGGGGGAACACTTTGTAAATTATATGATTGCCTGGCCACTATGCTGAGCACCTGAAACTAATACAAAATAATATTGAATGTAAACTGTAATTGAAAAAAACAAAAACAAAAACGTACTAGTAGGTGATAATAACAACAAGAGCTAATAACACTCATACAGAACTTAAAACCTATGCAAGCATTTTTCAAATAACTCATTTGAACCTCACAATAACTTTATGATGTAGGTACTATTGTTTCTATTTTCCCTGTAAGAAACCCAGGCATAGAGAGGTTACACAAATCACCCCAAGTCACAAAGCCAGTGAATAATGAGGCCAGAATTTGAATCAAAATGTTCTAGCTCCAGACTCCACACTATTAACCACTTTTTGGGAGAAAACTTTGCTGAAGGTTTACTTAAAAGGCCAGTGTTGGCCCGGTCAGGTGTGGCTCAGCGGTTGAGCGTCCTAGGATCCAGGGGATTGGGGTTTGATTCCTGGTCAGGGCACATGCCCAGGTTGTGGGCTCGATCAATGACTCTCTCACCATTGATGTTTCTATCTCTCTCCCTCTTCTTTCCTCTCTCTGAAATCAATAAAGATATATTTAATAAATAAATAAATAAATAAATAAATAAATAAATAAATGGCCAGTGTCTGCCACATGCCCTTTCTCCTTACTATAGTAATATTAGGAGAATGCCTCCAAGAGAGTAATTTTTGCTGACAAAGAAAAGTAAGACCCCAACAAACATTACCAATAACACCTAGAGTATAAAAAGCTCCTAGTTCCTCTATTCTAATGTCCTCCTGAACCACAAGCTGGAAAACCCCTGTTATGGGTGTCAGAAGTGAAACCTTCAGCCAGCTTCCCTGGCTGTTGCTCTCTCACAGCCCCTAGAACCTAACTGGGACTTATTGGCCCTTTCAGGATCAGACAATAACCAACCTGGTTTGGCTTAAATCACTCTGGGGTCTACAAGACAGAACCAATGGAAACTTGATATAACCACATTTCGAATTTATTTGGGAACAGTTCATTTCTGACTCAGGTCTCTCACCTCCTCTGCCCTGGCTCTTTTCCTTTCCTTTCCTCGTACTGTTTCTTGATTACTCATCAGTCACTCCTTCATTTGAAATCTTACCATCTCCCCTCCCAGGGTTACCGTTTCAGTTTCCCTCTCCTCCTTTGCCTGTCACCTCCAGAAAAATGAAAGGCACATTTCACTCAGTGGCAGGAGATGCAGTGGGTCCAGTCTGGCAACTGACTGGCTGTGTGATGGGTACAGCAGAAAACCTTTATGGACTTCAGTTTTCTTATTTATTCAATAGGGATAGTAATTTTTTCCAGGGCACTAGACCCAATGATTCATTGACGTTCCATTCAGCTCTAAGAACTATGATTCACAGAATACTTCATGTTTTACATAATAATGACAAAAGACACTTTGTTGGTTATGTTTAAACTTTTACAAAACACAGAAATACAAAATCCTTTCATACTGAAGTAAGATTCCCATAGTGCCATGAAAAGAACCAAGTGGAAAATTTAGCAAGACATTATGCCTAAGCAAACAAGATTTGGAAAAAAGGAGAAAAGTAGGGAAATATATTAAACTTACTTAATTCTGAAGTGAATAGTTTAGGCAACTGTCTAGCAAAATAAACTCTTAGTAAGATAACATTATACAAACCAACTGCTAAATTTTCTACTTGACTTATCAATCATAATCTCTAGTAAAGGTTAATCAATTAACATAAAAACACAAACAAATGCAGTTAGTCACTGTTTGTTAAATATGCTGTGCTTATAAGACCCCCAAAAATGAATGGCCAAGATTTTTCATTTGTGAAAATTAAGCTTTTAATTCAGGCCTCAGACAATTACTTCAGATTTCTAAGACCAGAATAAGGTTAGAACATTTTATTTTTTAAAAACACACACATTTTAACATCTCTTTATCATTCACGTTTGCCTGGGTAAAATATTGCCTTGAATTGCTCTTATGAACATTCACAAAATGCCACATTCTTCCACTCTCAGAGTATGGGAAAGAGTTTATGCCCTGGCAAGCAAAGGTCAGAGTGAGCATGAGAATTTTCAGTTTCTGTGCTTTCTGGACAAAAACACCAGCAAGTCCTTTTTCTGTAAGGTAAAACTAGATGTATCACTTTTAAAATGTACAAGATAGAAATTGTGAAAGGCAGAAATGTAGATCTACTCATCCCTTCCACAGCCAGAGAGAAAGAAAGCCAAGCTCTCCAAAAAGAAATCATACTTTCTGTTGCCTTGACCATGTTCTCAGCAGCCTGTGAGCTGTGGAAATTCTTCTAAAGGGCAAAATCAATTATTCAGTGACATGAGAGTAATGACTCCATATGCTGATGTTATCTTGCTTTATTTAGTGAGGGGTTTCAAATAGAAAGCTTACTTGTTATTGGACTGCAGGGGTCTTAAGTAAGTAACAAGAAGAGACTGAAGTTCTTTAGCATAATCTTTTTCGGTGTCCAGTATGTTCTGTAACACCTGTGGAGAAAAAAAGGTAAGGTATTGTAATTATCAGAATAGTCCAAAGTAAAATATACCTTTAGATCTTTTTATCAAATTACCAGGGAAAAAGTCCCATTTACTCAGGCTAACAGTGTAAGTAAGAAGCACAAAGTCTGAAGGCACTTTGTTTCACTCTAGCAAACTACTTTTATAATTGTATCACAAGGAGTTATATTGTATGACTCAGACAAACATAAATTTTCAGTTACCCATAATTGAAGCACCTTGCCATTTACACAGTACTGTTCAGAATACTTTTGTATGCTTTAAAGCATTTATCCTCAAGAAAAGTCTCAACTAGCTAATAAAGGATCATTTATTCCCATTTTATGGATGGAAAAATTGAGACCAACTACCTTAAACCACAGAGCAGGTCCTTGAATAATGTTGTTTTGTTCAACATCGTTTTGTTATAATGTTAATGAGATGCTGTAGGAACCTAACTCTTGTTTATATCAATTAGTCTATGGTAAAACTGGTTTTGCTATACATCGTTTCATTTAATATCACAAAACCTCTTGACGATGTTAAGTGAGGGCTTATTGTAGTGATTCAATGTCTGGATAATTTAACAATAACTGATGTCAAACATCACAAAATATTTTTTAAGCTATGTTTTTGATAAGACCTTTAGAGAACAAAATCAGGGGACACTGAATTCTCTCAAATGGGGTTAAAACTGGTCTTTTAATAAAGGTAAAAGATGCTAATATAAACAATTCAAAGACAAAGGGAAGCTGAAATGTGAGAAATTTAACAAGGGAAATAATGCTTATCAGTATTTTTAATGGCAAACCAATTAAATCCTATAAGCAAAACAATCAATGTACTGGCCCACAATTTCTCTTCCCCCATCAGTTCTAGGGTCACACTCCATTTCCCAGCCTCTTTGGAGGCACCTACAACCTTCACTTTGAGCTCCTAGAGATGATCAAGCTAACATTTTGATATACTTTCTCTCATATCGCGTAATTCTTCCAACAAAAAATTTATTGAATGTCTACTCAGGGCTAGATGCCATGTTGCCCAAAGGGAGTTTCCACTCTTTTTGTACAGGGAAATATTAAACAAGACGATGTGAAGCATTCTTAGCTAGGAGAAGCATCTGAGTCTACCAATATGCCAGACATACTCAGAAGACAATGCATGATGATCTGCTTTTGAAAAGTAGAATGAACAAAGCAAGCAGAGCCCAGGTAGCTGTGGGCTTTTTGGGAAACAACTGGTACGGAGGGTGGTTGTTCACCCTCTGCTAATGACTGATAGGTTGTTGGTTGAGCTTTAAGGCTTTGCTTGCCTCGTCTCTAATTGTGACATTTCACGTACCTCTGGTGACCACTGTGAAGAGGTAGTAAGACACTGTACAGGTAGGTGCTGCTGGGTGAGTGGGAAATAGTCTCACCAATTTTAGGAGTTAAAAAAGGTTTCTTAATGGCAACAGTGTTGACATTTCAGACCAGATAATTCTGTGCTTTGAGGGGTTGCCCTATGCACTGTAGGATGTTTAGCAGCATCTCTGACCTCGCTCCACTAAATGCCAGTTGCACGCCACCCCATACCCCAGTTGTGACAACCAAAAATGTGTCTAGACACTGTCAAATGTCACCTGAATGGCAATATCACCCCCTAGTTGAGAAACACTGCTTTAGAAAAACACAGGCCACAGGGTGGCTTCAAAAGCTGGGGATTATAGTCAGAGAAAGACAAATATCATTTGATCTCACTTATGTGTGGAATCTAATGAACAAAATTAACTGATGAAGAAAATAGAAACAGAAGCATGGGTACGTGGAACAGACTGACAGCTGTCAGAGGGGAGGGGGGTGGGGGGATTGGATGAAAGGAGGTGAAGGGATTAGCCAAAGAACATGTATACATGACACATGGACACAGACAACAGTGTGGTAATGGCCAGAGGGAAGGGGGGCAGGGGTAGGGTGGATGGAGGCTGGCAAAGGGGTGGACAATGGGGACATATGTAATAGTGTCAACAATTTAAAAAGGTGGGGCTTAAATGGTAGCCCCTCCTCCCCAGCCATTAATGTCTACTCTCAGTTCCTCTATTCTTCAGTAATTATTCTTTAAGGGTGTAAATGTAGGTGCCTGGAGGGGTTAATGCTCTCTGAAATTAATCCAATAATGAAATTAAAATGTTACCCCCCATAGGAAGTCTAAGCACAAGAAAGAAAATTAGAAACTAACTAGAGATGAATTTAAAAAAATAACCTGCAACATAAAAGAACATATGGGATGCAGTTAAAGCAGTGCTTAGGAGACAAATCTATAGCTGTAAATGCTTATATCAAATAAGAAGAGAACTTCTGGTTTCTGGTCTTGCATTTAAGGAGCTTGAAAGTCATTACTCCATCCTAACAAAAAGTAAAAAGCTGAACAAACTGGGGAAAAACAAAACAACAAAAAAACTTCTCTTATATCCTTCAGGGAATTGAAGTCACAGGAGAAAATGCTACTCTCTCTGGAGAGACAGAGAGGCAGATACAGAGAATCAAAACTTGCTGGAGCAGAAACCCAGGAGCAGAAGCCTCCATGGGAATCAGTACCCAGGTAGGAAAACCTGAACTGAAATGATGAATAGCTGGGGGCTCAGTGTAAAAAGTCTGAAAGTTAAAAACTCCAGGGGCCCACTCATAGGGGAGTATACCCACCTTTGTGAGTTTTACTTCTAGTAGCTCTACAGGGTTCTCACAATGAAGACAGGAGGACAAGCCCACTCATGCTTCAGAAAGGGGAAAGGAAAAGTAGTCATATTGAAAAACACCAGATTATTCTATTCTTTGTAACAAAGTCTCCTCTCAAGAGAGCAATAATTTTACCATAACCTAACCTATTGGGGTTTTAGCAGAGCCTAACATATCCAGGAGAAGGAAAATACCAAACTCTGGCTACCTCTGGCCTTGCTGTTCCACCTAAGGGAGGAAAAAGAAAAATACTGAGAAGCACTGGTGAAGCTTACAATCTAGAGACATAAACTCACCAAAAGACTGAGAACTAATCATAGGACTTTAAAACACTTCTCCACACCTCACCATATCATTACTAACAGCCTATTTACTGCAATTCCTTTTACCTAGTACATCATGTCTGGCTTCCAACAAAAAAATTATAAAGCATACTAAAATGCAAAAAACACAGCTTGAAGAGACAGAGCAAACATTAGAATGAGAGTCAAATGTGGCAGGAATGTTAGAGTTACCAGATCAGGATTTTAATGTGACTATGATTCATATGCTAACACCCATAATGGGAGAAGTAGATAACTTGCAAAAATAGATGGATATTGTAGACAGAGAGAAATACTAAGAAAGAAAAATGAAATGCTAAAGATAAAAAACACTGTAAAAGAAATGAAGACTGCCTTGGGTGGGTTCATTAGTAGGCTGAGCCACTGAGGAAAGGATCTCTGAGCTTGAGGACATGTCAATAGAAACTTCCAAAACTGAAAAGCAAATAGAAAAAAAGGCCAAAACATTGGAACAGAATACTTGAAAACTGGGGGACAGCTACTAAAGGTATAACAACGTGTGATGAGAACACCAGAAGAAAGAGAAAAAGGAACAGGAGAAATATTTGAAACAACTATGACTGAGAATTTGCCCAAATTAGTGTCAGACACCAAACCACAGATCCAGGAAGCTCAGAGAAAACCAAGCAGAATAAATGTCCCCCGTGCAAAAAAAAAAAAACCACCTAGTCATATTATTTTCAAACTCTAGAAACATCAGAGATAAAGATAAAAACTTAAAAGAAGCCAGAGGGGAAAAACAGCTTACCTATAGAGGATCCAAGATAAGAATTACATTTGACTTCTCCTTAGAAACCATGCAAGCAAGAGGAGAATGGAGTGAAATATTTAAAGTGTTGAGAAAAAACTCCACCAACCTGGAATTCTGTATCCTGTGAAACTTTTTCCAAAAGTCAAGAAGAAATACTTTCTTGAATATACAAAAATTGAGGGAAATTTTTGCAAATAGATCTGCCTTGCAAAAAATATTTTTTAAAAGTTCTTTGGAGAGAAGGAAAATGCTAAATTTCAGAAACCCAGATCTACATACAAAAAAGAAAGCATGGGAAAAGCAATAGTGAAGATAAAGTAAAAACTTTTATTTTTTTACTCTTAATTGATCTAACAGGTAAGTTTGTTCAAAATAATAATAGAAATAGAAATAATGGGAGGAAGGAATTAGGAATACATTGTTGTTATAAGGTACTTGCACTACCTGTGAAGCAGTACAGTATTATTTAAAAGTACACTTGGACTAGTTTTAAATGTATATTGCAAACTCTAGGTCAATCACTAAAAAAAATAAAATAATTTCTAGAACAGCACAAACTACCAAAACTAACTCACAAAAAAAAATAGAAAATCTGAATAAATCTACAACAAGTAAAGAGATTGAATTACTAGTCAAAACAACTTCTCACAAGTTAAAGCCCAGGATGGCATGGCTAATTCTACCAAAATCAATCCTTTACAAACTCTTAAAATCTTCAAAAAGAAGAGCAAAGTTAAAGGGTACCCTTTCCCTTTTCAAAACTCATTGCAGTGCTACAGTAACAAAAGAGTTTAGTACTGGCATAGGGCAGAAACATAGATCAATGGAATAGAATTGAGAGTCCAGAAACGAACCCATGGTCAATTGATTTTTGACAAGGGTAACATAACAAGACATTTCACTAGGGAAGGAACATCCTTTTCAACAACTGGTGTTAGGATCACTGGATATCTACATGTAAATGAAATAATTTGGGAGAGGAAACAAGATGGTGGCGCAGGTAACAGCTGCAAGCGCGGCCTTCCACAACCACATCAAAATTACAACTAAAATACAGAACCACCGTCACTCGGAGCCTCCTAAAATCTGGCTGAACAAAAGCCCTACAACCAGGGAACTGAAGAAGCATCGGGAGCGGTAGGAGAAGCTGAGAAGCAGGCGGGTCGGGGCTGAATTGGAGACTCAGCCACAGGCCCACACCCGGTGCCGCGGGTAAACCCGGGAGGGAATCTCAGCGGCGGGGGTTTCCCGGAGGAGCGAGGGGTCCCAGCCCCACAGCAGGCCCCCAGCCCAGGGCTCCAAGCCGGGAAGAGACGTCCCCACAACTCTGGGCAGTGAAACCAGCGGGGACTGTCGCTGAGGGTCGCGGAGGCTGCGGGAGCCCCAGCAGCTCCTCTAAAGGGCCCGGCACAGACTCACTCGGACGCTCCCTCTGAGCCCAGCGCTGGGCAGCAGCCTGAAAGGACCCGGGACACTCGGGGGGAACTAACCTGCCTGAGATCCGGACGAGAGGCGGAGGGGCGGCTTCCTCCCAGGCAGAAGGGCTGGCGGAGGCCGTTGCTCCTTTGGCGAGTCCTCCCTGCACAGAGCAGGCAGGCAGGCGCCATATTTGAACCGCCAGCACCTGGCTCACACCTTTGGCCCCGCCCCGTGATTCCCAGAGGCCCCGCCCCTCCCCACCTGCAGCTCATCCAGGCCATTTCCAGTAGCTTTTCTATGCATGTGGCCTCCAGAGCCTCATGCTTAGGACTTTCCTAAAATCTCTCAAATAAGCAGCAGCGTGCCCCATACGGCTTGATAAGCCGCCCCAGGCCTGGCACTAGCGGCAGCTGCATTGGCTCATAGCTTGGCCTCTCCTGGGCTCCTCCAAGCCCAGCACAAGGAGCAGCCGACTATGGGTTGCTGTGTAGGTCATGCTGGGTGGCCCTGGGCAAGGCACTGGCACAGGCTGACTTTGCACCTCCCAGGAGACCTCAGAGACAGTGCACCCAATGGTCAGACTCGACCACGCTGGATTACAGCCCTACCACATCCACTAGTGACACACTCAACGGGCATACTTGGTGAACACCAAAGCTCCACTGAAGTAAATCCTGCTCCATAGGGGTGTCTCCAGCACAGCAGCTCTTTGGCTGTAGTTGCAGCTGGTCCTCACAGCTGATTGGCCTGGGGGTCAATTCCTCCCAGTGATGCCAACAGCAACCAAGGCTCAACTACAACAGGACAGTGCACACGGCCCACACAGGGGAGCACCTAGAAGACCCAGCTCAGGTGACTGGGGAGGCTGAGCCACTGGACCCTACAAAACACCTACTACACAAAGCCACTCTACAAATTCCAGGAGACATAGCAGCTCTACCTGATACATAGAAACAAACACCAGGAAGCAGCCAACATGCGGAGGCAAAGAAACATGTCACAAAGGAAAGAACAGAAGAAATCTCTAGAAGAGAAACTAAATGAAATAGATCCAAGCAAGCTAATAGATACAGAGTTCATAATAATGGTTATAAGGATGCTCAAGGATATTAGTGAGAGAATGACGAAAATAATTAAGAAAATCGATGCCACACAAACTGAAATGAAGAATAATTTATAGGAAATCAACAATAGAGTAGAAGATGCTGAGAATCAAATCAGCAATTTGGAACATGAGGAAACAAAAAACACCCAACCAGAAGAGCAAAAAGAAAAAAGAATCCAGAAATATGAAGATAGTATAAGGAGCCTCTGGGACAACTTCAAGAGGCCCAACATTCGTATTATTGGATGCCAGAAGGAGAGGAAAGAGCAAGAAATTGAAAACCTACTTGAAAAAATAATTACAGAAAACTTCTCCTACCTGGGGAAAGAAATAGACTTACAAGTCCAGGAAGCACAGAGTGTCCCAAACAAGAGGAACCCAAAGGGGCTCACAGCAGGACACATCATAATTAAAATGTCAAAGGTTAAAGACAAAAAATCTTAAAAGCAGCAAGAGAAAAGCAGCACCCATACGACTGTCAGCTGATTTCTCAACAGAAACCTTGCAGGCCAGAGGGGAGCGGCAAGGAATATTCAAAGGGATGAAAAACATGGAACTACAACCAAGATTACTCTACCCAGCAAAGCTATCATTTAGAACTCAAGGTCAGATAAAGAGCTTCTCAGACAAGGAAAAGCTAAAGGAGTTCACCACCACCAAACCAGCACTACAGGAAATGTTGAAGGGTCTTATTTAAGAAGAAGCTAATGAACAAAAGAATCTGATGAACTAAATAGATCCAGAGACATTGACGCATGTAACAGACGATCATATTTCAGAGGCAAGAGGGAAGGTGGTTGGAGGGTGGGAAGAGATTAACCAAAGAAGTTATATGCATATGTGCATAACCCATGGACACAGACAATGACGGAATGAAGGCTTGGGGAGGGGGTGGGAGCGAGGTGGAGGGGGTCAACTGGGGGGGGGGGAAATGGGACACCTGTAATATTTTCAACAATAAAGATAAATTAAAAAAAAAAAAAGAAATAATTTGTACTCCTACTTCACACCATATAAAAATTAACTCAAAATGGATTCAAGACTTAAAACTACAAAACTTTAGAAGGAAACAGGAAGAAAATCTTCAAGACCTGGATTCGATCGTGAAATCTTGGATGACACCAAAAGCACAAGCAACAAGAGAAAAAATAAATTAGAGTTTATGAAAATTTAAAAATTTATGTGACAAAAGGACGTTATCAAAAAAGTAAAAAGAAAACCCAAAGAATAGGAGAAATATTTACAAATTATACATCTCATGAGGGTAGTATATGAATATATAAAGAACTCTTACAACTGAACAATAAAAATAATCAATTAAAATTTGGGAAAAGATCTGTATAGATATTTCTCCAAAGAAGATATATATGTGGCCAATGAGCACAAAAACATGCTCAACATCATTAACCATTAGGGAAATGCTAATCAAAATTACAATGAGATACTACTTCACACTTATCTCATTAAAATGGCTATAATACAAAGAAAGAAAAAGCATACAGTAAGTGTTGGTGAGAAGGTGGAGAAACTGGAACCCTCATACATTGCTGGTGGGAATGTTAAAAGCTGTAGCTGCTGTGTAAAACATTTTGGCAGTTCCTCAAAAAGTTAGACATTGAGTTAACAAATCACCTACCAATTCCACTCCTAGAGAAATAAAAAGATAAGTCCACACAAAAATTTGCACATGAATTTTCACAGCAACATTATTTATAATAACCAACAAGTGAAAATAATCCAAAGGTCCCTCAACTAAAGAATGGATATACAAAATCTGGTATATCCATACAACTGGAAGATTATTCAGCCATAAAAAGAAGTACTGATACATGCTACAACATGGAGGAACCTTGAAAACATCATGCTAAGTGAAAGAAGCCGACATAAAAGAACAAATATTGTATGATTCAATTTATGTGAAATGTCTAGAATAGGTAAAATCCATAGAAACAAAAAGATTATTGGTTACCAAGGGCTTGGAGGGAGTGACTGCTAATGGGTACAAAGTTTCTTATTGAGATGATGAAAATGTTATAAAATAAGCTAGCGATCACACAACTCTGTTAATTTACTAAAAATCAGTGAATTGTACACTTTTAAAAGGTAAGTTTTGTGATATGTGAATTATGTCAATAAAGCTGTTTTTTTTAGTCAAAGCACTAATTTCTCATTTGTTAATAAAAACTTCTGTTTATTTCTGACTTCAAATCTTTATACAGTTTCTTGTCCTTCCAACTTAAATTTGTCCATCTTTATAGCTCTCTGCCCAGCTGAGCTATTGTTCACTGCAGTACCTCAAGTAATCACTTACACTCATGGTCAGCACTAGTACTCATTTTTTTATCCTTAGAAATGGAAAGAACTGCACTAGAATTCAATGGTACCATATTATACTAAATAAAAGGTAAAGCTCATATTCAGATTGCTTTGTTAACAATATTTATTTGTTTGTCTTTAGTATTTGTATTAGGAGGGAAAAAGATGGTGACATGCCTTGCACTTATGTTCAGCAGGAAATCAAGTTATCTAATCCTCTCCTTTTGTTCACATTTTTCTAAAAATAACATATCTGGTAATGAGCCATCCACGTCCTTATCCTTCTTTCAAGCACTGTTGTCTGTAACTGTCACACTACCAAAATTTTACTGCCTGTTGAAAAAGAGAAAAACAAAATAAAAAAAACCCAAACCAAATAATCATTGCTTAAAGGGAATTTTTAAATTAGAAAAACCACAGATATTATTTACATCAAGAAATGTGATTTATATATTATAATAACTATGTATGATGTCAGGTGGGTATTAGACTTAATGGAATGGTCACATCATAAGGTACATCAATGTCTAATCACTATGTTGTACACCTGAAACTAATATAATATTGTATGTCAACTGTAATTGAAAATTTAAAAATCATATTGACATATTTAAAATATGATTTGTAAAACAATTAAACAGCTTTTCTTTAATTCCATGGTTGCTATAATTCAACCTCCCTTTCCCCATTGAAACAGCTTTATTATTTTAACTTTCTTTAAAATGCTAGTATCTGGGGCTCCTTTATTTTTTTTATTTTCAATTACCGTTGACATTCAATATTACTTTGTATTCGTTTCAGATGTACTATCTGGGGCTCCTGTAAAAGAAATCACTAAGATTTTGCAAGAAAGGTGCCAACTGTCCTGTTCCAGTGGGTTTACTTGCTAGGTGAGGCAGCACACTTTCGAGACTTCCATCTCTGTTGGAACCACTAGCATGGGACATACAGAAGGCAAAAGTGAGGTAAGCAAGGAGATACTTTCTGTGCCTTTGAGTCAGTTCTGGAGAGCTAAACCAAAAATGAACATTAAATTCATATTGTTGCCAGTTTTGAGAGTGCCTGAATGCTGACTTTTCAAAACTAAATTGATACGAGTGATTAATTAGTCCTTCATTAAATAATGCAAAAATATTTTTGAATGGTAATGCATTAAAATACTGTCCATGCTGTGGTTTGAGAAGTAGACATGCTCATCAAGGTGAATGTTTGGGATTCTTTCCCAAGTTCACTTGGACATTTATTGCTTTCCTCAACCTCAAATGACCAACTGATGAACTTCTGAGACTGGTTCTTTATTTTTCAAACCACGGGGCATCTACTGTAAAAGGATAAAAAGGGAAGCAGACAGAGAAGGCTATGTGCTCCCAAACAGAAGGCCTCAGTGGTGAGTCAGAAGGCAAGGAGTTTGGCAGGCCAACGAACTTCAGAGCAGTACAATTTGATTGAGATGAAATCCATTCAAACTTGCTAAAATAGACTGCATCCAGACGTTGTCTTTGCCTCCCTGACTGTCTTCACAAGGACAACTGAGTATCCTTTTGTTCAATTAACCTTTGACTAAATTCAGAATAAACAGATGGTGAAAAGCCTTAGAAAAAAAGATGGAGGCATTTTGTACCTCCATTCTAGGCTATTGATTTTCCACTAAAATATATTTCCTGCATTTCCTGGAAAGTCCTTAGAGTGAGTTCATTTTTATAATTCTGAGGGAAAGAATCATATAAGAATAGAGAAATTATTTCATGGGGCTAACATGCATAAATAAAGGCTGAAAATAAAGATATATCCAATGATAAAGGAAGACTATAATGGCCCTAGGAAACCTTAAATCAAAGCAAAAACATCATGTTATAGGATTTCTAAGATAATTATGATGCCTGTAAAAATTAGTTTATGTTAGTAAAGTCTTATGAGACTGAAAAAGGCAATATATTAATATACTATATTTATGTCATGTTTTATTTATATTCCAGTAGAGCCACCTGTTTACATTCAAGTGCAATAACTGACTTCAGAGCTCCAAGTACGTGGCTTTCACAAAATAGGCAGCAACACCAGCATTATTGACCGACAGGCTCTACAAGATACTGTCATCTCCTCTGTCTACCTCCATTCCTCAGATGGAAGAGATGTATGGAAGAGTAAGACAGGAAATGGGTAGGTAAACAAGAATAGGGGATATGGATAAAGAACAAATGGATAGATACGTAAGGTAGTTGAGGCTGCTGGATTTTAAAAAGGTTGGTGCACAGAGGATTTTTAGGGAAGTGAAAATATTCTGTATGATACTATAATGATGGATACATGTCATTATACATTCGTCCAAACCTATAGAATGTGTAACATCAGGAGTGAACCCTAATGTAAACTATGGACTCGGGGCGATAATGATGTGTCAATATAGAGTTTTCATTTGCAACGAATGCACTACTCTGATAGGAAATGCTGATAGTGAGGGAGGCTGTACATGTGTGTGGGCAGGGGGCCTATGAGAAATCTCTGAACCTTCTACTTAATTTTGCTGTGAACCTAAAACTGCTCTAAAAATACAGTCTTTTTTAAAGGGGAGGCTGATAAGCACTAAAAAGGCAGAGAAAATTCAGGGTAGAAGCAAGTGGGTAGATAAATGAGTGTGAGAGAAATGGAGGTAAGCAGAATGTGGGTGACAAGAGCAAGGATTACAGGTTTCCTGGGATTTTTGTCATGTAGCATGCCACAGACTTCTTCCCACCTTTCCAATTGCATATAGGTTCTGTGAGAAATACTCCTTAAGCATCTGCCACAAGTTACAATAAAGTAGAAAAAAGTTAGAAAAAAATAAATGCCAGCCCTTACTGATTATATTTTTCTAGTTTAATGTATAGAAATATCACCTCTCACTCTGCAGACAGGTATTCATTCCCACAGTTGAATATTAGTTTATGAGTCTGGCCTATTTGTGGCAACACAAAGAACAGCATCTTTTTTTTCTTTTTTTTAAATTTATCTTTATTGTTGAAAGCACTACAGGCATCCCATTTTTTCCTCCCAATTGACCCCTCCACCTCGCTCCCACCCCCTCTCCAGGCTTTCACCCCGTCATTGTCTGTGTCCATGGGTTATGCACATATGCATATAACTTCTTTGGTCAATCTCTCCTCAACCTCCAGCCCCCTTCCCTCTTGCCTCTGAAATATGATCGTCTGTTACATGCGCCAATGTCTCTGGATCCACTTAGTTTGTCAGATTCTTTGGTTCATTAGCTTCTTCTTAAAGAAGACCCTTCAACATTTCATATAGTACTGGTCTGGTGGTGATGAACTCCTTTAGATTTCCTTGTCTGAGAAGCTCTTTATCTGACCTTCAGTTCTAAATGATAGCTTTGCTGGGTAGAGCAATCTTGGTTGTAGGTTCTTGCTTTTCATCCCTCTGGCCTGCAAGGTTTCTGTTGAGAAATCAGCTGACAGTCGTATGGGTGCTCCCTTGTAGGTAATTAACTGCTTTTCTCTTGCTGCTTTTAAGATTCTCTCTTTGTCTTTAACCTTTGGCATTTTAATTATAATGTGTCCTGCTGTGGGCGTCTTTGGGTTCCTCTTGTTTGGGACCCTCTGTGCTTCCTGGACTTGTAAGTCTATTTCTTTTCCCAGGTAGGGGAAGTTTTCTGTAATTATTTTTTCAAATAGGTTTTCAATTTCTTGCTCTTTCTTCTCCTTCTGGCACCCCAATAATGTGAATGTTGGGCCTCTTGAAGTTGTCCCAGAGATTCCTTACACTACCTTCATATTTCTGCATTCTTTTTTCTTTTTGCTCTTCTGGTTGGGTGTTTTTTGTTTCCTCATGTTCCAAATTGCTGATTTGATTCTCAGAGTCCTCTACTGTACTGTTGATTCCCTGTAAATTATTCTTCATTTCAGTTTGTGTAGCCTTCATTTCAAATTGGTACTTTATTAGGTCATCAATGGTCTCACTTGTTTGTGTAATAGTTTTACTAATATCCTTAAACATCCTTATAACCATTACTCTGAACTCTGTATCTGTTAGCTTGCTTGGTTCTATTTCATTTAGTTCCTTTTCTGGAGATTTCTTCTGTTCTTTCCTTTGTGACATGTTTCTTTGCCTCCGCATTTTGGCTGTTTCCAGGTGTTTGTTTCTATGTATCAGGTAGAGCTGCTATGTCTCCTGGAATTTGTAGAGTGGCTTTGTGTAGTAGGTGACCTGTAGGGTCCAGTGGCTCAGCTTTCCCAATTACCTGAGCTGGGCCGTCTAGGTGCTCCCCTGTGTGAGCTGTGTGCACTGTCCTGTTCTAGTTGAGACTTGGTTGCTGTTGGCATCACTGGGACCAATCAGCTGTGAGGACCAGCTGCAACTACAGCCAGAGAGCTGCTGTGCTGGGGACATGCCAATGGAGCAGGATTTACTTCAATGGAGCTTTGATGTTCACCAAGTGCGCCCCATGAGTGTGTCACTCGTGGATATGGTAGGGTTGTAATCCAGTGTGGTTGAGTCTGACCACCAGGTCCACTGTCTCTGGGGCCTCCTGGGAGGTGCAAAGTCAGCCTGTGCCAGTGCCTTGCCCAGGGCCACCCAGCATGAGCTACACAGCAAACCGTAGTTGGCTGCTACTTGTGCTGGGCTTGGAGGTGCCCAGGAGAGGCCAAGCTATGAGTCAATGCAGCTACTGCTAATGCCAGTCCTGGGGCCACTTTCAAGCCGTATGGGGCACACTACTGCTTGTTTGAGAGATTTTAGGAAAGTCCTAAGCATGAGGCTCGAGAGGCCACTTGCATAGAAAAGCCACTGGAAATGGCCTGGATGAGCCTGCAGGTGGGGAGGGGAGGGGCCTCCGGGAGTCACGGGGCGGGGCCAAAGGTGTGAGCCAGGTGCTGGCGATTCAAATATGGTGCCTGCATGCTGGCTGTGTGCAGGGAGGACTCACCAATGGAGCTATGGCCTCTGCCAGCTCTTCTGCCTGGTAGAAAGCCTCCCCTCCAGCTCTCGCCTCAATTTCAGGCAGGTTAGTTCCTCCCCAAGTGCCCTAGGTTCCTTTCAAGCTGCTGCCCGGTGCCAGGGGTCAGAGGGAGCACGTCTGAGTGAGTCTGTGTGCGGGCCCTTTAAGAGGAGCTGCTGAGGCTCCCGCAGCCTCTGGGACCCTCAGGGACAGTCCCCGCTGGCTTTCACAGCCCGAAGTTGTGGAGATGTCTCTTCCCAGCCCTGGAGCCCTGGAGCCCTGGGCTGGAGGCCCAATGTGGGGCTAGGACCGTTTACTCCTCCGGGAAACCTCCACCACCGAGATTCCCTCCTGGGTTTAAACCGCGGCACCGGGTGTGGGCCCACGGCCCCGTCTCCGGGATTCAGCCCCGATCCGCCCATGTCTCCGCCCCTCCTACTGGTCTCGGTGCTTCCTCAGTTCCCTGGTTGTGGGGCTTCTGTTCAGCTAGATTTCAAGAGGCTCTGAGTGATGGTGGTTCTGTATTTTAGTTGTAATTTTGATGTGATTGTGGAAGGTGGCGGGCATAGCTGCTACCTGTACCACCATCTTGTTTCTAAGAACAGCATCTTAAAGTGTGTTACTCTAGTTGCATTGAATAAAGAATTTCACCTTCAGAGGGGCATTTGGATGTGGGAAGAATAGAGTGCAGTCTACACTATGACCTGCAGGGATGGATTGCATGTACATTCCTGCCTGGGTGAATTTGCTCATATAGTCCCCCCTGCCTGAATTCTCTTTCAGCCCCTTTCAGCTTATCTAAGTCCTGACACACCTAGAATCCTACCTTTTCCATTCAACTTATCCCTTTATTGGTTCTCAAACTTTAGTTCAGTGAACATCAGAATCAACTGGGGTGGGGAAGGGGGAGGAAGGGGCTGAGGGAGTTGTTAAAAATGCCTTTTCCTGGGATTTATGGCCAGAGATTTTGATGTTGTGAGTGTGGTATGGGGCCCAGAGTCCTACAGTTCTAACAAGCTCTTGGGTTGGGGGAATGGGGGGAAGAATGGTTAATATAAGATCATATAGGGATAGCTTCAATGCAGGTAAACTTGATTTTCCAGGTCTCCAAATACTGTGGGTGGGCTAGAAATTTTTATTTAAACCAATCAACACAGATTGGGAAGATTATCAGAACACTCAGAACATACTTTGAATTAATCACCTCTAAAATTTTGCTTAAATACTCAAAGCAAAAGAAATGTGCATTAAGAAAAACACCAACAACCAACCCAAACTCCTTCATATTCCTACCTAGTTACAACAGTATGTCTAACTGGTCTCAACAATTCAGAAATATTTACAAGAAAGCTCTACAGCTCTTTCACAGACCACTATGACTCCCCAAGATATTCTATTTTCTTTATTAAGCTTGAGGTTTGAGATGAAAATCCATCAAAATTTTAAAATATACATACAGGAGTGGACAACATAGGTTTACAGTTATATGTGAAGCACAGTTTGTTCTTGTATTATTAATTGATTATTGTATTTTTCCATATGAACAACTGTAAACCTACTTTTGCCCTCCCCTGGATGTATCTTTTGACCCATCAATTTAACTTCTAGGAATCCACTCTACAAATATTTATATACTTTGCCAAGTTACACATATAAGATGTTTACTGCTGAATTGTTTATAGTTGTAAGGAACTAGAAACAAGGTACACGGAACTCCAATAGGAGGTGCGGGATGATACAAATAGAGTTTGTATATAATATATACAGGATTTACATAAGGCCCATAAGAATCACAGAGGTTAATCTGCCTTGGATAATCCCCAAAATAGTTTAAGTTGGTAGACTCAGCAGAGGCAGAGAGATCTAAAGCAGAACAATGGATGGTATGCTCCAGATCCACAGGGAGAAGAAGCTATGGTAACATTTTCATCTACTATCTGAATGTGTCTTTCTTTAAAAATTAAATCATTGAGTGTCACTTAGAAGGTAAAAGAAGTGGTCAGAGTGGAAGGGATAAGGGAGCCTAGTTCTGTTGGGTAATACATTTTAACCTCAGAAATGTAAAAAAAAAAAAAAAAAAAAATGGTGACAAAATTGTCCCCTATGCTATGAAGTTCTATCTTGATTTTTCATACCAGCTACTGCTGATGTCATTATGGAGCAAATTCACTAAAGACTGAAATTCATTTTTTTAAACCTAAATGTACAGAGATGTTTTTAAACATCATGAATGTTGTTCATCCATGCACAAAATGAAAGGAACATGCAGTATAAATGCACATAGAACTTTGGGTAAAAAGTGATGCTGTATTTCAGCGGGGCAGGGGTGGGGGGAATGATGTGGCTACCAGTCAGGGAAACTCAGAGGTTATCATGACTTGACCTTTTCATTAGTGACTAGGCCAAGTCAGGAAAGGAAACATGAAGGAAAGCAGAGATCAGATTAAGGAAAAGGATATTAACTATTTTTCAAACAGGAACTTATTTTGAGTATTGCACATGTTCTATTTATACCTAATATATTTTGACATATCTGTGTTTAAGCCAGAGCCATTAAATTCCTCCCTCTGTGCCAAAAGGCTGCCTTCTTTTTGGGCTCTCCTCAAGAACAAAGTTGATAATATTTCAGAGGACATCATAATGAATTGATTGATTCTACAATAAAATCACAGTATGCAATCACTGAAAACTTATTGCATTAGAGGAACTTGAGAATTTATCTTCTAAATATCTGGTAAAGCTATTTAGTGAAAAAAGTGGCTACCTAACTGCTGAATTTCCCCATCATGTCTGTAATTTCTCTTTCACTGCAGCTTAATCTTTGTGCTTCACTTCAGTTTTTCAGTACAGTGGATATAAAACTAGACATATGTAAGAGGCCTGCAAGTAGAACAGCTCTATTGTAATGCAGCTGACATTAGACCCTTGTAATGCAACTTTATCCAGTCTTCCATTTGTGTCACCTCAACACATCAGTGGTTTGACAAGTGAAAAGTTTCCATATACTCAAGAAAAATTTTGTTCATCATCTGATCACTCACCACAGAATAATAATTCTTGGTAAGTGGAGTAGTTTCAAATCCTTTGATAGCTTTGGGGGAGAGAGGTCTCTCTGTAAAAAAAAATAATAATAATTATGTTAATATACGAATCTAACATGAACATTCTATAACATAGGTCAACTAAAATACTATAAATATCTTCAAGTGGAAAGATCAATAGAAATGTACATTACTAAACAAAAAACTATAAATTTACCAAACTACACATGGTCAAAGTTAGATCTTCGTGTCCAGGCCCCTCAGTTTCTGATGGGGAAAATAAGCCAAGGAGTTAAGGTCTAGCTACTTTAATGGCAGGGCTGGGGCAAGAACTTCACTCACAGTTTGAACTTGATCCATTCAACTTATTCAAAACAGATAAGCAAAGCCAACGCTAACCACATGCATATTTGTAACTTGCAACTTATAATACAAGTATAATATAAATAATAGCAACATTCATTTCGTAGGGCTATCCACAGTGCCAAAAGTAAAATAATCAGAATATATAATACACTGAAAACTAGCAGAAAACTCTTCTTTTACGCGTCTTTTTAATATTAATACATTATGTTGTAAAATACTGCCTTTCTTTTACAAAGTTAATTTTACCTATTAAACTCATGACTAAGAGACATCCTAGTACATTCTTTCTTTAAAAAAGAAAACCAATTAATAAAAATACAAGACATTGATGATAAATGTTTAGCAGTGTCACTACAAACAAATTCTTTACAATCTCTTATAGAAAATAAAAAAGGAAGGGCCACTTTCCAACTCATTTTATAAAGTCACTCTTCTAGGGTCACCAAAACCAGACAAAGACAGCACAAAAAAAGAAAACTGCAGACCAGCATTCTTCATGAATATCTTAACAACATATTAACAAATATAATTCAGCAATATTAAAATAATTGTATACTATGTAATTCATCCCAGGGATAAAAGGTTGGTTAAATATTCAAAAACCAATCAGTGTAACCCACAATAATAATCTAAACAGAAAAATCATATGATAATATCACATGACAAAACCGAACATCCATTCAAGAAAAAAAACTTCCAGAAAAAATAGGAATAAAAATCAACTTCTGCAACTCAATAAAGAGCATCTATGAAAACCTACAGCTAGCATCTTACATAATGGTGAAAGATCAAATGATTTCCTCCCTAAGATCAAGAACAAGGCAAGGATATCTGTTCTCACCATTCCTTTTTTTAGACCTATTTTTCAATTACACTTGACATACAATGTTATATTAATTTCAAGTGTAGCATAGTGATTAGAAATTTATATCACTTATGAAGTGACCACCCCAATAAGTCTAGTACCCATCTCACCACTCTTACTCAGCAAAGTGCTGGAAGTTCTAGCTCTTCTTGCAAGCTTGGCATAGGATAGGCAATCAAAATAAAAAGAGTAGAAGGAAGACAGATTTGGAAAGACACACTTGAGAAGTCTAAAAAATGTAGCCCTTGCAAAAAACTGGCCCTATGGGAAAAAAAATCAAGGGGTGGCTATGAGCACTATGCCTCAGTGACAGTTTCTTGCCTCTGGTCCCTCTTTGGCCCCTATGTCCACCGCTACCACTGCTTACTCCTGCCATGTGCAGTTCTCTCTGAAACCCACACTCAGCAACATGCGGAGAAGGAGTAAAAATGTGGAGGTTCAGAGGAGACATGTTCAATCCCTGGAGGTATTTCAAAGTGACCTAATTGGAAAACATCAAAACATCAAAACATAAACCTTTTAGGTGGTGTTTCTAAGGCAATGAAAAGATTGGTCAATTCAATTACATCACTGAAAAAACATCAATCAGTGTAATGTAGAATTCAAATCGGTTATTTGGTACAATATAACCCAAATAACAATGTCACACAGATATACATGAAGCTCTTCAAATCCTGATGGAAAGATCCCTTTCCAATTAAATTTTTATTCTTTCCCTTCTCTTGCTGATATAGATTCATACTGCCTGTTGGTGGTGACAAGACAAAAAGAAACCAAGTGACAGCTAGTTTCTCTGGATGTGAAACATCTATGTGATATACCCAGGGGATTAAAACAGGAAGTCTAAATATAAAGCTCAATCATAGTTTTGGTGTATAATCAGTAGAGTCATTTCTTAATCTGCCTTAATACAAATTTAATTAGCCATCTACCTAATTTCCTCATTTGATATCTGTCTTTACCTGCTAATAAGAAGTTTTAGAAGAAAGATTTAATGACCCCTTAATTGAATAAGTTGCAGAAAACATAATTGCTAAAAATATCTACTCTGATCGTACTTGCCTCAATATTTTCTTGGCATGGAAAAACCCTTAGCTTTTCTCAGTGACAAAGACAAAAATTTTAAAAAGGAGATATAATTTACTATGTTATTGGTATAATGGCAGACATTATTTTGATGTATAAATAACATGTCGAGTTACATGTGACAACTGATTTTTTAAAAAGGCCTGAAAATTGTATAAATGGCTAATTTTCTTATTTATAATGTATCTGACTCAACTGAAATAAAGGAGCAAAGGCCCTTAATATGTCTTCTGTAGCTTAAATAATGTCTTAGTTATTCATACATGCATTTTTAATGAAGCAAGATTTTTGATAAAAAGTATTTTTGCTCAAAATAGGATTTATATTTCTCATATAACAACAAAGCAAGAGGTAGGCAAGCAGGACTGGTAACAATGATTTTATAATGTTACCACTGTCCAAGTTCCATAATCCTTGGTGAGAGGATTTTATCACCATGGTCACAAAAACCTATTCTACCTTCAGCCTCAAACTCATGTTGAAAGGAATGTGTGTGTGTGTGTGTGTGTGTGTGTGTGTGTGTGTGTGTGTGTGTGTGTGTGTGTGTGTGAAACTCAAACATTCTATTTCTTAAGTTTGTACAGTATTAGATTGGTGGTCTTATAAATCCTCTGATATCAGCCTCCTCCTAAAAAGAGAGGCCAAGGCTTCAGCCATAATTAACTCTAGACAAAATCTAAAACTTAAAATGTCACTCCTCAAGGGCAAACTTACCAGGGCACAGTGACAGGCTCCAGGGAAAAAAACTATGCACAACACTCCCATGGCACAGCAGTCTTCAGGGTAAGGGTTGTACCAGGCTGGGATTGCTTTGTTTTGTTTTTAAGACAATACAAAAGGATGTGTAGTATCAGCCTGAATGATACCCTGGCTATTATGAATGAATTTGTCAGATTTACTGACTATTCTAATGACTTCAGTGTTACACGTTCAACCCAATAGTAAGCAAACAGAGATCACAGAAGTTTGTTAGTTCCATGCATGATTCAACCTCATAAATGAACCAAGAGGTTGTATAACAGTGGGGTTTAAAACGCTTAATTGAAGGTTTCATTTCAATGAGATGTGCATTTAATCTATGAATCATTTTTTAAAAACTCCTTAAAGACAAATCTTCTTTCCTAAGCTTATACATCAGTATGAACTTCATGGGAAGAAATAAAAGTTGATAGGTATTTTCTACACCAAACATAAAACAGCACAGCATTGAGTTTTAAACATCCCTCCACAGCATTCTAGACAGGTTTTGGCCTACTCACTATTTTGTGGAGGCAACAAGAGTTGGGATTGGAAAGAATTCAAGTCAACAAAGACTTGATACCTACTTTCCCATCAAGATATTTTCATTACATCAAGCTAATCTCTCCCACTGTCCCCAAGCTCAGTCTGCTCAATCCTACTGCAGATCATTTGTGGATTTTGTTTTCCCTGATTAATCACTGACTTAGATTGTCCCCCACTCTCTTCTGGGTCTACCCACAGCCTACATGTCTCTGATAGTTCAACTCAAGCCCTACCTTGTCCATGAAGCCTTCCCTAGCCTCTCCAGCCATATTGCATCCTCTGTCCACTGATGATCTGCTATATATTTTACACTTCATCATCTACTACTTTATACTGTCAGTTGTCTGTTTCATCTCCAGCTCTTCTCTCTCTCCCATGCTCTAAATCCATACTGTGAACTACCTGTTGAAAATCTTCAGAACTATAACTTGCTGGCACCTCCACTCAACATGCCCCAAACAACAACTCATCATCTTTAGTGCCAACCAACCACCCAAAACACACATACACACACACCCCTCCTCCTCCTCTTATCTTCCTTATCTTCTCTATTAATGGAGGTCAGCACGTATCAAATATTTCCAATGTCTAAAACGCTGTGCTACGTACTATGGAGACAAAGAGGTATACAAAGATGAATTAGTCCCCCTTGACTTCCCTGTCAGGATGAGTTAATCACCTCTCTTCTGCTCACCATTCTCCAAAACACCTTATATTTAGCTCTATCAGTAAACTTTCACACTGCATTTTTATACCTCCCCCTCATTAGATTATGAAAACCAAGAAGGCAAGATTCATGTCCTGGGTTTCTCTGCCTCACCAGTGTCCAGGACAAAGACTGATATCCTAGTCATGGTGAATAAATCTTTACTGGCTGGCTAGGTGGATAACACTGCATGTCCCTAAGGAGCTCACCATTAAGCTGGACCCCTAGACTTGCATTTATCCTCACCTCTTCCCTTTTCCTCATAACTAATCATCAGCAAGTTTTCTTGATTCCATTTTAACAGTATTTACTGCATCCATCCACTTTCTCTTCCTCTCCACTCTCACAAAAATAGTCCACACCACTATCTGGATTGCCTGGACCTTAGCAGTTGTCTCTACTGGTTTCCCCATATCCTCCTTGGTTATCCTCACCACTTCCATGCAATCTGGCCCCCACACTACCACTAGAAAGATCTTTCTAAACCACATGTTATCTCCTGCATTGACACCGCTCTTAATGCAGCTCCAGCTCAAGGCTCCAGTCCTCTTCGCTCACCTTACTCTCAACCCAAATCATCCTACCACCCACTCCATGCTCTCCTACTTCCATGCTTTAACTTACTAACTCCCTCTAACCTTCTTCTACCAGTCAGAAGTTTCCTTCAAGACCCAATTCAAGTACAGTGCCCCAACCCCCCTTTAGGTTATTGTTAATTGAATCGTTTCTGTTCAGCTGGTTTATTGAGCATCTCCTAGGTACTGGGTTGAGAGGGCTATAATAACCTGTTTTCATAGACCCTATCTCCAAGGACCTGCCAGTCCAGTAGTCAAGATAGGTGTGTACACAATCAACTGTAACAGGATAGGACAGAATAAGTAACACAGACAAAGCTCTAAGCGTAAACAAGATGCTGTGGGAGCAGTAAAAAAACAATATTCATTCATTTCACAAATATTTACTGAGCATAAATGAAACAAAAAAAGTCTCTGCTCTCATAGCATTTACATTCTAATAGTAAGATACAGACATTAAATAAGTAATAAATAAATAATACATAAGTAAAGGTATACTATGTTAAATGGAGAAAAATGGTAAACAAAAATACAAAGCAGGGAAGGGGTACAGGGGTAGTGAGGATAGGGTTCAATTTCCCAGGTAACCAGGGAAAACCATACTGTGGAGCTGATAAGTAAGCAAAGACCTGAAGAAAGTGTTACAGGTGAAGAGACAACAAGTGAGGCAGGTACCCATCTGGCAGAGGCAACCAGGAGGCCAGTGTGGCTAAAGTGGAATGAGTGAGTGGGAGAGAGCACAGAGAGGAAGTTAGAGGGGCAATGGGAGGCCAAACCCTGTAGGTTATTGGGATGACCTTGACTTTACTATTTTTAAGATAGTAACAATCACCCTGG
Organism: Miniopterus schreibersii; assembly: GCF_964146895.1. Taxonomy (NCBI): domain Eukaryota; kingdom Metazoa; phylum Chordata; class Mammalia; order Chiroptera; family Miniopteridae; genus Miniopterus; species Miniopterus schreibersii. The sequence continues at coordinate 6,242,957 of NC_138104.1, read as the reverse complement.
CCACTAAATTTAAATTAGATTATAGGAGTGACAAGGACAAGAGCAGAGACTCCAGTTAGAAAGCTACTGCAGGAACACAACATAAGTTGCTACCTGAATCTGTGTCTCTCGGGCTTCAGCTGCTTTTTGCTCAAATATGTGCTTTTTTATTCTTTGAAAAAAAGAAGAGAAAAGAAAGCTACTGCAATAAGCTAGATGAGAGATTTTGCTCTACATACTTCTAGTCTCAGGCTTTCGGTGACTGGTAGGCTACCTGGCCCCAGCTGTTCAGACCTAACCTTAACAGTTGGGTAAAATGCTTCTAGGAGTTATGGAGGTGCTCACATCAGAGCCAGAGCTTGCCATGTGAGTCCTTAACTGAGTTCTAAATCAAAGAGAGTATAGAAGAAACTTGGAGGGTCCAAAACCAAGACAAATAGCCTAGGGCAATTCACAAGGGACTGGCCAGACTATGCTATGGGGCATGTCAGTGAAGGACATTATAATGAGGACATGCTGTCTGTCCACTTCCCATGTTCTAAGGAAAGGCAGCAAGTGCTGTGCCTTCTACAGGTGAAGACAGAATCAGAAAACAAAGTCAGAGTAAACCTGGAAAGTTACTTAGAGATCCTAACAACCAGATTATACCAAATGAAAGATGTAGCAGAGGGGTGAAAATCAGATGTGGAAATCATCTAAACCGAGAAAATTCCAGGCAAGGCCTGTGAAATTACTTCAGGGCTCAAAAAAACTTCTCGGTTCCCAGTAATAAAAAATGCTAAGAAGTCTACATATACATATATAATCATAAATCTGTTGATAACATTTATTCCAATAAAGGAGGTTCTCTCCTCTTAATCCAACATAGAACACGGAAAAGTATGCAAACTAAATTTTATCTTAAATGTTTTAGGGAAAAGCTCCTAACAGTGGTTATCTGGGGAAGGGGGCAAAAGAGAGAGAAATTTTTATTATCTACATTATATATTTCTGTAATGTCTTAATCTATTTACAGTAAGCCTATAATTTTATTACTTAGTAATATTAATCTTGAGGCATTAAAAAGCAATAAAGACATATACAAAAAATAGCCAAGGAGCTAACAATTCAAAGGAGCCCTTGGGTAAATATTTTTGAAAAGTGAAGAGATATAATAATGTGAATGACTGAACACTATTTCATCTGTATCGTGAGATATTTCTATATATTGGGGTTTTTTTGGTAAAATAGGCAGGGCCTACTTTCTTAAATAATAAAAAGCAAGGAAATTACCTAAGAAAACTTTAGAAAGACTACTGAAGAGCAATTAGATTTCACTTTCTGGGTATTATTATGAAAAATGTAAGCAGTTAGCAATATCCAATGAGTTAAGGGCAATCTTATCCAGAATCAAAGTAGCCAGACAGCTTCCTGTAGTCCTATGACTGTTATTTCTCAAACACATCTCTGAGGCATTTAGACTTAGGTCTGTTTAAAGAGCTTAGGGCTAAAAAAAGGAAGTAAGCACATGAGCTCTCTTATTATTGTATTCTGCCATGGTGATTCTTAGAGTAGCAAGAAGGACTATGTTACATGGGCTAGAATTAGTAGACAGAGGGGACATAGTTAAGGTGAAACAGTTGTCTTAGCTTTGAATTCTTTTGCTTTTTTAGTTTTTTGCTGCCTTAATGTAATATAAATACAACTTCATTTCAAAATATCTAATCACAGATTTTTCCAAGTTCTGTTCTAGTCTTATTTTTAACATACACATACAAACAGTTCCTGTTAACCAATTAAAACTACAAGATTTTCAGTAGAATACCAAGAAAGTGCATGAGTCACATTTTAAAAGGCTTTTAAAAGATTCACTTACCACTGGATTTAATTTCTCGGACATAATTACTAGGGAACCAGCCTGTTCTCCCATTTAATGTGCCTTCCCACCAGCCTCCTTCTTCAACTCTAGTGACGTAAATGATGTCCCCTTTACAGACTGACAGTTCATCTTCATTAGTCTGCTTAAAGTTGAATCTTGCCTTTACTATCAACTGGTGACTTCCATTTTCAGTCATCTCCTAGAGAAATAAAAGCCACACCAGATGAAGCACTGATCTAAATGAAGCAGGGGCAGAATTATACAAATTTAAGCAAATTAAGTGGGGTGACCTAGGATGAAACCCCAGGTCCATCTCCATCTTGTGTTTTTAACTTATGAGTGGGCCTAACATGGATAGGCCTCAGGGGGATTAATAAACCCCTCAAAACTGTATGTAAACTTTGGGTGAGACTGTGTATTTTGGAGGGAGTCATAGCTTTCATTTTCCTCTCCCCCTACCAATTATCTAAAAATACTTATTTAAATGATCCAGGAAACAAAGGAGATGATACACTATTCCATTCTGCCTCTACACAACACATAGACATATCTTATGTAATTATATGACCAAAATTAGGTACTAACCTACTCTCATAAAATCTGCCTCCCACATCCCAATTACTAAGAATATCTTAAATTGGCTAAGACTTAGTCATATGCAAAGATCAATACCCTACAGTTACCTAAGTCAGGAGTTTTTAACCTATCACAAGCCCCTTTGAGAAGCTGATGAGCACAATTGAACTTTACCCAAAACACATACACCCCTAAGTTCATACACATAAGATTTTGCACACAGTTTGAGAGGGTCCAAAGAGTGTGGAACCATAATGTTCATGAGCTTCCCAAAGGGATCTGTGATCTCAAAAGGTTAAGTGCTTTGGAAGTAATTAAAGTGTTTTGGAAGTAATAGCTCATGATAGCTTAAAGCAAGTGGGTGGCATTGACAAGAAATATCTCAAAAGAGCAGAAGATGGGGAGATCCTTCCTAAGCAAAAACTCCTGTTAAGAACAGATGCAAAGATAACTGGGCTTTCCCAATATAGGAGCTCATCATAGGCCCAATATAAATACAAAGAGAAAAATAGAATGACAATAACAATGACAATAGCAAACAATATTGACTGCCTACTATGTGCCAGGAACTATTTAGTTCTCCTGGTAAACTAAGGGATAGGGGAAAGAACAGCAAACTGCCATCAAGAAGTAGTCATAATGACATATATGCATAGCACTCTTAGTTAAATAAGTTGTTCAATTTTAGGAAGAGACAGAATTTTGGGGCTTCAACCTCGATTTTCTGACTCTGTGCCCCACATGGCTTTGATTTGTTCCAGCAGACCAGCCTGAATTGGTGCTAGGTTTAAAATTAGTTTTCTCCAGACACTCCAAACAAGCAGGATGGCTATCTTACCACATATGGAAATTCACCCAGGTTATCGATCTAATTTCACGGACTTTAAAACAGGCAGGGGGAATTGGGGACTATACTTACCACTGCCTTTGACTGCCTTTGCAGCCTTGGAGCTGTGCTAGAAACTGCTCCCTGTGGGTTTGTCTGGGAACTATTAGCAGCACTAAGAGAAGAAGAACGTCCACATGGTCTTTCTGATAGCTGATCTGTGAAAAGAGGAAAAGGCACGGTAAAGGGAACCACTCATGTCAGAAAAAACATCTACAATATAACATTATCTTTCATGGGACATTATTAAAGGCAAACTGGCTGTAATTTTAACTGTTATCATTATGAATGTGCCCAGTGTATTTCATCCCCCCTCCGTTTTTGGTGGCCAACTTCTTTTTCTTAACCTTACTGGCCATTGCTCTCCAGTAGAATGAAAAACAGCGACAAAACCACATTTTCTCCTAACCCATTTCCCTACAACTCTTCCCTACTGAGCCAGTTGCAACAGTATGCCCTGTTATCCCAGGCAGAACTATATTGGTTACCAAACAGCTGTTTGTGGCTCTTATTACTTTGAAATATTTCAAATTTCTCTCTTTGTTTTTTGGCCCATAACTGAGTCGTTCTTTTCTTCCTCACATGTAACAATATGTGTGGCACATATAATGTAAAACCAACCTTTGCCTGGAGAGGGGAGGGAAGAACAAGAATGAGAGAGTGAGTGTGTCTGGGAAAGATGCAATCTTAACACTAGAATCATTTTTTTAAGTCAAACTCAAGAGTCTTCTCTTCCTTGAAATCTTGTGAAATTCGATCACACCAGCGCTGAGCTGGATGTTTTCAGTATGCTGAGAGTGTACTAAAGAGAGGAGCTGGCTTCTTGACAAATTCAAATGAAGGTTCTTTTCCTCTCCATTTATTTTTAAAAGATATAAACTGCAAAAGTCTAAAGCCCAAACATTCCCTAGGCGACAAGCTCAGTATCCAAGTAGTTTCCTTGATGCTGTTGGTTTTAACTTTCACCTCCTTGTATTTTATAAATATCTGTGGCGAGGGAAGAGACTGTAAAACTTGCTGGGAGAGTCTGGCAAAGGAACGTATAATTTGTATGGCATAATGTTAGAATTATACGGTTCTCCCTGCCCAGAACTGGAGAGTTGTCATGTGTGTTAAAAATAGTTACTTGAATTAGCTGTACTTTCTGCTCTACGCCTTGCAATAGCTCAAAAGCATTTTTTTCCAAATAGCAAAAGAACAACTTTGGAGAAGTATTTTTACATTTATTGCTATTATATACAGCTCTTTTGACTAAAACTATAATTACTTGATAGATTCCTAGATGCTCCATCCTATTTGGAACTTGATTATATTGTCTGCTCTTCTTCCTCTAATTGTTTCACGTGGGTAAGTTGAATCTCCCTAAATAGATGGTAATTTTCTCAAAGGCAGGGACCATATCTTATATTTCCTTTATAGCACCTGGCAGTGCTGGGCACACACTCCGTTGACTTTCCAATAGCTGGAGCAGCAGAACCCGTGTTTGGGCATAAGGGCTCTAAAGTCAGTCAGATGTGAGTTTGAATCCCAGCTCTATCACTTGCTTTCTAGTGGGCAAGGGTGGGCCTGACTTTCCTTATCCATAATTTGGGCTTAATAATAATACTTAATAATAATACTACTCCCAGGGTTGTTTCAAAGATTGAATGAGACTACCTAAGGCTTGTAGGACAGCCTAAACCCCTGGTAATTGCTCAAAGCATTTATGATTATTATTGCCCAGTTTCAGGTAAAATAACATATCACAGAAGGAGTAAAGTTATATTCTAAAGCAGCAATTTTCAACCAATGTGCCTCAAGAATTTTTAAGACATGCAATACCTGACTATTTAATCAGGGGCACTGACTTCTTTTCCCTTAGACTGTCAAGTAAAAAGTTGACAACAGTCAACACACCAATAGCCATCCGGTGTGAATGCCTGATTTGAACCATAAATATATAGGTCATATGACAGAGTTGCATCTTATTGGTCACATCACATAATAAGGTTGCATCTGATTGGTTAATTTTTTGTACCAGAAATACTTCTATACAAATATAAGCACCTGAATATTTTAAAAAGTTACTTTGGAACGAAAAGGATAGGTAATTTTTTTTCCTGTAAATCAATCAAAATTATACCTATTTTTGTCAGATCAGCAAAAATATATTTTTGGGTGTGCTGCAGAATTTTAGTAGTTAGTTTGTATGTGTCATGAGATGAAAAGGGTTGAAAATTGCTGCTCTAAGATAATCATCATTTTCTTCGAAATTACTAGGATTTATATTTAATATCTCCACTGTGGTGGATATTAACATTTAAATAAATCTTTTCACTCACTATGAACCTGAGGTTTTATTGGTTCCTTTACAATGGAAAAAGACATGTAAAAATATGAGAAAAATGTCTCTAGTGGAGAAAGGGAAGTAACAGCTATAGTCTGTAAACTTCATGAAAAAGGGAACTGGTCTTTTCCTTTTTATTTTCTGTCTTGTTATACTCAGTTGCCTATTCAATAGCTTTGAATAAAATAGTTTCTTGATTCTTATCACTACATTAAGGGCATTAGAATGACATCTGTTGATAGGTACATTTAAATCCTAAACCATCGTGGACCTAAAGGGTATTATGTTCAGTGAAATAAGCCAGTCAGAGAAAGATAAGTACCATATGATTTCACTCATATGTAGAATCTAATGAACAGAATGAATTAACAAGCAAAATAAAGACAGACTCATAGATAGAGAGCAGGGTGACAGTGGTTGGGGGTGGGGGAGTTAGAGGGATTGAACAAAAATTTAAAAAAAGAGAAAGTACTTGTGGACATGAACAACAATGTGGTGATTGCAGGGTGGGGGAGGAGCTGGAGAGGGTATGGGGGGATAAATGGTCATGGAAGGAAACTTGACTTGGAGTGGTGAACACACAGTACAGTACACAGACGATGTGTTGTGGAACTGTGCACCTGAAACCTGTATAATTTTGTTAACCAGTGTCACCCCCCAAAAAATAAATAATAAATCCTAAACCATAAAAAATTAAAGCATTTGACACCCATTAGAGTTTATTGGGGGGAAGGGGAGAACTTTGCACCAATCAAACAATCCTGGCCACAGTTGGCTCCTTGGGTAATCAGAAACATGTGGATCCAAACATGTCAACCAGAACTCATAAATCACAAACCCTGCTTACCTTCTGTTGCCTTGCTGACAGCTAAAAGACTGCTCAGAACCTTGGAGAAATTGACCCCTGAATAAAGGTCATCAGGATCAAATACCTATGAGAAAGGAAATTGAAACTATAAGACACTTAAGTATTCAACTCAACAAACCCAACTATCAAAAGACCATTTCCTTTAGCTCTAAGAAGAAAAAAAAAAAGTAAAACCCAAGACCCAAACCTCTGTATACCTTTTGGAGAAATGAAAGCAGCAGCTGAGCTGCCTAATGACATGTGGCAGGCCATCAGTGAGTTAGAGCAAGCAGTAATGGGAAATGAGAGCCAAGCTGAGAACGCAGGGCCCACCAGGAAATGCACAGTGCATACTCAGGCCCACTCTTCTAGTGTGAACATATAAATAACTCTTAGCCCAGTTACAGGAAACTCGTATGCACGGGTTACAGTTAATGCCCATCACCTACAGAATGTCCTTAATAGTAGACAAAAAAGAGGTGGAGCCTTTTTGACATTTTTTCACTTGTAAATTTTATTCATTGTACTCAGTAGGGGCACTGTCAGCTGTGCCTTTCTCTCTGCTCTCTGTCCTCCCACTGCCACCCACTGGATCCCAACGCCTGTGATCCAAACTCCACATTGCCCAAACTTTGTACCCAAATCTGCCTTTGCTCCCAGCCCATTTCTGGTTTCTGCTGATTAATCGTGACCCCCTCAGCTCATCTTCATGGATTTGAACCTCTGCCTGCCTGAGCTTATAGATTTTTCCTCGTCTTAAGTGACTTTTCCAGATATGACTTCTGGCCTTCCTGATACTACTGAACTGTCAGCAACAAAACATTATAAATATATACAATATTTCATTCTGCCATTCTCAACCATCATTCTGATATGCCACTGTTCCTAGTGAAGATACCAGTCAGTTTTTGTTTTAAATAAAATTTACTAATTTTAAAATATATTCAACGTATTGAAATGTATCAAAACTTCTTCTAGTGTCATATATGTGTATGTGAAACTAGAAGTATTCTCAAGTACAGGCACAATCTATTAATCTGCCAGCCAATGATGCAGATATGTACATCTCTAGGTAACTAGATGTCCACTTACTGAGTTTGCACCTTTTTTTGTCCCCCAAATGTGGTGATGAGAATAAAATGTACCTTTCCATGTGGGAAATGATTGGGCCTAACATTTTGAAGGATTTTCCTTCCCAATAGGTAGAGCCATTTGCTCCATTTTTAATCTGCCTATTTTCTGGGAGCCATGTCTAGACAAAATTTTATTTTCTTTGTGTGTATAACCTTGAAGACCTAAAATCCAACTATAGAATGAAAATATATAGAATCCATTTTTTTCAAATGAAAGGGCATCCCATATAGATAATATATGCAAATGTGAGCTTATAGCAGTCTGCCTGCTCTGGAATTCACAGTTCTACTATTCATTTAATCAATAAATACTTGGTGTTCAAACTCAAAATGATTAAAGAACCCTTTCACATCTAAAAATGAGACATTAGTATATTTTTAGTAAAGGGCTAATGCCAATAATACTAAAGAGTTAAATGACATTATAATCCAAATATGTTTCTGAGTGCTACTATATATTTCGGAGTTTTCCAGGAATAAATTGATAGGCATTCTGTTTTAGTTTGCCAAAGCATGGTTGAAAAAGATCCAATAGATGCTGGTAAGAGTATCTGGTATCCCAGGGGATTCCAGACTTATTGACTCTCCCTTAACATAATAACATGTTTGCCAAAATAGTAACAAAGCAAAAAAAAAAAATCATGTTTTTAGCTCACAATTCCTCATAGGAGTGTGAATATGTGTATGCATATGGATGCATTTGTTGGGTAGGTGTGGTGGACACGGGTAGAGTCTAAAATAATAAGCAGGCCTGGCTGGGCATGGCTCAGCAGTTGAGTGTCGACCTAAGATCCAGGAGATCGGGGTTCGATTCCCGGTCAGGGCACATGCCCGGGTTGTGGCTCTATCCCCAGTCGGGGGCGTGCAGGAGGCAGCCGATCAATGACTCTCTCATCATTGATGTTTCTCTCTCTCCCTCTCCTTTCCTCTCTCTGAAATCAGTAAGATATATTTTAAAAAATAAAATAATAAGCAGAAGTAAATATTAGTAGAATAAGGCATGAGACCAAAAGCTGTGATAAAAACCTCCTTCCGTTTTTTTATGATGCTCCTTATCCAGGTTAATTGGCTGCCTCTATGTGGCATCAGTGGCATTATTCACTTTCACCAGTACTTGACTAAATATGAGAACAAATAAACTGATGGAAAAATAAAACATGCATCAACAAGAGTCATTGAGTCTGCTTGAGGGAAATTGCCTGGACTATGCATAGTTTCCTTTTTAGAAAACTAGAGTTTACTCATAGACACTGTTCTTCTCACTGCAACCCTATTCTGTAACACTGGGAACTACACAGGAAGAAGTTGGAAGAGGTCTCTAGGGACTAGTAGAAAAGGCAACGCCTAAGGGTTATGATTTCAGAGCAATTGGAAGATTATATATAACCATGAACACTCGCCACTGCACCACACCCTTCCAAGCCTCAAATTGAATGCTACTGAAAATTCTACCCTAAACCTTTCTTCAGTGCACTTGAGATTGGTCCCCTGCTAAAATGGGAATATTATTTGGAGGGAGCACAACAATTTAAGCCATTATCAGTCTTTTATGCCTTACTGGAAATGAGGAGCATAAAACCAAGTTTAGAGATGATGATATGGAGAAAAGCTAAGGTCAGTGGTGCCCAACTGGGAAAAAGCAAGGGAGAACCCCCCAACATGGAGAGAAGTGTAAGGAGAACAAGGAAAGTAGATTACAGCACAGACCATCTGCCTAGGACTAAGCCCAATCATTTATACATAGAAAATGGAAAACCAATACCCCTTTCCTATCTGCAAAGCACTCTGGGACTTGTTAAAAGGTAATGCAGTCCAAGCAGGGTGACTCAGTTGGTTGGAACATTGTCCCGAGCACTGAAGGGTCATGGGTCCGATTCCCAATCAGGGTGCATACACAAGTTGCAGGTTCTATCCCCAGTTGGGTCACATATGAGAGGCAACCAATCAATGTTCTCTCTCATGCTCCCTTCCTCTCTCTTTAAAGTCAACAAAAACGTATCTTCGGGTAAGGATTTTTTTTTTAAAGTTTACAAAAGAAAAAAAGGTAATGCAAATTTGCACATTTGTGCTATATGTGATGATACTCTTCTTCTGGTACTCTGTGCAAGCTTTGCTAGCCTGTTTAGCATGCTATGAAACTAAATTTTCTCTATACTTATTTTGGTCCAGAAATTAGCTGGTTAGTTCTAGTTGCATCTGTGAATGTCAGATGAACAACAAGATTCCCTCCCTCCATTTACGATGACTGTGATGCAGACAAGAAAAAAAGGACTACTTCTTAGACTATTGCTAGACAGTTTCAAGGTCCCAGTCCTGCAATGGGATGAGGCAAGGTTCAAGTATAACAGCAAAAACAACAAAAACATTTACTCTGCTCTGGGTAAGGTCTAATCCTACTTACATCAACAGCTCAAATCAGACAAAGCATTTAATTTTTAAATGTTTCCCCACGGTTTTTCATTTTGGACATCTATAATGACAGCAAAACTTATTTTCCATCCACTAAACACCAGGTGTTAATTTTGAACTGTTGGGGATCTGCCAGTATAAACTGCACAGAAGTTAATATTTGCATGGCTTTACAAATAGTTCCTTTTGGAGTAGTTTTCACTTTCAACATGTATGGTGTTTTATGATGTTTTCCCTAAATTAATAAACACAAGGAAGCACACAAGAAGAAACTCCCACAACCCCTTGTTCCATTACTTCACTAATTTTATAGCTACAATTTAATAATTTACTGATCCCTTCCTATGTGCTATGTGCTGACACCATGTTTGGCAATGAAAGATAGATTAGATAGATGATAGATACATAGAGATAGATGATAGATAGATGATAGATAGATAGATAGATATAGATAGATGATAGATTAGATGAGATAGATAGATAGATAGATAGATGATAGATAGATAGATAGATAGATGATAGATGATAGATAGATGATGATAGATGATAGATAGATAGATAGATGATAGATAGATAGATGATAGATAGATAGATAGATAGATAGATGATAGATAGATAGATAGATAGATAGATAGATAGATAGATAGATATAGATAGATAGAGCTCCATCACTGCACTTGATTCTCCCAGCAAGCCTATAATGTGGCTACAATTATTTCCCTCATTTTATAGAAGAGTAAACTGAGACTCAGAGTACTTAAGTCACAAAGCAAGAAAGTGATGGAACCAATAAGTATACACAAGAAAGTATTGTGAGGGGTGTTTTAGTCCTGCATGCATACTTTATGTTTTCATGAGACATTTTAAAAAATGAAAAAGGGCCCGGCCGGGCGTGGCTCAGCGGTTGAGTGTCGACCTAGGATCCAAGCGATCGGAATTCGATTCCCGGTCAGGGCACAAGCCTGGGTTGCGGGCTGCAGCCGATCAATGATTCTCTCATCATTGATGTTTCTATCTCTCTCTCTCCCTCTCCTTTCCTCTCTCTGAAATCAATAAAGATATATTTTTTTAAAATAAATAAATTAAATAAATAAATAAATAAAAAATGAAAAAAGGAATCCATGGGTTTGTACATACAAAAAAATCCTTTGCTGCATGTATCATCTGCAGGAAGTTTGTTACAACCTCTAACAGTTAATTCAGCTAATCATGGCAAAGAGAAAATTTCCCACATAACAAGATTGTCTCCTCAGGGGTCAAGCCTAATTCCTGTGCAATCTCTTTTCAAGGTGCAGCCCTGACCCAGCAGGGACCTTTTGCCAGAAGTAGGGAAGGGCTGCAATGAACTACTCTTATTTGTTCATTGGGTTCCACCCTGTAAGCCACCACCCATATTTGTGAGTTACTAGTTGGATGGGGGTCCAGCCCATGGTTACAGAACCAAGCTAAACCATTCCTTGGCATCATGCTCTAACCATCTAAGTTAACAGTCATAGCCCCAGCCACATTTTTGTTAAGAGAAGCCATGCCGTATACTAGCTCAGAACTGGGTGATGTCTCTAGTGTCCTGTGGCTTCATTCCCACTCAATCAACTTCCATTTAAAGTAAATTTAGGGCTTGAAGTGATCACAATAGGCTCTATCATTCAACTGTTAAACCTAATCAACTGAGAAGCCAGGGATTCAGTGGAACCACGTGGACATAGCTTATGTTTCCAGCCCATTAAAAAAAAAGATTCCAAATATTTTAGGAACATTCCATCTCTCCCTTGTTCTTATTGTTCTTACTGAATAAAACCTTAAATTAACTTAGCCCATCTTGAATCCGATTTTCTAATTCTCACAGCTGAGCACACTGCCTTTGTTAACCCCTGAACTTTGGAGGAAATGTCATTACATAGTGCAACAGAGCAAGCAAATCTGAGCTGCTTAGTCATGTTTCACTGGGTGGCACTGCTCCTGGCTCTGTGAATGCAACCTGGGATGCTTCCACATAGCCCCTACAAAAAGTAGTCACAAGCTCAGCAATAAACAGTCCTCTAAGCTCAGAAATTAGATTCAACTAGCCATGGTATTCCACTTACTAGAATGCAGTGGATGGCATTTGTACCTGCCTGGTTTTAAATAATAACTGTTCCTATTTGATATGGAACAAACTTAAGAGAACAAACTTTACTCTCTATTCCTCCCTTATTTCCTTCCTTTCTCTGCATTTCAGCAATTTAGGTTAAACAAGATCTGACTTGTGCATGTAGCTGCAATAACATCGGTGTGTTCAAAAAGAGCACTGGTGTGAGGGTCAGAAGACCTTGACTCCAATCCAAGATTTGTTACTGCTGAGCAGCTGTGAAGACCTTAGGAAAGCAACACCACTTTTTTGTGGCTCTGTTTCCCATGTGGAAAGTGAGAGATGTGCTGGCCCATCATCTGAATAGGAGTTCTCAAAGGCAGCATTATGGCAGTGTGCCCAAGGTCCAGAATGTGATCTTCAATTCTCAAGGCTCTTGAACCATCCAAGTTCACAAAAGGTCAATGCATAAACCAAAATGCCAATTTGCTAATTTTTACTTTAAAATGAAGCTTAAGAATATTGAACATTCTCATTGTATGACCAGATCACTTTCTCCCAATAGAAAATTCTACATGGAAAGCCAAATTAGAATTAGAGATTTGTTGGGTAATAAAGAATCAAAGCAAAGGGAGTCTGGGGTATCAGAGCCTACCATAATTGTGACTTGTTTATAAGTTGACTTTTTCAAAATGTAATTTTAAAATGACCTAATTATAAATTCTGGCTCTATCTTACTGCCACTGCCTGGTGGGACTTGGACTGTTATTGTAGACAGCTTTAACCATCTATGTTCTTTTGTCTCTGTGGCTTTACATATAATCACTTTGCATAACTATTATGAGCTTCTAGATTACTTGGACGTCATAGAATCCAGAACCAGGCAGTTCAGCTCCATAGAGATCCTATGACAGGAGCAAAGATCTGAGGGTAATCCTTCACTGCTCACTCCTCATTGCAATGTCACCAAACCCACTTCCTGATGGCCACCTCAGCATCTCTAACATCAATGTATCACACACTGTGACTTCCATCCTTTCTTGATACACTCCTTTAGGGAAAAAACGCTTTCTCCACAACAGAGATTTATCTTCAGTTGAGAATTATTAAGTGTTCAGGAAAGAGGAGAATGAATGAGGAATGATATAGGCATCTTGGTGGGGACAGTCACAAGATTAAAAAGAGAAAGAGCGAGAACAACTGTCTTTGGGTAATCTCACCCAAAAGAGAACAGGCATAAAGGAAAGGGAAAGATAAAACCTCTCCTATCAATAATGCTTGTCAAGCCAAGAATAGGCAGTGGGAGGCCTAAAACCAGCTGCCCATCAGCCAGCCAGCCAGCCAATGTGGCCAGTCCCTCGTCCTCCTGAGCTCCTGTCACTAGGGCCTTTGCAGGAGCCATACTGGCTGCCAGTTTTGAAGGGGGGTGGAGGGGTGACGCTTCAGCTGCTGGAGCATCTGTGTGCCAGACCTAAGGATGTCCTCCCTGAGCCCCTCACCCCACCCCTTCAGAGAAAGGGACTTATTTGCTAGTGTTCCAAATTGGAATGCAGAACACATTTTCCCAGAGATAGAGCATCACACCTGCTACTTAGTCTCTGTGAGTTCTAATGTCAACCACATTAGTTATTAAGCAGGCTGTTGTGAGCCAGCCAGAAAACATAATCATCTCATAGGACCTTGTTTCTATGGAAAAATGTTTTCTGTGTGCCCAGCAATAACTTACAAATGATCTTTTGGAAAATAATCCATTTTTATATTGAAGAATGCCTGAATGTGTGGTCCCAAATCAATGTCCACATTCTTCGTTTTTCTTTGTCCTGTCAAATAAAGATGAACAAATACCCTAGACATTCTGAGTGCTATTTATTTTAGAACTCTTCATGATGAGAGAACCAAGCGATATGTATAAAGACTATGAGAATATCCTCAGAAATTGTAACAGTCAAAAGTTCCTGCGTATGTAACAGTCCAGGGAGTTAAGAGGGAGACTCAGCTGTGAAGATAGCTCCTGCAGCCTCTGCTTTCCTAGGAGCCTACTATGATTTATGGTAAGAGCCTGAAAGTCTAGCAGAAGCAACTGCTTCATTATGACTTCCACATACAGGAGAGACAGGTGTTAAATGAACCCCACACAAAATTAAGGCAGGAGGAGGGCAATGAAAAAAGGAGCCCCTGCCGATTGCTTTAAGTAGAAGCTTCACTGGCAGTTTCATCTGCAGCCTTTCCTAAAGTCCTCTACTGACCTACCTCACATATTTTTCTTCTGAAAAGCTACAGTCTTACGGTCTGTAGAGATGCTGCACACTTAAGCCCTCAATCATTCACCACTGTAATACTCTCTATTTATTCTGTAGGTGTTAAGATTAGCCCTGGATTTCCTATTAGAAGGCAGACTCTTTGAAGTCCAAATTGCCTCCATAGCCCTGGCCCAGTATTCAACATATATGAGGCACTTGGTAAATAATCATTCATTGGTTGATCAACAGGATGTGCTGTCAGAGAAACTTAAATTGTGCCTAGAATATAAGCCCCACAAAGCCAGTTTTCAATAACCATTTTTACCTCTGTATCCTCAGTGTCTAGAAGAATGCCTGTCACATAGTAGTTGCTCAATTACTATTTAATGGATTAACGAATCTTTAGAAGCTCTCACCAATACATGATTAATCATAATCGAAGGAAAAGTATTGCTGAAACTACAGTAAAGTCAAAAAGAATTGCCCGGCCAGGCGTGGCTCAGCGGTTGAGCATCGACCTAGGATCCAGGATATCAGGGTTCGATTCCCGGTCAGGGCACATGCCCGGGTTGCGGGCTAGGCAGCCGGTCAGTGACTCTCTCATCGTTGATGTTTCTATCTCTCTCTCTCTCCCCCCTTCCTTTCATCTCTCTGAAATCAATAAGGATGTGTTTAAAAAAAAACAACAAAACAAAAAAGACTTATCTTTCCTTCTGTGACCACATGAATGGACCTTGAGGGTATTATGCTAAGTAAAATAAGTCAGACACAGAAAGATGAATACCACATGATTTCACTTATATGTGGAATCTAAAACACAAAACAAACAAAACCCAGATTCATAGATACACAGAACAGATTGGTCATTGCCAGAGGGGAATGGGGTTAGAGGGGTGAAATGAGTGATTAAGTCATCAGATCTTGCCTGGCCGGGTGTGGCTCAGCAGTTGAGCATCGACCTAGGATCCAGGAGATCAAGGTTCGATTACCCAGTTGGGGCACATGCCCAGGTTGTGGGCTCGATCCCCAGTCGGGAGCCTGCAGGAGGCAGCCAATCAATGACTCTCTCTCCCTTCCTCTCTCTGAAATCAATAAAGATATATTTTTTAAAAAATCATCCAATCTTAAGGATTAAGAAGGACAAACTTACAGTTATAAAATAAGTAAGTCATGGGGATATAATGTACAGAATGGGGAATATAGTCAATAGTATTGTGTTTACTTTGTGAAGTGACAGACATTGTGGTGACCACTTCACAATGTACAGAAGTGTCAAATCACTATGTTGCACACCTGAAACTAATATAATATTACATCTCAATTATATCTAAATAAAGAAATTGAAAGACATATATATTATTAAGGAAGAAAAAAATTCCATGCGACTTTCCAAGAAACATATTATCTAAAATAACATACACATGTACTCATCTGCAAATTTAGCACTGTGACCATGAGGTGACCAAAGGTGCTTCAAACTCCATGTTTATGTATTTCATTGAGTTGTGTGCCATTTGTGGGCAAAGTCCACAATTTCTGGCCCATCCCAGACTCCTTTAAATCTCACAAAGCACCATGACCTAAGCATTGTAGAAAAGAAAAGCTGGGAAGAACTGTGGGGTTTTACTGCTTTGCTGGAGTTGGCTATACTTATTGAACTGTTTTATTATAAAATAGCTTAAATGAAAAACACTATAAGCCACACTTATCTGTTCATACTCTAAAACAGGCTCCAAGTTGTAGCCAGAGCACAATGGGACAGGAAAATATGGCAAAGTAACTCACAAGAAGCAAGAAAGATGTGGTGGGCAATTTGAAAGAGACTACAAATCACACACACAAAGTCCCTCTTATACCAGCTAATGTGGGTAGGAAAGATGTTGTGCTAAAGTCACTACCACTTCCCTTATTGGAGATTACCTTCAATAACACATTTGGCACCCAGCCGGCATGGCTCAATGGTTTAGCATCTACCTAGGATCCGGGAGATTGGGGTTAAATTCCCAGTCAGGGCACATGCCCGGGTTTCGGGCTCTATCCCCAGTAGGGGGCGTACAGGAGGCAGCCGATCACTGACTCTCATCATTGATGTTTCTCTCTCTCTCCCTCTCCCTTCCTCTCTCTTTGAAATCAATAAAGACATATTTTAAAATATAAATAAATAAATAAATAAATAATAAATAAATAAATAATAAAACATTTGGCAATGATTTGGGCACTCCTTAAGTCTATATGTGAGTCACTTTTTCAAAAGTGTGTCATTTTCAGAGATGCCCATCAATGTCTAATAGACATCAGTTAATTAATTAATTAGTTAATTAATTTTTCTCCATCTGATCGCAAACAAGATTTGTGCCTAGGAAATAATCCAAACATGGTAAGGTGGGTGGGTGTTTGAGAGCTCAGATACCAGAGACATTAGGAATGGTGCTTTCAGTTAATATCCATGTCTCTCAGCTTGTTGAAACCCAGCCTATAACTATCTACAAGATCAAGTTCACACTCTACAGGATAGCATTCATATTTCTTCTCAAGCTGGTCCAACTCTTAGCAAGCCCACCATTTACCATCATCTTCTCGTATGTCCTAGAATCCTTCACTTTCTACATTGTGCCTCTCTCTGATATGAAAAATGAAAAATTTCCCTCAACCATTTGAATCCTAGATGTCCTCAGGGCCCATCCTATGTCAAGCCTTTCCACAGGGTCTTCCCCAAACACTACACCTCAGTACACAAGGGGCTTCTATTCTTCTGAACACTGTATTATGCTCTAGACTCTGGAGCCACTAACTTGGATATCTAGCTATACACTGTTAAACTCCACTATTTCCCATTACATGCTGCCTCTTTCCACAGTGTCTGGCACAGCACTCATCATATAGATTATGAATAAGTATTTGCTATTAGTCTTTCCTTTCAACCTAAAATTTAAAAAGATATTTCTTCCAAAAGAAATATCTTTGGCATGCCCTTCCCAGGCTTCCGGAAAGACAGGAAAAGGGTCATTTTTTTTTTTTTTTCTGGTAGAACTTGGTAAATTGGGGCTCATATATATTCCATCACTTGGTAAAATGGATTCTTCCTTTTGAAGAATATGATTGAGGGAAGTGAAGAATACTGACACAGCATTTACCTCACCAAAAGGAAGCAATGTTATTGCCTGGGATCACTTTGAAGAATCAAAGTCACAGTCTTAATATGCAAATCTCACACCTTGAAAACGCAATGAAATTGAGAGACTTTGGGCAACGAAAGAAATAACAAGTGACCTGAGTACTAGAAAAGTAGATAAGGCCCGGCCGGGCATGGCTCAGCGGTTGAGCGTCGACCTAGGATCCAGGCGATCGGGGCTCAATTCCCGGTCAGGGCACAGGCCCGGGTTGTGGGCTTGATCCCCAGTCGAAGTCATGCAGGAGGCGGTTGATCAGTGACTCTCTCATCATTGATGTTTCTATCTCTCTCTCCCCCTCTCACTTCCTCTCTCTGAAATCAATAAAGATATATTTAAAAAAAAAAAAAAAGTAGATAAGGTCTTCCATATGGCATTATGAGACCTAATATCTCATACCTTTAATTTTCTATTCCTTTTTCAATTTTTACAAGAGTGAAACAGGTACTCCAGTTTGGCATGAAGAAACTGAGTAATACTGTATTAGGGAAAACCCAGCTTTCTTTTTATCCTTATTTTCATTCACTAAAGAGTCATTTATATGAACAAAATTCAACTCTTGATAATCTACATATAGACTGTTAGATATATAGGGTGTCCTCCCAAAATGTATACACACTTTGAATGTTTGTTAACATACAATTCATTTCAAAATTTAAAAGAATCTACAGAAATGAATAATTTTTTTGGTCAGTGCCTGTTTTTAAACTGATGACTTTTCTGGCCCAGACACTACTCATAACTCGAAGCAATGGAATTGCAAACATCAAGAATCATTTTGTTCCATATCTGTGCACCCTCAATTTGTCAATTGTTGCCGGTTCTGCTGTAAACTTTATCTTTTATGTATCCCGATAAAAAAGTCGAGTGGATAAATTTTCTTTGTTCAAAGCTTAGCCTGGCTTCACTAATTATTTCAAATCAGTTAAACCTGAAAAGGTATGAAAATTAAGTGAGTTATCAACTGTTAAGGTGTGTATATATTTTGGGGAGACACCCTGTGTCCCAAAAACTGTATATACACTTTGAATAATTATAAAGGCAGTGTTTGTACTTCAACTGTGTTTTCAAACTTCCAGTAGCATTTTAGGATGGATTTCCTATGTTCAAAGCTTAGTCTGGCTGAAAAGAAAGAAACTTCAATTGAGCTATCAGCTGTTAAAGCGGGTATACCTGTTTTTGAGACACCCTGTAAAAACTATCTAAAATAAAATTTTAAAAATTCATCCATTTATTACCCATTAAAGAAATATTTATGAAATACCTGGTATATGACAGGCACTAACACATAAATTTGTTTTAAGATGTAAAAAAAAAAGGATACTATATAAAATATGGCAAACAAAAAGTCACCTACAGGTGCACAAACTGCTAAGCCATTGTTTTCCACTCCATTGTTTTTCCTTGAAGGTGATTTTTTAAATCCCAAATCAAGATTTTCCCCAATTCACTACACATTCTCAAACACCAGCATGTCTTCAAACTGATTATATTACGGTACGAATGCTTATATACACATTCATAATGTTCATTTCCTGAAAGAAATGGTTAAATTTCTATTTTAGTAAAATACTACATTCTATTGATATTGCACATTAATTACACCTAAATAAATCTCTTGATTTACATACATTTCTCAGAAATCATTGGTAAATATCCCCAGTTTTCTGAAGACCTAGCCAAGAACAAATTACAAGACAGAATGTTCCTTAGCATCTAGGCCTGCTTCACAGACCGGGCTCTTCATAAAAGATATTAAGAGCTTGACACCTTAATGACACCTCTTAAAATAATGCCCACACTTCCAAGGGGTAGAGAAGCCTGTATGTTACTGTCCAAGGCAAGACAAGTCCTTAATAACTCACTGCTTTGCAAACTGCTGCATTTCGTCTCACTTTAATTTAATTCCTTCTTTTCCCTATTGCCCTATTCAATCCCTCAACTGACATGTCTGATCTCTGTAATAATATTCAAGTCCCCAGGAAAGTATAAAGCTGGGATTTTACTCTATTTGTCTAAGCAGAACTTAATTAGGGAGGTAAATCTTCTGCCAGAAGTCAAGTGGAAATGATGCCTGAGTGTATGCTGTTTTGGATGATCCACATCTCGGAACCCACACAACGCCCTCTGTGTGGTAGGGTCCAGTTTGCCAAGGTATGACAAAGCCTGGAGCTAATCAAACAGGTGTCTGGTGTCATAAGTTTTTCTTCCAGACGACAGCAAAGGAAGTGGCAATATCAATGCTGAAATGCAGATATAGAGCAGCTTCTGGACTGCATGGACATATACCTCCTCTAAAAAGTTGGTAAGCAAAGGCCCTAAAACCGGCAAGTGCCCCTCACACTTCTTCATTTGCAATTCAAAAGCCAGATCTTCTTGCACATCCCTTTGGTGCAAACTCCAGTGTCATCACCAATGGCTCTGCGTACCTTATGCTTTGCTAGCAACTCTTCACCTCTCAGACTGATCCTTGGGGGCTGCCTCAGTGATAACATATGAACAAATGAGAATGGGGGTGAAGTAGGAAATAGCTAGCCAAAATTGTATGGTTTTAATAAAGAGCTATATTGTGCTCAATTGCCCCCAGAAACAGCCTGGATTAGAATCAACATTAAAACCAAATTAGAGTGAGTTAGATTTAAAACAAAACAAGAAAACTTTTACATCTTCTGTCAGAAAGATTCAATTGATCAAATGTTCTAACAAAATACATTGGTTTTGGTATTATCAAGATACATTCAACCCATTCAGAAATGACCTGTTTCCTTTTCAAGTGTTACATACTTTTTATTTTCCCCCTCAACTGTGCCCAGTTCAACAGGTTTATTACTTTTTTCCTGGGGGCAAGGGGGAATGTTTTTGTTAGTCATCATTAAAAAAACACACATTTGTTGAATTATTTAACTAAAACAACATGCATCTTGCTCTGGGGTGTATTTTTGAATTTCAAGCTATTGTAATTATAAAATAAACATGTTTGCTTTAAAAGACATAAAAAGTAAACCACTTTATCCAGGTAAACATGAGAAACTGAAAATATTCTGTTTTCACATTCTTCTAGTTCATGCATAGACTAGAAAAGAGTGAAAAGCCTTCCTGAGTTTTCAATTCCACGAGGAATCTATCAAAACTGTTTCTATTATTAGCACACAAAATGGTAGCTAAAGAAGTTACTATGGTTAACAACTGAATAATTCATAGTCTCTGAAGAATTCAGTTGCTTTGTCTTCTCCAGTTCCTCTTTCAAACTGGATCCCCAAACATATTTCCAGTCCTGAGTTGCTATAAAAGACAACAACCATAAACAAATTGTTTTCAGCAGTTAAAAATTGGCCATGCTAAGCATTGACAACAGCAGCAAGACAAGCAGCTGGAGACTTAGCATGAACTTTTATAACCAATTCCTAAAACTCTTAAGATTGCACGTTTATTGTCAGAAATAATAGTTAAAAATTCCAATCTCGGTTCCATGGATATCACTGGGCTACAATATCACTGAAATTTAAACTGTGTTTATATAGCCTTCCAAATAGAAGATATAAACAAATTAAATATGACATATAAATAATTTTAAACAAATTTCAATATCCTCTCATCTAAATTCAAATTCTTTTCTATGATGTAAAGCACTAAGAGTGTTAAGTTCAGAAAAAAAAAAAGCATTTCAATTTGTGAGTGAAAGATGTTAATAATGTTGAAAAGATTAATTTCTGCTGTTAACATGAAAACAGAGGCTAAGCCTGCCATCACTATTCATCTAAAATTCTCAGAAACAATCAACTTTGTTTTGCCTTCAGAAGAGGGACGTTAAGTACTAGAAAATATGTGGGGCTTTTTCCTTCAACTTTATTTTTTAAGAATGCTTTTCCAAACACAAGCAGCTTCTGCCAAATAAAGCATGGAACTGAGAAACAAGATGGCTGGATTTTTTCCCCGTTTTGTCCCTGTCTAAATGTTCAATGTAACTAGTGTAAAACCTCAGAGCCCTTGGAGAAACCATCACTCCACAGAGTCCACAGTTTACCCTTTCCTGTATCCAAGTTTTCTTTAATGTTAAGATTTCAAAAGGAAATCTTTTCATGAATCATGACTCATTTCTTAAGCAGAGCTTGCTTAACATAACTGTACTGAGTGAACTTTTTTTGATACTTCAATGTTATCATTTGTGAACATTAGTCTACTGAAATATATTACAATTCTAATTAGGAACTAGCTTTGGTTGAGTTTGCCCAGTGCCAGGCACTGTACTAAGTGCTTTATTTGCATTCTCTCATTTAACATTAAGAGGCAGCATTTACCTAATAGGCATATACCTAATAATAAAGGAGTATATACCTAATATGATGTACCACTACCACCAAGGAAGTTAGAATATACCTAAGAATTGGCTAACCCAGGTCAGCTCAAGTCCAAAGCTCAAGCTCTTAGCCACTGCAGTACTATACTACTTCTCAAGAACAAAGTTTCCTTGACCAGGGAATCAAAGCCAGAACAAGGCAGGGAAAGTCACTAATTCTGGCCACTAGACTAACCACTCAACATGTATTGGGTTGCCTGACCCCATACCAAAAGACCTCAGATGTTATATGTTTGGGTTTCTGCTTTTTATAGTTTCTCTGTCTCTTTTTTTAATGTTTTTATTGATTTTTTATTTTTAGAGAGAGAGGAAGGGAGAGGAATAGAGAGAGAGAAAGATCGATGAGAGCCCGGGTGGCATGACTCAGAGGTTGAGCATTAGCCTATGATCCAAGAGACCGTGGTTTGATTCCCGATCAGGGCACATGCTCTGGTTGCAGGCTCGATCCCCAGCAGGGGGCGTGCAGGAGGCAGCCAATCAATAACTTCCATCATTGATGTTTCTCTCTCTCTCTCCTTCTCCTTTTCTCTCTCTGAAATCAATAAAAATATATTTTTTAAAAAGAAAAAAACATCAATGAGAGAGAAACATCATCATCGATTGACTACCTCCTGCATGCCCCCTACTGGGGATTGATCCCAAAACCCAGGCATGTGCCCTGACCAGGAATTGAACCAGTGACCCTCTTGGTTCCTGGGACTGTGCTCAACCACTGAGACAAACTGGCTGGACTATGTCTCTTTTCTTGATGTGCTGTTGATTTCACTTCTTCTGTGTTATACTTAGATATATACTCTTTCTGCCATTGCCAGCACATCCAATCTATAGGAGCCCCTCTTCTCCCTTTATCACAAGTTTCTGTTTACATGCTGATTTCCACTTTACAAAGTGCGTCCACATACTTTATCTAATCTAATAATCAGTTTTGGGATGAGCAATGAGATTACCCGTAGTTCTAACATGCTTAGACAGGTAAAAGTAATTTAGGCTCTGAGTGAGGATTTATGGCAGTTTCCTAGGAATAAAATGCATAAGCTTTAGTGCAAAGATGTGGCATCTTTTTGGCAGCCCAGACCTTCTCTGACCATTTAGTCATTCTATGAATCATTCATTTAATGAACATTTACTGAACACCTGCTATGTGCCATGTTCTAGTACTAAGTGCTGGGGTTATAAGCATGATCAAGCTCTGATTCCTGCCTTTGAGAAGTTCCAAGATTGGTAGAGAGACAAATTTATCCACAGATTACAACAGTGAGAATGGGCAGACAGCATAAAGGTAGCTTGGCACAAGGGATTATGGGAAAATGGACAGCAGCTGTCCAATCCAGCAGAGATTTTCTAGACGATCTGAGGCCAAGGAGAAAGCTTGTATCTCTTTATTATTCTCAGCTAAGTGGCAGGCACTAGAGGTTTCTAGATTGCTGAACTCTAGATTAACCAGCAAAATGGTTCTCAACTCTGGCTGCACATTAGAATCACTTGGGGAGCTTTCAAAAATGAAATAACAATACCTGATCACTTTGGAAAACTGTTGGGTAGTACTTAGCCAAGCTGAACATGTACACACTCTAATACCCAGTAGCTCATTCCTATGTATAAATCCAACAGACATGTACACCAGAAGACATGCACAAGGATATTCACAATAGCTTCATTCATAGCAACCAAAAACTGGAAACAACCTGGATGTCCATCAACAGGTGAAGGGAGAAAGAAAATATGGTACATCCACATGATGGAATACTACTAGCAATAAAAAATAATGAACCACTACTATCTGCAACAGCATGGGTGACTCGTACAAATGCTATCTTGAGTGAAAGAAACCTTATACAAATAAGTACAAACTATGATTCTACTCATAGAAAGTACCAAAGCAGAAAAAAAGAACTGAGTGTCTTAGAAGTCAGGGCAGTGGTGTCATTCGTGAGGGATAGTGACTGGAAAGGGGAACAAGAGTAGCTTTGGGTGTGTTCAATTTGTAAAGATCCATCAAACTATATACTTAGGATTTGTGCAATTTCCTGACTTAATGTTATATTTAATATAAAGTTCACTTAAACATTAAAGTAAAAAATACCAAGGCATGGGCCTCACTGAAGACCAATTCACACAGAAGCTCAGTGGGACACCCTCCAACATTTGTGACAGACCCCAACATTTGTATTATTTTTAAGATTTTTTTATTGATTTTTAGAGATAGAGGAAGGGAGAGGGAGAGAGAGAAATGTGTGAGAGGGAAACATAGATTGGTTTCCACCTGCTTGCTCCCCACTGGGGACGGAGCCCCAAACCTGGGCATGTGCCCTGACCAGGAATTGAGCCAGCCACCTTTTGGTGCACAGGACTATGCTGAACCAACTGAGCCACACTGACCAGAGCAACGTTTGTATTTTTTAAACGCACACTAGGCAGCTCTAATTACAGCCATGTATGAAAACCAAGGGGCTAGGTGTTCCTGTAATTATCATCAGTTCCTTTGGAGAGACAGCCTGACACATGGCAAACAATGATTTCTGGAGTAAGGTACATCAATGATTAAATTTTGGCACTGTGAGACTGGCAGTGTGAGACATTTGTCTGGATCATCCACAAACTAGTACTGTGTAATGGGCACAATGCCACCTCCTTCCCAGGATTATTGTGAGGATTAAATAAAATAACATAAAGCATCCAGCACAGTACCTAAAACATAATAGGTGCTTGAGAAATGGTGGGTACTCAACTCCTCTTCCTCTTTTGCATCTAAGTTACCTAAGTACAGTGATGAGCAGATTGCTTTAAATGAACAAAACACATGCTCTCCAATTTCTTTCTTCTCCTGAATGAGTTTCTTTGTAAAGACTGAAGTAATATTGTACTTGAACTAGTGATGTCAGACGAATATCAGACATTTCTGGGCCCTAGTGGCTCACTCTATTCAGCACCTGTTATCCCTGAAGATGAATGGAGAAGAGGCAGACCATGGGAAATACAGACCCTCCTTCCGAAAGCTTTGCTCCTGTCCTCTTCTCTAAGAACAGTGCCAGCCTTGTGCAAAGACAAGGCCAAGACATGAGTCGGCACAAAGAATAGAAAAAAATTAGTAGCTCGGAGGATACACCATCCATAAAACGTGCCAAAGGAATTACTTTTGTATAAAATATCATATTTTAGTAAAAACAAAGAAACAAATACAACCCTGAGCTGAGAGCAGGAGAGCCAGGTCAGAATTTTGATGCACTGCTAAGCTGCCTGACTTTGGTGAACTAAACTTTTGTTTCTGTCAAACTAAAGCAATGCCATCTCTCCCACATCCTTTACAAGGGCCCGGTGAGTTGCAGATAAATAGAAGACATTCCAAAAAAATTAAGCAGCAAAGAAATGCAAGATGGGAACACCAGCTGGAAATTGACTTTGTTCCAAACTCCAATCCCCGCTCAACCAAGAGTGAGAACTCTCTGATATTAATTGCTTCAAGCACACCCAGAGACTACAATACTCCAAAGCTCGTTTATGTAAGAAGGGACTGCAGCATTGCCTGGCATGCAGCAAAACACTTTGCTTAAGAGAAACCCTTGGAAATGCCTCAGCTGAAGTACAAGGGCAGGCCCAGGCCTTAGGTTTTGGAGAGAGGTGCTCTCGGTCAAGGAACAGCAGAACTGTTGCTGGAGCAGATGATGTCATTGGAGCTCCTCTTACCACGGTCAATGTTGAAATTAAGATAGGAAGTTCAAGGACAAATTGTGGGGTTGCCAGGCAAATATAAGTTAGAAAAGCAGTTTAGACTTTAGAATCTTGCTTTAAAATTTTTTAATACTTTACAAAACATCAACTAAAATATATCTTATTCTACAATGGGTTTTTTGTTTTCTTTTAATGAAGCTTTTACTGACAAAAAGGTACACAGTTGCATAGAAAAATATATTCCTTTAACTCTGTTTTTATTCCCACTACACATTAAGAAAAGAAAAAAGTCATGTGAGTCACCTCTATATCCAAAACCAGTAATAAGCCACAAATACAAATGTAAGATTTTTTTGAGAGACAGAGATAAACTTCAGGGCTCTCCACTCTAGAGATAAGAAACGAGTGGCTCAAATACCTGTTGGGTTTTTAATGACTAGAAATGTAAACTGGAAAATAACTACGGGCAGGTTGGAACGCCTTGTAGAGCACGGGTTTATCCACCTCCACAAACCATTCCTGCGACAGACCTGTGTGCTGCTCATCGCCGAAAATATCCCCAAATATACGGATGCCCGGGTCAGGAAAGGGAGGCATCAAATTAGTATTTAAAAAAATAGTACTGTGGACTCCTTGCCCTGGTTGGGGGGTGAGGAGAGGAATCCAGTCTGATGCAAACCTTGTGGTCAGAGCGGGACAACTCGCCCTTAAGTTTGGCGCGTTCTCGCTCTGCGCCCTGAGCCCCCGCCCTCCCTCCGGGCACCCGGGATTTCAGCGCACTGGGAGGCCTTGGCAGAGAAGGGTCCCAGAGGTTGTGGCCAGGAGCCACGGTAGTAGAAGACCCTCTCTAACGGGGTCCTTGAGCACCACCCCAAGCCCTTGCACTCTCCCTTTCCCCTGACCCGCTGCCCCCCAGGCAGGTCACCTGGCTCGGCCGTTGCCCGCTTGTCCTCCGGCTTCTTGCTCACTCCAGCTGTGCCGCTGCCGCCTCCTGGAAGCGGCTGGTCCTCCAGAGTCACGGGGCCCGTGAGCGGGCGGGCTAGGTTGTGCCAAGGCTGCGGGAACCGTTCAACCCGGCCGGAGCTGGGACCCTGCCCTGAGTGCAGCCGCCACCAGGGCGAAACTGGAGAGCTGGGCTCGGCTCCCTGGGGCGGGGAGGGGCGGTTGCAACTTTGCTCTTGGACGTGGGCGAGGAGGGGGCGCCCGTCTCCAAACTCTGTGCCACGCCCGTAACCTCTCCGGTCCAGGAATTTTTTTTTTTTTTTTATGCCTTTTATTTTAACCTAAAGGGAAGCCAGATTCTTGCCCTCAAGTTCTTGCTTCTAGAACCTGCCCCTCGGCAGGAGGAGGACCGCGGGGCTGAATTCGGGGAGTGGGAGACGCGCCCAACTGGGTACGCTGGGGACGAGCCCTGCGAGGGCGCGCGGGGTGGCGGCGGCCCCGGAGCAGCTGCCTGGGGACCCTGCTCAGGCGCCCATGCTGCCCCCCTCCTGCCTAAGAGGGAAAGCGGCCTGGAGAGACAGAGCCAGCGGCGGGGAAGCAGTGACCCGGACCTGGATCACCCAAGTAGGAACTGGAAGTGACAGCGGCGGAGGGCAGAGCAGCGGCAGCAGCAGCAGCAGCAGCCCGAGTAGCCGTGGCAGCAGCTGAAGCCCCGGTGTAGTGGCAGCGGCCACACTGCGCATGCTGCTGCCGCCCGCTTCAGTCCTGACTTCAGGGCTGCCGCCGCCTGGCCTGCGCGGGCCAGTGCCAGAGCCTCCAGCGGGAATCCCGGCCTCACAGACTAGCCTGTCCCAGTGGCCCGCTTCCTCCTCCACCCCCAGACGCCACTCGGAACCCCAAGCTCTATGGTGAGCCGCTGAGACACACAAGCAAGGAAGCATTCTCCAGCGGCCTTCCACATGCCTCCCTTCCCTGAACTATCCTGGATGCCTTCCTGGGCTCTCTGATAACAGGCCCTAAGTCAGATAGTCTCTTTGAGGAAGAATAAAAAGGTTCACGATAGATGGGAAATATTTATAATATTATAGAAGTCCAATTTCCAAAGAAAAACAATGCATTCGGTAAAAGATTAGGGTGGCCAGAGTCATGGGTGTCATTTAATATAACTCATGGAATTCACTACAAGTGTCAGATTTGTTCAACAGGGGGAAAAAAGTACCCAAATCCTCTTTAGTCTTTCCACTAGCTCAAATTGAGCAGCTAAATATACAAAGCTCTGCCCATCACAAACTGATGGAAAGGGCCAGTTAAAAATAGTATCCAACAGTTACACACTACCAACCCCTACTCTAGGCTCTTCATTTTACCCATGAGTCAATGGAAGCCTAGAGAAAGGGACTCTGACTTTACACAACTGGCAGGCTCAACGCTTGAAGGAAGGTTTGCTGATAACCACTGCAGCTACGGGGTAGTTGCCTGCCCTTATACCTCACTCCTCCAGGGACGTTCTACTTTCCTAGAGCTGGAGCTCTTTTATGGGAGATTTAGCCTTGACTCATGATCATTAGTAGATCTGCCTTCCTTCCAAAACTGCTTCCCTGCAGAGCAGCCCCTGTGAAATGGCAAATCATCCATCCCACAGGCCCCACTTTGGGGAGGGCACCCATGCTGTTCCAGTGACAAGGCAGATGGAGTGACTCAGGGAGACAGGAGGCAGTGAGGGGGTGGGGGCAAAGAGAAAAAGCCATACTGACACCAGCTGGAGAGAGAGAGAGAGAGAGAGAGAGAGAGAGAGAGAGAGAGAGAGAGAGAGAGAGAGACAGGGAGAGAGAGAAAGACAGGGAGAGGGAGAGAAAGAGAGGGAGAGGGAGAGGGACAGGGACAGGGACAGGGACAGGGACAGGGAGAGGAATGGAGGGAGGGAGGGGGAGAGGAGGAGAAGGAGAAGGAGAGAGGGGGGAGGAAGGCAGAAAGAAAGAGAAAGAGGCAGTAACTGAGCCTCATATATATTCAATGAAATCCTTCATAAATAAAACATCTTTTTACAAAGTAGGCTTGACCCAGGAACAGAACAGGAGATGGTACCGGGTCCTTGGCAATGGGTTGGTAGTAAGGGTGGCAGGGGACAAAGCAAGGGGACCTGCTGAAGATGAGGTGGGAAGCCTGGCTGAAAGTAAAACTAACCATAGGACAATGCAGTCAGAGGCACATACGAACCACCCAGGCCACTATGGAAGTATCAGAAGAACTGTATATGTCCCTGACTCCCACCAAGTTCAAAGTCAAAGCCAACCCAAAACTACCATTGCTAGATGACTGTTATCAAGGTACTTCCTAATCACATTAGTAACACTCTGTCTAGACATGAGGATTTTTTCATATGTTCTGGAAGATGTACTCTTGAGGCCTGTGTCTTCTCTCTATACTGTAAACAAGTAAGACATATTTGGTTCACAGAAAAATAAATACAAATGGAATAAAAAGGAGTAATAAGCTGCGTAAACTCACTGGGAATCATTAAATACAAAATAAATAAAATATCATTTTTACCCAACAGTTTAACAAGCATTAAGGATAATATCGAGAGCTGCCAAGGACATGAGGAAGAAGGCACTTTCTGCACTACTGGTGGGAGTAGAACTTCGTACAGCATTTTTTCGTGTGTGTGTAGGGGAATTTGAGAGTATCTATAGAATTTTGACACAGTAACTTTATTTTTATAAAGAAAGATGCTTCAACTATAATCACAGATGTGCACAAATCTCTATATGTATATCCAACACAACCCACTGTGATTTATCCAAGGAATGCAAGATTGATTTAATATATCAAAATTAATCAATGTAATACCACATGTCAATATAATAAAGTACAAAAAACAATGGTCATCTTAGCAGAAGCAGAAAAAAAAAAAAAAAACCTTTGACAAAATCCAGTATTCTTTCATGATAAAAAAATAAAAATAAAAAGAAGTAGGAATAAAAGGGAACTTCTTCAACCTGATAAAAGGAATCTATGAAAAACCCACAATTAGCATCATACTTAATGGTGGAAGACTGAAAACTTCCCCTAAGATCAAAAACAATACTAGGATGTGCACTCTCATCACTTCTGTTTAACATTGTACTGAAGGTTCTAGCCAGGCAAGTTAGGCAAGAAAATGAACTAAAGGCATACAAATTTGAAAGGAAGAAGTAAAACTATCTCTATGAACAGATGACATATTATACAAGAAAACCACAAGGAATCTAAAAAACTATAACTAATAATAAATAAGTTGCGCAAAGTTGAAGAATACAAGATCAATATACAAAAATCAATTGCATTTTTATACAGTTGCAATGACCAATCCAAATATAAAATAAAGAAAACAATTCCATTTACAATAGCATTAAAAGGAATAAAATACCACAAAGGTATTTTATTATATCACATAAGATATTAAATATCACCAAGGAGGTACAGGGCATGTGCACTGAAAACTGTACAACATTGTTGAATGAAATTTAAAAATACCTAAATAAATGGAAAGACATCCTTTGCTATGGATCAGAAGACTTAATATTGTTCAGATGGCAATACTCCCCAAAGCAACATACAGCTTGAACACAATCTGTATCAAAATTCCAGCTGGCTTTTTTGCAGAAATGGACAGGCAGATCCTAAAACCCACATGGGTACAAAAGGGATTTTGAATAGCCAAAATGATTTTGAAAATGAGGAACAAAGTTGGAAAACTCACACTTTCTGATTTGAAAACTTATTACAAAACTACATTAATCAATTCACTGGGGAGAAGAATAGTCTTTTCAACAAATGGTGTTGAGACAACTGGATACCCACAGGTAAAAGAATTAATTGGGATCCTTACCTCACACCACATACAAAAATTAACTCAAAGCCCTAGCTTGTGTGGCTCTGTGGTTAGAGTGTCAGCCTGCACACTCAAAGGGTTTCAGATGGACTCCTGGTCAAGGGCACTTACCTGGGTTGCAGGTTTGCTCCCTGCACCCAGTCAGGCGCACGTGGGAGGCAACCAGTCGATGTGTCTCTCTCACATCAGTGCCTCTCTCTCTCCCCTCCCTCCCTTCCACTCTCTCTGAAAAACAATGGAAAAAACATCCTCAGTTGAGGATTAACAACAACAAAAAAATTAACTCAAAATAGGTCGAGAATATAAATGTAAGAGCTAAAACTATAACACTCTTAGAAAAAAAAAATAGGAGTAATCTTCATGACCTTGCATTAACCAATGGTTTCTTAGATATAATACCCAAAACACAAGTAACAAAAGAAAAAATAGATGAATCTGACTTCATCAAAATCAAAAAAGAAAATATATTTCAGAGGACACTATCAGAGCTGCGGAGATGCTTCAGAGTGTGCTGTTTCCCAGGTATCTCAGCAGACTTATCTGACCAGTTGCTAGCTGTGTGATCCTCTGAGACCCTAGGACACGATAGCCATATTAGAACACAAAGATAGAGGTCACTTGAAAAGGCCAACTGGCCACCCAGAGTCAGAAGGCAGCAGCTCTTTAACATGGTCACCATGTCCCACAGCCAATACTCAAACTGCCAGTGTGCTGTTGCATCTCTGGCTTCATTGTTCTGCATTTCCACATTGATGATTTCAAGCTGATATTCTTTCTTTAGATAAATAATAGTGTATTCTGGGCAATAGTCAAGCCCTGTTCTTGTATTTTTTGTACATTAACAGTTTTTTTGTTTGTTTGTTTGTTTGTTTGTTTTTAAATATATCTTTATTGATTTCAGAGAGAGGAAAGGAGAGAGAAAGAGAGAGATAGAGACATCAATGATGAGAGTCATTGATCGGCTGCCTCCTGCATGCCCCCAACTGGGGATCGAGTCCACAACCCGGGCATGTGCCCTGACCCGGAATCGAACCCCGATCGCCTGGATCCTAGGTCAACGCTCAACCGCTGAGCCACGCCCGGCCGGGCAACAGTTTTATAGTATCAACAAAAATATATTAAGCATGTCTTATACTAGGTACCACCATGCAAACTACTTTAGTCCTGAGAGATACTCTATCTAAAGTGACAAGATATAGAAACAACCTAAATACCCATCAATGGATAAATGGATAAAAACGATGTGGTGTATATACACAGTGGGATATTATTCAGCCATGAAAAAGGTGGATATCCTCCCATTTGCAACAACATGGATGGACCTTGAGCACATTATTCTAAGTAAGATAAGTCGGAGAAAGACAAAGAGTGTATGATATCACTTATATGTGCAATCTAAAAATAAGTGAAATTTGAAAAAAATAAGAGTAAAATGGTGGTTACCAGGGAATGGGGTAAGGGGATAAAAACTGATGTTGTTTAAGGGTACAAACTTGCAATGAGTAGTAAATAAGCCATAGTGATCTAATGCACAGTATAATAAATACAGACAACAATATTGTACCATAATTATGTAATGTGGGCAATCATATTACAAAATATAAATGTATCAAAGTAACACATTGTACACCTTAAATTTACACAATATTATATGTCAGATATGGTCAGTTAAAAATAAGTTAAGTCCAGCCAGTGTGGCTCAGCAGTTGAGCATCTACCTATGATCTAGGAGATCGTGGTTTGATTCCTGGTCAGGTCACATGCCCTTGCTGCGGGCTCGATCCCCAGCGTGGGGCTTGCAAGAGGCAGCCAATCAATGACTCTCTCATCATTGGTATTTCTCTCTCTCTCTCTCCCTTCCTCTCTCTGACATCTATAAAAATATATTTAAAAAAATAAAATAAGTTAACTTTTAAAATTTTGCAGATTTGTGTTTAGGCATGTCTCTTAGCTATCTGGGATCTTGAGATTGGATGGGCAGTATTCAAGGCTTCTGGGTGCACCCCTGCTCAGGTTTCAATCTCATATATTGATTTTATTAGACTTCTCTCAGGAGTCTAAGAGTGCCTCAATATGTCTCCTATATATCCCTTACAGGCATAATTTTGCATACAATACTGCCTAGTAATAACAGTAACACTGAGCAGCTATTACGCATCCCTTTTCTACAGTGATATATTAAGTGTCTTAGATGTATTTTCTCATTTGATCCTTAAAACAATCCTATGCAATAGATATTATTATTATTATTATTATTATTATTATTATTTAATCCTCACCTGAGGATATGTTTTTCATTGATTCTAAAGAGAGAGAAAGGGAGAGGGAGAGAAACATCAATGTGAGAGAGAAACATCGATCGGTTGCCTCCTGCACGCACTCTGACCTGGGATCAAACTCACAATCTGGATGTGTGCCCTGACCCAGAATCTAACACACAACCCTTAGGGGCATGGGAAGACACTCTAACCAACTGAGCAATACTGTCTAGGGCTGCAATAGATATTACTAATGTCGCCATTACACAGATGAGGAAACTGGAACTTAAAGAGGCCAACTGTCTTGCTCATCACTCTATTTCCAGTGCACAGTACAGTGCCTGGTTCATAATAGAGACACCCCCAACCCAAAAAAAACCAAAAAAACCCACAAATGAATAAGAGAGAATTCTAGGAAGACTGGGAAGCACCAGGGATCCTTCTTCCCACCTAGACAGCAATTGTACTAGCAGAATCTGTCTGATGTAACCATATAGGAGGTCTGAAGTCTATTCAAAGTTGATTTTAGTCTATTTCAGCATTTAGCACTGCAGCAGCTGCCAATTCCCCACTCCCCCCCAATCCCATGTCAGAAAGTTGTGCATACATTCCAAGAGCAGTTTGCAGAAACCAGAGTGGGTTGTGAGACCCCATTCCCCCACCCCCACACCCCAAAAAAAGGCCAAGTAACTTTTCCCAGAGTCACACAGTCAGTAACTGACCAAGCCAAGACTGTGGCCAAAGTCTGTCAAATTAGAGAAGGTATGGGCTTAACCATGATGCCAATATC
Source organism: Miniopterus schreibersii (assembly GCF_964146895.1). Taxonomy (NCBI): domain Eukaryota; kingdom Metazoa; phylum Chordata; class Mammalia; order Chiroptera; family Miniopteridae; genus Miniopterus; species Miniopterus schreibersii. Next base: position 6,209,575 of record NC_138104.1, on the reverse strand, counting down.
GCTTTATTACAATATTCATATAATTTTCAGGCCAGCCTGAATTATCAAAAAGAAATAAAAAATTCCAAGTGTCTTTCATTTAAAAAATGAAAATTATGATATATATTTTAGAAATACTTATATTCAAAGTGGATAAAAATATTTTAAGCATTGGTGCTTAAAGAAGTAAACATTAGTTCTCAGAAAAATCCACTTTTGTGAAACGACTCATTTTCCAACAATGCCAGACCCAAGAGGTGTTTCTGTATTATTTAGTATTCTTAGAACTGCAAAGCAGCTTAGTATACCTTCTGGCAGCTTCAGAATGCAGAAACCATTGGCAACCTCACCATGTTTTTATTTGCCAAATAAAAATGAAAATACCATGATCTGTTCCATAGTAGCCATCATTCTATAAGGTATATAGAGTGGTCTCAGACCATACCTACTACCTCAAAAGCCATACACACAGGTGCCCATGCACACACACGGGCCCAAGCACATACATGTGCTCATATAGACGTGTGTGTGCATAGACACACACACACACACACACGGAGCTAAAATTGGGCAATAGAGAAACCTGGAATAAAATATTCTGAGACAAGCATAGCCTGATGCTATGGCCAACTTTAGGGAAAATTCTGAAACAAGTAAAGTTTATGTGGGGCAAAGGTAGGTGGACTACTATTAATAATACTAGCTAAAACTTGGAGAATACTATGTGTCAGACACTTTTCAATGAACATGAATTCATTGAAATCGCACACCAATCCTATGAGAAAGGTACTGCTCTTATTCCCACTTTACAGCTGAGGAGAATGAGGCAGAGGCATTGTTAAGTATCATATCGAAGATCACAAAGCTACTAGTGAGAGAGAACTGAGATTTGAACACAAGCAGTCAAGTGTCAGAGTCCATGTTCAAACTACTACTAATACGTCTCCAGAAGTAATACTACTAATGAATGTCTACACTTTTATGTCCCTAGTCCTGTACTGAAAACTCTACATACATTATCTCATAGATGTTTTGAGGTTGGATGTCTTAGTTCTGAATTATTATGCAGGATCTCATTTGATCTTTAAAACAACTCCATGAGGTACCTATTATTATGTCCATTTTACAAATGAAAGGACTGAGGCATAGAGAAGTTAAGTAACTTGGCACACAGGCGAAAGTACCAACTGAATTTCAGTAAACCCCCTATATGTACAGTAAGGATCCATATAATATAAAATAATGCAACATAATTTAATATACAATTTCTACTTCAGGGCCAGGTTCTGTCAGCTTTTCAATGCCTCTGTCCTAAAGTGTTAACGAAAAAAAGTAACAATCTACTATCCTCTTTTCCCAACTCAGAGGGAATGCAGTGACCCTCTGCAGCAACCAGTGGCCTACTTTTGGGTCTCCTTAGTAGGGAAGCACACCACAAAGCTCTGTCACCATAAGCCTGCTTTCAAGGCTTGGATGCTCTATCTAAAAGACATCATATTTTGCTCTGGCTGGTTTGGCTCAGTGGTTGGAGTGTCGGCCTGCTGGCTGAAGGGTCTTGGGTTCGATTCTGGTCAGGAGCACGTACCTCAGTTACAGGCTCCATACCCAAATGCAGGAGGCAACCAGTCAATATGTCTCTCTCACATCAACGTTTCTCTCTCTCTCTCTCTCTCTCTCTCTCTCTCTCTCTCTCTCTCTCAAAGCAATAAAAAGAATATCCTCGGGTGAGGATTTAAAAAAATAATAAAATAAAATAAAATACACCATGCTTTGAGTTTTGTTTTGTTTTCTTTTGAAAATGGTTTCTGGAAAAGCCAAATTAGCAAGCCACCATGGTTTCCATAAAATACTTCCTCTGTTTAACAGTGAAAATAAACCAAGGACTTTTATTACAACACTGTCTTCACTAGTGGAGTGAAACACTGATGACAACAAGGAAGGCAATCTGGGTGGGCTTACCTCCACTTGAAGGGTTGCACATCCTTTCAGGAAGTCATTGATGTTGTTGATACAGTCAGCTTCTGTTTGGGGCTCCAGACAGTACTAAAGAAACACAGTCAAATGTCACTTGTAGACTGTCATCCTAGGCCAAGCGTACGATATTCACCATTCACTAATAACTACACAGGCAGGCTTTTTAAGGCAGGGAGCAACATTGCTGTCAATCCAGGAAGAGAAATAACCACCAAAGGAAGTGATGCAAAAATCTAAACGGTTGGTTTTTGTTTCAAATGTCACCAAACCTTTAGTCTCAAGCCATGTCTACTTATAAACTTTTTCTCGTGCTTTTTGCCTGAGTGTGGTGATGGCAAATCAGAGACACCCAGATAGTTTTTTGAGCTTGGTTTTGCTTTCAACTTACTACTTCGCTGCCTCCTCTTCATGATAATTTATTCAAGTATATTTTCCCCTTTTTTGTTCTCTGCATCTGGTCACAATAATCTACATTTTACCACCATTTTCTCACTGCTTTTCAAGTTTCAGAAATTATAAGTAAATAAATTTGTTCAATAAAAATACAACCTGGTTCAAGAAGGCAAAAAAACTATACTCACAGTCACATTCTCTGCTAACCTTAAGAACATAATTGTATGATTCTACCTTTAAACTGACTTACAGTACCTGTTTTAGGAATTATCCATCCTTGAGACCAGGGGTTTCCAACATTAAAAACTTTGGATTTTTAAGAGAATAAGGATAGTTTCACTTTGAACACATGTTGCATTTGAAACATATATCTGTTTTTTATTGTTTTAACAGACCTGTGTAACATTTGGGAGTATTTCTCCTTGTTACTAAATAGCGTCTTTTTCAATGGATATTTTATTTATTTGAGAAGAAAAATCTACATTGATTTTAGTCAAACTCACTAAACACCATCAACATCTGTTATAAACCATCCTATTATTCCACAGACTCATATGTACCCAAGTTCAAACATGTCCTCAGTACACAGGGAGGTGTAATACTTATCTCTATGACAGAATAAGCTTGTTGTTTTGTGTGTTTTTTGTTGTTTGTTTGTTTTTTTAGAATAAGCTTACGATACGTGTGTTCTCCTTGTCCCCTGGTACCAGTGGTATAACAGGTTTCTATAATACTAATACTTGGTGGCCAATTACTAAAGGATAACATTTCATTTTCATACTTTTTCAGACTACAAAAACAGTAAGAAAGAATGTCTAAGCCTTAGAAAGAGATTAAAGTAGGAGAGTCCCCAGATGGGGGCAACAAAAAATCTCAAGCGTTACATTATTGCTGCTCTCTGGTGGTTAGCATTCCTAACGATACTGCAAATGTCCCTTACCTTTTCTACAGAGCCAGGCCTCAGTCTGTTGATCAGTTTGCACAGCACTACCCCATTTTTCAGCGAGGACTTCAAGAACTCCTCCGGATCACAGATGGTCTTTTTGGGGGAATCTAAAACTCCCAAGGATATAAGCCATGTCACGATTTGCTCTTCTGGATTCATTACCGAGGACTGTACGCTCTGAACAGCTCTCTGGGGCAGCTGCAAGGACTAAGCCACATCCGTGATTGCATCTGCTGTTGTCTTCCTTTTTATGAGTTCTCTTCTGGTGCTCGCAGAGCAAAGCTGTAAAACAACTTTTCTTAGACAACTGTGGAACCCACTCAAATTATGGGATTTCAAAACCACAGAGATCACACTCTAAGATATGGAAAGAGGACGAACATAAAAACCCTGGATAACACTCGTTTTCTTTTTCAAAACCTGCAAAACAAATTCATTAGAATAAAAAAAGAAGAAACACACATACACACACCAAAAAAAAAAAAAAAAAAAACAGTGCAAGAAGCTTAAGGGAAGGAAGTGAGGAGGATGCTGGGGAGGGAGGAGAAAGAAGGAAGCAAGTGCTCTTGGAAAACAGAGGTGAGCCAGCACTTCAGGGGACCTTGGAAATGAGACACTCTTGGGCCAGTCTGGGAAAATGCTATCAATAAATAGTCTAGCCCCAGTGAAAATCTGGCTTCTGTCAGGAGGAAGATGCCAACTGGCTGTTAGGTCAGACAGATCTGAGCCTCATGGGGAGCTATGCTGGCACAACATAGCTCAAAGAAGGTAGGCTCAGAAAATTCTTCCACGAAATGGCCGGATGTCCTCATACCGTCTCACAGAGATGGTGTGTATGATCATTCCTTGCAAAACACTTTGAGTTGCGTGGTGACACAGTGTCAAGCAAATGAAGATTGTGCCTGCTGTCAGACACCACTGTATGTAAGCAGAAGCTCCAAGAATGGCATTTTACTTTGCAGCCAAAAAGTTATGTTTAGGGAAATAGGCTAAGGATAACATCTGACATCCTGTTTACTTGCATTCTTTAGCAACTCTTTTTCTAGACCCGATTCTACTACACAATCCAGCTGCACTGCTCTTAGCAGAGTCTCAGACACAGTCACATAAGTGAATAAAAAACACTTGAAAGCAGAACTTTCGACAATAAATGAACACTTGTCTGGAAGGGTTGATGTTTCCCCTACAATAAACACTTTGCATTAAAAATGCTTCTCTGAAGAAAAAAACTGGTCTGTAATAAAAGGTCTTTACTATTCTTGAATGTTTTCAGAACCAGTTGAAATAGGCATACTATTGGGAAATTTATAAGGCCAACTTTAACAGTATAGCCTCCTCATATTGGCAAATGCATGGAACTCACAATCACTACCCATCCTCATACATGGGATCCTGCTAAGGTTCAGAATCCTTTTTAACACAGTTTTAGACATCTACTAACAAATAATCAGCTTAGATAATCCCTCTAAATGTTTTTAAGCCTTCCCCTTCTTGCCCTGTCATAACACTTATCACACTTTACTATTAATACTTGTTGATCTGTCTCCTCTACCAGAATGTAACCTCCCTAGAGTAGGGGTCTTGTCTTTCTTGTTTAACACTGTTCCCAGCAGAGTACCTGATACATAGGAGATGTTCAAAAATACTGAATGATAAATAAACTCGAATGATCTCCTGGGTATAGACACTAACTGATTATAACAAGGATTTTTTAATTTTTTTAATGGCTTAAAACATTTTTCCTTGCTAATGATTTTTATACTTTTATTGAGTTATAACTGACATAATAAAGTATACATATTTAATATGTATAATTCAATGAATTTTGACGTATGTATATACCTGTGATACAATGACACACACAGTCCAGATAAACCTTTCTATCACTCCCAAAAGTGTCCTTGTGACCTTTTAACCCCTTCTTCCCTCCCCCCCCCAATCCCAGAAAACCACCAATCTGCTTTCAGTCTCTATATATTAGTTTGCACTTTCTAAGATCTTATATAAATGGAAAGACACAGTTTGGTACCTTTTTTTTTGGTCTGGCTTCTTTCAATTAACATCATCTTTTGTAGATTCATTCATGTTGTTGCATCTATCAATAGTTCTATAACAAAGATTGATGTAATTACACTTATAAGCAAAATAGGTATAATCAATCAAAAATTTTAATTGACTTTTAACCTATTGCTAAGTCCATGTAATGGAAATAAAATAAAAATCCATGTGTTGCTAAATGAAATTTCCAAATCTGAGCTGCTTAAATACATTTTTATATGTCATTTAGACAGTTTTCACAATTGTTCATCAAAATTGTACTCTTCAGACAAATAAATTTAGCAGTATTATTGAGGTATCAGTTACATTTTTCTGATGAAGATCAAAGAAGCCTGAGAAATTTCAGGAACTTAGCCTAGTCCAAAACAGACTTCAGCCCACTGGGGTCATCTGGATGAAAATCTACCTCATTTTGGGCACTGGCTATACCAAATTAAGTAGTCAAGTAAAATCAAAGAGGCAAGGCCGCTTCCTCAAGGCAGAAGAAACAGTTCTATAAGTATAAAGACTGGAAGTCAGGTTTGGTATAGTCAAATGTCAAGAAAGCAAGGAATTGTGGGACAGTAGCAAGCATATGGATAAAATGACTAACCATGAAAGTCTGGCTGGGTAAGGAAGCCAGTAACGATAGAAAGGAGGTGATGAACTTAGGAAATTAAGTGAAGGATTGAAGGACTAGAGGTCACAGCAACACGAAGAGCAGGCTTCACATAAAAGCATGAGTGAAAAAAGCAAAGGTCTCTCACTCTACTTCAGATCCTTAGTACCATGCATCCTGAACCACTGAACCTGTGCCCTCACTGGCTTTCCCACCTCTATCTTCTCATCCTAATGAACTCTATGGCAGAGCAGTTTGGCTGATTTTCCCAAAACACCCCTTTAATAGTGTAATAGCCCTGCTCAATAACCCTCAAATGTTCTCCATCACCTAAAGCAATTATTTACAAACAACAAAGTACAAAAACAATCACCTCATGTAGGAGGGAGAAAGGAATGAGTGGAACTTGAGTCAAATTAGGTATCATTTTATTAAAAATAAAAAGATCGCCCAGCCAGGTGTGGCTCAGCAGTTGAGCATTGACCTAGGATCCAGGAGATCGGGGTTAGATTTCCGGTCAGGGTACATGCATAGGTTGTGGGCTGCAGCTGATCAATGACTCTCTCATCACTGATGTTTCTATCTCTCTCTCTCCCTATCCCTTCCTCTCTCTGAAATCAATAAAGATATATTTAAAACAAAATAAAATAAAAAATAAAAAGATCTGCAAGAACTAAGGTAAATGTTAACATTCCTTAAAACTGATTGCTAGGTACACTGGAACCTATTATACTATTTTATTTATTTTTATGTGTTTGAAATATTCATAATTGATTTTTAAAATTTTAAATCTGGGGCACATGTTAAAAGATTTGGGGGCATTATTCTTCAATACCCCAGTTCAGAAGATCTGCAATGGGACAAAGAAATCTGTATTATCAAAGTGTCCCACTTGATTCTGATGCAGGTGGACCAAGGTCACACTTGGAGAAATAATTTTATTTCTGCCAATTCTTGGGTCATCTCAGTATCCACAAGGATAACAATCCAAGATTAGAACTATTAAGTTCCTTGACCACCTGGACCTGTAATTGATGTATGCCCACTTAGTCCGTCTTTATGCCTGTTATGTGAAAATGGATCTGGGTCCTTTAAATATTTTTTATTTTTGCCAGCTGGCATGATATGAAGTTTTATCAGTAGACAGCGGTGGAAAGACATTGCAGGAAGAAGGGCTTTTGCATCCTGTTTCCTGTGTGCTCACTCTACAGGCTCCTGCCAAGCTCCCAGCTTTCCTGATGCTCACGTTCTGTGGCTTCGGCTTCCTCAATGCACAGTGAGTAGCAGCTTACCCGGGCACCTCCCCTGTAACAGGAGCCAGCACCCTAAAGAGGCATATTTCCAGCAAGTTCAAGAGGGCAGATGTCCAGCAAGATCCACTGACTCAGCACCACAGCAACTTCTCTAACAAGGCCTGGATCTCAGCTGTGGGGAAAGGCTATTAGATGTTATTTTCATATTGCCTGCTACTAAATAGTATATCTGTTATTTCTATATCCTTTTAGAGTTCCCTTTACTTATTATTAGCCAATCCCTCATTACTCCAATCCCGTTATCATTAAAAATTCTTTATGTTAAACTTTTCCTGTTCAAATCCCTCTGTGGTTTTTCTGTCCTGATTGGACCTAGACTAACATGCCTGGTTATCTTTGATGAACGCTCCTCCACATTAGCCAAACACTTGCAAGGTCACATCTTGTACTTTGTCATCATACAAACTTCCGTCTTCTAAATCATGAATTCAAACGTTACATTTTTCTAACCACAACCTACCATCTTTTCTTTCACCTTGCTTATTCAGTTACTACTACTACAACTAGTCCTAACCTCATTAGGATGTCCAAAGCATTGTTTTCCAAAATGATTATGCAAACTTACATTCCCACAAGCAGCGTACAATTTCCCATTGCTCCATATCATAGCTAACACTTGATAGCTCAGAGTTTTAAATCTTGTTGTGTTCATGGGTGTGAAGTCTACTTTCCTATGATTACTAACAAGGTTGAGCATTTTTTAAATATATTTATTTCATATTTCTTCTCCTGTGAAATAACTAAAAATGGGAAAATTATATGAATAGACATTTCTCCAGCAAAGATATACAAAGAGTTAATAAGCACAAGAAAATATTTTCAACATCATTAGCCTTCAGGGAAATGCAAATCAAAACCACAGTGAGATTCCACTTCACACCCACTAGGATGGTTATAATCAAAATGTCAGATAATAACTAGTGGTTGTGAGGATGTGGAGAAATTGAAACCTTCGTACATTGCTGGTGGAAATGTCAGATAATGCAGCTGCTGTGGAAAGCAGTTTTGCAGTGCCTCAAAATGTTAAGCACACTTACCTTATGACCCAGCAATTCTACTCCAAGAGAAATGAAAATGTGTTCACATAGGAACTTGTACAGAAATATTCATAGCAGCATTATGTGTAATAGCCCAAAAGTGAAAACAACCCAAATGTCCAAAATCTGATGAATAAATAAAATGTTGAAACAGAATATTATTCACCTGTAAGAATGAAGCACTGCTATATGCTACATCGCGATTAAACCTTGAAAACATGCTAAGTGACAGAAGCCAGTCACAAAAAGATCATATATTATACGGTTCTATTTATATGGAATGTTCAGACTAGGCAAATCCATAGAGACAGATAGAACAGTAGTTGCCTAGGTTGAGAGAATATGGGTATGAGGGGCTTTGGGGAGGGAGTGAAGAAAATGTTCCCAAATTAATTTGGTGATGATTGTACAATTCTGTGAATATACTAAAAAGACAACAACATTGGAGCAACAATTAACAAGATGGCGGCATAGGTAACAGCTGCACCCGCCGCCTCCCGGAACCACATCAAAATTACAACTAAAATACAGAACCACCATCACTCAGAGCCTCCTGAAATCTAGAAGAACAGAAGCCCCACAACCAGGGAACTGAAAAAGCGTCTAGACTGTTAGGAGGGGCGCAGATGCGGGAGGATCAGGGCTGAATCACAGAGACTTGGTCGCCAGCCCACACCCGGTGCCGCAGTTTAAACCTGGGAGGGACATCTTGGTGATGGGGTTTCCCAGAGCAGTGAAGGGTCCCAGCCCCACATCGAGCCCCCAGCCCAGGGCTCCAGGGCCTGGAAAAGACGTCCCCACAACTCTGGGCTGTGAAACCAGAAGGGACTATCCCTGAGGGTCGCGGAGGCCGCGGGAGCCCCAGCAGCTCCTCTAAAGGGCCCGGCACGGACTCACTCGGACGCTCCCTCTGAGCCCAGCGCCGGGAGCAGCCTGAAGGGACCCGGGACACTCGGGGAGGGACTGACCTGCCTGAGATCCGGGCGAGAGCTGGAGGGGCGGCTTCCTCCCAGGCAGAAGGGCTGGCGGAGGCCATGGCTCCTGTGGCAAGTCCTCCCCGCACAGCCCGCAGGCAGGCGCCATGTTTGAGGCGCCAGCAACTGACTCTCGCCTTTGGCCCCGCCCCATGATTCCCGGAGGCCCCGCCCCTCCCCACCTGCAGCTCATCCAGGCCATTTCCAGGGGCTTTTCTGTGCAAGTGGCCTCTCGAGCCTCATGCTTAGGACTTTCCTAAAATCTCTCCAACAAGCAGCAGTGTGGCCCATACAGCTTGACAAGTGGCCCCAGGCCTGGCACTAGCGGCAGCCTGCACTGGCTCATAGCTTGGCCTCTCCTGGGCTCCTCCAAGCCCAGCACAAGTAGCAGCCAACTGCTGTTTGCTGTGTAGGTCATGCTGGGTGGCCCTGGGCAAGGCACTGACAGAGGCTGACTTTACACCTCCCTGGAGGCCCCAGAGAGAGTGCACCTGGGGGTCATACTCGACCACGCTGGATTACAACCCTACCACATCCACGAGTGACACTCAAGGGGCGCACTTGGTGAGCACCAAAGCCCCACTGAAGTAAATCCTGCTCCACAGGGGTGTCTCCAGCACAGCAGCTCTTTGGCTGTAGCTGCAGCTGGTCCTCACAGCTGATTGGCCTGGGGGTCAGTTCCTCCCAGTGACACCAACAGCAACCAAGGCTCAACTACAACAGGACAGTGCACACAGCCCACACAGGGGAGCACCTAGAAGGCCCAGCTCAGGTGACTGGGGAGGCTGAGCCACTGGACCCTACAGGACACCTACTACACAAAGCCACTCTACAAATTCCAGGAGATACACCAGCTCTACCTAATACATAGAAACAAACACCAGGAAGCAGCCAAAATGTGGAGGCAAAGAAACATGTCACAAAGGAAAGAACAGAAGAAATCTCCAGAAAAGGAACTAAATGAAATAGGACCAAGCAAGCTAACAGATACAGAGTTCAGAATTTTGTTTATAAGGATGCTCAAGCATATTAGTAAGAGTATTACGAAAACAACTTGGACCATTGATGATATAATAAAGTACCAATTTGAAATGAAGGCTACACAAACTGAAATGAAGAATAATTTACAGGGAATCAACAATAGAGTAGAGAACTCTGAGAATCAAATCAGCAATTTGGAACATGAGGAAACAAAAAACACCCAACCAGAAGAGCAAAAAGAAAAAAGAATCCAGAAATATGAAGATAGTATAAGGAGCCTCTGGAACAACTTCAAGTAGTCCAACATTCATATTATTGGAGTGCTAGAAATTGAAAACCTATTTGAAAAAATAATGACAGAAAACTTCCCCTACCTGGGAAAAGAAATAGACTTACAAGTCCAGGAAGCACAGAGGGTCCCAAACAAGAGGAACCCAAAGAGGCTCACAGCAAGGCACATCATAATTAAAATGCCAAAGGTTAAAGACAAAGAGAAAATCTTAAAAGCAGCAGGAGAAAAGTAATTAGTTACCTACAATGGAGCGCCCATACGACAGAAACCTTGCAGGCCAGAAGGGAGTGGCAAGAAATATTCAAAGGGATGAAAAACATGGAACTACAACCAAGATTGCTCTACCCAGCAAAGCTATCAGTTAGAACTGAAGGTCAGATAAAGAGCTTCTCAGACAAGGAAAAGCTTGGTGGAGCTTCATCACCACCAGACCAGCACTACAGGAAAAGTTAAAGGGTCTTCTTTAAGAAGAAGCTAATGAACAAAAGAATCTGACATACTAAATAGTTCCAGAGACATTGAAGCATGCAACAGATGATCATATTTCAGAGGGAAGAGGGAAGTGGGGTGGAGGGTGGGAAGAGATTAACGAAAGAAGTTATATGCATATATGCATAACCCACGGGCACAGTCAATAACAGAGTGAGGCCTCGGGAGGGGGTAGGAGCGAGGTGAAGGAGGTCAATTAGGGGGGTAAAATGGGACACCTGTAATACTTTCAACAATAAAGATAAATTTTAAAAGAAAAGAATTTTCCTTTAAGGTCAATAAGTTTCTCCTGAGGTTCTATTGATTATATAAGTAACATCACATTAAAATGATAACTTAAGCACTTCAGTAATTGTTCATCTTTCCACACACTTTTTTCAGCTTTGAAATACAGAGATATCCATATCTATCATCTGGAATCAAAGTCTTTTTTTAAAATTGGTTTTAGAGTGAGAGGAAAGGAGAGGGAAAGAGAAAAACATCGATATGAGAGAGAAACATGGGTGGATTGTCTCCCACATGTGCCCCGAAAGGGGACCGAACCCAAAACCTGGGTGGCAGACTTCCTCAGGCAGGCCCTTCCAGGTCCTATGGCCTTAAGTCTCAAGGTTTCTAGGGAAGAGAGAAGCCCTTTTAAGTATTGAACATGATTATGAGAGGGTTCAGTGAAATTGGGCACAGTACCTGGTCTCAGACCCAAATTCATAGACCTGCCAAACTAAGTTCAGCAATCTACCAGGTTAAAATGACCTAGAGCCTTATTAAAAATTAGAGTGACCCCCTGCAAGCAAGCAGGGAATCTCTCCAGATTCTAGGGACCAAACCAAAAGGTCTGGAGGATTATAATGCAATTGCTCCATCAGACGTATTATCCACTCTGCAAAAACTGGAATCCACTGTCTATAATATTGTTTTAATTTCACAATTGTCTAAATATATTTTTATTGATTTCAGAGAGAGGAAGGGAGAGGGAGAGAGAGATAGAAACATCAATGATGAGAGAGTCATTGATGGGCTGCTTCCTGCACACCCCCGACTGGATATGGAGCCTGAACCCAGGCATGTGCCCTGACCAGGAATAAAACCGCGATCTCCTAGACCCTAAGTCGACGCTCAACTGCTGAGCCACGCCCGGCCAGGCTGTCTAAGATTTTTTTGTAGGCTCTTTGATCTGCAAAATTGGTTGATTCTTAGATTGTCACACTCTGAGGCCTACAGCTGACAACAGATTCCCTAAATATTTTAGCTCACATAAGCAACACTGCAGTTTGTCTAGTGAGGCATTATTCCCTTGTGAAGCAAAGAATTGTAATAAAGCCAAATCATCAATCAGGTTTTCATTGCTCTTTGCTTTCTGAAGCTACCAGAAAACCACTCACACTTTGAAAATTATAGATCCCTCTAGAGTCTAGTGGAACAAATTTCTCTAAGTTTTTCTTTGAATGACTAGAAAAAAACAGTAGGGAGTTTCAAAGCCCTTGAGGAATTCTTTGCCATAAATACCAGATTCCTTCAAAAGCAAAAACAAAGGATAATTTGGATTCATTTGCTAGAGAAACAGAAAGAGGAAAGGAGGAAGGGAAAGAGGAAGGGAGGAAGGAAGGGAGAGAGAGGGGAAAGAGGGAGGGAAGAGAAGGAGGGACATGAGCCTGGGCTGATGATAAAGGTAGGAGATGCTATTATAGAACTGGGCTCCCTAGTAGCAATAGAAATGATAAGATTCTGTAATATGTGAGGCCAGGTGGTAGCACTTAACCATCAGAAGCAAAGTGGGTATAATTGCTGTAGTGGAAAGCAAGTTTGGAATGTCACCAAGCAATGCCTCACCCACAGGTATCTAATGAGGTGATATGACTCATAGAATGTTGTATTCCCAGGGGCAAGATAGAACATCCAACAAATATATTCACATATTTTAAAAATATAAAAATTAGATAAGCAGAAGTCTGAGGTTGCTATAGATTGTTTATGTCCCTCTCAAAGTTCATATGCTAAAATCTAATCCTCAATGTGAAGGTATTTGGAATTGGGACCTTTGAAAGGTGCTTAGGTCATGAATGGGTTTAGTGCCCTTATAAAAGAAGCCCCAGAACTTTGGCAGAGTAGCTCAGTTGGTTAGAGTGTCTTCCTGATATGTCAAGGTTGTGGGTTCAATCCCTGGTCAGGGCAAATACAAGAATCAACCAATGGCCTTGGCCAGAGTAGCTCAGTGGTTAGAGCATCAGCCCATGCACCCAAGGGTCGAGCGTTCAAATTCTGGTCAAGGGCATGTACCTGGGTTGTGGGTTCGCTCCCCACCCCTGGTCAAGGTGCATTTGGGAGGCAACCAGTCAGTGTCTCTCACATTGATGCTTTTCTCTCCCTCACTCTCCCCCCCCCCCTTCCCATTCACTCTCTCTGAAAAGCAATGGCAAAAATATCCTCAGGTGAGGATTTAAAAAAGAATCAACCAATGAATGCATAAATAAGTGGAACAACAAATTGATGTTTCTCTCTCTCTCCCTCTCTCTCTAAAATCGATTAAAAAAATTTTTTTTTAAAAAAAGAGGCCCCAGAGAGCTCCCTCACCCTTTCTACCATGTGAAGTTACAGCAAAAAGATGGCCTTCTATGAACCATGAAGAAGGTTCTCACCAGCCAGCACATCTGCCATCACCTTGATCTTGAACTTCCCAACCTCCAAAACTGTGAGAAATAAATATTTATTGTTTACAAGCCTCCCAGTCTCTGATGTTTTGTTATAGCAGCCCAAACAGACTAGGACAGATGTCAACAGCCCTACTGGAAAATCACAACCCACTTGGGGGGGGGGGGGGGTCCATCACGGTGTCAATGCAGCAATGACTACAGAAAGAACTGTTGGCTTTGCAAAATGATCCACCTCCCCGTATGACTGAAAAGAGTGTTCCAAATTAAATTACACAGTGGGTTGTAGCCATAGAAGGTGCACCAGGTACCTTATATGAAGGGGGAAATTTCAACTTCTATTTAAGTGTAGTAGTTGCTATGCTTTTGACCCTCCTCAGGTCATGTTTACTGGTGAAAATATCCCTGTGAATCCTCGTGTTTACAGCAATGGTCATATCTATTTATCCATTCTAACAGAAGACTGGACCCCAGTGCTCTCAGTCCAATCAGCCTGTCTTAGCATTATTAGTATGCTTTCCAGCTGCAAAGAAAAGAGACAATTACCAAATAATTATTTTTAAGTTCAAACATGTAACAAGAATCCAAAGAAAACAAAATGGTGGTATCATGGTCATACTTATTGATGCCGCTATCATTCTCCTAGCAGAAGATAGTCCTACTGAGAAAATGAGCACTTTGATCATTTGGTCTTTGAACTTTAACCTTTGACTGGAAGTGACCCATAGGCAATGAAAACTGCTTCTTTTTACTGCATTATCATCCGTGTACATTCTGGGTGCATGTTGATCATTGGTTTAGTCCAGGCAACTGATAGGCTTTTATTAATCATACAGTATTAATACAGGTGTCAGAAAATGTCAAATGTAATTCCATTTTTTATTTTTATTTTTATTTTTTAAGTTTTTGGAAAAGTTCCAAGGCCCTCGTGTATTGTGCAATAGCAATGACTTCCTTGACGGTTTTGGGACATTCATTGCCAGCAATGGACGCCATAACAGGAAACATTTTCATTAACTACTGCCACCCGGTGATTAATGCATGATGGGGCCTCTGAAATGAACTTACTGGTTCTAGTAGGATTATAAATAAAGTGAGGGATCTAACATTACTGTGAAAGTCACCCCAACTTGTCTCTATTTGGATTCTATGCACTGTGATCCTAAGGTTAACAGCATGAATTAACATGCATCTTTAAAGGCCTGTAATGAAAGACCATTGTGTATTTATTGAATTTTTTATATTTGCTGTCAAATTGTTTTGACATGGAAGATTTTCAAATAACATTGGCAGAGAGGTCCAATGTTATCCATGTGATTAAAATAAATTCATTTAAAGATATGAGTAATACAGGGTATGAATGGTTTAATCAAGGCTTTCTTTTGGAAGTAAAAAAAAAAAAAAAATGGCAGTGATGATTAAGCTATTGCGGCCCATAATTTGAGCTCATTATTTGTACATTAATGATTTTTCCAAGTGGATTACACTGTTACTTCCTGGTAGCCATCAGCATGAGCCCTACTGCTTAAACACTATTTATGTTCGGAAAAGTCCATAAACATTTTTGTTTGCAATTTTGTTTATTTTGTTATGTTTTCAGTCAAGTTTGAATATTACAATACTTTAACTGAAAAGTTTTGTCAAGTTTTTTCTTGTAGATTTCCTTTACTTGTAAGTATCATCCTGTCTTTCAATCTTGTAGCCTAAAATAAGAAATACATTTTTGACAGAGGCTTAATGTTTAGAAAGAAAGAAAGTCACAACCCTTTTCCAATTTGCAGAACTAAGCCAGTCTCAGACCCTCAGAACCCATCCATAGAATGAAGGAGAGGCTAGGTTCCCAAAGGAGGGACCCTACAATATGGCAAGTATATTGGTAGTGATTTCCCCATTCCTTTTCCAAAGGGATCTATGACTATTACTCAAATAGCTGGGGAAAGGGAATACACAGAACTTTTGAGGTCTATTGGAACCAGGAAGTAAGTAGACACTGACACCCAGGAGCTCAATTGTGACTACCCTGTTAGAGAGGGGTTTATGGGGTACAGGTAATAATAAAGAAATAAGGAAAATTGGCTTATATTTGTCTCACAGTAGGTCCAGTAATCATGTCCATGGCTCCCAGATGAATAATTGGAATGAATATATTAACAGTTAGCAGAATCCTTATACTAGTTCCTTGATCTATAGAGTAAGAGCTATTATAATAGGAAAGGCCCCATGGAAGCCTCTGAAACTCTTCTCCCAAAAAACCTTCCAATGACCAAAATAGTAAATAAAAAAACAATATCACAGCTCTGGAGGGAGGATAATAAAGATTAGTGTCACCCTCAAAACATTAAATGATACAAGAGTCATGGTCCCCATTATATCCCCATTTAATCAGTCTGGCACCTGCCCAGTAATAGTCCCAATTACATTTAATGAGCTGAATGTGGTAACTTTACCAGAGCAGATTAACACAGCCTCTAATAGGTGGTAGGTGGCTATAGATTTGAGCAAATATATTGTTTTCATACCCATCAGGAAGGAAAATAAAAAATAGGTTCCATTCACATGGGACAGACACCAATATATATTGTCTTACCCCAAGGCTATGTTATTTCTCCTGCTCTCTCTCATCATAATAGTACAAAGGAACCTAAATCATCTGGTTCATTCATAGAACATCATATTGGTCCACCATACTGATGGTATCATGTTAACTAGACCTGATGAACAAGAAGCAAAAGTACCCTGGATGTCATAGTAAGACATATGCACTCTAGAGAGTCAGAGGATACCCTACAAAGATTCAGGGGTAAGCCACATGAGTTACATTTTTAGAGATCTAGAGTCCGAGGAATGCCAGGACATTTGCTTCAAAGTGATGGACAAATTGTTGCACTTTGAACCTCTTACTGTTAAGAAAGAGTATAAAGATAGGCCTCTTTGGGTCCAGAAGAACATGTTCTGCTCTTGGGAATGCTACACCGTTCCATTTATTTAATGACATGGACGGCTACTAATTTTGCATGGGGCTCAGAGCAAGAAAGGGTTCTGTAGTAAGTACAAGCTGTAGTAAAAGCAATCCTGCCACTTGGGCCATCTGATCTAGAAAGAGCCATGATACTAGAAGTATCTGTAGTAAAAAAAAATTTTTTTTTAATTACTGGGTAGAATCTCTGACCAGCCCAAATAGGAGTGGTGCAGTAACACCCTTATGGTTCTGGAGAAAGGACATGCCATTTGGCAGCAGAGAACTACAATACCATTTGAATAGGATCTCCTGGTGTGCTTCTGAGTCCTGGTAGATATTGAGCACCTGACCTTGGGACATCAAGTCACCGTGTTCCCAGAACTGCCTATCATGAGCTGGGTTCTTTCGAACTTATCCAGTCATAAGGTTGGGCAGGCCTAGCATAATTCTATTGTAAGATAAAGTGGTACATCAGCAGGACTGGACTCAAGCAGGCCAGGGAGCACAAGTAAGCAGTAGGAATAGGTGGTCCAGACACCTCTATCACCCACCACTGTTGCACTGGTGCCTTTCACTCAAGTCATACCTATGGGCACATGGAAGGGGGAGCATCCCTTATTACCAGCTGACATGAAAGAAAAGACCTCAAACTTGTTTCATGGATGGGTAGGCTCAGTGTTTGAGTACAAGCTGAAAATTTGCAGCTGCTTTCCTATGGTCCCTCTCAAAGATGTTTATGAAAGACTTTGGCAGAGCTTTTGGTGGTATGCTTGGTCATTCACTTTGTGTGGAAAAAGTTGCCTGAGGTTATAATGTTCATTCTTGGGCAATAGTAAATGGCTTGGTTGGTTGGTCAGGAACTTGGAAGGAAAATATGGGAAATTTGGGGTCAAGGAGGTCTGAGGAAGATGCTTGTAGGTAGACTTATGGGAATCGGCAAAAAGTAAAGGTGTTCGTCTTTTCGTGCTAACACCCACCAGAGAGCATCCACTGCAGAAAGATCACTAAACAACCAAAGAGACAGGATGACCTGGCCAGTTGACATCAGCTAGTTTGTCTTCTCCACCCCAGTGGTTGGACAATGGAGTAGCCACAGTGGAGTAGCCATCTCTACATCACAGTAGAGATGGAGGCTATGCATGGGCCCAACAGCATGGGCTTCCTCTTATCAAGGCTAATCTACATATTGCCATAACCAAATGTCTGAGCTTCTAGCAACAGAGACCAACACCAAGTCCCCAGTACGGCACAGTCCCTTGAGGATATCAACCAGGCACTTGGTGTTGTATTCGACCCTTTTTATTGGGTTCAGTGGTTCATTTGACAGATTGACACCTATGTCAAGAGTGGATTTGCCTCTACTGCCCACAAGGATTTTCTACCAGCACCACTACCTAAAGGTTCACAGAGCATCTGATTTACCAACATATGCCAAATTCCTAGTCTCAAAGTCACAATTCACATGTCACTTCTCCTCCCATGGGGGGGGAGTGGGTGCACAGAAAAGCCAGCAGTATTATTTCAACAGATGTTCCTCCACCTGAAAACTGTGGGAAAAAGAAATAAGTGACACCCCTTGTCTTGAGTTGAGTGCCCCAGAAGCAGCTGCTGAGATAAGGATTCAGAGCACATGCAATTAATTTAAGGAAGTGCTCCCAGGAGAACCTGATAAGAGACTGGAGGAAGCAGGGCAGGAAAGGGAAGAAGCTAAACAATTGTGTAATTTCTGGCAACATCTTGTGGAGGGTTGCTTCAGCACGATCCAATAGGGGAACACTAAGTGTAAACTCTACCTCAGAGTTTGCCCCTGCTTGAAGCAAAGGAACTAAATTTTCACACTCTCATTGGGTAAAGACTGTCCACGGTTTGTAGGTGGGGAGGAATGGGGTTGTGTAAGGGTGACTATAAACTCATAGGCATTGCCAGCTGTCGGCATGTACAAGCAAAGCAGCTCCATTAACCCAAAAACAGGCTTCCAAGAGAATTAGAGAGACACAGGTACATGCCTTGAGAAGCAAACATACACAAAAGCCACAGGAAGTGGTCCTCAGGAATCGTTAAAGGGATCAGAAGTATATATAAAACACACTCCTGTTTGCCTTTACACACTCACTATCAATACTGGTCACTAAATCTGTGTGTGGGTTTTCCCACACCAAGCAATTCTGTAGTAACATCTAGGTGTCATATAATTCAACTCAATTCTGACACTTGAAAGATAGTGTCAGATCAAACAGGTTAAGGGCTCAGTTCCACTGCCCCCATTTAAGACATTAATCACAAGTCCAGGTTGTCACTTGTTTTTCTGACCAACTGACTATAAATCAGAGGTTCCCATGACCCTCTACTCAGGTTTATTAATTTGCTAGCGTGGCTCACAGAACTCAGGTAAACAGTTTACTTAATAGATTACTGGTTTTTATAAAAGGATACAACTCAAGAACATCTAGATAGAAGAGATGCATTGAGCAAGGTATGTAGGAAGGAATTCAGAGCTCTCATGTCCCAGGCACAACTCTCTCCCCGCATCTCCATGTGTTCACCTGGAGCTCTTTGAACCCATCATTTTGGGTTTTTATGGAGGCTTCAGTATTACTTAGGCATGATTGATTAAATCACTGGTCATTGGTGATTAATTCAACTTCTAGTCTCCCATCCTAGGAGGCTGGAGGGTGAGGCTGAAATTTCCAATCCTCTAATGACACCGTTGGTTTCCCTGGCAACCGGCCCCACCCTGAGGGGGTTTTCTTGAAGTCACTTCATTAACATAAATTCAGGTGTGGTTTAAAGCAGCTTGTTATGAATAACAAAAGATACCTCAATCTCTCTTATCTCTTAAGAAAGTCCAAGGTTTTAGGAGCTCTGTGCCCGGAATATTGAGGAAGACCAAATATAGATTCCTTTTTTTTTTTTTTAATATATCTTTATTGATTTCAGAGAGAGGAAAGGAGAGGGAGAGACAGAAACATCAATGATGAGAGAGTCATTGATCTGCCGCCTTCTGCACGTCCCCAACTGGGCTCGAGCCTGCTACCCAGGCATCTGCCCTGACTGGGAATCGAACCCCGGTCACCTGGATCCTAGGTTGATGCTCAATTGCTTTGCCTTAGCTTAATGTTTTTGAGGTTCATTCACATTGTAGATATATCAACACTTCATTTTTATGGCTGAATAATATTCCATTGTATGGATATACCATTTTATGATCAATTCATCAATTGATGGGCATTTGGCTTGCTTCTACTTTTTTATGATAATGAATAATTCTGTAGGAAAATTCTTGTACTAGTCTTTGTGTAGGCATACGTTTTCAACCCTCTTGGAGAGTAATTTCTGGGTCATATGGTAAACTTATATTTAATATTTTAAGAAACTTCAAAACCGTTTTTTTATTGAGTTTATCGGGATGACACTGGTTAATAAAATTATATAGGTTTCAGGTGCACAATTCTACAACACGTTACCTGTACACTGTATTGTGTGTTCACCACCCCAAGTGAAGTCTCCATCCATCACCGTTTATCCCCAAGCTACCCTCCTCCACCACCCACCCCTACCCCTGCAATCACCAGGCTATGTCCCTGGGTTTTTTCTCCTTTTTCTCTTTTTTGCTCAATCCCTCCACACCCCACTGAGCCCCACTCCACAGCTGTCAGCCTGCTCTCTATCTATGACTCTCTCTCTATTTTGCTTGTTAGTTCATTTTGTTCATAAGTGGCTGCACCATATACATTCCTACCAGCAATTTATGAGGTTTCCCATTTCTTTGCATCTTTGCCAAAAATTGTTATTGTATACCTTTTTTTCTTTTAGCCATTCTAGTGGGTATGCAATGATATGTCATTGTGGTTTTAATTTGCTTTTCCATAGTAACTAATGATATTGATCATATTTTCTTGTTCACCAGTTGTTTCTGAAAACGGCTTTATTGAGATGTAGTTTGCATACCATAAAATCCACTGCTGTAACTGTTCAATTAAACAATTTTTAGTAGGGCCCTCCACAGCAGAGGACACCATGGTGGGTGGCGAGGCCACCACAGCGCTGGAGGAGCTCTTTTCGGGGGTAAGGCTGGTGACTGACTTCGCCAAGCATTTCGGCTCTTACTCTCCTACTCTGGAGAGCAAGAAGCAACGGGAGGCGGGCATTCATCCCGCACCACCTGCAGGACTCCCCCCCCCAGTCCAACAGGCGGCTGCCTGAACCAGCTGCTGTCCCTCCCACCTCTTCCTGGGTTGCAGTTACAACAAAGACCTTTTAGATAAGGTGATGGAAATGGCTGATAGGATTGAAGTGGAAGACCTGCCACAGTTCACTACCAGAAGTGAATTAATGAAAAAGCACCAAAGCTAAGGCAGAAGATTCATCACATTTTCATTATCAGCTACAGGCTAGAAAGGAGGCTGGGATGAATGTGACTTTGACCACAGAAGCTGTCTTAAGACTCCTCGTATTACCAACACGTAGTAAAGAGGCAATTGGAATGAAAGCGGCATTTTAAAAGGTCTCATTCTTCCAGTAGCTATCATTGTAAAATTATGCATGGATATTTATGTATTTATAAATCATGCCCTCTTTTTTTTTTTTTTTTTATGTCTTGATTGATTTCAGGAGAGGAAGGGAGAGGGAGAGAGAAACATCAATGATGAGAGTCATTGATCCGCTGCCTCCTGCACACCCCACACTGGGGATCGAGTCTGCAACCCAGGCACGTGCATGCCCTCTTTTATTTTTAGCTTTTGAATATCAAGCTTTTTGTTAAAAATGAGCATTTTTTATGTTTTTTTATTTGTTGTTTTTTTTAATCCTCATCCAAGGATATTTTCCCACTGATTTTCAGAAACAGTGGAAGGAAAGGAGGAGGGGGAGAGAGAAGAGAAACATCAATGTGAGAGAGACACATGGACTGATTGCCTCCACACGCGCCCCAACCAGCACTGGGAATGGAGCATGCAAGCAAGGAATCGAACCCACAACCCTTTTGTCCAAGGGCTGATGCTCTAACCACTGAGCCAAACTGGCCAGGGCTTTTTTTATGTTGATGTAATAATGGCAGGTAATGGATTTTACACTTTGGATTTCTCAACAATGTACCTTTAACTGTGGAAAAAATCAATTTTTAGTAAACTTACAGAGTTGTGCAACCATCACCACAATCAGCCGCAAACATTTCATCAACACAAGGAAATCCATCATGTTCCTTAGCAATTAAACTCTACTCCCAAACCTAGGTAACAACTAATCTACTTTTGTCTATATAGATTTGTCTTTTCTGGACACTTAATGTACATGGAATCCTAGAATATGTAGTCTTTTGTATAGGGTTTCTGAATGGTTTTTTTCCCCCCATTTATTTATTTATTTACTTATTTATTTTTAGAGAGAGGGATAGATAGAAATATCAATGAGAGAGAAACATCATCCATCAGCTGCCTCCTGCAAGTTCCCCACTGAGGATCAAGCCCCCAGCCCGGGCATGTGCCTCAACCCTGAATCAAATTGTGAACTACAGGTTTCTGGGTCTACGCTCAACCACTTAGCCACACTGGCTGGGCATGTTTCTGAATGTTGTTGAAGTTCATTCATGTTACAGTGTATATCAGTAGTTTGTTCCTTTTGTCCCTAAATACTATTCCATTGAATGAACATACTACATTTTGTTTACCTGTTTATCAATTGATGTATGTTTTGGATTGTTTCTCATTATTGGTTAGTATC
The DNA here is from genome assembly GCF_964146895.1 of Miniopterus schreibersii. Classification (NCBI taxonomy): domain Eukaryota; kingdom Metazoa; phylum Chordata; class Mammalia; order Chiroptera; family Miniopteridae; genus Miniopterus; species Miniopterus schreibersii. The sequence continues at coordinate 6,187,219 of NC_138104.1, read as the reverse complement.
TATGTGCAAGTCTTTCTGTGGACATACGTTTTAATTTCTTTTGGGTATATACCTAGTAGTAAAATTGCTGGGTCATATAGTAACTCTATGTTTAAGTTTTTCAGGAACTGTCAAACTATTTTTCAAAGTGGCTGCACCATTTTTTATTTCCATCATCAATGTATGAGAGTTCCAATTTCTCTACATTTTTCCTAACATGTGTTATTGTAAAATGTCCTTCTTTGTGTCTAGTAACTTTTTTTAAAGTCTATTTTATCTGTTATCAGTATAACCACACCAGCATTTTTATGGTCACTCATTGCATAGTACTGTTTCTATACTCTTACTTTCAACATCTTTGTGTCTCTTTGAAACTAAAGTGCATCTCTTGTAGTACAGTGGTACCTCGGTCCTCAAACTTAATTCATTCTGGAAGGCTGTTCGAGAAGTGATTTGTTCAAAACTTGAAGCATTTTTTTCCTATTAGAAATAATATAAATGGAATTAATCCATTCCAGACCCCCAAGTGATTGTTTTAACCTTTTTTATATACAGCACGTCTAATGTACTGTTTAATCTACAAATGAACACTTTAAAACCAAAAAGGACATGAAATGTAAATGAAAATTTAACAAAAGGGAAATGAAATGTCTTGGTGGTCGAAAAAGAAGGGAAAGTAGTACTGAAGCTGGCTTTATGGTGGTGTAGTCTGCTCTATAGCATGTGGGCTAGTTTCAAACAAAGTGAAAGAGGGGAGAAATAAGTAAAAAGAAAAAGGAGCCCGGCCGGTGTGGCTCAGTGGTTGAGCATCGACCTATGAACCAGGAGGTCACAGTTCGATTCCTGGTCAGGGCATGTACCTGTGTTTCAGGCTCCATCCCCAGTAGGGGGCATGCAGGAGGCTGCTGACTGATGATTCTCTCTCATCATTGATGTTTCTCTCTCTCTCTCTTACTTTCTCTGAAATCAATAAAAGTATATTAAAAAGAAAGAAAAAGAAGTAGAAGTGGTTTAGTTTACTTTTCTGTTACACTTCAATTTTTAAAAAACATTTTTTAAAAGTTAAAAAACAAGCAAAATAGTAACAGACTCACAGATAGGGGGCAGGCTGACAGCTGTGGGAGTGGCCTGCTTTGGGGAGTGGAGGGACTGAGCAAAAAAGATTTAATAAAAGAGAAAAAACTCATGCACACGGACAACAGTGTGGTGATTACCAGGGGTAGGGGGTGAGGAAAGAGGTGGAGGAGGATATAGGGGGAATAAATGGTGATGGAAGGAGACTTATTTGGGGTGGTGAACACACGATACAGCGTACAGATGATGTGTTGTGGAATTATGCACCTGAAACCCGTATAATTTAATTAACCAGTGTCACCTGGATAAATCCAAAAAAATGGAAAAAATGTTTTTAAAAAAGTTAAAGGAAAGTCAAAGATAAAAAGTAAAAGTTAAAGAAAGATTACTAAAACACACAGGAATAAAGGTTTAGGTCACACCGCCAAATAAAATACCACCATTAACTGAGGTGAAGGGAATATAAAATGGATCTTTAGAAAGAATACTATCAATACCAATTGTGGCCTTGTGACCAGTTACTTAAGTAAGGGTTGTAGAGGCCACTTGAATTTTATCCCTTGCTCTATCATACTCTTGTTTCCTCTGAATATTTTATATACAGAATGTTTAGTCCATATATTAATGCAAACATTCATAAAGCTTTGAGTTGCGTTTCTTTGGGGTGCCCATAGAGCAGTATATTTGGGGACATATGCAAAATAGTTAAAATGTGTGCCCGGCTGGCATGATTCAGTGGTTGAGTGTCGAACCATGAACGAGGAGGTCATGGTTCGATGCCCAGTCAGGACACATGCCCAGGTTGCAGGTTTAATCCCCAGTAGGGGGCGTGCAAGAGGCAGCAGATCAATTACTCATTATTGATGTTTCTCTCTCTCCCTTTCTCTCTCTGAAACCAATAAAAACATATAAAAAATAGTTAAAGTGTTAGAGACATTTTTGGAAGCTAAGTATGGGGAAAAAAGTGTATTCAGTCATTCAGCACATATTTGTTGAACTCCTACTGTGCTGAGCACTTTTTTAGGCTTTTGGGATACAGAAATAAACAAAACAAGGTAAAGTTCTCTGATCTCATGAAGAATATACTCTAACAGGGGAAGACAGAAAATAATGGAGATAATAAATTGGTAAATTATAAAGTATGTAAGAAAGTAATAAGAATTATGGGGGGTAACTACAGCAGGGTAATAGAGTTAGGCACACTGGGCATGGGGTGAGATGGGATAGACAGATTGCAGTTTTAAATAGGACAATAAAGGTAGGCCTCATTGAGGGGTTAGATATGAGCAAAGACTTGAGGGAGGTGAGCGAGTTAGTCAAATGGATATCTGGGGAAAGAAGAGTGAGTCAGAAGCCCAAGTGGGGCCTACTAGGTTCTCTGGGCCAGGCTATTCTCTGGAGATTATGGGGAGGAAGGTGCTTCCAAGTTCATTCGACTTGATGGTATAGAATTTAGTTCTTTGCCCTTGCTGTCAGCTTGAGGCTGCTCTGAGCTTCTAGAGGCTACTTTTATTCCTTGACATGTATCCCCCTCCATTTTTGTGCAAGCAATGTCACATGGAATCCTCCTCATGCTCAAATCTCTCTGACTTCCTCTTTTGCTACCAGCCAGAGAAAAATCTTTGCTTTTAAAGAGCTCATGTGATTATATTGGGCCTTTGCAGATTATCTTTTTTTTTTTTTTAAACATATATTTATTGATTTTAGAGAGAGGATAGGAGGGGGAGAGAGTTAGAAACATCAATGATGAGAGAGTCATTGATCGGCTGCCTAGCCCGCAACCCAGGCATGTGCCCTGACCGGGAATTGAACCCCGATCTCCTGGATCCTTTCCTCTACCCTCCCTGAGGTCAGGAGTGAGGCTGCAAGTTCCAATCCTATAATCACTTGATCAGTTCCTCTCACCACCTGCTCACCCTCTTCCTCAGGGACTTCAAATAACAAAAGACATTCTTTTAACCTGTTTCAATCTAGAGCTATTTCAAAAACTAGGGACAAAACCCAAATATTACAAAATACGCTCCTTTTCACATTTATCACTTCAGAGTTGTTCCAGGAGCTGGGATGAATACAAAATATACAGGGTGTCCCCCCAAAATGTATACATTAACAGCTGCTAGCTCAATTTCGAAAATGAAATGTATTTTAATAAACGCTGCCTTTATAATTATTCAAAGTGTGTGTATATATTTTTGGGGGACACCCTATGTATTTCTTTTATCACAATATCATACCCTTAGGCTTTGTCAGTAAAGGGCATCAGAAACACTGCAGGAAAAAAAGATTTTGCATCCTAATTCTGGTATGCTGGCTTGGCTGCTTCTTGCAGCATCTGTTTCTCCATCTTCTCCAGGTCTGGTTTCTGCTGTGGAGGTTGTCTCCAGCCTCAAACCCTTACAGTACTCACCGATTCTCCTGTGCATGCAAGGGCAGCAGCTTCCCCATAAGCTCACCAATCCCCACCCTGGCCTGGGGCAGTTTTATAGCTGAGTACCTCAGGTGAGATACCTCCGTGAACAGTCTTCTCCAGTACCCTCGAGGATAGATTTCTAGCAAGTTCTGTGGGTGTGGCTCCTATATTCAAGAGGCCACATCGATACCTCTCCAACAATGAATAGATGTAAGGCACTAGGGTGGGAATGGGGCTCTTCCTTGGGCCTTCTATCAAAGAGCAGGGGGTCTTTGAATGCTCCATCTTGGTCCTAGAAGTAGTGATTATATATTGTTACTTCATTAACATATCAAGTATTCCTATATTAAGAATTCTCCTTATTTCTAAGTAATCCCTCATCATTCCTATCCATGTTAAACTCTTTTCTAAATTTTTAAAAATATATATATCTTTATTGATTTCAGAGAGAAATAGAGGAGAAAGAAACATTAGTGATGAGAGAGTTGTCATTGACTGCCTCCTGCACGCCCCGATTGAGATTGAGCCCGCAACCTAGGCATGTGCCCTGACCGGGAATTAAACCGCAATCTCCTGGATCCTAGGTCGATGCTCAACTGCTAAGCCACGCCCAGCCAGGCCCATGTTCAATTCTTGATATCAGACATTCCCTGTCCTAAGTACTGTGTGGTTTTCCTCTCCTGATTGGACCCAAATACTCAACTGACCTGGAGATAAACCTTGGAGTAGCGACTGGAGAGACAGATCCACAAAAATAGAATTTTGGGATTGGCCTGTTCATGCCTTTGGGTTTGAGCTCAGTGCTCCTTGCAAATGCGAAAAGGGATGCTAGCAATCCATGGCATACAGGGGCACCACAATGAATCAAGATGTGCTAACTGAAGCACACACTTTGGGAGCCCAAGTAGCTGCTGCACTTAACCATTGTACCAGTGATGATGACCATAAAGACTGGTATTAGGTGGATTCTTTTGAGTACACTTGAGTGCTTACAAAGAAAAAAATCACAAGCTCAAGTCCATTAACTCTCAGCTCATCAGCATGTAGCCCCAGGCCTGATATTCCTGAAAATCAACTGTATGAGGTGATGAATTACGAGTTGAATTTGGTCTCATCAAGTTTCTTATGTGAAAGGGCATTTATAAGGAATGGGACCCTGAAACTTGGAATGGAGACATCTGTTTTGACCCAGATGAGACCGACAATCTTCAATTCTCAAGTCATTCCAAACCTCCCTTACCAGTTGAAGCACCTTGCCCTCCAGTGTTTAGAAATAAGCCTTCCGCTGCTTAAAAATCTTGTGATAACCTCACCTAGGGCAGATTCACTGAAAGTGGATGCTATTTTTAAGGTCCATCACAACACCTCAGAATGCCACTAGACCCACAACTAAGGTCAAATCTCAGCACACTCCAGGGAGCCAGGTAAATATACAACCCAGGAAGAAATAGCTTACATACCAAACTGGCAGAGTAGATGGGCAAATGATGGGAGATGCACACCATCGAATACTATGCTCTAGTTAGAATGAAGTAGATGTATATTTTGCAACATGGGTAGATCTTCAAAACATGGCGATGAGAAGTTAGAAGAAACAATATATAATAGCATACCATTTAAATAAATTAAAAATACATGCACATAAGGTATCAATATGCAGTTAGTAAAAACACAAACAAGAGGAAATACATTAAATGCATTAGAATGGTTATCACTGGGGAGGGAGGGCAGGGAATGGGAAGATAAAATGGGAAAATAAAATGAGAAGGGCATGTGTAGACTAATCACAATGTGCCAAAAAAATGATGAATATGACTCAGGAGAAAAAGGAAAAATCTTGGCTTGCAGTAGGGACTTTCAGTCCTTTACAAGATGCTGATCTAACATAAGGTGCTGGCTCCCTCCCCAATTCCAGCCCTGAAGATGACACACAAGAGAAAAATTGACGGATGAGGAAATCTACTAGTTATGCAGTATTTACCATGTGCCAGGCACTGTAACTGTTAATCTTCCCAGCCAAATGCTATTAAATATCATCCCCATTTTATAGATGAGAAAACAAGTATAGAGAGGTTAGGTAACTTGCCTAAGGTTACACAGCTGGTAATGCTGAAGCTGAAATTTGAACTCAGTCTCTAACACCTTTAGAGATAAGTCTGGGGGCAGGGATGAAGATCAGAGAGTGGCCTAAAATGGTAGAGGGGAAGGCTCCATTACAGAGATGCCAGGAGAAATTTCTAATTGTGCCCTTTCCCCTCTACGGGAGCACCATGGCAAGACAGAGAACAGCAGTTCTGTCAGCAGGAGCTGTTGGAGTGGGGAGCATATTACATCTGTAGGCACACAGGCCGTGTGATCTTCCACCAAACACAATGAAACCCCAAGCCCTCATCTTGACCTAGTAAAAACATACTAGACCCTCAAGGCAGGAATTTGGCCAAGGTTTCCTTGAGTAACTTTACTAGCCCAAAAGGAAAAACCTAAAGGCATTGGAATCAAGGATTCACAACAAATAACCTCCCGAGTTAAGCTCAAAGTCAAAAAGCTCTCAGAGCTTACATTTTAATTTCCTACTCTTATAATTATAATGAGCATGAAACCAAAAATTTCCATTCATTTAGAAAAGCCTCTAATATGGAAGATGGAGTTTGAAGTAGGAAAAAAACAGCAATTACCTTGAGAGAGGAAAAACTCTCTGCAGGAAAAAAACTTATTTTAAAAATATATTTTATTGATTTCAGAGAGAGGGAGAGATAGAAACATTAATGATGAGAATGATTGATCAGTTGCCTCCTACACGCACCCCCTGCTGGGGATCAAGCCCACAACCTGGACATGTGCCCTGACCAGGAATTGAACCTCGATCTCCTGGATCATAGGTTGATGCTCAACCGCTGAGCTATACCAGCCAGGCGGGAAGAAAACTTTTAAAAAATTAGTATCTTTACAGAATTTACCATAAAGCTACAGTAATCAAGATAAAGACATAGATCAATATATTTAAAAAAATAAAAACATGCTGAAAGCAGCTAGACACAAAAAGTACATTCATATAGGACTTAATTTATATGAAGGTATTAAAATATGCAAAAATATCCTAGTGATAGGAATGTTGCTTCTCTGGGGGTGGGAGATGCTATTGACTGGGATGAAATTTTTCTGCAACTGGTTATGGGCTGTTATTTCCAGAATGACAACACTCGGGCATTTTTCTGCCATCCTGATACTCAGCTAACATTCCTTTTCCGTGAAGTTCTGTGCAACTGGCTACAACTCAAAGGCAATACCCTATTTTAGGTGCTAAAGTTAACATGCACATATTAGGACTCTCCAAATGGAAGCTACCCCAGTGGCCTTTTCCAGGTCACAAATCTAAGCCCAAGTCAGCCTATTATTTATATGAAATACCTGTCAAGGAAACCTTAACATACGCCAATCACAATCCTCCAACTGAACTTTACTAGCTCACCTTACCCTAGATAACTGGACCTGCTGATGCTTCAACCCATGGTTTTCCCTTGAATAAAGGATAAATGTTAATAAATTGTGTTGGCATTAAGTAGCAGGAGTCAGAATATATAGAACAGTAGATAAACAATGTTGCCAAACAGAAGCACATTAGTCATGTGCTGCTTTAACAGCAATGCTGAAGGACTTGGTCCAAGGTGGGATTCACTGCCAAACTGAGTTTCTTGACCAGTTTTTCCCCAAAGTTAAGCAAGAACAATTAAAAGTACATCTTTGCTATTTTACCTCCTTGTTTTTTAGTGTTATTGCCCCCATTTCCTTTCAGGGTAAGGATTAAATGAAACCATCCAAATTATCTTGATGCCTACCTGAAGCTTACTCCCCAATTAAAGGAGGCCCAGTGACAGCAACCGGCCACCTCAAGGACTATGTTCCCTAGTAACTGCTCAAGTGCCAACAGTGGATGAGAACTACAGTTTTGAGGAAGGGGACATGTTAATGTCAAACTTAAAAGTCTAAATAAATTCCTTATTGCAAGTAAGTAAAGAACGAACCCAGGGCCACAAAAATGCATATTAAGTTTTATTAAGCTTCAAATACAAAACATTCCAAAAGAGAAAAGTAATCTATAATACCTATGTTCTATATTCAAATAAACAAGGAAAACACTATTATTCTGTTTCTTTTACAACCAGTATAAAGCCAGAAATATCAAGACCAATTCTTTTCCAATAAGAGCAGAATTAAGTCTGCTGGATCCATAAACTATTTGCCAAACAGCTGTCTGGCCATTTAAGCATACTTCCTAATTTGAATTTAGTATTGGTATTTACTATGATTAATCTCAACGTTCTACACTATTTTCAAGGTATCTAAATAAAATCTCAGACCCAAGTAATTCAGATTATAGGATTGAGGAAGACAGCTATGTAAGTGCAACAGCCATTTAAAATTTGGTCAATATCCTCATGATCTGATTAAGAGCTTGTCAAATGACGGTTACATTTTTTTTTCTCCCCATAATAGCCAATGTTTAACATGATAGTATTGCTATTTTACTATGCAAAAATTCAAGTTGGTTCCTCTAACCCATCAACTCAAATCTGTTTCCTTTGAGAACAGTAGCCTTTATACTATTGGCTCTAGTCTCCAACATAATGAAGTTGTATTCTGATTTGTTTCCAAGACAGGAGGTGGGGGTAAAGTAGGTGAACAAAAACAATAGTTTAAAAAGAAGCCAAGTGGCCCAATTTTGTTTCCAGTTTTTAAACGTGTTTTCAATCATTTTAGCCATGTTTCCAGAAATTAATCTTCCCGTTAGTTTTATGACTAAGTCCCAGTTCTGGATAATGAACAGCAGAGCATTTTACTTGCTGAAAATCAGACACTTTACTGGATAGAGCTACCACTTATGCCTTTCATTTGTCTAATTAACTTTCTGACATTGATAATTAGGAAGTTCTAAACTTTAGCTAAACAAAATGAAAAGCCAAAGCTATATAATCTACTTAAAGAACTGTAAGAACTTCCTCACTACCTCCACTTACCAATTTCCTTAATTGCTCCCCCTTTTTCATCTGGTCATTATTATTTAAGTAACTACCATTCCATAGTTAAGAGTGCTAACCAAAATGGATGCCTTCGTCAGACCCACAGGAACCCTTGATGGCAAAAAGCTATTGCCTGCACCAAACCAATTCTGACAAGCACTGCTTATGCAACTGCTGTGCCTTATCCACATTCAGCATTCTTCTGCTTCAACAACTCTGGAAAATGAAAAGCACGTGATCAGGTCAATTAGTCCTCCCTTACCTAGTCTTTAAATGCATACTATATTTTGTTGCTTTAACTGATGACAATGCATTTACTTTAAATGGTAAGCTCTAGAAAGCAACCATAAATACCCAGTACAATTCCTGTAAGCAGCACTTTGGTATTATCAAAACCATTACACCAATAAAACTGTTACTCAAACTGGAAACTTAGCAGCTGCATCTAGTCTCCCTTTGGTGGATTTGCACTGTGTGCTGCAAACAATCAAGCACCAATAATAAAAGGCTATTTCTTACACAATGCACAGGAGCAAGTCTGAAGCTCATACAAGGGAAGTTTGCTCATTAAACTAATATTAAACTATCCATCTCCAGTCAACAACTGCTTATGCAGACATAGTACTAACAAATTTTATACAATCAAGCACAGCAGAGTGTTACACGACTGAGCCATAATGGAAATATACCCGTTTAAAATAACTTCACCCTACATTCAAATCAACAGTTATTATGCAAGGTGTTGCACATTACAGCAGAGCTCTTAACTTGATCCCCCCTTTACAATGTGCCAATACCCCAGCCATGCAAACAGTATTTAAACCTATAAAAGCCACAGCTTTCACAACTTACCTTAGCATCTGATTTCTCTTGCTGTCAGCTTTAGTCAGCTTTATCTAGTGTGAATAAATCAGCATTCTGTGACCATATCCTCAACCTGTAAAAATTAAATAGTTAACTAGTTATCTCTCTTCAGGAAATTCTTCAAAACTTGCCTATAACTTACTGCCCCCTTTGCCAGAAAGAAAAGGCAAGTTCAGACTTGCAGCTTAAGGTATTTCATGTTCTACTATTTCTCTTAAGTGGTGGAAGATTCACTGGCTTGGGATGGACTGGAATGGCTTAAATGGTTAAGTTGCATGGCTTATGGATTCTCATTCTTTTCCAATGATGCACTGCCATGTTAAATCCATAAGTTGAACGGACAAAACTTATTTGAAGGAATAAGTGCAGTACAAGGATTTTTAGTTGGAGGTCTTCAAGTTTACTATATTCAAGAGCATCTTTTTCAACTTCGTGGCTGGACCTGGGTCATGCTGCCTCAGGTTTTGCTTTTTAAAGACCACTTGCAATAGATTTTCTCCATACAGTGTAGTTTCACAGAAGTAAAAACAAGTCAGGCATCCAACTAAATGTCAAGTTTGCAATGGCTTACAGGGGTAGGGAGAGGGGCACCCCAAACTTAAGCCATTTCCTATATTGACTAAAAATCTAATTTGAAAAATGTAAAAATATATGAAGCATGTTTAAAGGTCTTCATCAAAAATAGACTTAAAAAAAAGTCACCCCCTCCCAAGCCCCAGGTGGCTATTGGTAAACAACAGCTGTATTAAAGGCCTTTAAGTGACATACATGCTTTAAAAAAAAAAAAATCCAAGAGTTGAATTTGGAGAACTTCTAATATGCTACAGAACACTTTGCTTTTCCAAAAGTTTTTTTTTTTTTAAATCTAGAAAGCATTTCCACTGCCATGAGGTACAGTATGTTTCACTGTACTATGAGGAAGTGTTCAATTTCGACTTAGACGGAAAAACTAGTTTGCTTTGCTTACCATCTTTGCTGTTTCACAGGCATTTGATGCTTTAAATCTGATGTGGAATGCTGATAGATTCACTTTTTAGAAGTCATAAGCCTTTGAGAAGTTGGAGATAACTTCATTGCTTATCTATTTTCTCCTTTGCAATCAAGCTGTTCCTTAAAAGTGAGACACTACAGAGTTGCAAAAATTTGAAACAGTAAGAGCAAGCACCGTTTGCAGCTTCATGGTTGGTTTTGGCCAAACTTTTTATTTAGTATTCTGTAGTTGCTTAACACACACTTAAATGGTCTTACTGGGGGAGGGGGAAAGGGGAGGTTCTTGTAGATTCCCAAGGAAATGTCAGAAAGGCAAAATATGGCCAGCACTATCCATTTGTTTTGGGTTTACTGGGTGAATAGCACTTTCCTTACATAAGCATCTGATCTCAGGTTTTTCATACTGAGAACATTTGAGATTTCAGTTTGATGACAGTATGATATCCTAAGAGTAGCATACCCCAACCACCCTCTAATAGCTAGCTTGTTTGTATAGGCAGAGGGATTCATCTCTCCATTTTAGATGGCTAGATATTTGTAGAAGACCTTAGACCTGGCTTGCCTCATTTAATGGGAAAAAAAATTAGAAAGTGGCCTTTAGGGTCACTTTTACTTGGAAAATTACAACACTAGTACACAAGTCAAGCCTTAACACATCTAACACTTGCTTATTGAAAGCAATGTCATAAGATTAAACATGTTTTACTTTTTTCCTCACAAGAACATAAAAATTATGAAAGGGGAACTTAACAGGAAATTTAAAAAAGGTAACACAATTTTTTTCTTTTAGTAGTCCTTGGGTAGTTATGACAGAATAGGTTCCACTTTTTGTTTGTTTCTTTGAACAGGGATTTTGGTCCAAAGTTTTGTTTTTAGTATCTGCTTCTGCCTCCCCCTCTATCAGATCGGCTTCCTCCACGGCCACCACCCCTTGGTGCTCCGCGGCTTGAACTGCTGTAGGAATCACGTGGAGGAGGGTACCCCCTTTCCATAGAAGGGGGAAGCCCTCTTTCTTGTCTGCCAACCCGATCACGACCACTTGAGTAGAGATCACTTCGGCTGCTTGAGTAACTGTCTCGACTTCCACCATATCCGTCACGTGAGCTGCTGTAATCATCATAGCGACTGCTTCCACCATAAGATGGCGGGGGCCCTCGTGTAGGTGGAGCACTACGTGAGTTACCTGCAGGGTCAATGGTCAGGTAATATGGCAACACTATAAATTGTATATATACAACATTTAAATCTGAATTTACAGAATTTCTGTATTAAACGTTTACTTTCTCAACTGGGAGGTTTTAAACTCTGCCATTGCTGGCCATTAACAGGGATTTGCTCATTTGCTGAGATATGGAAATGGATGGGTTTTAATGTTTGTTTGAAAAGACTGAAGAACGGTGTGTATTTCAAGAGGATATTCCAGACAGCTTGTTATTTTATAGTAGACACTCAGCCACTTTCCAGTGATAAGTTGCAATTTTGAACTGTAGACTTTCCTTCATATTGGAATGGTAAACATTTGATGTTGTTAATAAAATTTTTAAATCGTATTTTCACTGTTGGGGGAAAACACATAAGGCTGCCAATTTAAGCAAGCAAAATCCCCTCCAAAGCAAGCAAACAGCCTCAAAAAACCAAAAAAAAAAAACCAAAAACCAAAAACCAAAAAAACAAAAAAACCACCAGGAAAAAAAAAAAAAAAAAAAAACAGGAGGAAAAAAAAAAAACAGGAAAAAAAAAAAGCCCCTCACAAAACTAGGAAAAGCCCAGCTGATAGTTATCCCCTTAAAAGCAAGCAAACATCCCTTAAAAAGCAAGCACCACACAGCCTAGTAAACTGGCTCATGAACCTAAAAACTCGAGCTGGTGATATCCAAACACACTAAACCAGTATCTTACCATAACTGTCATATGAATCCCTGTAGGAACCACCACTTGGATGATCTGAATAGTCACGATCACGACCATAGCCATCTCTATCACTAAATTAAAGAGAAAAACTGGTAAGCCAGCATCAACCTTTAGAGCATTTTACAGCAAAACCATGGAAACTAAGTCATTTACCTATAGCCTCTTGATGGATAGTCATCACGTGAACTGGAATGACCATAATCACGATAAGTATAATCTCTTGGTGGTGGTGCATAATCTCTTGTATCTCGAGAGCTTGGGTAATCTCTGCTTGAATAGCTACCAAAATAAAAGTAACTTTGTTTTACGCTTTTTGATGAGTTTTTCTTTTCGACACTAATTGTTAATGAGCGGAAGCTACTACATTTTTCTGTTACCTGTCTTTAGTAGAATATCCATCATCTCTTGGGGACAAATAAACATCTCTACGAGAAGGTAAGGGTTCCCTTCGAGGTGGGCCTCCATAACTATCTCTCCCACGTGACACAGGAGCTTAAAGAAAAACAACCATTATTAAAATATACCCAAAGATGAAAATTAAAATGTGAATTTATAGTCAAGAAATGAAAAATAGTGATTCAATGACATATGACATAGCATAAATCAAGATTTTGTTCTCTAAAATTTTCTCTTCACACTTAAATTCCTTTTAGTGCTCATTTACTGCCATGTACCTAGATCACCTGGAGTCCATAAGTCAGTTTTAAGCACCATTTTTAGGATTCACCTCTCAATCTTTTGTGCTATGGTGGTAGGATAGACTGTTACAAATAGAAACATTTACCTCTTCCTCCCATTCCACTGCTGCTGCGAACTGGTCCTGAAGGAGCAGATCTTTTAGGAGGAGGACCCCCACTTCTCGGTGGTGGTCCTCTTTTTACTGGAAGTGGTCCCCTGGAAGAACTCATGTTAAAATTCATGGAATAGCCACCATCATCTACATTAGAATAGAAAAGAAAAATATGTTAATTCGAGACTCAAGAAAAGGCTATAAAAGGTCATTGCTTGGTCAAAAATATTTGTTTAGCCTTAGTTTTCACTCATACAAGACTGAGCATAAAGTCTATACAGATTAAATTAAACTAAAGGATAGTCCTAACGTTATTTCAAAGAAAAATATAAATTGTTTAATTTTCATATGCCCAAACAGCTATGCCTATCATAAATTTTTTGCAAGTGTTTTTTCCAACAGAGTGAACTACTTGGATAAAGAACAGTATCTTTTCCATCATTTAAAAACACTGTATGTAATCTAACTTAGATGTGATGGCCTGTTTTCAAGTCACTATCACTTTGGTAGATAAGCAACTGCTCTCAATTTCAAAAGCTGGAGCCCTTAAACAAAGGCCTAACCAAAGCACACATGCTGTGGGTTTGCAGTTCCTAACTTAAAACACCAAGCATGAGGTAGACCAAAGTCATTACCCATGTGCCCTCCACGCGAGGGAGGTCCTCTGGTTCCTCCACTTCCTCCTCTTCCACCTCTAAGACCTCTTGGAGGGCCTCTGCTTCTTGGAGGTGGAGGTGGTCCACGTCTACCAGTTTCAAATGATGGTTTAGTGGCTTGTTCTACCTTGATGGCTTTTCCATCTAAGGACTAAATAATATCAAAGTGGTTAATATTTAAAAAGAACTTGCACATCCACTGCACACTGTGACACCAATGTCCTTGAAAATGTACTACATTTTGCTCACTAATTAATCTAAGAAAAACAATACAAATATAGTCAGTGTTACTTTTCCATTTAATTAAAATGCTTACTCATCTTTAAGACTGATACTGATGATTTGAACTAAACAAGGTGGATACACTGCACTACAAGTGGGTATTATTTTAAAACAAGGCCAGCTATCAACTTATCAAAACTAATAACAAAAAAGAAAAGCCAACATATTAAAGCAGTTTTTAAATACCAGATAAAATAAACAAACATCACATAATATTCTGAACTCAAAGACTTGTTAAAAGTATAATCTGTAAATTTGGTTATAAAATTACAAAAGGCTATGATAACAGGGTCCTGGAAAGGTTAAGGCATACACTCAAAAACAAAACTCAAGAGATGCCCCTGGCCAGACTTGGCTAACACTGTATCATTTTATGCACTAGGGAACAATATCGGTGTGCAGACAATCTCACCTTTCCATTCATGTCTCTGGCTGCATCCTTAGCATCTGCTGGGCTTTCAAAGGTGACAAAAGCAAATCCTCTCGATTTGTTGGTTTCCCGATCTTTCATCAAGAGCACTAAAAAGTCATTTTTTTGGGGGGGAGGGGGGGAAGAGTGTTATTCTAGTTCGAATGAATTAACAAAAGTAAATCTTTAAAAAAAAGAAAGCTCAGAACTTCTTAGAGGACAAAATATTGTCATTTCAGATGATCATTGCAATTAAGTTCATCATAGCTTCCCTTTTTAAACACAACGTAGCCCTGCACATTCTTTCAGATAAACTCACCTTCCACTATTCGTCCATATTTGCCAAATACTGCTTCAAGGGCTTTCTCATTTGTTTCTGTATTGAGGCCACCAATGAAGAGCTTTCCTGGGCGATCAGCTTCAACCATTTTCCCCCCTGGTGAGTCTATTGAAAAAGAATATAGTATGTCCGTGGGAAAAGTTCAAGTTTATCCGACACGTGTATTTATTGGGATGCATTTTTCTTATTTTACTGAAACCATTATTCCTTAATAAGACACCAAAAGCGATCCTTTCTAAGCCTAAGCAGGAACCCAAATTAATTAGTTAAACCAGAGCAGAGTTCCCATTAAATTGGTTAAAAGGACCAATTTAACTTATGCCTTTACCCTTAATCCACCCTGCCAGTTTTAATCAAGTAACAGCTACTCAACATTTAAAGAAGTTTTAATCCCAGATACGCAACCTTTAAAAGATACAATTACATCTTAATTACCCTAAAGACTCATTCAAGGTCACAGGCCAGAAGCCAAGTCCTCAACACCAAGCTCTCTCCCAAGAACTTTCTATTTGCTCATTAGGATTTACTGGTAAATTTAATAAGAAATGTAAAGTTTGAGCCAAGTTATACCTCCCCTTCTTCACCAGTGCCTGGCCCGCCGAAAAGGTCACCGAAACTTTAAAAAGTGTCCATATCGTTTCCTAGTAAATAACGGACCGTGAAAACGCGCCCTGGAACGCGCCACATTCCACGACTGCGGCAGAACCCGATTAAAAACCATCATTAAAAACCGCGTGGAAGACACAAAATGGCGACACTTGGACTCAGCCCAGAACCACCAACACCGGTCGAAGGAGTAACTTTTAGCATCAACAATGGCTGGGAAAACGCAAATGGCTTCTTCTCCGAGGCCGCCAATGAGCAAGGAAGGACCCCGCGTAAAAGCGCACGTGCCCGGCCGCGGCGCCATCCCAATGCAGGTACCGCGGTAGCGCGGTCTCCCCACGTCCCGTCACAAACGCGACCTCCGCCCCTGCCGCCAACAGACAAACTTCCCCGAGGCATACGACCTCACGGACCCATTCCAGGCGTCTCCCTGCGACATTCAGCTTTACCTAAGTAGGTCGGCACCTCTAGGTTCTTAAAATGGCGCCCGCCAGCCCCATCTCCTGGGAGATAACCCCCAATCCTAACGTGGCAACAGTGTCCGGGAAGACGGGCGAGAGAAGGGCCACACGTACCGCAGGGGCGACGACGGTTTCAAGCTCCGACGAGCTCGCCGACAGGGCCTTCCTAGCTGCTCGGCACGAGGGAGGGCCGCGGGCTGCAAAGACGGAAGCACGAGCCCGCTGGAACTACTGCGCAACGAGGGCGAACAAAGGAGACAGCAAACTTTATACTGCCCGGGAACGAGGCTGAAGGACCCGGATGGAAACGGAGCTCAGAATTTGAAACGCCAGGGAGGTGGCGAGCAGTTCCCAGTCTCCTCATTGGCTGTCTTCTCTGTCATTCACCCTTAGCTCCGCCCCGTTTCCGGGCCCTCAGCTTTTATGGCCCGCGCCTGGTGCTAACCGTTTTTTCAGCCCCCACCCGTGCTCCACGAAGGCGCGCTTTTGCTTTCCGCTAAAATGGTTGTAGCAAATGGCTGCATTTGCTCGAGAAGTGAAATCAATTGCGTGTTCTAGTGAGCCGGGAACGCTGATGAACTTGAACACCCTTTAACTCGTTTAGTTCTCAAAAATAGCCTGATGAGGGTAGGTACTCTTCCTATGCCAATTTTGCAGAAATGGAAAACAAAGAAGTCTAGGTGATAAAATATATTTTCCCAAAATATTTTTAACAAGAATTTTTAGTGTATGGGTAAAATTATGATAAATAATATCAGAAGGCATACAGAAAGGCAGCAGATAAGCTGGACACCTACATGGTAGGCTCTGTGCTCGGCCATGGGAATACAACCCAGAACAAGGGAGACAAGAGCAGGGCACCTCCATGGGTAAGGCTGCCAGATTTAGCAGAGAAATACAGGACTCCCAATTAAGTTTGAAGTTCAGATACTTTTTTCAGTGTAAGTATGCCCCAATATCACATACAAAAGAAACCTTACTTATTATGTGAACTTCAAATTTAACTGGGCATTGTGTATTTTATCTGCCAATCCTAGTGGGGGAGGGTGGGGTTACAAAAACTTTAAATTTTCTAATCTCTTTAGAAACTAAAAAAAATAAATACAATTAAATAAAACAATTGCATGTTGTGATTAGTGCCAGGGATGAAGTAAACTAGGTGCTTTAATGGACAATATTTGGGAGACAAAATTTGATTTAGACATCAGGGAAGGTCTGTCTGAAGAGGTAACTTTGGAGATCAGATCTGAAGAGAAAAAAGAAACCAGCCATGGGAAAGTTGGAGGCAGAGCTTTTCAGGAAAAGAAGAGAGCCCTAAGCACAAAGTGGGGTTAAGAGTTTGCACATAGCAAGGGACAGAAAGAGATCCAGGGTGACAGGAATTTAAGGGTTATAAAATGAGGGAGACAAAGTAAGCAGAACCTGCGAACCCATTAAAAGATTGCAGGGCTTAAGTGTGGAAACAGGGCCACCATTGGGGTTGTGCAAACATCAGGAGACAGAACGGTGACTCAAATTAGGGTTGTGGCAGTGGACATGGGGAGGAAAGAACAATTGCTAGGTGTACACGGCAGGTAGTATGGCAGGATTTGCTAATGAAACAGATGGGAAAGGACTGGGGCGGAATTGAGGAACCGGGAAGGCATTAGCAGGTGATGGCCATTTATCAAAATGGTTGCCCAAGGAGAGTGGGAAATCTGATGCTCAGAGATCAGGGCTAAACTGTTGCTTTAGTAATGATAACAAAACCCATCTGAATGAATGAGGCCACCAAAAAAATAATACAATGCAAAAAGAAGGCCCAAGATCACACAATATGAAATATATATACACACACACGGGTGGGCAAAAGTAGGCTCATAGCTGTTAATATGGAAAATAATACAATAATTAATAATAATACAAGAATAAACTCTCTTTTTTGTGTACTCACAACCATAAAGATTTGGCTCTGGCGATAGCTGAAAATTGGCCAGGTTGGCCAAAACCATTTAAATGCCAGGTTCAGCCTGTAGAATCTGCACCCCCAGGTGGAACCAAGAGAAATCCTCTTGGTTCTCTCTCTTTCTTTGTCTCAGATCCAGAAACAAAGGACTACAGGACCTTCCCTAAGCTCTGAGTCTAAGCCAGGCCTCCACTAGTCTAGGGCAGAACAGGGCTGACTCTACAACAGATGTCACTGTCCCCTGGGTCTCAGGAAGGAAATATGCATCCCTGTCAATTAGATTACTCTTGCCTTTGCAGTTAGTGTCCAGGAATGTGGGGAAAGAAGGAGAGTGTTCTAGGGGGGGGGGGGGGCAGCACTTCCAAGGACCAGGAGAGGGAGGGAGAGGAGGGACGGCTTGTTGAGGGAATTGTAGGAGAGGGTCATTATGGCTGTAGCATATAGTTGGGACCCACAGGACAAAGAAGGTAGAAAGGGAGGCAGAGGGTGTACTGACTAGATCAGAGGGCAATGGGAAGGGGAGCCTTTAAAATTTTTTTTAATCTTTTTAAAATTAAATTTATTGAGGTAACATTGGTTAATAAGGTTACACAGGTTTCAAGTGTACATTTCTATGAAACATGATCAGTATATTGCATTGTGTGCCCACCACCCAAAGTCAAATCACCGAACTGATGAAAGAATAAACTGTGGTACCTCCATACTATTGAATACTATTCAGCAATAAATCCCAAAGTAGTATGCTAAGTGAAATAAACCAAATTCAAAAGGCTACATACTGGATGATCCCATTTATATGAAATTCTGGCAAAAGCAAACTATAGGGATGGAGAACAGATTAGTGATTGCTAGAGTTTAGGGGAAATGGTTTTACTGCTAAAGGGCAGCACAAGGGAATATTTGGGGTTGATGGAACTTTTCTGTATTTTAATTGTGCTGTGCAAGGTAATCAGATTTCATCTTAAAGAGATCACGGTGGCTGCAGTCTGGAGACTGTACTGGGGGAAGTAGGGATAGGAAGCAGGGTATAGCTGATGTAATCCAGGAGAGAGAACATGTGGAACAGCTGAGTGTGAGAGACTCTAGCCAACACGCAGTCCAATAAGCAGGTCTCACATTGCCCCAAATTGAATCCCATTCTTCCTCTAATAGATGGTCTAGATTTCCCCCTTTACTTCTTTCTTTCTTTGGATTATCATTAAATACAGTATAGTTAAATTTCCTCTTTACTATAATTTTTCCCTTGACACATTGTTTCTTTCCAGAAACCATTGCAATGATTGACTGAAAACCTGAGTCAAGCAATATTACTTTGCCACTAGGTATTCTTGGAATATAATAAGTGCTAAATCAATGTTGCCTGAATGATTTGCAAGTTCTTTTTACCCTCCATGATACTTAGTATGAGATGTGTACTTAGTAAATTAAATATTGAATATTGGTGGCCTTATCTTTAATCTCAATTTACCTGCAAAGGGCTCACTTTTTTTTAATTATTTTTTTTTAAGTTTCTTTATTGTTGAGAATATTACAGGTGTCCCCGTTTGATCCTCACTGATCCCCTCCACCCCACATCCATCCCACCCCCAGGCTTTCCCCATACCAATGTCTGTGTTCATGGGTTATGCTTATAAACATATAAGTTCTTTTTTTTCTTAATATATCTTTATTGATTTCAGAGAGAGGAAGGGAGAGGGAGAGAGAGAGATAGAAACATCAATGATGAGAGAGTCATTGATCGAGCCCACAATCTGGGCATGTGCCCTGACCAGGAATCAAACCACGATCTCCTGGTTTGATGCTCAACTGCTGAGCCACACCCGGCCAGGCAACGTATAAGTTCTTTGATTAATCTCTCCCCACCCACACCACCCTCCCTGCCTTCCCTCTGAGATCCCTCAGTCTATTCCATGCTTCTATGCCTCTGGATCCACTTTGTTCATCACTTTATTTTGTTTATTATATTCCACATATAAGTGAGATCATGTGGCACTTGTCTTTCTCTGACTGGCTCATTTCACTTAGCATAATACTCTCTAGTTTCCTCCATGCTGTGCCAAAGGATAAAAGATCCTTCCTCTTCACAGCTGCATAGTACTCCATGGTGTAAATGTGCCACTGCTTTTTTATCCACTAATCTACTGATGGGCACTTGGGCTGTTTCTAGATCTTAGCTATTGTAAATTACGCCACTATGAACATAGGGGTGCATAAGTTCTTTGTGATTGGTGTTTGGGATTCCTTAGGATATATTCCTAGAAGTGGGATCACTGGGTCAAATGGCAGGTCAATTTTTAACCTTTTGAGGATACTCCATACTGCTTTCCATAGTGGCTGCACCAGTCTGCATTCCCAACAGCAATGTACAAGGGTTCCCTTTTCTCCACACCCTTGTCAGCACTTGTAGTTTGCTGATTTGTTGATGGAGCCATTCTAACAGGTGTGAAAGTGACACCTCATTGTGGTTTTAATTTGCATCTCTCTGATGATTAGCAACATTGAGGATTTTTTCATATGTCTCTTAGCCATTTGTATGTCCTCTTTGGAGAAGTATCCATTTAGGTCCTTTGCCCATTTTTTAATTGGATTGTTTGTCTTCCTTTTTGTTAAGTTATATGAGTTCCTTTCATATTTTGGATCTTAACCCTTTATTAAATGTGTCATTGGCAGATATGTTCTCCCATACAGTGGGGTCCCTTTTTGTTTTGTTGATGGTTTCTTTTGCTGTGCAGAGCTTTTTATTTTGATGCAGTCCCATTTGTTTATTTTCTCCTTAGTTTCTCTTGCCCTAGGAGATGTATCAGCAAACATATTGCTACGAGAGATGTCTGAGACTTTGCTGCCTATGTTTTTCTCTAGGATTTTTATGGTTTCATGTCTTACATTTAAGTCTTTTATCCATTTTGAATTTACTTTTGTGTATGGTGTAAGTTGGTTGTCTAGATTCATTTTTTTGCATATATCTGTCCAATTTTCCCAGCACCATTTATTGAAAAGACTGCCTTTACTCCATTGTATGTTCTTGCCTCCTTTATCAAATATTAATTAACCATAATGGCATGGGTCAATTTCTGGGTTCTCTTTTCTGTTCCACTTATCAATATGTCTGTTCTTGTGCCAGTACCAGGCTGTTTTGATTACAGTAGCTTTGTAGTATAACTTGATATCTAGTATTGTGATCCCTCCAACTTTGTTCTTCTTTCTCAAGATTGCCGTGGCACCTGGCCAGGCGTGGCTCAGCGGTTGAGTGTCGACCTATGATCCAGGCGATAGGGGTTTGATTCCCGGTCCGGGCACATGCCCGGGTTGCAGGCTGCAGCTGATCAATGACTCTCTCATCATTGATGTTTCTATCTCTCTCTCTCCCTCTCCCTTCCTCTCTCTGAAATCAATAAAGATATATTAAAAAAAAAAAAAAAAGTTTGCCGTGGCTATTCGAGATGTTTTTTGGTTCCATATAAATTTTAAGTGTTTGTTCTAGACCTGTGAAATATGCAGTTGGTATTTTAAAAGGAAATGCATTGAATGTATAGGTTGTTTTGGGTAACAAGGACATTTTAATGATGTTAATTCTTCCAATCCATGAACATGGTATACTTTCCATATGTGTATATCTTCCTCTATTTCTTTTTCAGTGTCCTCTTGTTTCCCAAGTACAGGTCTTTTACATCTTTGGTTAAGTTTATTCCTAAGTATCTTATATTTTAGTTGCAGTGGTAAATGGAATTGGTTTTTTTAGTTTCTGTTTCTGAGAGTTCATTAATGGTGTGTAAAAATGCCATCAATTTCTGGGTGTTAATTTTGTATCCTGCTACCTTGCTGAATTCATTTATTAAATCTAGTAGTTTTTTGGTGAAGTCTTTAGGATTCTCTATGTACAATATCATGTCATCTGTGAATAATGACAGTTTTACTTTCTCCTTTCCAACTTGGATCCTTTTATGTTTCCTTCTTGTCTGATTGCTGTGGCTAGGACTTCTAGTACTATGTTGAACAAGAGTGGTGAAAAGTGGACACCCTTGTCTTGTTCCTGTTCTTAGGGGAAATGGTTTTAGTTTTTACCCATTGAGTATGATGTTGGCTGTAGGTCTGTCATATACAGCCTGTATTATGTTGAGGTATGATCCCTCTATTTCCACTTTGCTGAGAGTTTTTATCAAAAATGGGTGTTGGATTTTATCGAATGCTTTTTCTGCATCTATTGATATGATCATATGAATTTTGTCTTTCAATTTGTTTACGTGATGAATCATGTTTATTGATTTGTGAATATTGTACCAACCTTGCATCCCTGGAATAAATCCCACTTGGTCATAGTGTATGACCTTTTTAATATATTGCTACATCTGATTTGCTAATATTTTTGTTGAGGATTTTAGCATCTATGTTCATCAGGGATATTGGCCTGTAATTCTCTTTCTTTATAGTGTCTTTATCTGGTTTTGGAATTAGGCTAATGCTGGTCCCATAAAAAGAATTTGGGCCCAGCCGGGCATGGCTCAGCAGTTGAGCGTCTACGTAGGATCCAGGCAATCGGGGTTTGATTCCCGGTCAGGGTACATGCCCAGGTTGTAGGCTAGGCAGCTGATCAATGACTCTCTCATCATTGATGTTTCTATCTCTCTCTCTCTCCCTCCTTTCCTCTCTCTGAAATCAATAAAGATATATTAAAAAAAATCATAATAAAATAAAATAAAATAAATAAATAAATAAAAAGAGTTTGGAAGTGTTCCTCCCTCTGGAATTTTTTGAAATAGTTTGAGAAGGATAGGTGTTAATTCTTCTTTGAATGTTTTGTAAAACTCCCCTGTGAAGCCATCCAATCCAAGGCTTTTGTGTGCTGGCAGCCCTTTGATTACTGCTTCAACTTCATCAGCAGTTATTGGACTATTTAGACTTTCTGACCTCCTGATTGAGTTTTGGAGGGTTGCATTTTTCTAGGAATTTATCCATTTCATCCATGTTGTCCAGCTTGGTGGCATATAGTTGTTCATAGTATTTTCTTACAATCCCTTCTTTTCTGTTGGGTCAGTTGTTATTTCACCTCTTTCATTTCTGATTTTGTTTATTTGGATCCCCTCTCTTTGTTTCTTGATAAGTCTGGATAAAGGTTCAGCAATCTTGTTTATCTTTTCAAAGAACCAGCTCTTGGTTTCATTGACCTTTTGTATTGTTTTTTTCAGTCTCTATGTCATTATTTCTGCTCTGATCTTTATTATTTCTTTCCTTTTACTTACTCTGGGATTTTCTTGTTGTTCTCTTTCTAAGTTTTTAAGTTGTAGGGTTAGAAAGTCTATTAGAAGTTTTCTTTGTTTTTTGAGGTAGGCTTGTAGGGCGATGAACTTCCCTCTCAGGACTGCTTTCATTGTGTCCCATATATTTGGAGTTGTTGTGTGCTCATTTTCATTTGTTTGCAGGAAGTTTTTCTATTTCTTTCTTAATCTCTTTGGTAACCCATTCATTGTTTAAAAACATGCTTTTAAGCCTTCACGTGTTTAAATGTCTTTTAGTGTTTCTATTGTAGTTGATTTCTAATTTCATGCCACTGTGATCCGAGAAGATGCTTGATATGATTTCAATCTTCTTGAACTTGTAGAAACTTGTTTTGTGTCCTAACATGTGGTCTATCTTTAAGAATGTACCATGTGCACTTGAGAAGAATGTATATTCTACAGCTTTGGGGTAGAATGTTCTGTAAATGTCAATGAAATCCATCTGACCTAGTGTGTCATTTAGGGTCACTGTTTCCTTGTTGATTTTTTGTCTGGAACACCTATCCAGTGAAGTTAGTGAGGTGTTAAAGTCCCCTAGTATGGCAGTCTTGCTGTCAATCTCTCCCTTAAAGTCTTCTAGAAGTTTTTTCTATAAATTTAGGAGTTCCTATATTGGGCGCATATATGTTTATCAGGGTTATATCCTCTTGCTGGATTGATCCCTTTAGTATTATGTAATGACCTTTCTTATCTCTCGTTATGGTCTTCATTTTGACCATATGAGTATTTTGTCTGATACGAGTATTCCTACCCCAGCTTTTTATTCATTTCCATTTGCATGGAAAAATTTTTTTCCATCCCTTCACTCTCATCCTGTGTTAGTCTTGTTCTGAGGTGGGTCTCTTATAGACAGCTTATATTTGGGTCATATTTTCTTATCTATTCAGCAACCTTATATCTTTTTATTGGGGCATTTAATCCATTTACATTTAAGGTTATTATTGAAAGATATTTATCTACTGCCATTTTGTTTCTTTATACCTATGTTTCTCATTCTCTTTATTTCTACTTCTAATTATAGCAGTGCCTTTAACATTTCCTGTAATGCTGGTTTTGTAGTAATAAAGTCTTTTAACCTTTTTTTTTCTTGGAAACTCTATTTCACCATCCAGCTTGATTGATAATCTTGCTGGATAGAGTAGTCTTGGTTTCAGATCCTTGTTTTGCATTACCTTGAGTACTTCATGCCATTCCCTTCTGGAATGCAGAGTTTCTGATGAGAAGTCAGATGACAGCCTTATGGGAGCTCGTTTGTAGGTAACAGATTGCTTTTTTCTAGCTTTCTTTAATATTCTCTCTTTGTCTTAGATTCTTGACATTTTAATTATGATGTGTCTGGGCGTGGGCCTTTTTGGATTCTTCTTGCTTGGGACTCTCTGTGCCTCCAGAACTTGTGTGCCTCTTTCCTTGACCAGGTTAGGGAAGTTTTCTGTCATTATTTTATCAAACACGTTCTCTAACCCTGGCTTACTTTTGACCTCCTCTGGCACTCCTATAATACAAATATTGCTATGTTTTATGCTTTCCCACAGCTCCCTTAGACTGTCCTCCTGTTTTTTAATTGTTTTTGTTTTGGGGTCTCAGATTGAATGATTTTTTTCTACCCTGTCTTCTAATTCACTGATCCTACCCTCAGCTTCCTCTAATCTGCTGTTTATTTCTTCCAATGTATTCTTTATTTCTGCTATGTCATTCTTCAATTCTGACTTGTCATTTTTTATAGTTTTCATATTTTTTTTCATGCTGTTGAGCACCTTACAATCAGTATTTTGAACTCTATA
This sequence comes from Miniopterus schreibersii, assembly GCF_964146895.1. Classification (NCBI taxonomy): domain Eukaryota; kingdom Metazoa; phylum Chordata; class Mammalia; order Chiroptera; family Miniopteridae; genus Miniopterus; species Miniopterus schreibersii. The sequence goes on along the minus strand of NC_138104.1, from coordinate 6,162,430 downwards.
TTGGAGAGATTGCTTATCTCCATTTCATTTGGCTCTTTTTATGGAGACTTCTCTTGTTCTTTCATTTGGGGCTTGTTTTTTGTTCTTCCCATTTTGGTTACTTTTTTGGTGTGGTTTTTTTTTTTTTTTTTTTTTTAATATATCTTTATTGATTTCAGAAAGAGGAAAGGAGAGGGAGAGAGAGAGACAGAAACATCAATGATGAGAGAGTCATTCATCAAGCCCGCAACCTGGGCATGTGCCCTGACCGGGAATCGAACCCCGATTGCCTGGATCCTAGGTCGACGCTCAACCGCTGAGCCACGCCCGGCCGGGCATTTGGTGTTTTTTTTAAGTGTTAGGTAGATCTGCTAGGACTCTCAGTCTTTTTGGAGGGTCTCTGGTACAGGCCAATGTCAGATGCAGTTTATGACTGGCCATGAGTACCCTGTTTGGGGCTACCAACAACCCCAGGCTTGAGGTCTCCACTGCTGGGGCTGGGTGTGTTTGGACAGGACCAAGATGGACACCAAAGTCTGCTTTTCTAAGGCCCAGGTCCCAAAACAGATCAGGCAAAGACTCAAAGCACCCTGAGTTCTGCCTCTGCCTGCAGGCTGATTAATCTGATTCTCTTAATGAGCCTCAGGCTATAGAAGCTCCACCGAGTGGGATGGCTGGTTGTTATCAGTCTCTTAACAAGCCTCAGGCTGTAGAAACTCCTCTGGGCAGGGCAAGAGGTTTTTCCAGCAGGGTGGGGCAATTGCTTCTCCCCTCCAGCAAAAGTAAAAAATTCGCCTCCAGAGAAAGATGTTCCCCACAGTCTGGGGGAATGACTCTCCCCAGACTCTCCCCACACAGCTCCAGTCCACTCTGCCCTCCCTCTGCTGGAGCCCAAGGTGAGTGGCTGCACAGGAAACTTTGTGGGTTGGCTCTTGAAGAGGGTGCCTGCATTTCCAGCCGTCTCTCCCTGGCAGACAGAAACCCAGCTGCTTTTCACAGCCAGATGTTATGTGTGCACCTTTCTCAGTTCTGGTGCTCCTGGGATTTAGGCCCCAGAGTGCTCAGTGGGAACCCCCACAGCTGAGATCTCCCTCTGGATCTTCAGCTGCTTCCTGTGGGAGCCCAGCCAGCCCTCTCACATCTGCACTTCCTCCCAGTCTCTGTGCTGTCTCTACTTTTTCTCCGTGGTTATGAGGGTGCTCTCCAGCTTGCCTTCAGTTGGTTTTCAGGATGGTTTTTCTATGGTTTAGTTGTAAATCCACATTGGTCCCAGGAGAGTGTCAGTGTAGCTTCCACTCAGTCTGCTGCCATCTTGGATCTCTGTATACTTATTTCAGGTCTTTCTGCCAGAATCTAAGGCCTTTTTTTACCCGTTTTTTTTCAGAGATGAATTTCTTTCATGTGATACCCTTTCCTTTCTTGGAGACAAATGTGTAAGTGCAGCAAAAAAAGCAGGGCTCACTTTTTTATACTAAAACAAGCAACAATAAAAAACAAAGCAAAAATAGTCCATATTTTTAAAAGCTTCAACCAGTTAAATGATTAAGAAGTAACCTTCAGTCATCAACTAGGGATTACTCTGGATAAGTAAATTGAAGCTCTCCTGTCAGCCTTGCATTTTTACATGAAGGGCAGATGTAAGGTCACTCTGCATCCAGTTATGGCTGTTTTCCAAACTATAGAAACATAACCTGCCAATGTATTCTAAAAATGTCTGTTATCTGGTATGAAGCAAAAGGAGGAAGGGAGGAAAGAATTTTACGTGATTAAAGATTGGGAGACTTTCCAAACCACTTTAAGCAGCCACTGTCCAGAAGATAGCCTACTTAACTACAACAAACAAGGAATAAAAACTTTTTAATGAGCCAGGCTGGCGTGGCTCAGTTGGTTGAGCATCCTCTGGGTCAGGCCACATGCCTGAGTTGCTGCTTCATCCCCAGTGGGGGTAATGTTTCTATCTCTCTCTCCCTCTCCCTTCCTGTCTCTCTAAAAAATCAATTTAAAAAAGAATTTCTCCCTATGTTTAGAAAAAAACTTTTTAATGAGCATATAGTTGTATTTATATAGGAACTGGCTGAACAAATGAAGATATAATTTCACTTTATCTTTCTCCATAATGAAGGACATGATGTTTCAACCAAACTTAATACTCAATTGAAAGGAACTGAAGTATGTCTTAAGAAATATTTCAAAGAGGGGGTGGGCAATGATGGATTTTTCAACAAATTGGGTCAAGATGATTAGCCATTTAAACAGAAAAAATACGTATTCATACCACACTTTTTTGGCAATGCTTATAAATTATATTTAGTAGTATGGTCAAGATTAAGAAAGGAATTTGTGCTTTGATTATAAAATGCAGCATCTTTCTCTGATTCTCTTTGCTAAACTTTCTTTTTTCCATTCTTTATCTTCCATCCTTCTGGCTCGAATTTCCCTCATTAAATAAAAAAAATATATACTATGTCAACATTAGCACGTGCTTTAGCAAATGCTTCCACATAGTTAATATTGTACTGATTGGCTCTGGTTTTCATGTCTTCTACAGAAACCTGCCTTTTATCTTCTAATTCTGATCTGTTACCTACCAGGAGAAATGGAACATTCTCCTTCTTTTACTCTTAAAATCTGCTCCTTGAAGTTAGCCTTGGCTTCAAAGGATTCCATTTCTGTAATAGAGAACACAGAGAAGAAACCTTCCCCGCCCTGGAAGCAGTTGCCTCTAATTGCAGTTAGTCTGCCTGCCCAGCTGTATCCAAAGTATCAATCTGCATTTTTTCCCCATCCAGCACTACCTTTTTCTGATAGCTGTCTGCTTGGGTAGGCTCATAGTCCTCCACAAACTCATTATACATGAACTGCAGAGTCAGAGTGGACTTGCCAACACTGCCACTGCCCATATGATGCCTTTGTGTAAGGCCAAAGAATTCTGACCCTTGGGCTCATTTGCAGCCATCTTGTATCAGAGTTTTCACCAAAGGATTAAGAAGAATCATCTGGGCCTCTCCATTGGGCTGCTTGAATGTCCTCATAACATGACAGTTGGCTTCCTCCAGATGAGTGATCCAAGAGTACAACGCAGAAGCTGCAATGTCTTTTATGACCTGCACTGTAAACCAGTCCACCACCCCACAGATGCATTTGTAATCTTGTTATGAGGACCATCCATCCATTAATTCATTCAGCAAATATTTATTCAGAGCCTATTATATGCCAACAGTTTTAGGTGCTGGGAATAAATACATCAGTGAACAAACACACAAAAGTCCCTGCCTACCTGGAGCTAACATTTTAGTGAGGCAGGATAGACAATAAACAATAAACCAAATAAATAAACTATAAAATATGTTTGAAGGTGAAAATGCTATGAAAGAAATAGAGCATAGTAAGTAGAGGGGGGTCAGGAGTATAGAAGGGATGAAAGGTTAGGGTCCATGAGGCGTATGCAGGCTAACTAGCCATCTCTGACAGTGAATAAAGAAAAATTGAATTTATTTAAGGAAAAGGGGGTGGGGATAGGGATATCTAAAGGGAAGGGCTACACAGCACTGACTCAAAGGGTATTGGGTTCATGATGGCAGCAAAACTAGGGACAGTGAGACAAGGAAGAGCATAGAAGAAGCAACAGGAGAGCCTAGGCTGGGCTGCTTTAACTCACTGAGAAGTCAGAGAGAAAGGGGCCTTGGAGGCAGGTTCAGGGGGTAAGCCCGGGACCAGCTGCCACTACCCATTGCTCCCCTGGTTGCAAGTCTCATAGGGTCCCCTCCAGAGGGAAGAAGCGGGGTGGAGATGGTGCTGGTGTGCTCCCCTTGTGGGAAGTGCACCCTGGGTCCCTTTTCCTGAGCATATTTATCTCTCTCTTGCAGGTGGATATCTTAGGGGAGGTCTCAGGGGAGTGTCTCAAGAGAATATTCATCAGCTTTCCAGGTGTGCTCTTTCAGGGTTGTGGTCTCCACTGATTGGTCAGTGCCAGGGCAGGAGGTAATTAGTCAATGTAGCTGGTCCTGAGGCAGCCATGGCACCACTTGTCTGGTTTTGCTGCTTTTTTGGGCCTAAAGCTGAAATACAACTGAGGCCTAGATATTATCTTTAAGGAGGAATGCTCAGGGGTCTAAACCACATGACCAGCCATATGTGAGAGGAGGATACACAGGTTGCCCTGAGGACAAGGTTCTTGTTTTCTCAGTTTTGGCCCTTGCTAGCAATCTGGGGCTTTCTGCCCTGGTGAGTCTCTGTACCTCGCCCATCCTCCTAGCTCTGCTCATGTCTGTCAAACATGGGAAGCATGCAAAATTAAAAGGGTTGATCAAAATTGGCCTCACTAAGAAAGTGAAATTAAAGCAATAATAGAAGAGGGAGTAAGTCCTATGGATATGTGGGGGAAGAGCACGCCAGGAAGACTGAAGCATTTCTGCTACCTGCTACTCTCTAAGAACAGCTAGTAGGTCAGTATGGCTGAAACTGAGTGAGGGAATGCAAGAGTAGTAAGAGACACAGTGCTTATGTAGCAGAGGGTCAGATCACATAGGTCTTTGTAGACCAAAGATTTTGCCTTCATCCAGGAGAAAAAATAATTTCCCTTTATGTTTCTAAGTTCTTGTCTGAGAATCCCCTGTAATAAAAGACAGATTAACATGAGAAAAACATTTAATAACATGTATTTCTCCTATATACATGGGAGAGACACAGGAAAACTGAAAAATTCCCCAAAATGATTCAAGCTATTACCTTAAATACCATCTCCAGCTAAAGATAGAAGAAGATTGGGAGAGGGGAGATAGTTATGGAAGATTATCAGAAAAATCACAGTAAACAGAACATGGTTCTTATGCAGACCAAAATCCCAGCCTTCTACAGTAATGACAGTTTCCAGAGATTTGGTAATCCTCTTCTAGCTACGGAGAGGGAGAGAGCCTTACAAATGGAGATTTCCCTTCTAAATGTAAATGTAAATGTCTCTAACAAAAGGGTAATTTATACTGAAGTTTCAGAGTTTTCATGTGTCTGCTCTTTCTTAAAAACCATCAGCTCAAAATAATCCTTATGCCAAAGAGATTTATTTCAGGGTGGCAAGTTCTGCTCCCTTTCATCTTTTACTGTGATTGAAATCAGGAGCGACGGGAGGACCTTGAGCAGAGCAATGACTATCTGTCTTACCTCATAACAGGATCACATTGGCTATTATGTCCAGGATACACTGTAAGCAGCAAGGGTGAAAGCAGAGAAACCAACCAAAAGAGGATTGTAATAGTGCCTTGAATTAAGGGGATACTGTAGAGGTGGTGAGAAGTTGCCGGACTCTGGACATATTTTGAAGACAGAGTCAAAAGAAATTCTGGACACAAAATCCAGATGACATGAATGAAAAAATTGATTCATTTGACCATAAAAGCATTTCTTCATTCTCACACTGCTTTGATAGCTCATTTTTTTCAAGTGGATCTTTAAATATTAGAGTTTTTTCTGTCTTGTTGCTAGACTCTCTTGCGTTTTCATTCTATTCTCAGCCCTAGGTAAATCTTATCCATTCCCAGGGTGTCTGCTACCATAAATATCCCTATGACTCCTAGGTCAAATCTCTCCCTTGTACTCCTCAATATGATTATCACACTTCTGTCTGACATTACCACTTGGCTGACTCAAATACATTAACTCATTGCCTTGTCAGATATTTATTGGGTACCTATTATGTGTTAGCCATATGGTAGGAACTGGAATATAATGGTTGAATAAAATGGACTTGGTCCCTGCTCTCATGAAACTGACATTCTGGTGGGAGGCTGTTTTTTCACTATTTTAAAAATAGTGAAAACCGCTATGAAGAAAACAAGTTGTAATAGAGAATAACAAAAAAAGGATGTTTGTGCAATTAGAGGAAACCTACTTACAGTAGTCAAGGAAGAGGTCTCTGAGATAGTGATATGGAAGCTAAGAGTTAAGAATGCTAAGTAGCCTGGCTGGTGTGGCTCAGTGGTTGAGCATTAGCCTAGTATCCAGGAGATTGTGGTTTGATTCCCAGTCAGGGCACATGCCTGGGTTGTGGGCTCGATCCCCAGTGGGGGCGTGCAGGAGGCAGTTGATCAATGACTCTCTCATCATTGATATTTCTCTCTCTCTCCCTCTCCCTTCCTCTCTCTGAAATCAATAAAGATATATTAAAAAAACATTCATAAGTAAAAGAAGGTGAAGAGATTAGCCAATGACATATATGTATAGCCCATGTACATAGACACCAGTGTGGTGAAGGCCAGGGGAGGAGGGGTGGGACCTGGGTGGAGGTGGGCAAAGGTGGGGGAATGGGGGAACATCTGTAATGGTGTCAACAATAAAAAAGAAAAAGAAAAAAAAGAATGAGAAGTAACCACTCATGGAAAGAACTGCAGGATGGACATTCTAGATAATAGTAACAGCATGTGCAAAGGCTCTGCTGAAGAAAGAATTTGATGTATTTCAAGAATTTAAATAAAGCTACTGATGGCTGGAACATGGTGATTTAGGGAAAATAATGACAAGTGATCTAGTTGGAAGGTTAAGAAGTTGTCAGGTCATCCAAGACCTTGTAAATCATGGATAGGATTGGGGTGGGGGGGGGGGGGTTGTTATGGGAAACCACTGAAGGGCTTTAATCCAGGAGAAAAACTTGAGCTAATTTGTGTTTTTGAAAGCACTTTGGTAGCAATGTGGAGAATGAGTTATAAAGGGGAAAGCATGAAAACTGGAAAACTACTCAGGAGTTTAAGGCAGTATTCTGCATGAGACATGACATGGTTTGGACTAGGGTTGTGGAGGTGGTTGTGGAAATGGAGAAGAGTGGATAGAGCAGAAAGATAGTTAGGAAGTTGAAACAACACAGAATGACTTATGAACTGTACCCTTGTGCTAGAATGCCTAGTTTGAAGCCCAGCTCTGCAAGTTTGTAGCTACATGAATTTGGAAAAATCCAAAATTTCTCTGTACCTCAGTGTCTTAATTTACAAAATGAAGGTAATAATAGTACTTATAGGAAGTGTCAGGATTAAATGCATTAACATATACAACACAGCACATTTATAACATTTCTAGAGCATAGTAAGCATTATATTAAGTGTTAGCTATTATATTGATAATGGGTGGGCTGTGGAGAGTGAGGGAGGAATCTATGGTGATGCCAGGTTTTTGGCATGAGGTACTGGATGTCTTTTTGAGACACTAAGGAGGCAAAACCTCAGTCTTAGGTGAAACCAATAATTTACTTTCTTCACTTTTACTGGAAAAAGTCACACAATTGGGAAGAATGAGTGTATTATAGATCTAAAGTGAGACCCAGATCTCAAATGAGACTTCAATATTGCCTGGTAGTTTCACTTCATACCCTTTGGTAAATTCTGTCTCCAACCTTCTGCAATAGTTTTTTAAAAAAACTTCTCCACTCTTCTCTAACCTCGTACCCCAGTACCACCTCCCTCCTGCTCCCACACTTTCAGTACTTGACCCCAACTCTTATTTCATAGAGAAAATAGAAGCTATTAGATAGGAACTCCCTGATCGTCTGGTTACCAAGCATACATATCTACCCATCCTATCTTCCTTTCCTTCTGCTACACAGGATAGTGGTTTCCAAAATGTAGTTAGTTCCCCAGAACAGCAGAATAGGCTCTGCGTGGGAACTTGGTAAAATGGAAATTTGCAGATCCCCCACCTCCATACCTGTAGAATCACAAACTCAGATGGAGGAAAGGGTAGCAATCTGAGTTTTAACAAGCTCTCCAGGGAATTCAGATTTGCAATCAAGTTAAATGAGCACACCTTTCTTGTTGCCTTCTTTGCCCAGGGTAGTGTGTGTGAGACAGTTTTTCACAGAATTGTTAGTGACAGGGGAAAAATGGAAACAACTTAAATGACTATTAATGGAGGAAAGCAAAATAAATTATGATATACTCATAACATGTAATATCTGTAATACATCTGCTAAAATAATGAAGTACTTCATTCTATACATCACATAGTATAACATGATGCATAGAATCATTCCATATATCACATAGTATAACATGATGTGTAAAATGAAGACATACGTATTGCCAATACATGCATGACAAGGTGCTCAATAGCATGAATCATCAGGGAAATGCAAATCAAAACCACAATGAGATATCACCTCACACCTGTTAGAACGGCTATTAAATATATATAAAAAAAGAGAGAGAACAATTGCTGGTAAAGATGTGGAGAAAAGGGAACCCTTGTGCACTCTTGTTGGTGGAAATGTAAACTGGTCCAGCCACTATGGAAAACAGTACAGAGGTTCCTCATAGAACTATCATATGATCCAACAATTCTTTATCCAAAGACTACAAAAACACTAACTTGAAAAGATATTTGTGCCCCTATGCTCACTGCAGCATTACATACAATAGCCATGATAGGGAAGCAAACTAAGTGTCCATTGACAGATGAATGAATAAAGAAAATGTGAAATCTTGCCATTTGGGACAACATAAATGGACTTTGAGGGTATTATGCTAAGTGAAATAAGTCAGATGGAGAAAAACAAATACTATATGATCTCACTTATATGTAGAATCTAAAAAAAAAAAAAAAAATCCCAAAAAACAACAAGAAAAGAAATAGAGCTCATGGATTATAGAGCACAGATTGGTGGTTACCAGAGGTGGAAGGTGGGCAAAATGGATGAAGGGGGTTAAAAAGTACAAATTTCCAGCTGTTAAATAAATAAGTCCTGGGGATGTAATGTACAGCATAATGACTATAATTAATAATACTCTATTGTATACTTGAAAGTTACTAAGAGAGTAGATCTTAAAAACATTCATCACAAGAAAAAAATTTTGTAACTATGTGTGGTGTAGTGATGGATGTTAACTAGACTTATTGTGGGTATCATTTTGCCATGATTCCATGCAATTCAGGGATATATGTGTACCTCTTTGATAACAAGTCGATATTGGTGCAGAAATATGATTCTCTGTCAGAAACTCTACAGTACCAAGTGAAAAACTAAAACTCTGCACTCTCATAATATCACAGAGTATATAATTTACTAGAATAATTACTCAATTACTAGAATAATTACTCAAATAGGAAACTTAACCCTCAAAGTGTTTAAACCTGTGAAATTATTTCAGCGTCTGCTTTGCTATATGGAAGTTGTAGGTGTGGACAGAAGATCTAGAGTTAACAATTGAGTAATGGGGGAGGCAGGCAGGCCTCTAGTACAGTACAAAAGTGACAAATCAGAGGGTACAGTGGGAGCATATACAAGGGGCACTTAATCCAACTCAGTATGTGTGTGTGGGGGGTGGTATATGTATGGAATGGGGGGCTCTCTGGGAAGATCTGCTAGGAAAAAGTAACATTCACACTAAGGGCTGATATATACAAGCAAGATTTTAGCCAAGCAAAAGGTAGAAAAAGGGATGGCAGAATCAGCAGAGCATCTAGACCAAGAACAGCAATGAACAATCTGTACAGAGTCTAGAGAGAATGGCCTCTTAGTGTAAATGAAAGTAGTTCACTGGAGCAGGATCAGAGGGTGGAGTGATTGTGGGAGTGGAGCTCCTGTCCTTCCCCACTTCCCCCCACTGAAGTTTGAGGCCTAAGAGGTGCATGTGTAGATTATTTTCAATTTTTTATTTCAATATAATTTTAGATCTATAGAAGCATTCAAAAACAGTACAGAGAGATCTGGTATACCCTTTACTGAGCTTTGCTTAATATGAACATCTTATATAACCACGGTATAACGAATGATCAAACTAAGAAATCAACAATGGTACACTACTATTAACTAAACTATAGGCTTTGTTTGGATTTCACCAGTTTTCCCACTAATGTCCTTTTTCTGTGCTAGGATCCAGTCCAGGACCTCACATTGCATTGAAGTGTCCAGCTAAGGTTTTCAAAGAGATAGTTTGCATTATCTATTTGAGAGAAACATATTTAGATTTGGGGGCACTGGGGGGAAAAGTGAATGAAGGCAGGAACCCCAAGAGATAAGTTATTCTGACCCTGTTAGCACACTATGAAAGGTATGATGTGGTCTCTGAAGCTGACACACTGGCTCACCAGGACACATTAGTTCCCCTTTTGATGTTCCAACATGCTAATTTAGGAACATGGCTTAAATAGAGCCTGATTCCACTGGATCACAGTATTCTTTTGTTCCACTACTTAATTTTGGTATGTACCCATTGAAGTGACCTGAAAAGAGGACGGGAACTTAGCTCGGATACCTTTAACTCCAACTGGTTAGAAATGTGGAAAAATATTAACTATTAAAGACCTAACAGTGTCCTGGCAGGGTGGCTCAATTGATTGGAGTGTCATCCTGTACACCAAAAATGGTTGTGGGTTTGATTCCCAGTCAGGGCACGTACCTAGGTTGTGGGTTCAATCCTCAAGGCTGGGGTGTGTGTTTGGGGGGGGGGGTGAGGGGCCAACCGATCAATGTTTCTCTCACAGTGATGTTTCTCTCTCTCCCTCTCTTTCTCTCCCTTCTTCCCTCTAAAAATCTATGAAAAATGTATCCTCAGATGAGGATTCACCTGTTAGAATGGCTCCATCAACAGTCAATGAACTACAAGTGCTGGCGAGGGTGTGGAGAAAAGGACACCTAGTACACTGCTGGTGGGAATGCAGACTGGTGCAGCCACTATGGAAAGCAGTATGGAGTTTCCTCAAAAGATTAAAAATTGACCTGCCATTTGACCCAGTGATCCCACTTCTAGGAATATATCCTAAGGAACCCCAAACACCAATCACAAAGAACTTATGCACCCCTATGTTCATAGTGGCGCAATTCACAATAGCTAAGATCTGGAAACAGCCCAAGTGCCCATCAGTAGATGAGTGGATAAAAAAGCAGTGGCACATTTACACCATGGAATACTATGCAGCTGTGAAGAGGAAGGACCTTTTGGCCTTTGGCACAGCATGGAGGGAACTAGAGAGTATTATGCTAAGTGAAATAAGCCAGTCAGAGAAGGACAAGTGCTAAATGATCTCACTTATATGTGGAATATAATAAACAAAATAAACTGATGAACAAAGTGGATCCACTAACATAGAAGCTTGAAACAAACTGAGGGATCTCAGAGGGAAGGCGGGGAGGGGGGTGTGGGTGGGGAGAGATTAATCAGGGAACTTTTATGTTTATGGACATGGCCCATGGACGTGGACATTGGTGTGGGGAGGGCCTGGGGGTGGGATGGATGTGGGGTGGAGGGGGTCATTGGGGTTAAAAGGGAGACATCTGTAATGGTCTCAACAATAAAGATAAAGAGACATTAATAATAATAATAATAATAATAATAAGTAAATAAATAAATAGACCTAGTAGTTACATTGGTCTGTTTTATACTTTTCCATTGCTTTTCAGAGAGAGTGGAAGGTAGAGAGAGAAACATTGATGTGAGAAAGACATTGATTGGTTGCCTCCCACACATGCCCCAACCAGGGCTGGGGATCAAGCCTGCAACCAAGGTACGTGCCCTTGACCAGGAATCGAACCCCAGGATGCTTCAGTCAGCAGGCCGACACTCTAACCACTGAGCCAAACTGGCTAGGGCTTACTTTTTTTCTGAAACATTTATAGTTGGTGTAGTTGGAAATTTAATAGCAACATCATAAAATGAGTTTTTTTATTACCAAACATTTTTCACATCCTTTATACCATTATATTTGGTATAAAGGATGTGAAAAATATACCATTCAAATATACCATTATATATGAAAACTATATTAGATATCAGAGATCTGCTTCCTGGCCTCAACTTGCTCATCTATTAGCTGTGTGATCTTAGACAAGCGAATCAACTTCTGGCCTCTGTAACCTCACATAAAGTAACCCTCCGCCTAATGCACATGGTCACTAGGAGGATCATGTGAAATAATGGATGGGCAAAAAGATTGCAAACTCTACTGGTACATTAATAAAGGGAGTATTATCCTTGTTATCTACACTGACTCTCATCTTTTGATTGCATCTTCTTTTGATTTCTAAATGAGGTAAAATATATAAAAATGCCTACAAAGTATACATTACATAGTATTCATTTATCTTTTTTATTTATTCTGAATCATACTGTGCTCTTATTAAGTGCTCAAGAAGTTACTTTCAGTAGAGGGAGAGAGACAAGTAAGCAAATAAAATTAATAAAGTGTTCTTCACTTTTCCATCAAAATAGCCCTATTGGCACAGGAGGGAGAACCCATATCTCCCTGGAGTTTGGGGCATAGCCTATATTAAGAAATTAATTTCTTTGAATTTTACCTTTTAAAAGACTTACAAATTTTGCATTCCACACTACAATATAGCCCCATTTGTTTTGCTGTTGCTTTTATTACATAGCAACCAGTTAAACAAGTGGGGTTTATTTTGGAAACACAAGGGTGATTTAATATTTGAAAATCAATGTAATGCACCAACATAAATAGCCTTAAGAAGAAACAGGCAATCATATAAATTGATGCTAAAAATTGGATAAAATTCAATATCCAGTCATGATAAAAATGTCTCAGCAAACTAGGTAGGGAAGGGTCCTTTCTTTCTTTTCTTAAATTATTGACAGTATTACAGATGTTTCCCATTTTCTCCCTTTTTGCCCCCCTCCACCCAACCCCTACCCCACCAAGTTATTCTTAACTTGATAAAGGGCAGCTGTACAAAGTCTATAGCTAATATGGTATTTAATGGTGAAAGACTGAATGCTTTCACCGTAAGACGGAGAAAAAGGCAAGGGTGTCCACTCTCACCACTCCTATTTAACATCATATTGGAAATCCTAGCCAGCACAACAAGGGAAGAAAAAGGGAACAAAAGGCATACAAGTTAGAAAAGAAGAAATTAAACTGTCCCTATTTGCATACAATATGAGGAGGTACACAGGGTTGGCCAGAGTTGGCAGACAGGTCTCACTCAGGTACATGGGGGAGGAGAAGCCTTAGTGTTGGGCAAAGCCAGGCCTGCCTAGTGGATGATTCACACACATGCACAAAGCTGCCCTGGAACTTCTGCATCTTGTAGGGGATGGTGGGAAATCAAAAGACAAACTCCTAGGGTCACCTTGATCTCTGGGCCTAGCAGGTGGCTGGAGCTGGTGACAATCACACACTAGTTACACCAGGACAATGTCTTGTTGCTGAAAATGGAGATGTACCATTTGGTGATGCTTCATTTCTTGAGATTAACAGATAAGGCCCCGCTGGGAGTCCTAATGGAAGACCTTAGCGGCATTGTTGGAATTGTAGAGGATGGATGGTGATGAAGGCCAAAAGGATCACCAAAATGCTGACCACTGCTCTTTCCTGATTCTTATTTTCGTTGGTGTCTACAGAGGGGTGGGGCTGGCACCTTTAGGTGACCTGGGTGGTACACCTGCCCCAGGAAATGCTGACACTCCATGGTCTCCTCACTTGGTGAGAACCCTCCTGGTCCTCAGGCTGCTCAGTCCCACAGCAGTCCTGGCCTGCCCTGTCCTAGGGGAACCGCTAGATGCTTGGGCCCAGGCCTGCGAGGCTGGCAGAGCATCCTGTTTATTTTAATATATAATTTTTTTCATCCAAAAGCAGACCAGAGAGCTGTGGTAATGCAGTGGTGAAACAGAAGATATTTTTTCAAGCTGTGTTTACCTCCAACTGTGATCACTCTCATGCTTCCTAGCTCCCTTTTCCTGTTCTCCAAATCTTTATATGGATTTTCTCCAATTCTCTTGGTAAAGTTCACTCTTCTCACTCTCACAGCTCGCCTAATTCTGATTGTTTGTACATTTTCCCTTTTCATTTTTCTTACAACTTTTCCAACCTCTCTAGTCCAAGTGTTAATTCGCTAAATTTATACATGCTTCTGCTAAAGGCCACCTGGATGCCTTTGTCCTGTCTTGAAGCCCCCTCCCTCCCCCCACCAACCAGCAGAAGACTTAGACCTCTTGCAGGGCGGGAACTTGGGCAGAAAGGCACTTGGGGAGGCTCACGTCTCAGCATAACCGAATGACCTTTTGTTCTCCAAAGTTGTGAGACAAAGTAGAAACATAATAAGCTCTTCTGCTATCTTTGTCCTATGATACCAACAACACTCTCTGTAGGACAGCATGAGGAACAGAAGGTAAGGGGAACAAGGATTCTCGCAGAGGTTGCAAAATAAGATCCGTGCCACTAAGAGAAACTTTCAAAATCAGAAACTCCCTTTCTCCCCAGCTCTTTTTAAGTCTTATGCCCTTTCTCTCCTTCCCCAGACCAGCCACTGTCCAACAGAAATATAATGTGAGCCACAAAATTAATTTTAAATATTCTAGTGGCCACACTTGAAAAATAAAAAGCAACTGCTGAAATCAATTTTGATGTTTTAACTTAATAAACCCAAAATAAAAATATTATCGTTTCAACATGGAATCAATATGAAAATGGAGAGATTTTGCATTCTTTTTACTGTGCCAAGGCTTTGGAACCCGGCGTGCATTTGGCACGTACAGAACATTCATTTCAGATTGGCTGCATTTCAATCGTCTGAGAGCCACCACACTGGGCAACAAGGCTCTGGAATTTCCCCTCTTCTCGCTGCCCGCCCCGCCTTCCGTCCCCAGCAGCCAGAAATGAAGATGGCGAGGCGGGGGGGGGGGGGGGGGGGGCGGGGCTGCTATTTTGAGACTGAGAAAGGCAAATTCGGGAGAACGAGAAATCTTGTGATGTTGAGATGTTGCGACCTATCATGCAGACTCCCCTCCCGTCCCCTCCCCCCAGGTCCTCGACGTAGCGCCGAAGGCACCGCGGGGGGCACCCCCTGAGCTGCAGGAAAGTGTGGGGCTTGGGATGGCGGGCTAGGGGAGGGCCTAGCGGCGGGGCGGGGTAGAAAGCGGGCGGCGACCCGCACGCATGCGTACTATGAGTAGATACAACCCCAACCAGGCACCTAGCAACCTGGTTCGTAGCCGGTGTGTCCCTGAATCAGTGGCCTTCCCGGGAGGTCTGTTCCCACCAGTCGTTCTGGGCTCTGCCCCGTCCGCGATTCTGCCTCATCATTTCCCCTTCTCCCTTCTACTGGTTCCCTTCTCGCTCCTGGTGTGTGTCCCCGAGCGCTGAGCCGGCTCCTACAATAAGTACCGTGGTTTCCGCGTGGAAACCAACCTCTGCCCACCGCTCCCCGGGCTGAGGGGGCTGCTGGGCTGCTCCAGGGTCTTCGGGCCGCAGCCCCGCGTCATAACTCCCCCGGGTGGCCGCGGCCAACTGTGGAGGGGCGGATGAGGCTGCAGCCTGCGGGGCGAGGACAGGAGCGGAAGGAGGGAGACGCGGGGGGAAAGGTTTCAGGTAGGGGCACGGGGCGCGCCAGGGCAGACCAGGCTCGGTGGCTCTTTGACTCGGACCCGGGATGCCAGAGCCCTCTCTGTGGATGTGCCTCGGGGTCTCAAACTCTGAGCCTCGCACTTTGGAGATCCCGATCTCTCTTTTCCCTGATCCTTTCCCTCGCTCTAGGCCCCTCCCCCTTCCTGTCGGTTCGCCCAACTCCCTCTCGGCTCCTCCTCTTCTCCTTTTCTACAAGCTCCTTCCCTTTTGTCTCTGCTACTCCCCTTCCCCTCGCTCTCAGCTCCGGACTCCCTTCCCCTTTTCCCTCCAGGCTCTCCCCTCCGCTCCCCTAGGCCCTGCCCTCTTCCTGTATCTTGGGCCCTCCCTTTCCGACTTCCTTGGTTCCTTTTTTTTTTTTTCCTTCGTAAAAATGTTTATTGCTAAGAATTATATAGCTTCTTATACAGTGTATCATCCAGAGACGGACCAATGGGCAGAAAGGATAAACTGTATGGTAAATACTGAGCTACATACTAAGTACTAGCAAGGAAGGAGAAAAAGACGGAGATTTAATACATCAACAAATGTCTACTAAACCCTCAACTAGATGCCAGTCACTGTTCCAAGTGTGTAGAATACATTAGTGAACAAAGCTGACAAAGATTCTGGTCTTATGGACTTAAATTCTTGTGGGTACAATATATTTCAAAGTAAGTGAATTCTATAATATGGTAGAGGGCAATAAATGCTATAGGAAAGAGCAAAGCGAGATAATGGAGTACAGGAATGCTAGTGGGGGGCAGATCAGGGTGCCAGCGTGCTTGAGTTGCGGTGAGAGCCCTCTTCCTGGTTTACAGAGGGCCATCTTCTCTCAGTATCCTCACATAGCTGAGACCCAAGGTTCCGGGTTCGATCCCCAATCAGAATCATACAAGAATCAACCAATGAATGCATAAGTAAGTGGAACAACATATCGATGTTTCTCTCTTTTTCTCTCTCCCCTCCTCTCTCAAATCAATTAAAATACAATAAGCTTCAAATATGCACTTAAAAATATAGTTCAAATCTTTTGTACTTTGTCAGTATTGGGACTCTAGATGAGAACTGTTATCCTTAATTATCTGCCATCTTTTAAAAACTTTTGCCTATTTACCTTTATAAAACTATAACTGATATATGTTGCTATTACAAAATTTCTGATTAGATTTCATTAAGTGCAGATACAATTCTTTTGTTTTACAAAATTATACTAAGGCTATTTATATTTCTTCCCAAATTTGATAATTTTCTGCATCCCCTTCTTTTTTAAAAAAAGTAACTATGGTAAAGATGATAGCAGATGTTCAATTTTTAAAAAGCAATGTATGGAATTTTGAAAAACAACTTTGATTACCAAGTTGTGCTGTTTTAATGATTTAAAAAATTCTATCTGGAAAAAGATGAAGAACATAGTTGAGATCCAGGGATGTAAGCAAAAATGTTCTGTGAAGAGCCAGAATAGATGTCGTAATGTTCATGTACTGACTCTCATGTTTCAAACACTCTTTTTGACATAGTTTTAACAAATCTGGTATTTATTCCACAAATCAAGAGCTTGCTCTCTAACAGATTAGGGTAGAAAAAAGGGAGAGGAGGCATAATGACCCCTGATCACCAAAACTAAAAAAGACGGAAAATTTTTGCAAAGCAAGTTTAAGTTCTTTGGTAGGAGTGAGAGGGTGTGGGTAACAGGGTTGTGAACAGTCAGTTATCACCATTTAGTTTTGGGGCAAATAGCTCTTTTCACATCATTGGATACTAAAAATGTTACAGGGTCGGAGCAGGTGCAATGATTGATGTTCAAAATGACCTTGAGTCATCAGGAACGTTGACTGGTGATCACCATGTTCTATTTGAGGTAGAAAAGACTGAAGATTAAGAATGGCTGAGGTGCCTGGCCAGGCGTGGCTCAGCTGTTGAGCATCCAGGAGGTCGTGGTCAGGGCACGTGCCTGGGCTGTGGGCTCGATCCCCAGTTGGGGGCGTGCAGGCAGCAGCCGATCAATATCGACTCTCTCATCATTGATGTTTCAACCCTCTCTCTCCCTCTCCCTTCTTCTCTCTGAAATCAATAAAGATACATTAAAAAAAAGAGAAAAGAATGGCTGAGGTACCTGAAAAATTTATGTATTCGGGAACCCAGTGATGCCAGATAAATGAAATGTTATGAATTTATAGCTATACTGTGTTAAAAATTTATAACTTAGTACAGTGTTATAAATTTATAACACAGTACAGCTATAAATTTATAATTATACAGTTATAAATCGATGGGAGCAATAGACTCAATTACCTTTCAGTTATTTCATTATGTATTTTGCAAGAGCAACCTTATTTTACTTTATAGTACTAATGAATGTTTGTTTCCTTCTTGTAGTCATCAGTAGCACTATTTGTAAATAGATTGGACTCAATGGATCTGTCTTACCTCATGAATATAATATGTAAGTTATAAGTATTATAATTAGATCTGATATAATTTTGATTGTGTTACATCTTACATGATTATAATACAATATCAAAACCAAGGAGTTGACATTGGTACAATGCACAGAGCTTATTCAGATTTCACTAGTTTTGCATGCAGTCGTGTGTGTACGTGTGTGTGTGTGTGTGTGTGAATGAGAGAGAGAGAGAGAGAGAGAGAGAAAGGGAGATTCATTTCAATTTTATTACCTATGCAGATTCATGTACCCACCACCACAATCAATACACAGCATAGCTCCATCACTATAAAGCTCCCTCATGCTGTCCATTTATAGCCACTCCAGCCTTCCTCCACTCTCCTTACCCCTGACAAATACTAATTTCTTCTGTATTTCAATAATGTTATACAAATGGAATCATACAGTATGTAACCTATTTAGGATTAGCTTTTTTCACTCAACATAATTTCCTTGAGATCCATCCAGGTTGTGTGTATCAATAGTTCATTCTTTTTTAATCGCTGGGTAGTATTTAATGGTATGAATGTACCACCTTGTTTAACTATTCATCCTACCAAGGGACATTTGGATTGTTCACAGCTTTTGACTGTTATGAATACAACTGCTATGAACATTTATGTGTAGGTTTTTTGTGAAGATAGGTTTTTCTGAGATAAACACTCAAGAGTGTAATTGCTGGGTGACATGTAAGTTGCATGTTTAGATTTCTAAGAAACTGTTTCCCAGAATGGCTCTACCATTTTACATTCCCACCAGCAAAGTATAAGTGATCCAGTTTCTCTGTATCTTTGCCAGCATTTAAAAAATTTCAGTCATTCAGATAGGTGTGTCTCAGTATGGTTTTAATTAGCATTTTTCTAAGGGCTAATGATGGCAAATATCTTTTCATGTGCTTATTTGCCATTTGTATATCCTCTTCAGTGAAATGCCTCCTCTTTTGCCCATTTTCTATTTGGATTTTTTCTGTTTTTACTATCGAGTTTTCAGAATTCTTTATATATTCTAGATATGATTCCTTTGTTGTAACAGTATTTTGCAAATAGTTTCTTCCAGTCTATAGTTTGTGTTTTTATCCTCTTAACATGGCCTTTCAGAAAGCAACTTTTTATAATTTTTTTATGAGGTCCAATAATCAAGTTTTCCTTTTGTGGATTATACTTTTGGTGTCAAGCCTATGGAGACTTTGCACAGCGTTAGGTCCTGAAGATTTTCTTCCATGCATTCTTCTAAAAGTTTTATAATTTTACTTTATACGTTTAAGTGTGTGATTCATTTTTAGTTGTTTTTTGTATAAGGTGTGAGGTTTTTGCCTGTCGCTGTCTTTTTGTTGAAAAGACTATCCTTCCTTCATTGAACTGCTTTTGCACCTTTGTAAAAAAAAAATCACTTGGATGTAGTTGTGTAGGTCTGTTTCTGGGTTTTCCATTGATCCATTGGTCTCTGTATCAGGCATTAGGTTTTCCACGATTAAAGTTGCACACAGTAGCCCTGTATTTCCCTTGTCCTAACAGAAAATTACTTTTTTTTTTCCAGAAAATGCTGTCCCTTGGATTGAAGAAACAAGACAGTGTTGTTCAATTCAGCTGCCAATAAGGAATTTTTAGGTTAGTATTTGTATGATTTCAGGACATGATGTACTAAATGTGACTCTTTTCTTTGTTCATTATTTCTTGATTAATAACACTGGCACTTTACCTTGATAATCCCCCACAGCTAGACCTTGTAAACAAGAGGTTTCATGTTAAAAGTATCAAGTATTTCATTATCACTGTTTATGGTAACAGCTTTATTGAGAGATATTCACATACCAAATAATTCACCCACATAAAGTGTCAAATTCAGTGGTTTTAATATATTCACAGAGTTGTGTAACCATTACTACACTCAATTATATTATCACTCTCAAGTAAAGGGTTCTATATCAGGATGGTTTTTTGGAAGCTACAGATTTTATATATTCCACTTTAGATATTATAGAAAAAGCCAAATTCAGTGGTGAAAGCATTGTGTGTGTGTGTGTGTGTGTGTGTGTGTGTGTGTGTGCCTAGTGTAATCATTTTGAGTATGAATTGAAACTTAGAGGAAATAATGCTGAGGATGATGGTATACTGAAGTCTATAAGCAACAGTTTTATCTGTAAGATAAAATGCTTATTTTGTGACAATTGATTTATAAAATTGAGTCAAATGTCTTAATATTTTTAATTCGTCCTTAACAGTTTTCTATTAACAAGACAGAAACATGTATAAAAGTTTGTGTAATATCTTATGGTGCAGCAAATCAAGACGAAAAGTAAAAGCTGGCTTCTTTTTTTGAAGAAGGGAATGCAGCTGAATTATCAACCTCACTGATAGGTTTGACATCTGAAAGAACATGACTTAATTTTTCATTTTCTTTCAGTAGTTTTAATTAATACTTGAAATTTTAACTATTTTTGTGACTTCATTCTCATTAAAAATTTGAACTTAAATATATGTAAGATGGTGTTAGAATTACTTGATGTAAAATGTTTGTTAATACTTTCTTTTTAAAATATTTATATTTAGAATTATTGATAATGTGCCAGTAATATGATATCATGATATGGAAGATAAAAAAAGTACTGCACAGCAGGATTTCCAATATGATGTTTTATTACCAAAAGTGGCATATCAAAAGGTGCTTGTATTAGCAGTGCAAGTGCTGAGAACTTACTATAGAAATATAAGAATGTTGCTTCAGTTACAATTTGCTTTCTATTATAGTCACTTATCAAACATTAATGTGGCACCTACCATCTTCTAGGTTTTGTGCTAGGTGCTGGGGATACAAAGACAAGTGGACATGGTCTCCGTCCTCTAGAAGTTCACAGTCCTAAGTGGGGAGATAGACATGCAAACAAATCAATGCAAGAAAATGTTATCTGATAGGAGACTGAGGGGCAAGGAGAATATAATGGAGGGAATGAAAAAGTATTTGTCAGATAAATGGGTGGGTGAGCATTTCTAGTAGGGAAATTAGTGTGATCAAGAGCTTGGAAGTCGGAAACAGCATGCTATTATTGGGAGACGGTGAGTAGTTGAGTCTGTGGCCTAAGGTTTGTGGTTTGGGGGGTGCAGCTAGGAATGAAGCTAAAAAGGGGGGCAGGCAGAAGCCAAATCATGGAGGGATGTCCTGTATGCAAGAAAAATAGCACTGAATGCCTGTTATGTGCCAGGAGCCATGTTATATTACTTTATATTCAGTGACTCATATAATCCTTAGAATACCCTTTTGCTAAAATCTACTACTTCCATTTTACAGATGATGAAACTCAGTCTCAGAGAGGGTAAGTGATATGACTAGGGGCATATAGCTAGTAAGTCCTACCAAGAGGTAGGACTCCATCTCATATCTTTTAACTCGGAAGTCTCAATCACATTGTGTTTGAAACTTGCCTTATGGTTCATAAGCTGTCTTTACTGGGCCCAAGGGTAATAGAAGTGTCTTGGGGCTGCCATGGAGGCTAAGGAAGAGGCTGAATGGGCATATGAGAGCTCAACCTGGGCAGCACTGCTTGTAATCTGTTTTATATGTGGAGACTCGATGTGGATCAGTGATGGGGACGAAGGGGAATGGAGAGGGAAGAGTACAGGATGATGGCCAGGTTTCTGTCTTGGTTGTCTAACTGATGGTACTCTTCAAAAAAAAAAAAGATGTTCTTAATGATTTTAGACAGAGAGGAAGAGAGAGGGAGAAAGAGAAACATTGATGTGTGAGAGAAACATTGATAGGTTGCCTCTTGCAAGCACCCCAGCCGGGGACCAAACCCGCAACCTGGGCATTGTCCAGACAGGGAATCGAATTGGCCACCTTTTGGTGCACAGGACAATGCTCAACCAACTGAGCCACACAGGCCAGAGCAGCTGATGGTATTCTTAATTGTTTCTTTCCAGAAAAAAGGACAGTGCTTCTTAAATTACAGCCATTCATGCACCACGTTACCTTGGTGATGTTTGCCATATCTGAGTCACTCACCTGTATTATTATTTATCTATTTTTTTAAATTCGTAATTTAACTTTTAAATCTATTTAGAATGGAAACTATAACAACCCAGAAATTACAGGTTTAGTGTACTATTTATATTTTTTACTCATCTAAGTAAATAGGTAAAAAAGTAAAGTATCAGTTGTTTTTTATCTACCACCTGGAATCATATCTCCAGTGATACGTATTCTTCACAATGGGAAACACTGAGGTAGAGAATATGGGAGAGGAGCAACAAACAACTGCTTCATTGATAATTCTTTTAAAGTAAGGGAAGGGTGGCAGAAGAGAGGAGTTCAAGAACAGGAGGAATTTTTATTAATATAGCCTGTGTTTGATATTATATATGAAAGTGGCTTCTGTAGGACCTTATTTTTTATATATATATGTTTTTATTGATTTTAGAGAGAAAGAGAGAGGGAGAGAGAGAAACATCAATGTGAGAAGATCATTGATCAGCTGCCTCCTGCACGCCCCCTACTGGGGATCAAGCCCACAACCCCGGGCACGTGCCCTGACCGGGAATTGAACTGGTGACCTGGTACATGGGATGATGCTCAACCACTGAGCCATACTGTCCAGGCTATTTTATAGTTTTATCATCCATGTCTATATCCCTAGACACTATAGTTTAGACATGACCATTTAATGTATCTTTTTTTCAATATTTTATTATGAGTATTTTCAAACACACAGAAAAGTTGAATGAATTATGTAGTGGACACTCATATATCCAGCACCTAGATTCTAAGGTTATCATTTTTCTATATTTGATTTATCATATATCTATCCATTTGTCCATCTCTGTATCATTCATCCAGACAATGGTGCATATTCCTCTGGTCTTTACTTCCTGCAAATTGGCACATGGATCCAGTGTGTGGCTTGATCAGATTCAGGTTTGATCTCTTTGGTGAGATAAGGTAGTGGTGTGTTGTTTCATCATTAGGCATGTGATATCTCTTTGAAAAAAATAAATTTATTATTTAGAGCAGGTACAAAAAAAAAAAATTGGCAGGTACAGAGATTTCCCATGTATTCCCTGGCTCCACACATACATAGCCTCTCCCATTATCAACATCCCCCTCAGCCCAAAATGGAACATTTGTTACAGTTGATGAACCTACACTGATACATCATAATCACCCAAAGTCCATAGTTTACATTAATGTTCACTCTTAGTGTGTTCATTTAATGAATTTGGACAAATGTATAATGACATGTATCCACTATTACATGTATTCACTGTTTTTGTTGTTTTTAATCCTAACCCGAGGATATTTTTTTCATTGCTTTTCAAAGATTGGAAGGGAGAGAGAGAGACAAAGAGAAACATCGATGTGAGAGACACATTGATTGGTTGCCTCTTGCATGCGCCCAGACTGGGGCTGGGGATCAAGCCTGCAACTGAGGTACATCCCTTTGTTGGATTCCAAAGCGGGACCCTTCAGACTGCAGGCTGATGCTCTAACCACTGAGCCAAACTGGCTAGGGCTATCCACTGTTACAGTATCTTACAGAGTAGTTTCATTGCCGTAAAATCCTTTGTGCCCCCTCCATTCATTCCCCCTTCCCAGCTGATGTCTTTTTGTATTTCTTTTTGTTAAATATGGATCCATGAATTCATTAGAGGTTGTGCACAGTGAAGATACAGGAGCATGTGGAGTGAACTCTCATCAACTAGCGCCCTCTACTGACAAAGTTTCATTCAGTGCCAACTTGTAGAGGAAAACTATTTAAAATATTTTAAGGGCCCAGAGAATTTTCGCCTAGGTCAAAAAGTACAAATTTGGAGATGCGAGGCAAAAAAGAAAAAACTGACACACTTTACATGCATGTACTGATTGATACTCTAATGAAAGAGATCCCTATGTATATCTCCAGAAACCTTTGTGCAGCTCTCTTCCCTTGGGTACTCTTGACCCCAAAAATCTAGCCCCCTTGGTCTCTCGGGACTTTGAAATTTGTTTTCTCAACTCCAGGAGACTGCAGGGCTCTGCTTGGGAACCCTTTCCCTGCACTAGAGCCTGGAAATTCTCTCTGGGAAGTAAGGTTGAGGCAATAGTAGGTAGGGCTCACCTTATTTTTCCCCTTCTCTTGGTGATTACTCTCTAAACGTTCTTTGTTGTCCAAAGTCTGAAACCGGTTGTTTCACATGTTTTACTCATTTTAAAGTAATTTAAGGTGAAAGGGTAAATCTGGTATCGTGTTATTCCATCACATATGGAAGAGGAAGTCCAACTCCCTTGCTTTCTTGTTGAATACATTTCTTGATGTAACTTTGACTATGTTCATTTTTAACTGTTCAGAATCTCTTTGTTTTAGATATCTCTTATACACAACATATTGTTGAGTCTTGCGTGGTGGTATCTTCTGAAAGATATTTTCCTCTTAATAGGTGAGTTAAGCCTATTTACATTTAGTCTCTGTTATTTTATGTTTTGTTTACTATTTTTACATTCCACATTTTATTGATTCTAAGACTCATGTTTTCCCTTAAAAAAAAAATTATGGAATCAAGATGTGTCTTCCAGTTAATGTCATGCCAAAGTTTAAAAAAGCAATTTGTTTTCTTAGCAGCACATAAAATAACAATGTTTTACAATTGGTGGCATTTTAGAATCAATGAAATACAATATTTATTTGAAAAGTCTTTATGTGGTCTGCATTTTTTGAGATGGTAATGAGTTTCTTTTTAAAAAATCATTGAAATATAGTTGGTGGTTTGCATTTTTATTGTTGTTATTTTCCTAATATTTAAGAAGTTTATATTTTTGTTACAGTCATTTCATTTATTCCTACTTATTAGTCACCCCTTTCTTTAGAGGGTGTTATGCATTTGTAAGATTATGTGTCTAGTTCTGGATCCTTGTTTTCTTTGTTTTTTGTCTTTTTTTAAATAACTGAATTTTTTATGTACAAAGAGATAACATTCTGCAGTAAGGTAGATATCTTGAATGACCCATTCATGGAAGTTCACTTAGTCCAACTTGAAGCCTATATCTTTTGCGTACTGATGGAAACACTGGCAGCACGTATTGAGGTCATATTTCTGGATCAGACCATGCAGTTTGAGCAAACGTGGCAAGAATGAGAACCCTGGCCAAATTTTCTCAGATGGCTCCAGTAGAGTTGCTGGTGACCCATGTTGCTCTCTTTGAAGGAGGGAGGCAAAAGGCTGTTTTGCTTTGTTTTTAATCCTGTTTGTAATTCCTTGAGTTTCCTGGATTGGTGCCTTTTATCACTTCTGGAATTCTCAGCCATTGTCAGATATTTCCTTCTCTCCTTTTCAGACATCAATTAAAGCTCTAGTAAATATTCTCATTTTCTCTTCTATGTCTCTTTACCTCCTTTTGGTATTTTCCACTTTTTTTTTTCTGTGATCTGTTCTTTTGGCCTCTTCTAGTCTATAAATTCTCCACTAGCTTCTTCTCTTTAACATTGGCATTGAGTTTTTAATTTCAGTAATCAACTCTCTAATATCTACAAGTTTTATTTTGTTCTTTAAAATCTGTTAGGTCCTTATTTTATACTTTTATATTTTATGCATATGCTTTCATGCTTATATTTTATTTATTTATTATTTATTTATTTATTTATTTTTCAAAATATTACAGATGTCCCTTTTTCTCCCCATTGACCCCTTCCACCCCGCCCCACCCTCCTCCCCAGTCCCTCTCCCCACCATTGTCCCTGTCCTTGGGTTGTGCATATAAATTCTTTGGTTAATCTCTCCCCCACCCGCCCCCCACCTTCCCACTGAGATTCATCAGTCTGATCTATGCTTCCATGTCGTTGAATCATTTCTTTTCATCAGTTAAGTTCTTTAGATTCCACATATAAGTGAGATCATGTGATGTTTGTTTTAGATATATTAGATTTCATTAATTTTAAATGTGCCTCTGATCATTCCTGTGCCTGAAATCTTTGCAGGTTTGTTTCTGATGGTTCTTGCTCATGATGCCCTTTTTCCTTGTGTGCTTTGTTATTTTGGCTACATACTCATTGTTCTTAAAAATTGTTTGTGCAGTTGCTTTGAGTCCCAGGGTCAAAGTGCTTTCTTCCAGGGAGAATTTTCAATTACTCCTGCAAGGTGGCTTTGGTAAATACCAGTCTGGGACCACCTTAAAGCAAATTCACAACTTGAACTTCCTTGGGCCACCTAGGTGGTGCAAATCTGTTAGGGCTGGCCTGTACCCATACTTTTCAAGGACAGCCCTTCCCACCACCCCTGTTCTGTTTAGCATCAAGCATCTGTTTAGCATCAAACATCTGGTTAGCATCTTCCCTATAGTCTGTTGAAGGTGTGGAGCAGGTTCACTTCTGGCTCACCTTTACCCTGAGGGTGTTGCTTTGGGAGGAATGGGTGGTCTCACCTTAATGTGCAGAGGGTCTTGTATTTTCCTTCTCACCTGGGAGGCAATAGTAGGGATCAAAGAAGTTAAATAACTTGTTTATGGTCATATATCTAGTAAATGGCTGTCTGGTTGCAAAGCACTTATTAACCTTCATCTTAGTTTGCTAGGGCTGCCTTGACAAAGTACCACAAAATGGGTAGCTTGTAACAACAGAAATTTATTGTATCACAGCTCTGGAGGCTAGAAGTCCAAGATCAAGCTGTTGGCAGTGTTGATTCCTTCTGAGGGCTTCGAGGGAAACTGTTCCATGCCTCTCTCCTAGCCTCTGGTGATGGCCAGAACATCCTTGGTGTTCTGTGCCTTATAGCAGCATCACTCCAGTCTTTGTCTCTGTCATCACATGGCATTCTCCCTGTGTGTCTCTGTCTTCACGGACTTTTCGTCTTCTTATAAAGACAGCAGTCATATTAAATTAGAGCCCACCCTACACCCTAATGGCCTCATCTTAATTTGATTTTGTCTGAAAAGATCCTATTTCCAAATAAGGTCACATTCACAGGTACTAGGGGTTAGGACTTCAACATATCTTTTGGGGGGCCACAATCCAACTCATAACAAGTCTTATACAAAAAATCACCCCCAAACCTCCATGGAAACATAGTCATTCACTGTCCCTTAACCACTTCTACCAGAAAAGAGTGGTCAAATGTTCTCTTCTTCTGGATTACAGCAGCGTTTCTCAAAGTGTTCTAGGATCAGGAGTACTGGTATCCCCTGGGAGTTTGTTAGACATACAGAATCTTAGGCCTTACCCTAGACCTAGTGAATCAGAATCTGCGTTTTAACCAGATCCCTGGGTGATTTGTATAAACTTTCAAGTTTAAGAAACATTCATCTAGGAAGTTTGGATAATTATCTTCAGATATAGTTGTGCTGTTAAGGAGTGAAATAATGGATACTCGGTTGGTAGGCAGACCTCTTCTTATAAAGACAGCAGTCATATTGGATTAGAGCCCACCTTTTGATGCTCTTGGTTATAAATGTAAATACTTCTTCATTATAGAAAACTTGTAAAGTACAGAAAAGTATAAAGAAGCAGCAAAGAAATTATTGCTTATAAACTCACTACCCAGAGGTACCACTGTTAACATTCTGAAATACATTCTGCTATTTTTTTCCTGCTTTATTACTTTTATCATAAGTAAACCCCCAAACTCTTGATATACTTAAACTTGATGGGGGTCAAATATATGGTGATGGAAGAAGATTTAACTTTGGGTGGTGGGCACACAATGTAATATTTAAAAAAACTGTGCCCTGGCCAGGTAGCTCAGGTGCTTAGAGAATCGTCCCAATACACCAAGGTTGTGGGTTCTCTCTCTCTCTCTCTCTCTCTCATCAATCAATTAATAAAAATAAGAAACCCTTGCATTACTTCAGAGTTTTGTGTGATTAAAAATCCAAAGAGACATGCACTTATGAATTTTACAGTTTTGTAACAACTGTTAAAGAATATAGAGGTAACAACTATTTAACACTATAAATTAACTCACATCTTAATTTTAGGCCAGATGCTCATGGCTACAGTTTTAATCTTATAAAAACACATTTACTCTTCACTATGCTTAATTTATGGCTTAGATTTTTAAGAACTAGTGTATCTCATTCTTATTCCATGATCAGATTTTATATTTTTTAGTTTCTAGAAAAACTTGAAACTTCTTCAAAAATAATACTTTAACCCTAGCCGGTTTGGCTCAGTGATTAGAGCATTGGCCCCAGGACTGAAGAGTCCTGGGTTTGATTCCGGCCAAGGGCATGTACCTCGGTTGCAGGCTCCATCCCCAGCCCTGGTCGGGGTGGGTGTGGGAGGCAACCAATTGATGTGCCTCTCTCACATCGATGTTTCTCTCTTTCTCTCTTCCTTCCACTCTCTCTGAAAAGCAATGGGAAAAATATCCTCAGATGAAGATTAAAAATAATAATAATAATAATACTTTCTACCTCTTCAACCATGCTGATATTACTATTACATATCACAAGGAAAATGAAACAAGTTGGGATATTGCAAGATTGGTTACTGCTAGAGTTTATCCCAAAAGGTAATTACAGAATATTTTTAATTAGTTGCATTAAATTAAAAATTATTTCAAAATGTAGAAATTCTCAACTAGAATTTTTTAAATATACACACGTGATATAATTTGCAAATTCAAATAGGCAGTTTTATTCTCTTCTATGTATAGTAAGCATCTGAATACCATGTAATGTGAAGAAAAATGGGCAGATCTGGAAGGGAATAGAATTACTGATTGTGTCCTAACTTCTTTAATTGCTGCTATATTTTCTTTATCCATTCATCCTTCAATGGACACTTAGGTTGCTTCCATATCTCGGCTATTGTAATTAATACTGTAATGAACATGGGGTTTCATATATCTTTTTGAGTTAGTGTTTTTGTTTTCTTCAGATAAATACCCAGAAGTAGAATTGCTGGGTTGTATGGCTGTTCTATTTTTAATTTTTTGAGGACTCTACATACTATACTGTTCTCCATAGAGGCTGCACAAACTTACAGTCTCACCAAGGGTGCACAAAGGTTCTCGTTTCTCCACAGCATCTCCAACACTTGTTGACTTTTTGATAATAGCCATTCTAACAGATGCAAGGTGATATCTCATTGTGGTTTTGATTTTCATTTTCTTGATGATTAGATAGAAACCAAGAGATAAATTGTATGTTGAGTAAATGCAGCATGACTGCTTTTTCTTTTGATTTTTCTATCTCCCCTTTATTCTTCTACTTTTCGAGTGGTATAAGTCTCTTTATTCCTAGTTAGGCATTTTCTAGCTTCATCAGTCCTGTCCAGTGTCAAACTTTGCTAGTTTTTGTTTTCCATCTTCTGTTTTTAATAATTATTCTTTGTCAAACACGAGGTTCACATAGAGTACACCCTTAGTACCCTTTATTGCTAAGCAAGGCATTTTATGCACCGTAGGCCCTCAAACCTCTGAGTGTTTATAAATATGATTTATACTTTCTCTATTTGATTTTTTAACCCTACAGCTAAGTTGTATAACAGAGCTAAAGAGCTCAAGAAAGTAGGTAAGTTATTTACGTTAAAACTATTCAAAGGACAATCTTTAAAGGAATTGCTGTATTAAATCTACTAAATTTCAGCTAATGTGCCAGGTACTTTACTTTCTCTTCATATTGAGGTTTGAAAAAGGTACATAGGAGACCACAGGGATGCTGCCTGGTGTTGGCATGCTGGATGGCTACTCAAGTGGAACCTTAAAGGAAGAGACACAGTATAGTGTAGAGAAAAGAGCACATATATTGGACTCAGACTGACCTGCAAATAAATTGAGGCTTGGCCACTTACTAGCTGCATGAGCTAAGGTAAGTCACATGATCTCTGAAGCATGATTTCTTCTGTCATTTTATCGTGATTTTCAGAATATGTAAAGCCCTTAGCATGACACAGAGTAGGTTCTCAGCATATGGCAGCCATTATTGTTTGTACAGCTGGAGTTTTTCTTTTATAAATTGCTATTTTTGGTAGATAGATAGGCAGACAGACTGAGTATTAACATGCTGGTGAATAATCTCTCAGCTCCCTGACACTCATGTTTGTGAAAGGGTATTCTAGAAACTAGTTGCTTCATATTTGATCAATTTAATTTAATTTATTTTTGCTTGGTCTTTTAAAAGGTGTTATGTGAAAAAGGATTCTATGATGAGGTTCCGTTGGATAATGTTAGGTTAAACAACATTAACAGAGTGACTTCAAGAGTATTCAGTATGTTAAAAAGCATTGTGAATTTTCAGAAGGTGATTATAATATGCAACATTTTATAGATCATGGCAGAACTCATGGGGATATAATGTTCTGTAGAATATACCAGGGAAACACTGCACATGGTGCTAAGAAGTATACAACTTTGTACAAATTGGATATTACATGTGCTTTTTTCACTTAATATGTATGTCATGGACATCTTTCCATGTGAATAAACATGGAGTCCCATCCTTCTTTTACTGACTGCATAGTACATTTAATGTACTGGTGATAATCGACTTAGTGCCCTATTGATAAAAACAACTCAAATGTCTAATTTTAACTATTAAAAACAACGCTTTAATGAACATCTTTACTCTTTTTACTTATGTGATTATCTCCTAAAGTTAAATTCTTAGAAGTAGGGTTATTTACATAAAAGGGTGTACACATTTTGAAACCACATTGCCAAATTGTTTTCCAGAAAAGTTGCTAGGCCCGAGGTCCTGCTGTTTCTTCACACACTCAGAAAACTAGGTTTTTTCAATCTTTTAAAATTTTGCTTCAGAATTTTAATTCTGTGAGTATACCAAAGTGAGATAGATACATACTAGGCAAACTCCTAAGGGTCAAATATTAATCTATTGGAATACCTATTTATTAATTTATGTGGGGAAATATAAATGCCTAGTGAACTATACCATTCATGTGAGCTGGTTAGCACATCTCCCTGTAATAAAAATATATGAAAAAGAAAATATCGATAGAATAAATAGAAAATTTCTTGGTGAGCGCACCCCCCCAGAACAAAGGGAAATGAGGTATTAAAAGATGATATTCATGCCACTCTAGTGCTATGTTTGCCGTGGACCAGATATTTATATTTGTGGGTTAGGTATTCCATGGACAATATTAGCCATGGACAATATTAGAGGTGCTTCACCAACAGATTAACTTTGGGGCTTTCCTTTGATAGGGAAGACCTTTTATGACTATACAGATCTATTTATTTCCCTTTTGAGCTTTTTTTAAGACTATCATTTTGTTTTGATTTAGCTTTGATTATATTTGATTTCATCTAAAGCTTATTTCTTACAGCTTCAGATGTGCTTTTCTGAGACCAAACCCTAATCACCTTATTTGGGATTAGATGTCAAATCTCTTCAAATATTTGCAAATTGTGCTTGGTTTGTGTCATTTCTGTAGATGGCCTGAACAGCCATTGTAACATGATTCTTCCTAATCTTTTTCTGAAAGCGATTCCAGATTGGGGATGCCTTGCTTTTATCCCTATGTATCACCTATGGTTGTTATCTCCATTTTATAAATGAGGATACTGAAGCCCAGTGAGCTGAAGTAATTTTCTCAGGATCATAGCTAGCAGGAGGTGGAAGTGATATTCAAATTCAGGTATCTCTTGCCCCCAAACTCATAGTTTTTCCACTATATCATTCTGGCTTTCTATATTAAAGGCCTATTATGTTTTCTGCCTACAGAGTTACTGTAGAGAAAATGAGAAACGTTTATGTTTAGAAATGAGTGTGTGTACTTTGAATCATCCAGCTAGAGGTCAAGATTACTTGATCTTACATCCTGCAGTTTACCTAAAGCACAATTGGCAAAAACAGGCAATTTACTAGTCCAATAAGTATAGTTCAGTCTTACAAGCTCTGGATGAAATAGAGAAGTGTAATCTGGGGAAAGGAATGAAATACACGTGAAGAAATGAAACTAACCTTTCCCTAATGGTTGAGAATACTATTCAAAGTGTAAGCTGTTATCAGAAGCTGATCGAAGTGCTGAAGCCCTTCTACATTTTTTCACTTATTAGTTGACTATTAAAAATTGAAATTTAGGAAGTCTTATGTTAACAATAAAAGCCAAGGGAAAGCATATTTAAATTGAAGTTTAGATTCATACCTGGGGTCTATAAGGTATGGCGCTAGTGGTCTGTTTGCCTGTCAGGAAGCCAGTGTGGCTAGCAAAAGAGCCGAAGCACAAATTCAGATGCACCTATACCAAATGGGAGCTTTGGGGAATCATCTCATTTAGGGTTAGGTCTTAACACCTTTTTCCTTAACAATCAGGTGTAAATCCTAGAAGTTATACCAGAAGAGGGAATTTGTCTTTCCCTCTGAAACTCTTTTAGGGTACTTAGAAGGCCCTTGGCTCCCCGAAGTACAATGGAAAAAACCAGACATACCTGTTGGAATTCTGGCTCTGACTTTACTAGCTGTGTGAACTTGGGCACAGTATTTAGCCCATAGTAAACACATAGTGTTTCCTATTTCTTCTCTCAGATAAAGGAACACTTCACTTACAAATATCTTACACAGCAGTAGCCCATCCATGCAGAAAGTGGAATTATGCAGTGAGAATTCACCAAGCCACAGTATTATTTACCCGAACACTAGAAAGTTGCTGTTGTAGTTGGCAGGGGGAGGTTGCTGTTCTTTTATTTTCTGTCTTGGATTGAAAATGCTTTTTTAACCCAGTGATAATGCCACACATCAACATCTCCCAAAACACGTTCCCTAGAACACTAGCCAAATAAGTTTAGAAAATGCTACTTTTTGCTATCTCATTTCTCAGCTTCACAAAGCACATTAGTAAAATATTTAAAAGTCTCCTAGTAAAGAAACCTTTGACTGCGTCTAACTCAGCATTTTACAACCATACTTCACTATGGGGTAACGTTTATATTGCACTATGGATCCCACTCTAGGTATCCCAGGTGTACATGGCTGTTGTGTCTTAGAGTGGCTCACAAAATCTTATTGAATCCATAACATAGTTTGAATTTTCAGTGGACAAATGTGAAGCAAAGCTTCATATGTTGGTAAATGTAGCTATAAAATAACTTAAACTACATTGTAGGTTATGAATAACTTTGTCATCTAGCTGGGTACCTATATCATCATTTATTGAATTGCTTCAGTGGGAATGATAAAAATTGAAAATAACTATTTTTTTCACTCTCCATGTAATTGATTCAGGTTAATATTATCAATGGATATTAATATTGTAGGTGAATGAATGTTGGGGAAACTGGTTAGTCTCACAGTGGAAAAGTATCACCCCACACATTACTTGCTAATTGTAAATGGGAAAATATAAAAATAAGTAGATAAGTAAATAAATAAATATGAGTTTATGCTGACATCTCTGATTGTAATCCAATACCTCAGCCCTCTTCCTTTCCTTATTTGTAAGTTATTTCTCTAACAGTGAGGAATCTGGCTCCTATAATCTCTGATATATTAACTTATTTGTTCACCCCTAGCATACATGAGAAGTATTGTCAGAACTGCTAACCCATACCCCTTTGAGAAACAAATTTTTAACTAGAATACAGTGTTTGTATAATACTTCTTTGGTAAAGAAATACCTTAAAATCTTTTACTGCTACTCTTTGAAATCCGGTGTGTATCTTACACTTACAGCTTATCTAACTTAGTACAAGACATATTTCAAGTGTTGAGTAGCCACATGTGACTAGCAGCTGCCATCTTGGCAAAGATCTAGACCTTCTATTTGAAGAGGAGTCCTGTTCCCTTTGGTCTGTGCTTCTACATATTTGTCCCCCCCCCCCCCCCCCTTTTTGATGCCTCTCATTTCCAATACAGAAAATCCCATCAGGTCCTGTCACATGGATTGATTCCAGGACCTCAGCTGGGTGAATTACACTGTCTCATCCTTCTGCAGACTATGGAAGCTTTCCTTGTACCTCTGGCACAAAAAGACATTCTTGGAGTGGAGAGGGGTAGGCACAATTCTGACATAGGGACGGGGCAGGGGGACATGGACAGAAAGCTGAAGTCCATACATACATCAAATTACTTACAGATGTCAGTGCCAGGTGGCAGCTGGGGCTCATCAGCCACGTGGGCCTTCTCTACCACCTTAGCACAGCCACCAGCAAACTGCTGTTTGGAGGCAGAGCCTTCGGTCATCAGATGGGTTGTGAGCCTGAGCTGTGGTCACAGAAAGGTTTAAAGGAAATATAATAAATTTTAGCTTAAAAAGTTTTGTCTTTTTTTTTTTTTACCCTCACCCGAGAATATGTTTATTGATTTTTGAGGGAGAAGAAGGGGAGGAAAGAGAGAAAGAAAGAAATATCAATGTGAGAGAGAAACATCAATCAGTTGCCTCCTGTACACGATCAGACTGAGGATCGAACCCACAACCTAGGTATGCACCCTGACTGGGAATGGAACCCACAACCTTTTTTTAAATTATCATTAAATTTATCTTTATTGTTGAAAGTATTACAGGTGTCCCATTTTTTTTTCCCCCAATTGACCCCCTCTACCTTGCTCCCACCCCCTCCCCAGGCCTTTACCCCATCACTGTCTGTTTCCATGGGTTATGCATATATGCACATAACTTCTTTCGTTAATCTCTTCCCACCGTCCACCCCTCTTCTCTCTTCCCTCTGAAATATGATCGTCTGTTACATGCGTCAATGTCCCTGTATCTATTTAGTTCATCAGGTTCTTTTGTTCATTAGCTTCCTGTTAAAGAAGACCCTTCAACATTTCCTGTAGTGTTGGTCTGGTGGTGATGAACTCCTTTAGCTTTTCCTTGTCTGAGAAGCTCTTTATCTGACCTTCAATTCTAAATGATAGCTTTGCTGGGTAGAGCAATCTTGGTTGTAGTTCCATGTTTTTCATCCCTTTGAATATTTCTTGCCACTCCCTTCTGGCCTGCAAAGTTTCTGTTGAGAAATCAGCTGACAGTTGTATGGGTGCTCCCTTGTATGTAATTAACTGTTTTTCTCCTGCTGCTTTTAAGATTCTCTCTTTGTCTTAGACCTTTGGCATTTTAATTATGATGTGTCTTGCTGTGGGCCTCTTTGGGTTCCTCTTGTTTGGGACCCTCTGTGCTTCCTGCACTTGTAAGTCTATTTCTTTCCCCAGGTAGGGGAAGTTTTCTGTCATTATTTTTTCAAATAGGTTTTTAATTTCTTGCTCTATTTGCTCTCCTTGCACCCAATAATACGAACGTTGGGCCTCTTGAAGTTGTCCCAGAGGCTCCTTATGCTATCTTCATATTTCTGGATTCTTTTTCCTTTTTGCTCTTCTGGTTTGATGTTTTTTGTTTCTTCATGTTCCAAGTTGCTGATTTGATTCTCAGTGTCCTCTACTCTACTGTTGATTCCCTGTAAATTATTCTTCATTTCAGTTCATGTAGCATTGATGTTCTCAGTTATTTTCATCATACTCTAACTAATATCCATGAGCATCCTTATAACCATTATTCTGAACTCTGTATCTGTTAGCTTGCTTGGTTCTGTTTCATTTAGTTCCTTTTCTAGAGATTTCTTCTGTTCTTTCCTTTGTGACATGTTTCTTTGCCACTGCATTTTGGCTGTTTCCTGGTGTTTGTTTCTATGTATTAGGTAGAGCTGCTATGTCTCCTGGAATTGGTAGAGTGGCTTTGTGTAGCAGGTGTCTTGTAGGGTCCAGTGGCTCATCCTCCCCAGTCACCTGAGCTGGGCCTTCTAGGTGCTCCCCTGTGTGGACTGTGTGCACTGTCCTGTTGTAGTTGAGCCTTGGTTGCTGTTGGCATCACTGGGAGAAATTGACACTCAGGCCAATCAGCTGTGAGGACCAGCTGCAACTACAGCCAGAGAGCTGCTGTGCTGGAGACACCCCTATGGAGCAGGATTTACTTCAGTGGAGCTTTGGTGTTCACCAAGTGTGCCCCTTGAGTGTGTCACTCGTGGATGTGATAGGGTTGTAGTCCAGCGTGGTCGAGTCTGACCCCCAGGTGCACTGTCTCTGGGGCCTCCCGGGAGGTGCAAAGTCAGCCTGTGCCAGTGCCTTGCCCAGGGCCACCCAGCATGAGCTACACAGCAATCCGTAGATGGCTGCTACTTGTGCTGGGCTTGGAGGTGCCCAGGAAAGGCCAAGCTATGAGCCAATGCAGCCGCTGCTAGTGCCAGGCCTGGGGCCACTTAGCAAGACATATGGGGCCCTCTGCTGCTTGTTTGAGAGATTTTAGGAAAGTCCTAAGTGTGAGGCTCGAGAAAAGCCCCTGGAAAGGGCCCGGATGAGCTGCAGGTGGGGAGGGGCAGGGCCTCCGGGAATCATGGGGCGGGGCCAAAGGTGTGAGTCAGGTGCTGGCGATTCAAACATGGCGCCTGCCAGCTCTGTGCGGGGAGGACTCGCCAAAGGAGCCATGGACTCTGCCAGTTCTTCTGCCTGGGAGGAAGCCGCCCTCTGCCTCTCACGCCGACTTCAGGCAGGTTAGTTCCTCCCCGAGTGTCCCGGGTCCTTTCAGGCTGCTGCCCGGCGCTGGGCTCAGAGGGAGCGTCCGAGTGAGTCCGTGCCGGGCCCTTTAGAGGAGCTGCTGGGGCTCCCGCAGCCTCCGCAACCCTCAGGGACAGTGCCCGCTGGGTTCACAGCCTGGAGTTGTGGGGAAATCTCTTCCCGGCCCTGGAGCCCTGGGCTGGGGCCTGCTGTGGGGCTGGGAAACCCCCACCACCGAGATTCCCTCCCGGGTTTCAACCGCGGCACCGGGTGTGAGCCTGCGCTTTAGTCTCCGGGATTCAGCTCCGACCCGCCCGCGTCTCCGCCCCTCCTACCGGTCTCGGTGCCTCTTCAGTTCCCTGGTTGTGGGGCTTCTGTTCAGCTGGATTTCAGGAGGTTCTGAGTGACTGTGGTTCTGTATTTTAGTTGTAATTTGGATGTGGTTGCGGGAGGCGGCGGGTGCAGCTGTTACCTACGCCGCCATCTTGTTTCCCGTCCCCCACAACCTTTTTTTGTGTACAGGATGATGTTCCAACAAACTGAGCCACTGGGCCAGGGTAAAAGTTTTGTCTTTTTGCTTTTAATTGAGCATCTTGTGCACTTTATCTTTTCAGAAAGTGACACATGTTCTCAAATGGGTATAAAGTTTGGAGGTTTTATAACAGTTTTGTTCAGAAGTCATTGAAGGAAGGGTCATAAATATTAACATTTAAGTGAAGACTTTTTATCCATCCATTTATATGACAAATATTGAGTGCATGTTATGTTCTTAGCATGGGAATTTTTACAAAGTACCTAGTTTAACTTTATTTCTCACAACAGACCTCTGAGGGCAGGTACTATTTTAAATCTTTATTTTATAGGAAATAAAATTGAGACTCAAAGAGGTAAAGTCACTTGCCCGAGGTCACACATACAAGGGATTATAAACTCATATGAGTTTGATTACAGAATCCGGATTCTTAACATAACCACTTAAACACATAGTGTGAGTTTAGAATGGGAAGGAGCTGCGGTGGGTGAATTGGCTAAAAAAGCTTTATAAGAGATGGGCTTTGAGCTGGGTCTCGAAGGATGCGGAGGATAATTTGCATAGAAGGGACAGAGGTGTGTGAGGCTTGTCGGGAAGGCCCAGGGATTGAGTTAAGAGACCTGGCTAAATTTTAGGATTTTGGAGAGGAACTCTAGGTAGGGCTTTCCAGGTAAGAATGTGCATGGTATATGTGGGGAACAGTGGATAAACTTGTCTGATTGAAACAAAATTTTTCCACTTGATTATTCATTCATCAACAGACAATAAATGTACTCTGTGGCAGCCGTTAGGTGCTGAGGTATACAAAGGCCAAAAAGATTCAGTCTGACACCCCATACTTTAATTGTTTATATTGTATGGTAGAAAGGTTAAAAAGAAATATTTGGGCCAGATTTTGAATTTTGAATGGCCTTGAATACTAAGCTAACGTATTTCTATTCACAATAATTTTACTTTATAAACTTGCTGTTTTTATACCAACAACCAAAGGTTTTTTTTAAATCCTTACCCAACAATATGTTTTATTGATTATTTAGAAAGAGGGAGAGAGAGAGAAACATTGATGTGTGAGAGAAACATTGATTGGTTGCCTCCTGTATATGCCCCGACCAGGGAACAAAACTGCAACCTAGGTATGTGTCCTGATGGGAATTGAACCCGCAAGCTTTCAGTGTACGGGATGACGCTTCAACCAACCGAGCCACACTGGCCAGGGCCAAAGGACTTTTGGTTTCACTCTAATCACATTAATTTTAGCTATGTATGAGCTATATAAGCTTTATTTGTGGATTAGCCTGGGCTGCTAGCCACATTTATAGTTGCTCCCTCCCTCCCTAGATGCATTTCTGATATTTAGGCAGCATGGATTGAGAATCAGAAAATTTTGGTGCCGGTTTGCCTTAAACTCATACTGTGACCTTGAGCAAGTTCATTTTCCTCTCTGGACCTCATTTTCCCCATAATAAAATGAGGGAATTGAACTGGATCAGTAGTTCTCAACTTTATCAGGTTGATGCCCTCTTTTAATAACAAATGTTTTATAATTTTTCTTTTCTATTATAAAATTCTATTAATAGATACCAGGTAATTAAAACTGTCTATACACATAGTTACAATAAGAATCAATGTAACACCCTAATTATGATATAAAGGAGAAATAAGAAGAAACTTTTTTTGCAAGAGATTTTCTTTCTTTTTAAAATTAAAGTATAATTGACATACAACATCATATCAGTTTCAGTTGTACAACAGTGAATAAAGAAAGTAACTTTTAATAAAACAATATATATTTCATTCATCAGTTGCATGTACCTATGTGTGTCATCATTATAAACGTGTCAGCTATGAATGCAGATGGATAAAAGAACGCATTGGTGACTCAAATGCCACATCTTTCCAAACGGTGCCATGATTTTATGATGTGTTGATAAATTTTGGTAGTTTCAAGTCAAAAAAAGATAGTACTGTTTTCCCTCAATTTACATGGTAGTTGCTTTCCTGGGAAAAAAAATCAACGTATATTAAAACCGTGTGAAAATACTTTATATTTATCTGTAAAATGAAGTTAGAATCTAGGATCAGATACTCATAAGCAGTTTTTAGCTCACGTGAATGTTGGAGGGGGGCATTTGGAAGTTCTTAATTCATTGTGAGGGCCTCCCAGTGCACTGCACTACCTCTGGCATTCTACTATGCTGCTAAATGCCAGTAGCATTCCCCGCCCCCCCCCCCCATTTTCGTTATGCCCCCTAGGGGGTGCTGCTCCCCCTATTGAAAACAAGTGGACTAGAAGAAGCTCAAGTTGCCTGCCAGCTTGGTTCTTTGAGTACATGTATTTTTACTAAGTGAGGCCCATTATGGGGTTTTATTGTGTCAGGAATCAAGATTCCCTGTCTTTGTTTCTAGTTTTACTGTGTGTGTCTTCATTATAAACAACATTAAAAACTTGTTTGCCTCTTATGATTTTATGAGAATTATTTCTTATAAATTTATCGAAACTCTAGAATATAAAGATGCAGAATAATTCATGAATGTTAAGTGGATTATAAATAGGTTACACCACTTAGTTATCTTTTTTGCATTTATCATTTTGTTCTCAAATGTGCCTTTGGATTTTTAAATAATTTCTTATTTTCTTAGGGAAGAGCAATATGTACTATGGTCTATTATTTCCAGCAGGTGGCAATGTTTGGTGCAAAAACTACTTTGGTAGGTTTAACAACTGCAGATTTTCAACTCTTTGTATTTACAGTCCAAACTTCATAGTGCATAGTTGAAAGTATCATTTTTAAAAGGCTTGATGAGTTAACTTGCTTAAGGCAATGGATAGACTGGTAAAGAAATGCATGTTATTAAAATTTTGACAAATTAAGTCACATTTTACTGTGCCAACAATATTTTAATAGAATGGCTAAGATAAATCCTTTCATGCAATGAATATTTATCCTTGGATTTGTCAGTTTTATAAATTCTGATTTCCTCTTAGTTTTTTTTTTTTTTTTTTAAATATGTCTTTATTGATTTCAGAGAGAGGAAGGGAGAGAGAGAGAGAAACATCAATGATGAGAGTCCCCCACTGGGGATGAAGCCTGCAACCCGGCATGTGCCGTGACTGGAAATTGAACTGAGATCTCTTGGATCCTAGGTCAATGATCAAGTGCTGAGCCACACAGGCTGGGCTCCTCATAGGTGTTTAAAAATAATTTATTTTGAAACAATTTCAGATGACAGAAAAAGTGCAAAAACAATACAAAGAACTTCTGTATTCCCTTTAACCTGATGACCCAATTGTTAATATTTTATATCATTTGCTCCATTATTCACTCTTCTCTCTGTGTGTCCTTCTCTGAATTTTGAGAGCTGGATGTCCCACCGCCCCTAAACAGTCCAGTGTGTCTGCCTCCAATACAAGCTCACTTTCCTGCATAACTAGTATACGACCTTCCAAATCAGGAATCAATATTGGTATCGCATTATCATCTGATGTATATCCATCCATTCAAATTTCACCGGCTAGCCAACATTGTCACTTTGCTCCTTTCTGGTTCATTATCGTTTCCAAGATTACATGTTGTGTTTAGGTCTTCTCCAATCTGGACCAGTTCTTTAGTCTTTCCCTGTCTTTCATATCCTTAAAATTTTTAGAGTACGGACCTTAGATTCTGTAGGATTACCTGTGTTTGTCTGGTGATTCTTCATGATCAGGCTCTCAGGCATTTCAATCTTGGCAGGAATACTGCAGGAGCAATACTTTACATCAAGAGGCACGTGATGTCAATCACCTGCCCTGTCACTTGTAATAGTATTGTGATTAACAGGTCATCAATTTTTAACTAAAATTTGTTGTTGAATTAAAACCCATTTTAATTAAAATGTATCACTTGCTTTTTTAAAGCAGTGTACATTTACTTTCTTCACACCCCACCCCCAAACTTCAGAAAAAACTCTTAAGATACCCAATTTTAAATAATAAGTCATTTCTGCCTGGCTGGTGTGGCTCAGTGGTTGAACAATGACCAGTGAACCAGGAGATGAGGGTTTGATTCCCAGTCAGGGCACATGCCTGGGTTTCGGGCTTGATCCTTGGTAGGGGGCGTGCAGGAGGCAGCCGATTGATGGCGCTCTCATCATTGATGTTTCTATCTCTCTCCCTCTCCCTTTCTCTCTCTGAAATCAATAAAAAACATATTTAAAAAAAAATAAGTCATTTTAAACAACTTGGTCAATCTGTACCAGTGTTTTCCTTTTGCTAAGAATGTGTCATTGATTTGAGGGGTAATAACACTGCATTTATGGTTTAAGTCTTAACTGGAGATTACCAGTTAAGAGCATCATCTATTGGGAATATTTTATAAGAAAGCTATTGACAGTTTGGATTTGATCACACATCAGCAGAAACAGCTTGATTGGTAATTGTATTTTCTTGTGTTTTATTCAGTATCAAAACTATAATAATATTTAATACAAAACATTTTTTATAAACATGTCACTACAGCATTTTAAAATACTTAACATACAAAAATGTAAAATATTAGTGTATTTGATGAGAAATAATGACAAGTTGAAGTGTTTTATAATTAAAATACCCTAATAATAAACCTGTTTGCAGGAGGAGTTGGTGGTTTGAAGTGGAGCAAATTGTCTTTTAGTTAAATTTAAATAATAATATTGATAATACTTGTATATGATGAAGACATCAAACCATATAGAAAAATATAAGTAAAGTTCTCCCTTCCCTTACCAGCCCCAATTCGTCGTCTTTCCTTTCAAAAGTGTAACCATGTTTTCTTATTTATTCTTCCAGAAAAATGTTTGTATCCACAGGATATGTATATTATTTTTTGGGGAAAATGGAATCTTGCTATGGAATCTTTGCACCTTTCTTTTTTCACTTAATGCTATCACATAG
The DNA here is from genome assembly GCF_964146895.1 of Miniopterus schreibersii. NCBI lineage: Eukaryota > Metazoa > Chordata > Mammalia > Chiroptera > Miniopteridae > Miniopterus > Miniopterus schreibersii. The sequence goes on along the minus strand of NC_138104.1, from coordinate 6,120,850 downwards.
AGAAATCATCACCTATAGATACACTTCTTTCTTTTAATGGTTACATAGTATATTTTAGCATGGGCTACCATAGTTTATTAATTCCCATTCTAATGGGCATTTTTGGTTGTTTCTAGGCTTTTAAATTTACAAACAAAACTGCAGTGACTCTCATTACATATATCTTTGTGTACCTTTGCAAGTATGATATGATTAAGAAGACAATGTGGTCTGGACAAAATGAAATAAAGTATGGGGTGGATTTAGGGTTACAGAAAAGGTGCTCTTTCTGGTGAACAATAGTAAGCTAAAATTATTTTCTACCTAGCCCCTTTCTGAAATGATGTAGATTATCAATAAATAAAATAAGATAAAAATGTCAGGGTAAATCACATAATTTCATGAAGTTAGAAGTAAAGAAATGGAAGATAACTTTTCTATCTGTTTTAGGATTATAACCAGCAAAAGGTCAGTTAAAATTTGGTCATATGATTTTATACTTTTGTTTTAGGAAAACAAAAAATATCAAATAGGCTTCTGGATGGGATTATATTTTAGAGTCCATGTCTCATACTAACATTCAGTGGTTTAGGTTAGCACTTTGATGAATAAAGCATGATGAATAAAGCAGATAAGCTCTGCCCACATGAAGCTTACATTCTGGTGGACTCAACAGGTTCAAACCACAGAGTTAGAAGTCCTTCATGACTATGGAAGGTGTAGTCGCAACATGGAATTGCTGGATGGACCAATTGAGAACATAATAATCGGGACTGTGATAAAGTGCTGAGAGTGGGTGAGGATGTTAAGTTAGTAACAGGAGACCAATCAGAATCTGATGAAAAAGAGATGACTGGGTATATACAGTATTTTGTTCCATGATATCCTGTAATAAAGTGATTTTTGGTGGAAGAAGACTATAAAAGTAAAAATGAAAGTAAAATATAACTGAACAGTGTGATACTATGAGTATGGCCTTTCAAAGTGATGACTTTCCTTATACTGCCATTGCCTTTAAAATGAGAATAGCATCCTCTCCTCCTATTTCTATCCTATTCCTTCTCCTTCTCCTCTTCATTGTTATTATCATCATATGGTAGCTTTTCCAGAACCTTCTGTTTGGGCAACAGTCCAGATCCCATTTTGTCACACCCCCTCAGAACATGCTTCAGACAAAATTTATTTAAATGGTTTCTCCAAAGGGGTTGTGAAAGTGAAGGGCCTCCAGATAGATTGTGGTGCTGATCCCTAGTAATATAAATATTTATAATATAACAACAAATGCACTTTAGTTTCTTTCATGAGCTAATTTACTTATGATATTTCACAGATATTATAGACATCAGTCATCATATTGGCATCATTTTAAAACAGTGCCAGCCTTCTCATAGGTTCTGCTGAAACTTTAAACATTTTTTTTCAATTATAGTTTACATTCAATATTATTTTGTATTAGTTTCAGGTGTACAGTACAGTGGTTAGACAGTCGTGTACTTTACAGAGTGTTTCCCCAAATATTTCAAGTACCCACCTGGCACCATAGATAGTTATTACAATATTATTGACTCTGTTCTCTATACCTCTGTGACTATTCTGTAACTATCAATGTATATTTCTTTTTTTTTTTTTAAATATATCTTTATTGATTTCAGAGAGAGGAAAGGAGAGGGAGAGAGAGAGATAGAAACATCAATGATGAGAGAGCCATTGATCGAGCCCGCAACCCAGGCATGTGCCCTGACCGGGAATCGAACCCGGATCGCGTGGATCCTAGGTCGACACTCAACCGCTGAGCCACGCCCGGCTGGGCAATGTGTATTTCTTAATCCCTTCACCTTTTTCACCCAGCCCCCAATGGCCCTCCCTTCTTTAAACTGTCAGTCTGTTCTCTAAATTTATGAGTCTGTTTCTATTTTGTTTGTTTATTTTATTCTTTAGATTCTACATATAAGTGAAATCAGATGGCATTTGTTTTTGTCTGTCTGATTTATGTCACGTAGCGTAATATTCTCCAGATTCATCTATGCTGTTGCAAAAGGTCAGGTTTCTTCCTTTTACGGCCAAATAAGATTGCATTGTGTATATGTACCACAGCTTTTTAAAAAAATATATGTTTTTATTGATTTTAAAAAGAGAGAGGAAGAGAGAGAGAGAGAGAGAGAGAGGAAGAAACATTGATGAGAGAGAAGCATCAATCGGTTGCCTCTTGCACACCACGTACTGGGGATTGAGCCCGCAACCCTGGCACGTGCCCTGACCAGGAATCGAACCTGACAACTTCTCGGTGCATGGGACGATGCTCAACCAACTGAGCTACACTGGCAGGGCTGTACCACAGCTTTTTTTATCCGCTCATTTGTTGATGGACACTTGGTGAAGCTTTTTTGGTGTGTCTGGGTTTGGTTGGGTGGTGGGATGGCAGAACGCATTGGTTTTAATTTGGGGATAGTTTTTAAGTTTTTATTTTACTTATTGTTGACAGTATTACAGATGTCCCCCGTTGCCCCCCTCCACCCATCTCCCACCTCACCCCAGGCTTTCCTCACACTATTGTCTGTGTCCATGGGCTATGCATATATGCATATAAATTCTTTGGGTAACCTCTTCCTGTCTCTCCCCTCCCCCCCCCCAGATCTGTCAGTCTGTTCCGTACATTCATGCCTCTGGACCTATTTTGTTCATCTGTTTATTTTGTTCATTAGATTCCACAGATAAGTGAGATCATGTGATTTTGTCTTTCTCTGACCGGCTTATTTTGCTTAGCATAATACTCTCCAGGTCCATAGTTTTTAAGTTTTAATTTTAGAAACAGTAAGAGCTGGTTGGTAATTTGTCCATGGGGTTTTTACCCTGAAGCTCATAGAGTGATAAAGTTCAAACTTGAGAGCCATGGTCTGTTAGCTAAGAAGTCAGTCAGCCATTATTAGTTAAACCTTGATTCCTGAACTTTCATTTTCAGTTCCATAGTCTGGAACTAAGTTTGTGTTACTGATCTTATTCACGTCTCTGTGTTTCTTTTTGAGCAAGCACTCTTAAAAAATTCTAAAATAACCTTAAGAATAGTGTTGCTTCTATTGCTTTATTTGTAATACACTTTTGTGATAAAGCTTTTTCATTTAATTTATTCATGTATTTATACTTTGATCTGTGTTTAACTTTAGAGAATTGATCAACAATGGTAATTTGAATGTCTTTCTTTTGTATGTTCATGCATATTCTTTTTAATGTTCAAACAAGGAATTTGAGATTTAACTTCTTTCTTTTTTCTTCTAAAAACTTTTTAGTATTATAAATTCCTTTGTTATCACTTTCTTCTTATCTGGAATGGCGGCTATGATCATATTAAGGACTAGCCACAGATATATTATCAGATATAATCGCGTAAATTCTTCCATAAGTAAAAATGTACATATTTATCCAGCAAATATTTGAGTACCTACTCTGCTCAGTTCTCAATGTTATATTTCTACTTACAGTATATCACCTTGAATGCAGCACATTTTTGATGTATAGTAATTTTGCATATTATACTGAATCAGAAAGTATGGAATTGTGTAAATTCTTTAAAAGTACGAGGTAAGTTTATTAAAGTTATTGTTATCAATTCTGATTATATTCCTTTTTATGTGTTTCTGAACTTTTTATCATTATTTAAGATTTTCATTAATTTGTAACATGAGATAAATGTATCAAACATTGCAAAATACTATAATTTAGGTAAATTTAGTTTTTATCTTGTTATACTCCTTTGACTCTTGTAATGATTTGTGTATTGGTAAATTTTTAATTTCTATAAAATTGGTTGAATTCCTTATGTATGTTAAATTATTTTGTTTCGTTAAAATCAAGCCAGTTGTGGGCTTTATGTAATTAATACATTCCCTCCAATGCAAAACTTAGAGTAAGTGGATGACTCATTTTTATGGCAGGTTCATATACCTTCTAGAGACCTGTTCTATCCAAAATGAGTCATTGGTTTCCAGTTAGTCTGTCTTTAGAAGAAAATTCAGTTTCATCTGACTTTCAGAAGTCTTGTAACACTCTGTTATAGTCATTTGTATGTTTATTAAAGACTTTCTCCTATGCAGGAAGATGCCCAGGAGGACTTTGTTTGGAAGCTGGTTCATGGTGATGTATTCAGACCTCCAAGGAATGGAATGTTGCTGTCAGTTTTCGTAGGTCAAGGAACACAAGTTCTGATTATGGCGTTTATTTATGTGAGTAGGCTCAGATCAATATGTATTATCTTAAACATTTTTAGTGAACTGCTGACATATGTTAAACTGTGATTTATGTATATAAAAGGACTCTGAAAATTATACCCTAAAGTTTAACGAGATTTGTGTTTTATCGTACTTACTTTTCTGTGTTCTCAAATTAAGGATATGAGTCTGAATATGTATCTATATCAAGGACCATTCCTAGTTTCTTCTGCTCCGAATAATGTATTGTAACGTCCAATATACATACTCCTTGCTTTGCAAAATAAATGCTTTCTTAAAAATCAGCATGTGGGTAGAATCATATTTTAAGTGAACTAAGGGAGTTCATAATTCAAAGACTAGCATTTTGAAATGCGATGGCAGGCCTAAATGCTGGTCTTTCAATGCATAACTAGATGGCATCTTTAGTAGGCTTACAATGGTTGATATACCATGGCTGCCTTCCGTTATAAACTAAAAATGGAGCTTGTCAGTTTTTAATAGAGTAGTGATTTTCATTAAAAAGAACAAAAAAAAAACTGCTATAAAAATGGCTTGTTAAGTGTTTCAGATGTCAGTGATAATTTAAATATTCAGCTCTTAAGGTTATATTTTTATTTTTTTATAACAAAATAAAAAAGACTTTATTGCAAATAGTGACAATATATTGTCTTTAAAGTCTTTTGTTCATAGTATTATATATATATATATTTTGCATGTTGATTCCTTATTTGGCATAGCACTTTTTTTCTTTATTGCTATAATTTCTTCCTTCATTAAGAGAGGTATTAGTTTCCAACTAAAGAATCAATAATGAATGCTCTAGAAGACTGTTGTGAATTAGTAGCCACCTCTTTTATATTTGCCATAACTTGGTCAACTTTTGGTTTTGACAGGTGGAAGAATGAGTGTGCTCAGAGCAGGATTTGCAAATTGATAAGTTAGTATTTTCTAGCTTTACATGTAGCTTTGCAATCTGGCTTTATATGTAGTTGTTATCGTTTACTGTTTTAAGAGCACCATGTCTAATCCTCACTGTATACATCATTATGAGGGCTAAGATTTATGAGAGAACTTTGTCAATGGAGAAATAAAATCAAACTGACAACTGGCTTCAATACATTAAGCCTGCCAAATGTAATTCAAACTGTCAACCAGTTATTTTATTTTATTTTTTTAGATTTATCTTTATTGTTGAAAGTATTACAGATATTTTTCTTTTAAAAAATTTTTAAAATTTGATTTTAAAGAGAGGAAGGGAGAAGGAGAGAGAGGGAAACATCGATGTGAGAGAGAAACATCAATCAGTTTCCTCCCGTACGTACCCTAACCCATCCGGGGATCGAACCTGAAACCTGGGTATGTACCCTGACTGTGAACTGAACCCATGATTCTTCAGTGTATGGGACGACACTCCAACCAACCAAGCCATACTGGCAGGGCAAGGTTATATTTTTCTGAGACCAAGTCTCACTTTGATTTTTTTAATTCCCCACCTTGAATAAAAGGAAACAGAAGGAAATTTTTGTAGGGAAAATGATTTTCTGTTTACGTAATGACTATAAGAGTGGGGAAGGAGGAGGTATTGTTTAATTTTTATTTAAACAGTGAGAATAAAGCCTAAATCCAACTTGAAAACTTACTTCACTTGTCTGTATTGAAAAAATCAGACTTTTTCATTATGAAAAAATTTTCACAGAATTAGCTAAGTGAATAACATTTATTTGCAGTGTCACTTAAGTACTCACACCAGAGAATTTCCTTCTGTTCTGTTTCATACAATATGTCTTAATAAGGTTGTCTTTAATTCATTATGGGGTCCTATGTTCTTTTGAGGCTATCATTGTCAATGGTTTGATATCTCTTTTTTCTGCCTTTAGTTCTGGCCTGCCTTGTTTTTTCCCCCCTCCAGGCAATTGAAGTGCCTTAATGATCTGTGCCATTGTGTTATGGGTTCTTTTGGGAACTCCTATTGGATAAGTATCTGCTAAAATGTAAAACTGTAATCATTACAACTGTTATTATTCCAGTAAGTTGATGTGTTAAATGTAGAAATTAAAAGATTCTGAAATAAAAAAAATAAAAATTACATGGGGAATTTTAACTGACCCATCAAAATATAATTAATTGTATCTTGGTTACTAAAGAGTATTTGTAAAGTGGACTAAATCAAGTTGTTACAGTAACTTTTCTGTATTTTACTTCCTCAGCATTTAAAGGTGTTAAGTGGAAGACAAATGTTTTGCTGACAGCACTATTCTGTCCTGGGTTAGTATCTCATCTTCTCTTTTCTCTATGCAATTATACTTTTTTTTTTTTTTTTTTTAAGATTTCCAGCTTTTAAGGACACAATCTTTTTTTATGGGTACCTTCTGCATAGCTTCTTTTTCATTTATTGAATTTAGTGGAGTGACATTGGTTGATAAAATTATGTAGGTTTCAGGTGTACAATTCTACAATACATCATCTGTATATTGTATTATGTGTTCACCACCCCAAGTCAAGCCTCCTTCCCTCACCATTTATCCCCCCTATACCTCCTCCACTTTCCCCAAACCTCCCTTTCCCTCTGGTAATCACCATGCTGTTGTGTCTATGAGTTTCTTTTCTTAATCCTTTTCACTTTTTCAGTCGGCACCCCACCCGTCTCCCCTTTGACAGCTGCCAGTCTGTTCTCTGTATCCTTGCATCTATTTCTATTTTGTTTGCTAGTCTATTTTGTTTATTAGACTCCACATATAAGTGAAAGCATATGGCACTTGTCTTTCTCTGCCTGGCTTATTTCACTTAGCATAATGTTCTCTAGCTCCATTTATGCTGTCACAAAAGGTAAGAGATCCTTCTTTTTTATAGCTGTGTAGTATTCCATGGTGTAAATGTACCACAGCTGTTTTATCCACTCATCTACTGATGGGCACTTGGGCTGCTTCCAAATCTTGGCTATTGTAAATAATGCTACAGTGAACATAGGTGTGCATATATTCTTTTGAATTAGTGTTTTGGATTTCTTTGGATACATTCCCAGAAGTGGAAATGCTGGGTCATACAATTATACCTTCCCATACTTCATCTTGGAAAAAATCATTGTACACGATAATGAAGAGTAGAAAGTTGGTGAATGACCACTGAGTTTTCTGTAAGTGTAGCATTCTCTTTCACTTGTATCTGCGTTCTTTTCATCTTTTTGTACAACTTAATGTCTAGTACAAGAAAAAGATGGTGATAGTGCTGTGGTATTTGGTTTGGATCTTCATTTCTGAAGCAGATTTCACAAATGCTCATCTCAGTTATACACTGTACATTATGTTAGAGTGACAATTTATGTACCACATTGTATTATTCTCTTCGGCTCTGGCTTCAGTGATTATTTCTTCCTTATCACCTATTTACCTCGGTATCATTTGTGACTGCAGTTCCGAGGTAGAGTTGTAGTCAAAGTGGGACTGGCAGTGGCCATGAGAATAGCTCATTCAGTCCCCTAATGATAGAGATGATGAATTGGTGGGAACAACATGTTCAAGGCTACATAACCAAATGTACTCCTTGAATCCCGCCCAGTGTTCTCAGAGTGTCTTGCTAATGAAGTGCTTGCTGACTTGATTAGGGTTTTATTTCCAATTTCTTTGATATGTTTTGCCTGAAATAGCTTGGGATACCATAACAAAACACCATTGCATAAACAACAGTAATTTGTTTTCTCACAGCCCTGGAGGCTAGGAAGTTTGAGATCAGGACACCATCAGGGTCTGGTCCTGGTGAGCTCTCTGGCTTGCTGATGGCTGCCTCCTTGCTGTGTCCTCACAGGCAGAGAAAGTGAACTCTCTGATCTTACAGAAACGCTAACCCCATCATGAAGGCTCCACCCTCATTACCTCATCTAAACCTAATCACCTCCCAAAGGCCCCACTTCCAAATACCATCGCATTAGGGATTAAGGCTTTAACATATGCATTTTTGCGGGCAGGGCACAAATATTCAGTCCACAGCATGTTTTATTTAATTTTTTTCCCTTGATATGTTCTGAAAGACAGGTTTTTTAAAAAAAATTAAAAAATGGTGGATTAAACAATGAATGAAATCAAAGCAGTAATCAAAAAACTTCCAGCAAACAAAAGCCCTGGACCACATGGCTTCACAGGCAAATTTTACCAAACATTCAAAGAACTAATACCTATCCTCCTCAAACTATTCCAAGAAATTCAGGAGGAGGGAAGACTTCCAAGCTCTTTTTATGAAGCCAACATTATCCTAATACCAAAACCAGATAAAGACACTACAAAGAAAGAAAATTATAGGACAATATCTCTGATGAACATAGGTGCTAAAATCCTCAACAAAATATTAGCAAACAGGATCTAGCAAAATACATTAACAAGATCATACACCATGACCAAGTGGGATTTATTCTGGGCATGCAAGGTTAGTGCAATATCCACAAATAAATGTGATACATCACATAAAATGAAGGACAAAAATCACATGCTCTTATCAATAGGTGCAGAAAAAGCATTTGATAAAATTCAACACCCATTTTTGATAAAAACTCTCAGCAAAGTGGGAATAGAGGGATCACTGCTCAACATAATAAAGGCCATATGTGAAAAACCTACAGCCAACATCATACTCAATAGGCAAAAACTAAAAGTGTTTCCCTTAAGATCCGGAGCAAGACAGGGATTTCTACTTTCTGCCTCTACGGACTTGCTTATTTTGGATTATTCATATAACTGGAATCATAAAAAATGTGATTTCTTTTACTTAGCATACTGTTTTCCAAGTTATAATGTATCAGTAATCCATTCCTTTTATGATTGAATAATAGTCCATTGTATTGATATAACACTTTTTATTTATCCATTCATAAGCTGATAGACATTTGTGCTGTTTTTACCTTTTATATATTATAGATATTGCTGCTATGAGCTTTTGTGTACAATATTTTGAGTGAATATATGCTTTAAATTCTACTTAGGAGTAGAATTGCTAGATCATATGGTAACTCTGTTTACCATTTTGAGAAACTGCCAGACAATTTTATATTTCCACCAGCAATGTACGAGGGTTCCAGTTTTTCCACACCCTCTTCACCAACACTTTTATTATCTCTGTTTTTGATTACAGCCATCCTAATGAATATGAAATTATATTTTATTGTAGTTTTAATTTGCATATTCCTGATGTCTAATGATGTTGATCATCTCTTTATGTGCTTATTGGCCATTTGCATATCTTCTTTGGAAATATGTCAATTCGAATACTTTATATATTTCTAAAAAGAGGACATCAGTAATACATCAGCTAATAATAAAGATAAAGAAAAAACCCATCAAATACTTTATACATTTTTTAATGGGGTTATTTTTCTTTTTATTGTTAATTTTAAGAGTACTTTATATATTCTGGTTACTAGACTGTTATTAGATATATGATTTATAAATATTTTCTTCCATTCTGTGATTTGACATTTCAGTTTCTTGATTGTATTCTTTGAAGTACAAAACTTTTTAATTTTGATGATATTCAATTTATCTATCTTTTCTTTAGTTGCTTGTGCTTTAGGTGTCATATTTAAGAAGCTTAATCTAAGGCCATTAAAATTTATGCCTATGTTTTCTTCTAAGAGTTTTATACTTTTCCATCTTAAATTTAGGTCTTTGATCCATTTTGAGTTAATTTTTATATATGGTGTGAGGTAGGGAGTCCAACCTTGTTCTTTTGTACATGGATATCCAGTTGTCCTGACATTATTTGTTAAAAAGACTATTCTTCCCAAATTGACTCCCATGTTTAAAATAAAATGACCATAAATCTATGGGTTTATTTCTGGACTCTCAATTCTATTCCATTAGTCTATATGTCTAATTTTAGGCCAGTACCCACAGTCTTGATTACTGTAGCTTTGTACATATTTTGAAATTAGGAAGTGTGAGATTGATTTGGGGGATTTTGCTATCTTAACAATATTAAGATATTAAATTCATAAACGGGAAGTCTTTCTATTTTTTTGGTCATCTTTAATTTCTTTCAATGATACTATATTTTGTGTGGTTTCAAATCTTTTAAATTTGTTGAGACTTGTTTATACCCTACCATATGGTCGGTCCTGGAGAATGTTCCATGTACCTTTATGAAGAATGTGTATTCTGCTCTTGTTGGGTAGAGTGTTCTGTAAATGTCTGTTAGGTCTAGTTCATTTATAGTGTTGTTAAGGTCTTCCATATATTGGTTGATCTTCTGTGTATTTGTTATCTATTATCAAAAGTGGGGTAATAAAGTCTCCAACTATTACTGTTGAATTATCTATTTCTTCAGTTCTGTCCATTTTTACTTCATGTATTTTGGGGCTTTGTTGTTAGCTACATATATGTTTATAATTGTTATATATTCTTTTTTTAAAATATATATCTTTATTGATTTCAGAGAGGGGGAGGGAGAGGGAGAGAGAGATAGAAACATCAGTGATGAGAGAGTCATTGATCGGATGCCTCCTGCACATCCCCTACTAGGGATCAAGCCCACAATCCTGGCATGTGCCCTGACCAGGAATTGAACCTTGATCTCCTGGATCATAAATTGATGCTCAACTGCTGAGCCATGTCCGGTCAGGCTATAATTGTCATATATTCTTGATAGGTTGTTATAAAATGTCTTTCTTAGCCTCATATTGTTACAAAATGTCTTTCTTCACCTATTATAATGTTTTTTGTCTTAAAGTCTATTTTGTCTAATAGAGGTATAGCCACTTTAACTCTCTTTTAGTTACTGTTATATGTATTCTTTGTACTTGCAATCTATTTATTTGTGTCTCAATCAAAATTATGTTTCTTGTAGATATCATATATTTGGATCATTTTGGGGATACATATTGCCAATCTCTGACTTTATTTATTTACTTATATATTTATTTTAAAATTTTTAATTGTTGACAGTATTACAGATGTCCCCTGTTTCACTCCCCCTTTTTGCCCCCCTCCACCCAGTCCCTGCCTCTCCCCAGGACTTCACTACACTATTGTCTGTGTCCATGGGCTATGCATATATATATGTTCTTTGGTAAATCCCTTCCCGTCCCCACTACCCCCATCCCCTCTAAGATCTGTCAGTCTGTTCCATTCATCCATGCCTCTGGACCTATTTTGTTCATTAGATTCCACATATAAGCGATATCATGTATATTTATCTTTCTCCAACTGGCTTATTTTGCTTAGCATAATAATCTTCAGGTCTATCTATGCTGTTGCAAAGGTTAAGAGATCCTTCTTTTTTTTACAGGCACATGTATTCCATTGTGTAAATGTACCACAGCTTTTTTTTTTTTTAAATATATCTTTATTGATTTCAGAGAGAGGGAAGGAGAGGGAGAGAGAGAGACAGAAACATCAATGATGAGAGCAGCATTGATTGAGCCCACTACCCGGGCATGTGCCCTGACCGGGAATCGAACCCTAATCGCCTGGATCCCAGGTCGACGCTCAACCGCTGAGCAACGCCTGGCCGGGCACCACAGCTTTTTAATCCACTCATCTACTAATGGGCACTTGGACTGTTTCTAGACCTTAGCTATTGTAAATAATGCTGCTATGAACATAGGGGTGCATATAGTCTTTCTTTTTTTTTTTTTTTTTAAATATGTCTTTATTGATTTCAGAGAGAGGAAAGGAGAGGGAGAGAGAGAGACAGAAACATCAATGATGAGAGAGTCATTGACTGAGCCCGAAACCCGGGCATGTGCCCTTACCGGGAATCGAACCCTGATCACCTGGATCCCAGGTCAAAGCTCAACCGCTGAGACATGCCCGGCCGGGCCATATAGTCTTTCTGATTGGTGTTTTGGGTTTCTTAGGATATATTCCTAGAAGTGGGATCACTGGGTCAAATAGAAGTTCCATTTTTAATTTTTTTTTAATTTTTAATGTTTTGAGGAAAGTCCATACTGCTTTCCATAGTGGCTGCACCAGTCTGCATTCCCACCAACAGTGTACTAGGGTTCCCTTTTCTCCACATCCTCACCAGCACTTGTTTGTTGATTTACTGATGGTAGCCATTCTGGCAGGTGTGAGGAGATACCTCATTGTCATTTTAATTTTTATCTTTCTGATGATTAGTGACCTTGAGCATCTTTTCATATGTCTTTTGGCCATCTGTATGCCCTCTTTTGAGAAGTGTCTATTCAGGTCTTCTGCCCATTTTAATTGGATTGTTTGTCTTCCTTTTGTTGAGTTGTATGAGTTCTTTATATATTTTGGAAATTAACCCCTGACTTTTAATTGGAATATTTCATCTCTTTACATTTAATATAATTATTGATAAGGCAGGATTTACATCTGGTATTTTGTTATTTTCCTTTTCTAAATCTTAGACTCTTTTTTGTTCCTCTATTTCTCCATTACTGTCTTCTATTGTGTTACATATTTTCTAGTGTACCATTTTTATTCCTTGTCATTTCTCTTACTATATTTTGAATTATTTTCTTAGTGGTTACCTTATGGATTATAACTAATGTCTCAATTTATAACAATCTAGTTCATATTAATACCAACTTAATTCCAATATTATATAAAAAAACTTTGCACCTATATAGCTCCTTTACACCTTCCCTCCTTTGTGCTGTTGTTGTCATACAAATTGCATATTAATACTTTGTATGCTCATCAACACAAATTTATAATTAGTGCATTATGCAGTTGTCTTTTAAATTAGATAGACAAAAAGGAGTTTCAAATAATATTTGCTAATAATGGGATCCTGGGCAAGTTATTTCAAGTCTCTAATTTTAGATTTCCTCATCTGTAGTATGGAAATAATGGTATTTATCTACCTCATATGGTTGGTATGAGGATTAAATGGGATAATGAATGTAAAACATTTGGAATACTGCCTAACACATAATAAGTGCTCAATAAATGGTAGCTTTGGTTATTAGCTGCTATTTTTTTTCTACTGTCATGCCTTTGCTCATGCTGTTTTGTTCATTTCTTTTTTTTTTTTTTTTTAATATATCTTTATTGATTTCAGAGAGAGGAAAGGAGAGGGAGAGAGAGAGATAGACACATCTCTGAGAGATAGAAACATCATGATGAGAGAGTCATCACTGATCGGCTGCCTCCTGCACGCCCCCGACTGGGGATTGAGCCCGCAACCCAGGCATGTGCCCTGACTGGGAATTGAACCCCGATCGCCTGGATCCCAGGTCGAGGCTCAACCGCTGAGTCACGCCCGGCTGGGCTGTTTTGTTCATTTCTAATCCTTCCTTTTCCATTGTCCAGTGCCAGATTTCTATTCATTCTTTAAGTCCTAGCTCAAATACCACCACTCTCATGTTCTGAAATTGTACAGAGTCTATTACTATTGTTACAGCACTTATTACTGTCTTCTGTAGATTGCAGTTATTTGTGATGTTTTATCTCTCATTCTATATTCCGCAACTCACAAAGGCAACTGCTATGTATTATTTTGTGTATCTTTTACAATGTGTAACCCAGTGCCTTACATGGAGTATAAGTGCCTTATATGGAATAAGTGCTTAGTAAATGTCTACTGTCTGATTGAATTGTGTGAATAATTAAAAAATGCAAAACAGATTCAATTTCATAGTTCTATTAGTAGAACTGAATGCAATTTTTAAAGCAATAAGCCAGGCATGATACAAAAGGCATATTTCCCTCAAGTGATTTAGGAATTGTCTTAGGTAGATGGGAGAGAGAATCATAAGGTATTGGGATTCTTATTTCTTAGAATGTGGTAGTTTGAAAGACTTTTGGTGCCTCTCAGTATATAAATGGGCAGTGAAAAAATGAATTTAAATTTAAATGAAGAAGCACTGCTCCCTATAAGAAATTAAAGAAAGTAAAATCATTAAATGATGTACTTTATGTAACTTCAAAAGTGGTAGGTAGGAAAGAAAAGAGCATAGTTTGATGGGCATGTACCCAGACTTTAATATTAGAAGAAGAATGTTTGAATTCCAGCACTCAGTATTAGGTAAGTGACTTTGGATAAGTCCTATAGCCTTTTTGATTATCCATTTCTTTGCCTGTAATGCCTGTGTCACAGAATCGTTTAGAGAAGTAAATGAACTAATGGATTGTGAAATTATTTTGTGAACTATAAAGCATTTTTTGGTTACTCTTTTCTCTGTGTTCCTACTGCTCTGTTTTTATCATCTGCTATTGCATTTCCCATGTTGTACTGTAATTTATTTGCTTATCCCTTTGCCCCATTAGACTGATCTTTTTTAGAACAAAGATTTTTGTTTTATCGTTGAACACCAGGGCCTAATATATAGGTGCTCAATAAATGTTTGATGAATGCGTGAATGAATGTTTCAGGTTGGAGATGAACCCAGATGATCTCTTAAGTTTCCTTTTAGTTCTACTGTTTAAAATTTTATGAGAATATCTAGAAATAATTAGATATCAACAAAGGAAGAAATATTTAGAATATAAAAACATGAAATTGAAGGACAGTTACAGAATTGTTAAACACACATTAATATTCTAGAGTACACTTTCAAAGGGGAAATTGTTGAGACAAATTAACTGAGTTTATGTATAAGAAGGGAGGTTATGTTTTTTTCAAGTGAGAAATAATTTTTCTGGCCATGGAATGATAACAGCTGAAATGAATCTTTTAAAATCTAGGAAATTTGTCAGAGGAATATTGTGGCTAACAAATACATTAGAGCAGAAAGGTATTAAAAAACATTTTAAGAAGTATGGTTAAATCTTGAGAACTAGATTCCCTTATTAAGATGCCAGAAACTGATGAGACATAGATGGAAGTTTTGTTGCATTTGTTGTTTGAAATGATTCAAATCCAATAGGAGCAAAGTTTGAGTCTTTAAAAAGCAGAATAGAAAAATCTACTTACATAAGTTTTAGGAGACAGAAGAGATCATAAACACAAGGTGGAAAGGTGTAGTAGAATTAGTAAAATGAAAGAAAAAATGACTGAAGTTGGTTTAGAAAGGATCAAAATCACTTCTATTGAGATACAGGGAAGGATAAAAAACAGTGGTCTTAAATGAGAAATTGAAAAGAAATGGCAAATATGAAAACAGCATTAAAATTCTAGAATTTGAATGGACTTTAAGAGAACTTACAACTAAGGAACTAAACCAGAGATTCCCTAAACTGGAGACATCAAAGCCTAACCTGGTGCATCATAAAGTATCTGTTACCACATTCCCTCTATCTGCTCTTTGACATGGGCCTTATCTTTCAACCCTTTTATTGAGGTTTTAATTCCTCTTGTCATATTTTTAATTCCAAAGAACTCTTTTACTTTCTCAATAGTTTTAAAATTTCTTCTTCTTGTCTTGTGGTTGCAATATCTCTTTTAATCTCTCTGAGGATGTCATAGATTTTCTTTCTGGAGTGGGTCTTCATCTGTATTGAGCTGTAAGTAATGCATTTCTCTTTCTTTCTGTCAACTGTTAGTTTTGTGTGGCAGGATGCCTGCTCTTTATAGCATTTATTTTTATTTATGTGTTGTGGTTTAATAATTCTAATATCCAAGATAGTTAGAAAACATGTAAAGTAAGAATCAGTGCTCTTTGATTAAAGTTCAGCAGCTTGAGTGCCTGCGCTTTGTGACAACTGTTTCAGTTACTCTGAGTCCCCTTTTTCTTACTTCCTGGTTCTTGACTGCGTTCTGGTTTTAGGAGCTGGCCAAGTGGGGTTTTACTGTGGAGAACTTTTTGTAGATGGGGCAAAAGCATCATAAAATAAAATGCAGCAGCCAGCTGTCTGTGTTTATAACACTTTTGTCCCAAAGGAATCTTTCAGAAAAAACTTTTAAGACCTCAGAAATTAGGCTTAAACATGCACATAAATTTCTCACCTTTTAAACAGCATTATGACAATTTCTTTGAAAGATAAGCAGTAAAATTTGTTACGTTGTCAGCAACTAAATATTTAACATGCTGCAAAATAGATTATAGTAACCATATTTTCCAGATTTTTTTAATGGAAAATAATTTAAAAATAAAAACTAAGAGATTTGTTAGACAAGTTAATTTTTGTTTTAATGAGAAACAGTGTGCTTTGTGCTTGTTGTGTGCAACTTTGTATATATTTATTATCTATAGAAATGATTCTCCCCAAATCTAATCCTTCCTCCTCACACCCAGGAATGTATTTAAGATGAGATTTTAAAATGGAGTATTGAATGCTTCATGAGTTTCTTCTTATCTTCAGAAGGCTTTTAAAAATGTATATTGGGCCTGGCCAGCATGGCTCAGTGCTTAAGCATGGACCTATGATCCAAGAAATAGAGGTTCGATTCCCGGTCAGGGCACATACCTGGGTTGCGGGCTAAATCCTCAGCAGGGGTTGTGCAGCAGGCAGTTGATCAATGACTCTCTCATCACTGATGTTTCTCTCTCTCCCTCTCCCATCCTCTCTCTGAAATCAATAGATATATTTAAAATATATTGCTTATCCCAGTTTAGTCAGCTCAGCTCTATCATAATAAAATAAACTCCTTCATTCCTTCAAAGTTGGACCTAAATGTAATCCACACACAGATTTAAAAAAAATGCATGTTTAAAAGTATATTTCATAGAATTATGTGTGCTGTGCTATAAAGACCTGTTTGGGGGAGGCTGTCTGTCAATAGATGTTCAAAGGCAAAGCGGCATTTGAGTCTCTGGCTTTCTGTTGTATAATGTAGGTACAGGTATTTTTGGCTTTTACAACCTTTCCTTTCTAAAGAGAAAGCATGTTTTGAAACGTGTATTAAAAAATTATAGAGGTATTGGTGGGTATTAAGTGAAAGCTAAATTACATGAGCAAAAAAATATAGGTAAGTAGCAACACTGATTCTGGCTAGGGAAGATACCGCCAAACTCTGAAGCTGCATAGGTAAGGAAATGTATAATTTTAGGTACTAGATGGATAGATGAAGGTTTGGAATAAAGAGTTAAGGGCTAGTAGAGAAGTATGTGTCTTTTGTATAGATTTGGACTGATATTTCATTGTTATTAAGTTCAAGTTTATTTTAAAGCTATCATTTTTATTTTCAGGTCTCATCAGATTACTTCATGTTTGGTTTCCTTTTCTTAGTTTATATTTTTCTCTTTTTTTCAGGTATGGCTTTTTATTTTATTTATTTATTCATTTTCAATTTATTTATTTTCCAATTACCATTAACCTACAATATTGTATTAGTTTCAGGTGTGCAACATAGTGATTAAACATTTATATACCTTACAAAGGAATCATCAGATTAGTCTATACTTTTTTTAAAATGTATCTTTATTGTTGAAAGTATTACAGGTGTCCCATTCCCCCCCTATTGACCTCCTCCACCTTACTCCCATCCCCTCCCCACGCCTTCACCCCATTATTGACTCTGCCCATGGGTTATGCATATATGCATATAACTTCTTTGGTTAATCTCTTCCCACCCTCCACCCCCCTTCCCTCTTTCCTCTGAAATATGATCATCTGGTGCATGTGTATATGTCTCTGGATCTATTTAGTTTGTCAGATTCTTTTGTTCATTAGCTTCTTGTTAAAGAAGACCCTTCAACATTTCCTGTAGTGCTGGTCTGGTGGTGATGAACTTCTTTAGCTTTTCCTTGTCTGAGAAGCTCTTTATCTGACCTTCAGTTCTAAATGATAGCTTTGCTGGGTAGAGTAATCTTGGCTATAGTTCCATGTTTTTCATCCCTTTGAATATTTCTTGCCAATCCCTTCTGGCCTGCAGAGTTTCTGTTGAGAAATCAGCTGACAGTTGTATGGGTGCTCCCTTGTATATAATGAACTGCTTTTCTCTTGCTGCTTTTAAGATTCTCTCTTTGGCCTGGCCGGGCGTGGCTCAGTGGTTGAGCGTTGACCTAGGATCCAGGCGATAGGGGTTCGATTCCTGGTCAGGGCACATGCCCAGATTGCGGGCGAGGCAGCCGATCAATGATCCTCTCATCATTGATGTTTCTAACTCTCTCTCTCCCTTTCCTTTCCTCTCTCTGAAATCAATAAAGATATATTTAAAAATAAATAAATAAAATATAAAAAAAAGATTCTCTCTTTGTCTTTAACCTTTGGCATTTTAATTATGATGTGTATTACCGTGGGTCTCTTTGGGTTCCTCTTGTTTGAGACCCTCTGTGCTTCTTGGGACTTGTAAGTCTATTTCTTTCCCCAAGTAGGGGAAGTTTTCTGTCATTATTTTTTCAAATAGGTTTTCAATTTCTGGCACCCCAATAATACGAATATTGGGCCGCTTGAAGTTGTTCCAGAGGCTCCTTATACTATCTTCATATTTCTGGATTCTTTTTTCTTTTTGCTCTTCTGGTTGGGTGTTTTTTGTTTCCTCATGTTCCAAATTGCTGATTTGATTCTCAGCATCCTCTACTCTACTGTTGATTCCCTGTAAATTATTCTTCATTTTAGTTTGTGTAGCCTTCATTTCAAATTGGTACTTTATTATGTCATCGATGGCCTCAGTTGTTTTCGTAATACTCTTACTAATATCCTTGAGCATCCTTATAAACAAAATTCTGAACTCTGTATCTGTTAGCTTGCTTGGATCTATTTCATTTAGTTCCTCTTCTAGAGATTTCTTCTGTTCTTTCCTTTGTGACATGTTTCTTTGCCTCCACATTTTGGCTGCTTCCTGGTGCTTGTTTCTATGTATTAGGTAGAGCTGCTATGTCTCCTGGAATTTGTAGAGTGGCTTTGCGTAGCAGGTGTTTTGTAGGGTCCAGTGGCTCAGCCTTCCCAATTACCTGAGCTGGGCCTTCTAGGTGCTCCCCTGTGTGAGCTGTGTGCTCTGTCCTGTTGTAGTTGAGCCTTGGTTGCTGTTGGCGTCACTGGGAGGAATTGACCCCCAGGCCAGTCAGCTCTGAGGACCAGCTACAACTACAGCCAAAGAGCTGCTGTGCTGGAGACACCTCTATGGAGCAGGATTTACTTCAGTGGAGCTTTGGTGTTCACCAAGTGTACCCCTTGAGTGTGTCACTCGTGGATGTGGTAGGGTTGTAATCCAGCGTGGTTGAGTCTGACCACCAGGTGCACTGTCTCTGGGGCCTCCAGGGAGGTGCAAAGCCAGCCTGTGCCAGTGCCTTGCTCAGGGCCACCCAGCATGAGCTACACAGCAAACCGTAGTTGTCTTCTACTTGTGCTGGGCTTGGAGGTGTCAAGAGAGACCAAGGTACCAACCAATGCAGCTGCCGCTAGTGCCAGGCCTGGGGCCCCTTATCAAGACATATGGGGCCTGCTGCTGCTTGTTTGAGAGATTTTAGGAAAGTCTTAAGCATAAGGCTCCAGAGGCCACTTGCACAGAAAAGCCCCTAGAAATGGCCTGGATGAGCTGCAGGTGGGGAGGGGCGGGGTCTCCGGGAATCACGGGGCGGGGCCAAAGGTGAGTCAGGTGCTGGGGATTCAAACACGGCGCCTGCCCACCGGCTGTGTGCCGGGAGGACTCGCCAAAGGAGCCATGGCCTCCGCCAGCCCTTCTGCCTGGGAGGAAGCCACCCCTCCAGCTCTCGCCTGGATTCCAGGCAGGTTAGTGCCTCCCCGAGTATCCCGGGTCCTTTCAGGCTGCTGCCCGGTGCTGGGCTCAGAGGGAGCGAGTGAGTCCGTGCCGGGCCCTTAAGAGGAGCTGCTGGGGCTCCCACAGCCTCCTCGACCTTCAGCGACAGTCCCCACTGGTTTCATAGCCCTGAGTTGTGGGAATTTCTCTTCCCAGCCCTGGAGCCCTGGGCTGGGGGCCTGCTGTGGGGCTGGGACCCCTCGCTCCTCCAGGAAACCCCGGCTGCCGAGATTCCCTCCTGGGTTTCAACCATGGTGCCAGGTGTGGGCCCTTGGCAGCATCTCCAGGATTCAGCCCTTATCCGCCCTCGTCTCCACCCCTCCTCTCACTCTCGGTGCTTCTTCAGTTCCCTGGGTGTGGGGCTTCTGTTCAGCCAGATTTCAGGAGGCTCTGAGTGACGGTGGTTTAGTACTTTAGTTGTAATTTTGATGTGGTTGTGGGAGGTGTCGGGTGCAGGTGCTCTCTATGCCACCATCTTGTTTCCTCCTTCTATAGTTGTCTTGATTACCTGTTCCGAAGTCGCAGTTTTGCTGTGTTATTTTAATTTACATGCTGAGGTAAAGAAGTTAATGCATCTTAAGCTTTCTAAACTTGCATTATTGGAATTAGAAGTCTGTGTTGAGAAAGGAAATAAATATTAACTGCATGGTTTCTACATCTTGGAATTGGTTTTATATTGTGTTTTCCTAATGACATTTTGATTTTGATGCAGCTATCAAGTTAATGCTACTTTGATGGAAAATTTAAACAGAAAGCAATTTCTCCCTGGCTAGTTACTGTAATTGCTGCATGATACTCAGTTAATATAGAAAATATAAGAAACTAATTTGATATTTAGACATATACAAGGTCTGGTTCAATGGTGTTTTCTTTGTAACAATTAAAATTTTCTTGTAGCTTAGGCCAGGATTGTGTTTTATGGGTTTGACATTGCTGCTAAAGGCAGTTTCTCTTACACTAATTTCATTGTCTTTTGGTTACCATGGGCATAAATAGCTCTTTCTACCCCACTCCACCTCCATTTTTTTCCTGACATCATTCTGCATAACTAAGGTGGGAGTGAACATTGTTTTAAAAAATTTTCTAAATCCTTCTTATTTTGATAGTTAAAAGTGATTCTCTAAAGGTGAAAAAGAAGGCTTAGGGAATGATTATTATATATATGATGTCTTAGAGGATTTTCTTTTTGTTGTAGGTATAAAGGTAAAAAATTATAATTATGTATAATTATACTTAGCTATTAATCCTATTGTACACTTTCTAAGAAAATATGCAACAAGGTTTAATAAGACATACACTAATAGGCATATAATCCATATATTTTTTATTTCTTAGAAATTGTTTTTGGAGATCGTAAAATTACCTACATGTTTGATGATTCACTAGAAGGACTCATGGGACTCAACATATAGAGGCAGTCAAGGCTAGGGTTTATTACAGCAGAAGGATACACAACAGGATCAATGAGGGAAAAGGACACAGGCAGATTCTGGAGAAATCCATGTACAGCCTTCCTATGCTTTCACTCTCCTATGAGGGGACATACCAAGTGTGCTCCTTTCTCCAGCAGTACAAAATACAGTAATATATGTGCTATATTTTTGCCCAGGGAAGCCCATTAGAGACTCTGCATCCATAGTTTTTATCGGGGGTTAGTTACACAGTCACACTCTGCCTAGCAACTATAAAATTCCAGACTCTCAAAAGAAAAGGAAGTGTTCACCATAAATCATATTGTTTACACAGTCTAGGTATAGCAAACCAGTCTTATCAGTCATGGAATGATTAAATTTCAAACTCCCAGATGTAAGTCAAGGATCTACCTTGCAAATAGGCCCTTCTAAAAATAGCTCTTCAGACCTACTATGTTAACTCTTTTTTGCATGGCCTATCCCCTTGGCCCTTGACCACAGAATCTTTATAGTAAAATTTATTCTTAGGAGTCCATGAAGCAGGGTGAGACTAACCTGCATATTGACCTCAGTCACGCCTCCATGGGTCCTGAATTTAGCTGGTTGAAACAAATGCCATTAAGCACAAAAAGTCTACCTTAAGCTTCTATATTAACCTTTATTATCTGGCCCGAGGTGTCAATTCAGGCCCAGCACAATTCTGCCTGGTATATTGAAAGTGACCCGGAAGCCTCCAGGGCAAAAGTAGCATCATGATAGAGAGGATGTACACATTAGACGTATAGTCCTCAAGGGTACATGTGGTCTCCCTAGGGGAAAAAAAAAAAGAGTTCATAACTTTTAGGGTACTTCAAGTGGAACATAGATTAGTCAGACAGTACATATTATATTAAATTTCTTATAAAACTTCCTTCTTTATTTCTTTTAATCCATAAACTTACAGAGCCTACTTTATGTTATTACCATAACTTGCTAATCCATTTATAGTCAGAATTTCATCTAAAAAGTTGTTTTGCCCCCTACTTTTTCTTTAGGATTATCATCAGTGGTGGAGAGCCTCTTTTTACTAGTGGTTTTAGAGCTGTTTATCTTTTTATGTATGCAGTTTATTATTTCTTTACCAAACTTCAAATCATGAGCATTACAAGCACCATTTTGTGCTTTGGGTACATAGTAATCATGGTCTTGATTTTCATCCTTTTACAGGTAACTACAGAATTACTTTGTGTATTTCAGATTCCCCAAAGAGACTTTGAGATAGCCATAATTTAATAAACATCAATTAACAATTAATGGAAGGAACTGGGAACAAAGTCATCATGTTCATTTTTATGCTTTGAGGATAAAAGATGACAAAGCCTGGGGAACTGGTGAAGGGACCTTATGTACTTTGCTGCAAGACTGTCCCTTATGAATGTTTTTAAACAGTAGGGATGTGTTCCAAAGCACAGAAAGGGTTATGTGTAATCACTTTTGAATAGCCTCCAAGCATAAAAATTGACTGACTTGAATGACTTTGAATTAGTAAAATTAGATAAAGTAAATATGTGGTCATATAAGCAATTATATGTGAGGAACAAGATGTACACTTCTCAGGATTATTCTTTTGGTAGTGTTTTGGTTCAGCTGTGATGGAAACCTTTAGATTAATGCTTGAAGCAGATGAAAAAAATGAAGTGGATTATAAAATTATCCAGTTGGAGAAATATCATTGATGTAGATTAGTTTGGAAATTTTCAAGTATTTACTCTGATTTTAATTCTCAGTTTCAAGAAATGTGTAAAAATTAACAATGGAACCTTGTCAGAAATCAAAGCTTTAAGACAAATGTAAACATGATTTGAGAAACTGTGCACCTTGGTGGTGGCTCCTTTTTTGATATAGTAGTGCCTGTGTGCTGCTGGTCTCAACTCCTGAGTATGTGCCTCAAAAAGTGATTTTAGCACTTCCTTTCCCCTAAACTGACTCATCTTTCTTTTCTCTCTTTGACCATCATCTCTAATCTCTGATCTCCTTGGCTTATTTTGCAGGAATTCTTAACATACCCTTTTCATGCTTTATAGTTAATTAATGCCCACTTTCCTATTTATTCTTCTTCAGAAGCTTCTTATTTTTGTCCATTTCTTTCTTTTAATTCTTAGTCCAGGCCTTTATGCCCTTGCACCTGGATTGCTCCAACTACCTCCTATTCAATTTGTCAGACTCTCATCTCTCCTTTTCTAATATACTCTACACACTATCTGCTGCCAGGTGAACTTCTTTCATTATTTCTCCATTATATTAATGCAACTCAGCCCAAGATTAATTTTTTAAAAAATTTGTTAAAAATATGTCTTTATTGATTTCAGAGAGAGGAAGGGAGAGGGAGAGAGACAGAGAGTTAGAAACATCAATGATGAGTCATTGATCGGTTGCCTCCTGCATGCCCCCTACTAGGGATTGAGCCCGAAACCTGGGCATGTGCCCTGACCAGGAATCGAACTGCAATTTCCTGGATCATAGGTCGATGCTCAACCACTGAGCCAGCCAGCCAGGCCCAAGATTAATTCTAACATGTAATCACATAGTTACACCAGACACAATGTAGGTGCTGGGAACACAGTGGTGAAGATAGATAAGGTCTCTTTTTTTTTGTGGATTTTATATTCTAATGGAAGGGAGACAAAGAAGAAATTATTGGTTTGATGAGTTTTGTGAAAGAAATGATTTTGAAGAAGAGGTGAGTGGTCAAGTGCTCTAAGCAGAAGGGATGGCATCTTCGAAAGTCCTAAAGTGGGAAGGTGTTTGACATCTTTGAGGAACACAGAGAAGTCCAGGATGGCAAGAGAGGGAGGGTGGCACTAGGTGGCAATAGTGATGTTAGTAGTAAGGAATGGCAATGGGAAGTTGAGGGTGTTTAAACAGGGAACTAATGTAATATCATTGTCCTTATTAGAAAACTTTAATAGTGCCATACTTCCTTCTCTATCAAGGTGTAAACTTACCTTGGTGTTTGGGCTCCTGTTCTGCCCACTCAAAGTATTTTCTAAGCCTCTCAAAGCAGAATTCACTTACTAAGTCCAGGTGTGTCTGCTTCTGACTTTCTGACCATGTCTCTCCAACTAAACAGGAATTACGTCTTATGTTTATTTTGTATCCTTCGTAGTGCTAAGTACATTGTTCTTCTTAAATTTCATAGAGTATAAAAGAGGAGACACCATTATGGTGTATAATGTTTTTATATCTATTTTATAATTAAATTGTATGTATGAGAAACCTCCAAAGTAAATTCTGGTTATTGTCATATCAGGAAAAATATAGTAAAATCATGGAGTGTGTATGTGTATTTTTAAAATTATTTTTATTGATTTCAGAGAGAGGAAGGGAAAAGGAGAGAAATAGAAACATTGATGAGAGAGACACATCATCCATTGGCTGCCTCTGTCTCCCTACTGAGTGGGGACAGAGCCCCCAACCTGGGCATGTGCCCTGACTGGGAATCAAACTGTGACCTCCAGGATCATGGATGGACATTCAACCACTGAACCAGACTGGCCAGGCTGGTGTGTGTTTTTCACATCTGTTTGTCTACAACTGTTCTTTAAGAAGCCCTGTCTGGGCCCTAGCCTGTTTGGCTCAGTAGTTAGAGTGTCAGCCCATGGGCTGAAGGGCTCTGGGTTCGATTCCTGCCAAGGGCTTGTACCTTGGTTGCAGGCTCCACCCTGGCTCTTGTCCAACCAATTGATGTTTCTCTCTCTTTCTCTCTCCCTTCTACTGTCTCTGAAAAGCTATGGAAAATATCCTCAAGTGAGAATTGAAAAAAAACACAAAACCCTGTCTGCTTACAGGTTTTTTTTCACATTTCGTTATTATATTTTGAAGTTCACAGCAGGAAGCAAGGTTTATTTCCTATTTTCATGTTTCACTTTTGAGGAGGACATCCTTAATTAAATAATTAGTCTTTGGAATATAGATGTACATATCTAGTTATTAATTGCTGATTAGTAGTTATTAATAGGTGATTACTCTTCCTTGAGGTAGAAATGTTTCTGAGAATGATTTTCTAAAATTAGCAATGTTTATTCATGTAAAAAATGCTGAGGAGTTTCACACTTATTTAGAATAATTATGCATTCGTCCAAAGCTCTTCCTTATGGTCAACACATTACCTCATTGGTACTTGAATTCATCCATGGCATCACAGGAGAAGTATAGGGCTTTACAGTTGTGAATATTGAGTATTCATATTTAATATTTAATATGGCATATTGTGACTGTAGGAAGACACTTTATTAATATACTAAGTATATTTCCATGTTGCTACATATCGTTTATATTTATCATTTTTATGGCTGCTTAATCCATTGAGCAGATGACTTTACTTAATGGTTTCTTCACTATTGAAATTGTTTTTTCGCTATTTTGGATTATTTCCTTCAGAAATGGGATAACAAGGTCAAAAAGTATGAATATTTTTATGGCTTTTTATGCTTTTTTTATCATTAGCAGAGTGTCTCAGTTTCCCTACAGCCTTGACTGGCATTGCATATTATTTTTTTAAAAAGCATTTTTCTCATCCTGGCTGGGTGGCTTGGTTAGTTGGAGCATCATCCCATACACCAAAAGGTTGTGGGTTTGATTCCCAATCAGGGCATATACTTAGGTTGTGAGTTCAATCCCCACAGTTGGGGCACTCACAGGAGACAGCCAATCAATATTCCTCCCTCTCCCTCTCTCCCTCTCTCCCTCTCTCCCTCTCTCCCTCTCTCCCTCTCTCCCTCTCTCCCTCTCTCCCTCTCTCCCTCTCCCTCTCTCCCTCTCTCCCTCTCTCCCTCTCTCCCTCTCTCCCTCTCTCCCTCTCCCCCTCTCCCCCTCTCCCCCTCTCCCCCTCTCCCCCTCTCCCCCTCCCCCTCCCCCTCCCCCTCCCCCTCCCCCTCCCCCTCCCCCTCCCCCTCCCCCTCCCCCTCCCCCTCCCCCTCCCTCTTCTCAGGTGAGGATTAAAAAAACAAAAACAAAAACACCTAAAAAAAGTTTTTTTTAAAAAAAGCATTTTTTTGTTGTTGTTAACAGTGTGTCTAAAATGTTGCCCAATTGTTTTTCTTCCTCTCATTTTTTGAGCCAAAGGGAGTTATGTGCATTGTGGCTGGTGGTCTTCTACCCAACTTTTTGTTGGTAGAAGTCTTACAGATGTGTAAACCATGCATAGTACTGAACTCTATATATACTGTTTTTTTCCTGTACATACATACCTATGATAAAGTTTAATTTATAAATCAGGCACAGTAAGAAATTAACTATAATAACTAATAAAATAGAGCAATTATCACAATATACTGTAATAAAAGTTATGTGAGTGTTATCTCTCTCAAAATATCTTATTGTACTGTACTAACCCTTTTTCTTCTCCTGATGATGTGAGATGATAAATGCCTATGTGATGAGATGATGTGAAGTGAATGATGTAGGTGTTGTGATGCAGTGTTAGGCTACTATAGAGTTACTTTGAATACAAGCACTGTGATACTTCAACAGTCAATCTGATAACTGAGGTGGTTACTAAATGACTTTTTCTTTTGCATCTTAACTAAGCCCTTACATGCACAGTGGCCATAACTTTTGCACTTTGAGGTGCGAGAAAGTACACCTAGCACAGATTTCTTTTTCCTTCACAATTTCAGGGGTAGAAGATTCATTCATACTATAGATCGTAGCAACCTTAGCATGTGATATTTTTCTTTCCTTATTAAGTCAAGAATTTTCACCTTTTCACTTTAAGGTTTCTCTTTGGCATATCCAAATTGCCAGCATCACTACTCTTGGACTTTGGGGCCATTACTAAGTAAAATAAGGGTTACTTGAACACAAGCACTGAAATACCCCAACAGTCGATCTGATGCTGAGTTGGTTACTAAATGACTAAAGGGTGGGGGAGCCTATACAGTATGGATACACTGGACAAGGGATGATTTACATCCCAGGCTGGATGGAGTAGAGCAGCACAAGATTTCATCATGATATTCAGAATGGCATGCAATTTAAAACTTATGAATTTTTTATTTCTGAAATTTTCCAATTAATATTTTCAGACTGTGGTTAACTGGAGGTATTGAAACTATGGAAAGGGAAACCATGGATAAGGGAGACTGCTGTACAGTTCTGATCAACTCAAGAGATCATGTTTAAAATCTGAGGCTCTGAATCACCAATCACTCTGCAGTGATTGAAGCTAGTTTGATACAAAGAGCTTTAAAGACCCAGAAGAATTCAAAAAGGGCAGAGTACTTTTCTGTTGGCTTTCTCACTGCCTGTGCTTTTAATATATTTTTATTCATTAAAGGAAGCTAATGCGCCTGGCCAGGTGTGGCTCAGTGGTTGAGCATCGACCTGTGATCCAGGAGATTGTGGTTTGATTCCGATCAGGGCACATGCCCGGATTTCGGGCTCGATCCCCAGCAGGGGGTGTGCAGAAGTCAGCCAATCAATGACTCTCATCATTGATGTTTTATCTCTCTCTCTCCCTCTCCCTTCCTCTCTCTGAAATCAATAGTTATATTTTGATCAAAAAGAGAAGCTAATGAAGTTCAGTATATTTTGAGAATGTCTACTAAATTTATCACTAACTTAAAGAATCTACCTTCTCACAAAGTGCTAGATGAAATATAGTGTATTGAAGGAAAAGTCCAATTATCTTAACACACAAATATTAGCTATCACAGGATTTTTGTGTTTTATTATACCAAGTTGTCCTTGCTTTATTAAAAGATTCAGTCCTAAAGGTCAAAGATAAAAAAGGCATAAAATGTATTAATGCTAATTGTTGACCAACCAACAAATATTTATTAAGCTTTTTTGTGGGCTTGGCAATGTGCTAATAGGAAATATAGAAACATAAGATATAATACATTTATTTTTTATTGAGTTGACTACATGTCAACTATTTGCATACATTTATCTCACTTAATTTTTATCTAATTTTTTAATTATAATGAGGTGTAGGTCATATTTCTCCCATTGCATGGATGAAGAAACTGAGGCAAAGAGAGATTAAGTGACTTGTTCAAGATCACTCAGGAAGTGTTAGACCTATGAGTTGTTTAAACCCAGATTCGTCTGACACCAAAGATCATTCTCTTAAATTCAACTCTCCACATTCTCCTCAAGAAAGAGGTACTTTCTTTGAGCTGGTGCTAAACCAGCAACCAAAGGATGTCTGTGGAATCTGCTCTGTGGCCCTCTATTTGATAAAGTTGACTGCTCTTAATTGGAAGAACTAAGACAGACATGCTTTGTGTTTTTGAGAAAGCAACTTCGATTCACTACAGTGTTTGGTTAACAAAGATATTTTTCATTTTGTTTCAGGGATTCCCCCCCCCCCCCATTTCTGGTTTATTAGTAAAATCTATAGTGTGGTGAAAGTGTATTAAAGAATGTCTCCAAAGGCTTCCAGGCACATCAGCCTTGCTTCTGAATATCTATATCTATATGAACATCTATATAAATATATATGCTTCCAATGATGTGTTTTAAATATATATATCAATTTAAAGTCTCATTGTCTGGCCTCAATTTGTATGACACAAAATACTGATGATATGGTGAAAAAACAGATTGGGAAACAGGTTTATTCTAAATAATATTTTCGTGAAAAGATACCATGAAATGGTTTAATTTAAAGCAATTAGAACAAGGATTTATTAAAAAAATTTTAAGTTGAGTACACTGATTTTTCAGATAAAAAAGTTTTTCTTTTTTCTTCCTCATTTTGTTTAGAGCATGAGAATTATTGTCAAATAAATCTTAGGTAAAATGTGAATTTTTCTAACTTGAATTAATTGTACAAATTATATTACACCGAAGTATCTGGGTGATCATTTAAAAATGTACATTGGTTTAGCATACAGATTTTATGAAATACCAGATGCTGCTTGCTGACTTATTTCTCAAATATGAACGTTTCTGGCTGTTAGCTGTCTTTTTCTGTTTGTTATCCTTTGAAGGCTGAGAATGTTCAAGTTTGACTTAGTTGTGTGTAGATAACAAATCTTCGGAGTCAATTTTCTTGTATTTATTTGCCTTAATTAAGCAATAGTCAGGTGTCACAACTTCCAAAATTTTGGGTATTGGTGTTGCAAATATTCTTCAAGCTTGAAGTTTTGAGGGAGCAGTCATGAATATCATACATTTTCTGAAAGAAATTTTATTGATAAATATTTGTCTTATGTTATTGAGAAAAATGTTTGAAATCTATATATACATTTATATATATTTTTTTAAAATACATCTTTATTGATTTCAGAGAGAGGAAAGGCGAGGGAGAGAAAGAGATAGAAACATCAATGATTAGAGAGTCATTGATCGGCTGCAGCCCACAACCCGGGCATGTGCCCCAACCGGGAATCGAACCCTGATCTCCTGGATCCTAGGTCGACGCTTAACCACTGAGCCACGCCCGGTCGGGCTACATTTTTTTTAATTTAAAGAAATAATTATTGATTTGGGATGGAGAGGGAGAGAGGGAGAGAGAGATTTGTTGTTCTACTTATTTATGCATTCATGTGTTTATTTGTTGATTCTTGTATGTACCCTGACTGGGGATCGAACCCAAAACATTAGCATACTGGGACGATGCTCTAACCATTTGAGCTACCTGGCCAGGGCTCTCTATACATTTCAATTCATCAACATTCTCAAAGCCATCCTTAAACTGAGGGGTACTTGTTTTTGTGTGTAGGGATTAAAGAGGTAGTGTTGCCAAGAGACTGTAATGAGGAGGCACAGGGTCAGAGAGTTGCATTTTGAAAGAGGGTGGGAGAGAAAGAAGAGTTGACTAGTTACCTTATGGAAGGAGAAAATAATCCACTAGCCATTAGTATGCCTTTGTCTGTATTGGAGGGGTCAGAGCTATGACTGGTGGCAAGTAGGCCTGGCGACTGAAGGAGACTGGTGGGAGAGGGAGTGGCAACAGGCCAAAGATGTCCCTTGACAGTGAAGTTTTCAGATCCCCTCAACCATCTCCCATTCAGTCTTGTAATCCAAAACTGAGCCCTAAGCCCTGCCTGAGAGAAGTAACTGCTATTATGAGATTCATTGGAACCAACTCCAGTCTTCTCTAAATACTTTGAACTAAGTAGTGTTATCGTGAGCTTCAAGGGACTCTTTTCCCAGCAGGTTTGCTGCCTGATAGTTTTATCTGAACTTATAAGCCCTCTTATTTACATTGATGGTAGCAGTTTGCTAGAAAGGCAAATTTATTTCTGCAGTAGGAAAAAATCATCTATAGATTAGGTGAAGGCTGCCACATGCAGTTCTCATGGCTGCCATCTTTGGGAATCTTGAAATCCAGTGTGTAAGTCAGTACTTGGCTTGAGTTTGGACTGAAAAATGGAGAAGAGCACTTTACTTTGATTGAAACAGAGATGACTAGCTCCCTGAGAGCATGAGGCACGCAGTTCCTTGTACTACTTCCAATTAGGTAACCAGAAGAAGAGCTACTAGTAGGTCAAGCACATTGACTCAAGAGGAACAAGTGGGGTCTAAGGTTTTAGACATATTTGCCTATCTCATCTGTCCTGTGTTTTCCTTGGTCATGGCTGGTGTTAGAGGCAGCCATTTTCTGAAACTGAGGCTTGAGGGAGCATGCTTCTGCCCTCCTATTCTATAAACTTTAGTGAGGTGGGGATGAACTGAGGCAGGTGTGGGTGTGGGTGTGGGTGTGGCTGAACTGTGTTGAGGAAGGTGTCCAGGCCCTGACAGGGGCAGGAGCCCAGTGGGTGTGACCCAGGTCTTGGGTAATACTGTTTCCTTGAAACAAAGGCTATTGATTCCTCTCCCCCTGTTTAAACCTGTTTGCCTTGAGAAAGACTGACATTTGGGAGCCTCATAAACTATCTGGCCCCATTTTTCCACACTGCCCACCCCACCCACACTTTGAAATTTTTTTCATTCATAGAGGTCTAGGCAAATGCCCCTCTTCCAGGAAGCCCATCAGGATGACTCGTCCATCCCACTGCATATTTCTTATATTGGAATAGCGCAATGTGAAATATTGGAGCCCATATATTTAATTCTACTGTGTAATACAGTTAGTTTATCCCCTGTTTTCTCTGTTCAAGCAAAAGAGAAGGGATGGAAACGTAGTTATGTGTCTCCCTTGCTGTTATCCCGCAGAGCACATAATAACAAGGTACACAATTAAAATTAGACTTTATTAAGCATATTTAAGAATATACCAAGGACAGATTAACAGCACCTATTTAAGAAACACAAACATTACTTAATAATATTTAGTTAAACCACAAACATCAAGCTTTCTGCATTCCCCAAGCAGGAGTCCATTATCCCTGTCCAGAAAAAAAAGGAAAAAAAAAGAAAAAAAAGTGTTGTAACCATTTTAGAAAAAATGCAATTAAGGCCAACCAATACGTGAAACCTTGTCCTTAGGCAGAGTCTCTGAGACTACGGACCCACCTAACAGGATTGATTCAGGAATGTGATCCGGGCGTGAGGGGTTTCTTTTCTTGCTGGGGGGGGGGGGGAGGAGGATAAAGCCCGCCCCTTTTATGCACCTGAAGGTAGGTTGTGCCAATGGGAACTTGGCCCCAGGATTGTAGTTTGGAAATCCTTTAAAAAGGCACTTTTAAATTACAAATACATTTTTGGAAGGAAAAGGAAAATTTTAAATTCAAAATTTAAAATATTAGAGCTGTTTATTGACTGAATGCATGTTTCTATTGTTTTGTCTCAAAGCAGCACAAAATTTGGTATTAAAGACAGTTTTAGAAATTATTTAATGAGGGTATATATATATATTCTAGTTTTAATATTTTTGTTTTAAAAATATAATAAACGCATCTTACAGTTAGTTATCTTATCTTGTCTGATGCAAATGTCATTGATATATGATAGTAGTTCTCAAACACCTTGGCTGTGACCCCCAGAGGAGTCCCACTGCCTCTCTATCTATTTACCCATCCATCTTATCTCTCAGACAATCAATAAAATGAAATAAAAAAATGGAGCAGCCCTTTCCTGTTTTTTTGTTCTTGTTTTTGTACTGCTCTAAGAAGGCAGGAATGGTCACAATATAGATCTACTAAATGCAAATCTCGTCAGTTCGCAGTCAGGTACTAATTGGGTCTTGAGAATACAATATTCTTTTAATCCTACCAACAGGACTCCAATAACCTATCCTAGGGTCTTTGCTCCTCAAAAGGAAAAGGATTGTCTCTTTTGATTTTGTATTCTATACATTCAATCAATGGAAAACAGGCATACCAGTGCCATCTCTATTGTGGAGAACTGCTGGGAGGACTTCAGCTAAGATTAGTTCACATTAATGACCAATTGTACCAGAATAAGTTTCCATTTGTTATATATACATCCTGTAGTATACTTTAAAAATAAAAAATTAAAATAAATGTACTATGTTCTACTTCAAAAATTGACCAAAGTGAAGGTCACACATAGAATTCTGCATGCATTTTATTAACTCACTACATGTAAGTACTATCTTTGAGGTTGACACTACGAACACATACAATCTAATATCTAGCACCTTATCTCCAAGAACACATATTTTATATACAGTTACAGCTTACATTTAGGAGACTTACTACACAAAGAAATACACCACTGAAACAGACAAAAATACCAAAGTTTTAACATTAAAATTGTAGCATAGATGAAGAGGGAGGAAATGCACTCAATTTTGAAGTACCAAACTAAACCCAATCTTGTTTATGTCTATATTTTAGAACCAGAGAGATCCAGTAGTGAATTCCGAGACATAGCAAACATCTTGTGAGTGTACACGTTACTGTGGTCCCCCTCCCCCGCCCCGTGTATGTACTTTGAGATATGAGAGCTTTGGGAGGCAATAATGGAAACATTTAACTCCTATTGGCAACCTTCATTTACCTCAAGGATTCTTATTTTACTTACCAAAGAGCAGTGGACTTGCCAGTAACCTGGCAATCAGTGGCCAAGTTCTGTGTATTTTAGCTTTCCTATTTCTTCTTTCAGCCAGTCTTGTTGTTTTTAGCAGAAGACTGCTATAAACAAGCTGGGCATTTGCCATAGAGGAAGAGGTTGTAAGTAACTGGAGAGATTTATGACAAGGGTTTCTCTTTTTGAGTTTTAGGTTTTGGCCTGCTGATTGCAGCTCATTGCTTCTGTCTCCTCACACCTAAGCTTGGAGGGGCTTTGAGGGGGCCAAGAGCACCCATCTGGCCCATAGAAAATGAAAGAGACAGAGATAAGGAGGGAGAGGGTTAAAAGCCATGACTGACCGGATTTTCTCTTCTTATCTTGGTAACTGGCTCACAGCCAACTGTTCTTTAATCTTGTGTCTGCTCTAGAAGGAAAAGACATTTTGCTTAGAGAAGCCTCTCTTGACAGCATGGGGTTTGTCTTAAAGAGGAATAAAAAAAGACAAGAGGGGAAAACACTCCTTTTGATTCCCCCCCTCAAAATATGGGGGAGGGCAGTTATGAGAAAAAAGTATAATTCAGTAGTTTAAATTGTTCCTCTTTGTTTCATCCCAACAACCTCTGAGAATTTTATCTTGGAGAGCTCAAATTACCATATGCATAGTTTTTCTCTTCCAAATGGTGTATTTCAGACATTTTAAAGAACATTTTGGTAACATTTAAGAAAGTCTAGTTTAATCTTTAAATTATTCTTCAGATAGTATGAAAAGAATCTTTTTTTTTTTAAACAAACAAACAAAAAGACTTTTAGAGAGAGATGAAGGGAAAGGGAGAGAGAGAAACATCCATTGGCTGCCTCCGGCATGCCCTCCACAGGAGATCCAGCCTACAACCTGGGCCCTGAGCCCCGGGAATGTGCCCTGACCAGGAATTGAACTGGCAACCTTTTGGTGCATGGGATGCCACCCAACCAACTGAGCCACACAGGCAAGGGCTGAAAAAAAAAATCTTTTGATGTAACTTTACCTAGCTTAACTGGCTAATTATGTATAAAATAAGGCAATGTTAGGCACCTGATAACTTTATAGGTAATATATATATATCTATTTTTTAGTTTTTTTTCTGAAATAATTGGATAGTATCTACAGAATTGAATGTGCCCCAAAGATGTGTTGTATTGGGAGATTTTTGGTAAGAAGTGGGCTGCCTACCTTCTACTAAATTATAAAACGGCACTTTTCCTTACCTGTTGAATTTGAAGTAGTCATCTCTAAATTGGATTGGAGTTGGGGAGGAGACAGAAAAATACCTTTAACTGCTGGTTACTCCTACTGTTCACTCCTCTCTTTCCCTGCTTCCATGGGCCCCGGGTCCCTGTGAATCTGTCAGCTCGAGACTTGGAGGAGATAAATGGGAGTGAGTGAGCACACAGAACTTCAGGCAAGGGATATTCCTGAAGGGCCAGCATAGGAGCCGGTGTGAGGCAGGTGAAGTCAGTGGGCATGATAGACAGAGGTAGGCAAGGAGCCGAAATTGAAGAGGATTTCCCAGCAGCTGGCATGTGTGGTGCCATAAAGAAGATGGATCCTTGCCTCATAGAAGTCATAGAAGCACCTGTGACTCCTTGGCAAACCAGATGTTCTATTATTCTTAAATAAGGAAATAATTTAATTGGACATCACATTATTTCAAAGTCTGGTTTGTCTGGCCCCTATACTTTAATGGGATTTTTACTGCACATATGGAGTGGCCTTGGCAAAAGAATACATCCTTTAAAAACATTTAGTGAAAGCTATTGCACATGAAGATGTGAGGTTAATTATGACCTTTTTTTCCTGCACTTTCAGATTTTCAAATGACGAAACAGTATGTGTAGTAAAACCTCATTAAATTGATAGTGTTTTATTCAAAATAGCACAACATTTGAAGCAGTTGCTCTCTCCAAACTAAATAGAGGTCCTATTGTTCATTAAGAAGAAAATGTCAGCAAAGCAGAATGCTCTTAATTCAAAGGTCCTCTTTCCCAGTCTTCTGTTTTCAAAAGGTTTTCACCTTTGAAAGATCCATTTTGCTGTAAGAATGGACGATGATTAAAATAGGGAAAAGAGGAACTTTAAAAAGGAAATCGGTGAGTCTTGACTCCCTGGAGAGTGTTGTGTGTGTGCTGTTAAATGAACTTACCACACTCGTACAGGTCTGGTTCCATTTTGATTTGGGATTTTGGCAAACAATTTTCTCTGATACACTTTGAAGGGGTTGAGCTTTAAAAATAAAACAAGAAGTTCAGTTTCAACAAAATATTTGGAGACACTTATGTTTGAAATCCTGTTTCCTACCCAGGTAAGCATTTTTACTCAAAAGACAGGCTACATCTACCTCTAACTCCTACCATGACAGATTTTCAAGGCAATACGCCTCCTCCCGTAAGAGTATTATGTTAGTAAATTTATGACTTAATTCATTTATATATTTTGGTAAAAAATAAATGATTGTGCAAGGGTGAACTTCAGCCCCCATGTCTTGTCTGAATTACCACAACTTCCAAATTAATGGGGTTGGAACTAATAATATTTTCATGGACATATTGAATTGACAGATCAGCACAATATTATTTGGGTCTATCCCCTCTCTTTTCCTAAATTCTGAACATGACAGTCCCAAATTCCCATGCAGACTTATTCACAGCCCAAATACACTGTTCTTTACCTCTCCCCCTTGAGAAGCTCATGTTGGAATTGTGAGGAAGAAGAGATAAAGAAAATATGAATGAGGTGGGCATTTGTATAAATGAAATTTGAGTTCTATATAGACATGGTATTCACACAAGAATGAGGCTAAACTGAATTTGGCCATCTTTATGTACAACTACCTGATTAACTATTTTTCAACCAAATATTCCATCCTCCTTTCTCGACGGATTTCTGTATGAACAATTGGATGGCCAT
Source organism: Miniopterus schreibersii (assembly GCF_964146895.1). Lineage (NCBI taxonomy): Eukaryota > Metazoa > Chordata > Mammalia > Chiroptera > Miniopteridae > Miniopterus > Miniopterus schreibersii. Next base: position 6,084,869 of record NC_138104.1, on the reverse strand, counting down.
AAAGTTATTTAATTTGATCTTCAGGAGAATAAAAAACACTGTCATGACCATTTTATGGTCCCATGTTATTTGATCAAGTCATTATGGCGTGTACCTTCAGAAATACATAGGTGTATCGCTACCCAAAGTGATTTCAGGTTTTAAGATTAGAAAACTCTTCCTCTGTCTTGACTCCAGGGATAATTTAGATATTGTAAAGGTATTCCCAAAGTGATAATACTTCAGCAGCAATAATTAGGATATGTCTAACCTGAACACTTTGATTTTACAATTGTGTGGAACAGGTCAGATGCTTGCCAGGTATTGAGAAACTATTCTGTCTGTTATTCTGACTCTCTTATATTTCTCTTCCACATCTGCAGAGAGCTTAAAGGCTTTAGAGAGAACTGCAGGTGGAAAAGGCACATGGGTGTGCCTGGAGGAAGAAAAATATTTACCCCAATTTACTTGCTCCCCCTGTGGAGATCATATTTCTTGTCTATGATCTCATGGACATTAAAGAGATTTGTTATGGGCACATCACTCTTGATTGGCATTATGAGTTTTGTAGAACTTTGTCCACTTCTAGTTGAACTTTTTGGGGAGGGAAGGACTGACCAAAAATGGCTATTTGGACCCCCCTCCCAGCCCTCCTCCCAAATGACCTGTAGAGGAGATTTGGAGGATTCTTGTGAGCATCCTAATTCAATCATAAAGGAAAAATTGTGAAATAGTGGCATAACTTCTATCCCATTATTATTCAAATAGGAGATAAAAAATAGTTCAGTGTGAATTGACAATTTTCCATTTGCATAAAATGACCTTGATCCCAGCTCATGCACAAACCCAGGGTTTTATAGAAAAAAGTCAATTGTTTAGCCTCATGAACGTGTGTTATTTCTCTATCTTCTTCCTTCGACTAGGTTCCCATTTCAAATATGCCCTATTATCCTCTTCCACGTTTCTGGATCCCTGTAGAGGATGTGGAAACTTTGGTATTCTAGCTACATGATGCCTTTGTCTTAGTTTCCAAAATAGTCTTTGCACCACATTGTGGATCTCATGCATTGATTAGTCAGTCAAGTTCTGTTTCTTGGGCTCTGTAAATGATTTGGTCCATTCCTTTTCTTTCAGTTGAACATAGGCTGTAACTTATCCATTATCTCTTGACTTGAGGGCTTAAAAGTCCTTAAGGTCACAGACATCATCTTCCTTTTCCCTCAGAGTGAAAGCCGACACCTTATAGCTCTGGGGAGACAGACTGAATACCAGGTACAGGTCCAAAATGGATAGCCCTTGTTGCTTTAAGAACTTTGGAGCCTAATAATTTTGGTGGTGAAATTTCCGTCAGAATCCTCAAGTCTGTGTTTTGAGGAACACACTTTTAAGAGAAGACACCTGTTCCTATCTCTTCCATTTATACGTCTATCTTGTGGTGAGATGGATGTGTGCAACACTTTTGCCTGAAATGGTGTGGGTTGATATTAATGGGATTGTGAGTGATCCATTGAAAAGGAAGCTGTTCCTGTTTTCTGTGCTGTGGGCAGTTCTAGGTTTGCCTTAGAACTCACTTCGAGGTGAAGTGGCAGAATCATGAGAAGGGATGGTCTTGCCTTCAGTCCCACCCTCTGTGCCAGCTTCAGTTCCAGGAAGGTCTGGGTGGCTATCTTCTTTTGGGGGCCTTTCCTTGCAGAAGAACTTCTTCAGCATATCCTGAATTTCCTTCTTGATGGTCTTATGCATGTACCCATAGATGTAGGGGTGAATGCAGCACTGTAGGAAGAAAAGCCAAATTATTATGGTGATCACCCACTGGGGTACCTTGGTTTGGATATCCACCCACACAGCCAGGACTGCTACAAAGCAGTAGGGCCCCAGAGATAGCACGTAGGAGAAGATGATGAGGAAGATAACTTTAGCGGCTTTGCACTGGTAGCACCTCGGTAGAGAAGGGTCATTGTTGCTGTTTCGATGACTTGGTGGGAGACTCTCTGGGATGTTTACTGCCTCGATGTTATCCTCACTGAAATTGACATTATCTTCAGCAAACTCCATGTCATCTTCACCCAAGTCAATGTTGCACTGGCTGACCTCTATGTGACTGTTGCCTGCTTTCATGCTGCTCTCAACTTTGGTGCCACCTTCCTTATCCTCTAGGCTGCCATCACTGGCTACCAGGGTGCTTTCTCTGACCTTCTTGCTGCCCTTGGCCTCCATACTCCCTTCCTTGGTTCTCATGCTGCCCTCTTTGACCTCCACACTGTCCTCCTTGGCCTTGATTTCACCTTTATTCTGGCTGTGGCACCTGTTCTCACCCTGGAACTCATTCATCTTTTCTCCCTCTTCATCATCATTGTCCGCACAGTCCTTGGCTCGAACCTCTAAGCTGTGGCTCTTGATGTTGTACAGAAGAGCATGCTGACGCCGGGCTGCACCAAACACCACGGAGTAGCAGGCAATCATGACAATTAGTGGAATGATGATGAAGGACACTACGCTGAGAATGGTGTAGCTGGGGCTGGCCCCCCAGATCATGGAGCAGAGGGCATTGCGCTTATCAAAGGCAGCCTGACCCCAGCCATAGAGTGGGGGTGTGCTCTGCAAGATGGCCAAGATCCAGGTGCCATAGAGGAGCATGTAACCCCGACGCGGGGTCATCTTGGTTGGGTAGGAGAGTGGGTGGATGATAGACAGGTAACGATCCACTGACACCACAACGATGGTGTTGACACTGGCGAAGGCGAACAGGTGAGTGAGGCTAACCAGGGCAGTACAGAATTGGGTGTTGAGGGGCCAGAAGAGAGGCAGGGAGGTGGCCACCACCCAGGGGGCCACGAGTAAAACCTGCAGCACGTCAGTGATGAGGAGGTTAAAGATGAAGCGGTTGGTCACCTGCAGCAGGTGAGGCTTGCGCTGTAACACGAGTGCCAGCACTATATTGCCGATGAATGAGGCGGTGAGAAAGATGAGCAGCACGCTTGAGCGGATGATGCCGTGAGCCAGGCTGATGGGCATTTTGGAGAAGGGCATGCACGTGTGGCTGCTGTTGCTGTCACACGTAGTGTTAGTGCAGGTGGAATTCATGTTCATGTCAATGGCGGGCGGACGTGAGACGGGGTTCAGGCTTGGAGCAGGCATCAGTGGGCAGTGCAGGGGGCACAGGAACCACACTCACTGCCTGTGCTGGGGACGAAAGAAACACGTTGGCCAGGTTAGTCACCCTGTCGAGGAGGCACTGCTTCCGCATCTAACTGCCTGATCTCCTCCCCAGGGTCACCGGGCAGCGCCGTCCCTGCACCTACCAGGCACTTTCTCTCAATCCTCCTTTTCCTCTCTGGGTCTCTCTACTTCTCCCTAGGGGGTCTCTCAGTCCCTCCCATTTGTCTCTCCCCGCTGGTGCGTGCGCACGCGCTCTGTGTCTATCTTTGAGCAACCGAGTTTGGGTTTCTCCAGTGATTCACCCTGCCCCCCTCCCCCTCCCCCTCCCCCTCCCCCGCCGCGCACTCTCTCGGGCCAGCGCATGCACGCTCTCTGTGTCCCAGTTTGTTTACGTTGATTTTTTTCTTTCTGTTCAGTGTCTCTCTCTACCGCACTTTTTCTGTATCTCCTGGGGTGTGTGTACATGTCTCACAGTTTTCCTCCAACTTTCTCATCCCTGTTACTCACTCTGTCTGTAATTCTTAGTCTCTCGCTAGCACGTGCGCGCTCTCTGTCAGTCTCTGCCAGTCTGTGGTTCTCTTCCATTTCTCTCATTTACTCCAGTCTCTCCCACTCAGTTTCTCTGTCTCCCAGTCTCTCTGTGTCTGTTTCGCTAGCAGACTTTTTCTGTAGCTGTATATGTCTCTCTATTTCTCTTCCTCTTGACCTTGTCCCCGTCTCTCCCTCCACCTTCTTTCTCTCTGTGTCTCTGTCTGTCACTGACTGTGGTTCACTAGAACGTGCGCTTCCAGGTCTTTTCCTGATGTCTCTTGTCTCCATTTCTCTCTATTTCCCTGACAATCTTTGTGGGTCCCTAATGCACCTGCTCAGTATCACTCCCTTTATGTGTGCCTCTGTCAGTCTCCGTGTCTCTCCAACTCTCTTATTGCCGTGTCTCCCTCGGGTTGTCTCTCTATGCGTCACTTTCTGTCTCTTGTTGTGGTTTTTCTTTCCTGATTCCTCTCATCTCTGTATCTCTCCCTGTCTTCCTCTGATGTTTGTCTCTCCATGCATTAAGTTCTCTCTTTATCACCGTTTCTCTCTCTCTTTCTGCTGCTCTCTGAAGATCTACTGCTTGTCCCTCTTGATGATCCGTTTCTCCATTGCTCAGGCGCTCTCTCTAGCGCCTGCACTTAGTCTCACTCACCTGTTTGCCTTTTTTTTATGTGTCTCACTCCCTGACACTGTCACTAAACACTTTCTGTGTATGTTTTAATATGGGTGAATCTCTGTCTGTCTCCATTTTTCTCGGATGATCCCTCACCTCGATTTTTCTCTGGCTGGATCTCTGTCTGTGGCTGGATCTCTGTCTGTGATCTCTATCTCTCTGTCGACTTTATTTTGCCATGGAAACCAGCTGCTGCCTTGTCCACCGCCGGCTCTGGCGGATAAATGTACTTTCTCAGCAGCGCAGCCACGGCTGGATGCAGGGAGGATGCCTATTGCGCTCCCCCCTCCCCAGTTCGGCATCCTATCTGCATTCTCCAGCCCACCCGGTATCCGGTATGGGAGGCAGTGGGTGTCGCAATAAGTGAGCTGGGGAGAGCAGGAGAGGAGGCAGGGCTGCCGGACTGGTGGGGAGAGTCTGAGAGAGAGTAAGAGAAATTGAGAAACAGAGAAAGAAAAAGAGAGCCAGGGAGAGGGATTGAGAGACAAAGAGAGATGGAACAGCACAATCGTAAAAGAAGAAAAAAAGAGGATGAGACGCATGGAATGAGAGAAAGGGTAAGGAACCAACAAGAGAATTTTTGTTCGTGGTGGGGAGAACGCACGAGAGAAACTGCGAATGGAAACGTGAGGCCCAGAGGATGGTCGGGATTGCAAGAAGCGGCCACACCACTGCCGTCGGATCGCGGTGGACGGGGCGTTCCGGGATACTGAGCGCCCGGTCCAGTCTGGCGCTGAGGCCGCTGCGTTTGGAACAGAGCCGGGCACTTACCTGTTGCTGCTGGAGGCGTCGCGCTAACAGAGCTGTGTGCGGGTCGCTTGGGACTAGCAGCCCTCGTCCAGACTGCGTTCCGAGGCGCAGACGGCTGCGGGCTCCCACCGGGCAACAGACGGCAAGAGCAGCGGGAGCCCAGTGTCTGTGCCCGTAGGTCCGCCAGAGCGCTGCGCTGCCAGCTCCAAGCGGCAGCGGAACGAACGGCGTCTTAAGGCAGCGCGGAGCCCTCACCTTGCGGCACCCCCCTCCCCTCGCCCCCCGCCCTCGCGGGTGACGCACGAGGCCGCGGGCGCCCTGAGGAGAGGGGGCTGGCGGGTGGGGGGCCGCGGCAACTGACCCCACTCAGATGTTCTAACCACGTGTCCCCACTCCAGGTGGTCCGATCTCATTGAGACCTCACAGACTGTGGGTTGTCCCCAGGGCTAATTTTTGCGCAAACCCTATGCTTTCCTAGTACCTGGATTTCAGACAGGTCCTGGCCACAGACCTGCACAGCTGTTCCAAAGAGAAGCAGAAACCTAGGCCCGGACTTCGGGCCTCAACATTTGAAGACCCTCACCCCTACTCCTCTAAAGTATGAACTGCTCAAGGGCCTGAGAAAGGAATCCTGACTTTGATATAACCGATTTCCAACTATTTTCTCCAGCTGCCAGCAAGAGCTACAAAGCAGTTCCTTTCCTGTAGGTTTTGCAACTATTTAATCTAAGACAAACCAGTTAATTATCCACTGTATTATTTGATTGAAGTATGTCTGTCTCTTTCTCCCGCCCTCCCCCTCTCTCTCTGCCAAGTATTGTGTTGTTTCCACAGAAAATACTGCTGAATCCTTACCCCAGTCTTGTGAGATAAATACTGCTATTTTCTTCATTTTATAGAGACAGAAGCATAAACCAAGGGAGATTACCCTAGTTGTCCAAGTTCAAGTAAATGTTGCACCTGCTCTACTAATCAGGACTTTCTTCTCTCTCCCAAATACATTTCAGGTGTTTGCTCTATATCATACCTGGGCAGACACCAGGGCATAAGTCCCTCCACCCCAGAATGACGGTCAGATCTAGGAAGGTGTCCCAGACCAGGGATCATTTGTGTCTGGTTTCCAAAGGATGATTATATGTTTGTTTTCTTTCTTTCTTTCTTTCTTTCTTTCTTTCTTTCTTTCTTTCTTTCTTTCTTTCTTTCTTTCTTTCTTTCTTTCTTTCTTTCTTTCTTTCTTTCTCTCTCTCTCTCTCTCTCTCTCTCTCTCTCTCTCTCTCTCTCTCTCTCTCTCTTTCTCTCTCTTTCTTCTTTCTTTTTTTTTATTAAAAAAAAAATCTTTATTGATTTCAGAGAGACGAAAGGAGAGGGATAGAGAGATAAAAACATCAATGATGAGAGTCATTGATCGGCTGCAGCCCGCAACCTGGGCATATGCCCTCACCGGGAATCAAACCCCGATCGCCTGGATCCTAGGTCGATGCTCAACTGCTGAGCCACACCCGGCTGGGAGATTATATGTTTTCTAGGCAGGACAGAATGGGGTATGTCTTCTGCAAGGAGATACATGGGCAAACAAGGCTGCAGGAGAGAGCTGGGTGCCAAGAAAGGTTGCAACAGGGTGAATGCCAGGAGGTGACCTGGAAAAATGGGGTAGGGGAAGGTCCTGACTGGCCTTCAATGCCAGTCTGGGGACTTTGGACTTTATCCTGAGATCCCTGGAGGGCTATTGAGGATTTGTTTTACTATGAACAATTTCAAACATACACAAATGTAATGATAATAATAAAATAACTCCCCATGTTCTCATCATCCAACCTTAACAATGATAAACATTTTTGCCATTATTGTTCATTGGTGGTGTTTATGTGGGGTGATGTGATGAAATTTCTGTCTTTTTAGAATCACCTACAAGCAGGGCTGGGAGGGGGGTGGGTGAGGTATTGTATGGAGAAAGAACAGAAAGGAGGCTGTGGCAGGAGACAGAGGGTCTCAACACATTGCACAGAGGTGGCTGGGCAGAGACCCACAGAGAAGCCAAATTGACAGTGGAGAGGGATAAGGGCAAGGAGATGTTGAGCAGGGTCTAGGATGAACAGAAGTTTCTGAGTTGGTTCAAGACTGAATGGAGATCCCTTTATTCCACTGCATCCTATGCCTCCTGACAGGGAGAAAAGGCAGGTATATAATCCGGCCCCAAGATGGTCTTTGGATTTCACATTTACTGTAGATCATTAGTCCTTTTTTTTTTTTCTTTTTGCTATACCTGATTTTATCATCTCAAGGTTGCAAGGTTGAATGGTATACACCTAGTCATTTTTCCTGCAGACAGTTTCCATGATAATTGCGCACAGTTATACATTTCTAGTCATGGTGCAGGATCCTGAGTGCCATGCACTGTCAATTGGCAGTTCATTCAGACTTGATATTTTGGAATCACCTGGGAGGCAGTCAAACTATGAGAAATGAACAGACACAAAGGCCAGGCCAGTCCAGTCCATCCTGCCCTTTCTTCCTTTTCACTGTGGTCCTGAGAGTTCCCTGGGCTGCTGGGATCCAGTAGGAGACAGGGAGAAACATCTAGGTACATGTTAAAGGTGGGTACCTCAGAAAGGTGGGCTCATAGAGTCTTCAGCTGTACCCTGACACTAAGGGGCATAGTGGGGAGTGGAAGACCCTGCAATCAAGGCCAGTCTGCCTGCAGGAGAGAGTAAGAAAGCCAATGAATTGCTGGGAAAGAAATGCAAGCCACTTTTCTGTACAAGGGGATGTTTGAAGGTTGTTAATCCTCAGGTGTCTATTTCTTCTTTTTCCCCCCTCCAGGCTTTAACAGAATTGGTGCCCTTGAATTTCAAAGGCATGCTAGTATCAGCATCCCAACTAGATGTATGTGGGGGGCCTTGTGGAATGTGCACTTGGCTTCAGGCCATGCAGGCTCTGATTCTGATGGCCTTGCAAGAGCCCTTCGACTGACAAGCCTCTAGATTGTGGGGAGGTATTTTGGGATGAGACAGCGGCAGTTTGGGATGATGGTGCAAGAAGTCACCTAGTCTATTTCCATACCTTTGTAATTCTGTAGCAGCAGAGGTAAGATCAGGCTAATGTTATTAATGGGGAAGGACTGTAGGGCAAGAAACTACAAGAAAGGGCTCTAGTGCTTGATCACAACCACAAGCTTCAATATCAGCCAGTGTGCCAGGCTGGTCTTCCCAGGCTTGTTTACCTGGTTAGAAAGCTCCAGTGGATGTGCCAACTGCCCCATGAGGGAAGTCAGAGGCCTATGACCCAATCAAGTATTGGTTCTAGTAACAATGGAGGATGTGAGAGTCCATGAATGCCTACCATGTGCCAAGCCTCATGCTTGCTTTGTCCTATTTAATCCTTTAAGAAACTCTGCAAGTTAGAGATTAGTGTAGTATTTTTAGAATTGAAGACATCACATACCATTTTTTTTTAAAGCTGCAAATTTAATCATCATACTACTGGTAGCAATGTCATCTTGATTTCAAAGATGCTAAAATGTGAAAAAAATGTACAGTAGAGTTAATGTATGACAGTACCATCTCCTTACAGAGAGGTTAACTAACTTACCCAAGGTCACACAGCAAGTGTTAGAGCTGAGAGGTAAAACCTGTTCTGACTCCAACACTGGGAAATTTCCTAGGCTGCTTTTTGGAAGGGTCAAGAGGCAAGACAGAAAGGCTCCCAGGCACCCAGCCCAGAAAAGAATTTGAATCCAGATGAATTGCTAGGATTGTGGGAAGACAAATGCAGTTGCATTGATAAAGGCTTTTTCTTTTTGGTAGGATACATGATTCTCATAGGTGGTAAAATGACTAAATTAATCAATTTAAATTCTAAGTCACACTCCTTCCTGCTTAGTGAGTTCATAATAAGTCAATGGAGAAAAATATACAGTTTTGTTCTCTAGTGCCTACCCATGGGAGTGTTTTAGGTTTTTCAGTGTTATGAGCTGCTCTGGTATTCACTTTAGGCCAACCCTAGGGGTTGTGTTGCAAAATTCAAATGAAATTAAGTACCATCTGGGTGTGAGCTAATAATGCCTACTCTGCGGGCTTGGCAGGGCAGGAAATCTGGATTTCAAAGTTATGTATATCCAAATAAAATGGTCTGGAAGAGAAAAATCAGTAGAAAATAACTGGATTGATTACAAATGAGGAACAGGAGACCTGATTTCTAGTCCCAATACTGTGGTTAACTTGCCGAGTAATTTTGGGAAGACTCCCTTCTCTCTCTGATCTCAGTTGTGTTAATCCAGCAAATGAGGTAAGGGAATATTAGGTAATCTCTAAGAATCCTGTCATTTGATGACTTTTGATTCCATCTGGCTGTTATTAAAAATCCCCAAACTAATACAACCCAAATAATTAAAAACTGAAAACTTGACTTGTACTTTGGCCATGAAAGTGTAACAGGGACTGGATTTATACTTCCAACCCAAACAACTAAAAATGTGGACAAAATATATGAAATAATGCTTGTCAAACATTGGAAAACAGGGAGTACAGGACAGTGATCCTTAAGAAAAGGCCACAGATGAAGTGAGGCCTACAATTGCTCCAGTTTACTACTTAGAGAGAGTGTCCAGGCTGGGAACCCAGACTGAGCCGGGAAGTCTGCCTAAACTGAGGAGACAGAGTTCAGAATTCAGGGAAGTGAGGGTGGCTTGAATTTACAAGGTAATGTTCCAGAGCAGGGATTCCCAGATAGAGTGCTCCAGAGATTTGTAAAAGGCACCCTTCAAATCTTTGAATACTGATCAGCACATGAATGTAAGCAACTGAGACTGGGGAAAGAATGACTCAAAAGGAGTAGGTGGAGTGATTTCTAGAGCTCACATATGGCTGGAAATAGCTCAGTTTCCCAACAGGCAGAGAGAAGAAACTTCATAATACATCAGACTGAGTATTCAGAAGATTGCTTCAGTAGTGGAGCCAAATTAACCTTAGTCTGAAGTTTGTTCTGGTCCCACAAAGCAAGAAGGACTGAACAGTTTCTAAGTATCTTTACTGCAACTCAGAGCAAGGCTCAAAAGATATTTAAAGGAGCACAATAATATCAAGCACCCAACAAGGTAAAATTTGGAAGTCTGGAATCCAATAAAACATTACAAAGCTTACAAAACAGAAAAATCTGACCCATAATGAGAAGAGAAATAGAAATAGACACAGATGATAGAATTAGTAGATAAAGACATTAAAATGGCTTTAACAATTATACTTCATATGTTCAAGAAGGTAAAGAAAAACATGGGCCTGTTAAGGAGAGACATATACAATAGAAAACAGACTGGCCCTGGCCAGGTCACTAAGTTGGTTAGAGCATTGTCTCAATATACCAAGGTTGTGGGTTCAATCGTTGGTCAGGGCACATACAAGGATCAACCAATAAATGCATAAATAAGTGGAACAACAAATCAATGTTTCTTTCTCTCTGTCTCTTTCTCTCTGCCCCTTCCCCTCTCTCTAAAATCAATAAAAAACAATAGAAAACAGATGTAAATCTTACCTCTAGAGAAAAAGAATATGATGTCTGAGATAAAAAAAAAAATACACTAGGTGACAGTATACTAGACACTGCAGAAGAAAGTTTATTGAACTTTAAGACAAAGCAATGGAAACTGTCCAGCAGATGACATGATACTGTATATAGAGAACCCAAAGGGTTCCACCAAAAAATTGCTAGAACTTATAACTGCAGTAAAGTAGCAGGATACAAAATAAATATCCAGAAATCAGCTGCATTTTTATACACCAATAATGAACTATCAGAAAGGGAAACTAAGAAAATAGTCCCAGTTACAATTGCATAAAAGTACATAGGAATAAATTTAACCAAGGATGTAAAAGAGACTGTACTTGGAAAGTTATGACACTGATGAAACAAACTGAAGAAGATACAAATAAGTGACTGCATATACAGTGTTCATGGATAGGGAGAATTAACATAATTAAAAAGTCCATATTACCCAAAGCAATCTATAGATTCAACACAATTCCTATCGAAATACCAATGGCATATTTCACAGAATGAGGACAAATATTCCAAAAAATTTTATGGAACCACAAAGGACCCAGAATAGCCACAGCAATCTTGAGAAAGAAGAACAAAGTTGAAGGTATCATGTTACTTGATATCAAACTATACTACAAGGCCATAGTAATCAAGACAGCATGGTACTGGCATAAAAACAGGCATATAGATCAATGAAACAGAATAGAGAGCCCAGAAATAAACCCATGCCTTTATGGTCAATTAGTCATTGACAAAGGAGGTAAAAACATACAAGGGGGTAAACATAGTCTATTCAATAAACAGTCTTGGGAAAATTGGACAGATACATACAAAAAATGAAGCTAGACCACCTTTTTACACCATGCCCAAGAATAAACTCAAAATAGATAAAATACTTATGTTAGATTCAAAACCATATAAATCTTAGAAGAAAACATAGGTGGTAAAAATCTCAGATATTTCTTGTAGCAATATTTTTTCTGATATAGCTCCTCAGGCAAGGGAAACAAAAGAAAAAATAAACAAATTGAACTACATCACACTAAAAACTTTTTCACAGCCAAGAAAACCATCAAAATGAAAAAACAACCCAATAAATGGGAGAACATATTCACCAATGATACATCTGATAAGGAGTCAATATCCAAAATTTATGAAGAACTCATACTACTCAACACCAAAAAAACCAATTTCATTAATAAATGGGCAAAGAACCTGAATAGATACTTCTCCACAGAGGACATACAGGTGGCCAATAGACATATGAAAAGATGCTCAATGACACTAATTATCAGAGAAATGCAAATTAAAATCACCATGAGATACCACCTCACACTTGTCAGAATGGCTATCATCAGTATATCAACTAACAAGTTTGGCAAGGATGTGGAGAAAAGGGAACCCCATGCACTGTTGGTGGGAATGCAGATTGGTGCAGCCACTGTGGAAAACAGCACGGAGTTACCTCAAAAAACTAAAAATAGAATCGCTTTCTGACCCAGAGATTCCACTTCTGGAAATATATCTGAAGAAACCTAAAGCACTAATTCAAAAAAATAAATGCACCCCTATGTTCACTGCAGCATTATTTATAATATCCAAGATTTGGAAGCAGCCTAAGTGCTTATCAGTAGATGAGTGGATAAAAAAGCTGTGGTACATTTATGCAATGGATTACTACTCTGCCATAAAAAGGAAGGAACTCTTACCTTTTGCAACTGCATGGATGGACCTGGAGAGTATTATGCTACGTGAAATAAGCCAGTCAGAGAAAGACAAGCACCACATGATTTCACTTGTATGTGGAATCTAATGAACAAAATAAACTAACAGACAAAACAGAAACAGACTCATAGATACAGAAAATAAACTGACAACTGTCGGGGGTGGGGTGGGGGATGGGATGCTGGGTGAAAAGGTGAAGGAATTAAGCAAAGGAAAAACAACCCTCACAGACACAGACAACAGTATAGTGATTCCCAGAGGGAAAAGGGGATTGGGGGGAGGTAGAAGAGAGTATAGGGGGTTAAATGGTGATGGAAAGAGACTTGACTTTGGGTGGTGAACACACAATACAATATACAGATGATGTATTTTTGAATTGTACACCTGAAACCTATATGATTTTATTAACCAATGTCACCCCAATAAATTCAATAAACGTTTAAAAAGAGTACTAAAACTATGCTTAGGAATTATACTGATATTCTCATGAATCATTAGTTCTTATAGTTTATACAATAAAGCACAGTTGTAATAAAAAATAAACTATCTAAAATGAAACAGAAAAGATAGAAAAAATGAGCTGAGCAATAAGGAGCTGTAGCACAACTTCAAGTGGCCTAATATATATGTAATTAGAGGCCCTGAAGGAGTTAGGGAGACAGAGATATTATTTGAAGAAATAAGGGCTGAAACTTTCCCAAATATAATAAAAACTATAAACCCATTGATTCAAGAACCTCAACAAAACTCAAGCGCAGGAAACTTGAAGAAATTCATATCAAGGCATCATAATGCTTATTGTTCCTCTATAAATCCTCACCATATAGTTAGCAAGGATATTTGGATAAACTGTAACATTCATATGCTGCTTTTGGAATATAAAATAGGACAGCCACACTGCAAAATAATTTGGCTGGTTAAAAAAGGTTTAAACATACACCTACTATATGATCCACTTTTCCACTCCCAAAATAAACGAAAGCATTTGTCCATGCAAAAATGTACATGAATGTTTATAGCACCTTTATTTGTAATAGATAAAAACTGGAAACAACTCTAATGTCTATCAACAGGTAAATGGTTTATACACACATTGGAATACTATTCAGTCAAAAAGAGAACAAATTATTGATATATACGAAAACATGGATGAATCTAAAAATAATTGTGCTGAGTGAAAGAAACCACACTCGTAAAAGAGTGCATACTGTATGGTTCCTTTTACATAAAATTCAAGAAATGCAAATTAAAGGGGCATAAAGCAGGTCAATGGTTGCCTTGGGTTGGGAAGGGGAATCAATTATAAAAGGGGTATAAAAAAGTGACGTCATAGGAATGGTGGTGTGAGAGATACACTTGGTGTCCCTGTGAAATTTCAATAAATTGAACAGCTATAACTCAACAAAGGATTCCCTGCCTGAGAGATCTGTGCATTGAAGCATCTAAAGGTGGGCAAATGGGAACAAACAAGGGAGGCAAGAAGGAAGGAGAGCTCAGATTGGCTATGTCCCTACAGCTGGGAGATCCTGGTGTGAGCTGGAAGAGGGCAGGGAGCCAGTTATAGCTGATGCTTCCTTCAGCTGGAAGGAGCAGAGACTCGGTGGGCACTCCTGCAGGAGTGAACAGTATGAGCTGTGGCTGAGCCAAGAGACCTGGGCAAGGACACAGCATAGAGTTTCAGCTGCAACTGTTGACTATCAGGTGATTGGTATTCCAAACAAAGAAACAAAGCCACAGAGCCCTGCCACCCAGTAGACTCCCAAAACTTACCTCCTGTTGCCTTTGGTGTTGGGTTGTAGAGCACATTATCTGCAATCCCAAGAACTATTTCTACAGAATCACTATGTCCCCTGAGCAAAGGGTGCAATCTGTGACTGATCCCCAGTTGGGGAGTGTGGGGAGGGGACTCCACAGAGGTCCAAGGTCGTCATTACCTAGAAAACAAAACAAACCCCACCCCCAAGCATTGTGGCTATACTGATGGCAGCCGTGGAGGTCAGCTTTGGGATATCGCAGAGCTAAAAAACTTGTGATTCATCACCACCTACTAGAAAATTATAGAAACACTTCTTCATAGTAATCTGCTGGAAAAGTGCCACCAAAATATAGATGCCTAGACAGAGAAGGAAGCAATCAGATGCTATGAATTATCAAGGTAGGGAGGCAGCTCTGAAAGATAATGAAAAATCTCCAGAAAGCAATTGAACAAAATGGACACAATGGAAAAATGTGATATAAATGACAGAATTCAAGATTTAAGTTCTGAAAATACTCAATGAAATGTGAAAAAAATACAGACAGGCAATTTAATGCACTCAGAAAACAAACTAATAGGCAAAATGAGTACTTTACTAAAGAGATTGAAACTTTAAAAAAAAAGCCTAACAAATCCTGGAGATGAGGAATTCCATAAAAGAGATCAGGAATGAACTAGCAAGAATAGAAAATAGAGTCAACCAGATGGAGGAGAGAATTAGTGACATCAAAGATAGAAATCTAGGAATGACGTAGAGGGAAGAAGAGAGAACCCTGAGAATAAAGAAATAGAAGGAGCTCTACAAGAACTACCTGGCTCCATCAGAAAAAGCAATATAAGATAATAACAGAAGAAGAAGAGAGGGATATGGGAACAGAGACTCTAGTCAAACAAATAGTGGATGAGAACTTCCCAAACCTATGGAAAGAACTAGATCCTCGAATCCAAGAAGCCAACAGAACACCTAATTACCTTAATCTAAAGAGGCCCTCTCCAAGGCACATTGTATTAAAACTGTCAAAAATTAATTAAAAAAATTTTTTTTCAAAGCAGACAGGGAAAAGAAGGAAGTGACCTACAAAGGAAAGCCCATCAGGTTATCATCAGGCTTTTCAGCAGAAATTCTACAAGCCAGAGAAGAGTGGAACCAAATATTCAAACATCTGAAAGACAGAAATTACCAGTCATGAAAAATATATCCAGCAAAATTATCCTTTAAATATGAGGGGAAATAAAGACTTTTCCAGACATACAAAAGCTGAGGGTATTTATCACTAGAAGACCACCATTGCAGGAAATGCTCAAGGGGGTTAGTCTACCTGAAACAAAGAACATAAGGCCACAACATTATGAGTTAGATCACCAACAAACTTACAGCATAAACAGGAATAATTTGTGACAACAAACATAAAAGTGGAGGGGGTAAAAGTCTGAACTGGCAAAGGAGGATGAACATCAGATGCACTCAAAAGAAAAAAAATCTACTGTATATATGAAACTTTCTTTTTTATAAACCTAATGGTAACCACACACAAAAACCCCAAAACTGAGACACATAGCTTTAAAAAAGAGGAAATAGTGGGAAGAAGCGTGGAATAACAGCAAAAAGCCTCCAAACCAAACCAAAAACAAACAAAAACAAAACAAAACACAGCAGATGAAAACACAAATGAAAAGACCCAATGGAGGCACAGTGCTACCAGGAAAAAAAAAAAAAAAGGATAAAATGGCTACAGGAAATCCTCATCCATCAATAATTACCCTAAATGTAAGTGGACTGAATTCACCAATAAAAAGGCACAGAGTAGCTGATTGGATCAAAAATCAAAACCCAGCCCAACTGGGCATGCTCAGTGGTTGATCATCGACCTAGGATCCAGAAGATCACAGTTCGATTCCCAGTCAGGGCACATGCCGGGGTTGTGGGCTCGATCCTCAGTGGGGGGTGTGAGGGAGGCAGCAGATCAATGACAACTCTTTCATCGTTGTTGTTTCTATCTCTCTCCTTCTCCCTTCCTCTCTCTGAAATCAAAAAAGATATATTAAAACAAAACAAAACCCAACCATATGCTGCCTATAAGAGACACATCTAAGCTGCAAAGACAGAGGTAGATTCAAAGTAAAAGGGTGGAAAATGATTTTCCAAGGAAATAACATCAACCAAAAGGTAGGTGTAGCCATACTTATATCTGACAAAATAGATTTCAAGATAACAAAGGTAACAAGAGACAAAGATGGACATTTTATAATGATAAAGGCGATAGTATATCAAGAAAACACTTTTCAATATATATGAACCCAACCAGGGAGTACCAAAATATATAAAGCAACTACTCACAGAACTAAAGGGAGAGGCAGGTCAAAACACATTCATAGTTGGGGGACCTTAATACTCCATTGACAGTTCTAGATAGATCATCCAAACAAAATCAACAAAGAAATTTCAGCCTTAAGTGACACATTAGACCAAATGGACATAATTTACATTTGTAGAACTTTTCATCCCAGAACATCAGACTATACACTTTTCTCCAGGGCACACAGACAATTCTCAAGGATATATAACATATGTTGGGCCACAGAACTAGCCTCCTTTTGTCAAATATTAACTGACCATAATGATGTTCTATTTCTGAGGTCTCTCTTCTGTTCCATTAATCTATATGTCTGGTGTACCAATACCAGGCTGTTTTGATTACAATGGCTTTGTAGTACAGTTTGATATCTGGTAAAGTGATCCTTCCTACTCTGTTCTTCTTTCTCAAGATGGCTGCCGCTATTTGGGGTCTTTTTTGGCTCCATATAAATTTTTGGAATATTTGTGCTAGCTCTGTGAAATATGCTGTTGGTATTTAATAGGAATTGCATTGAATCTATAAATTGCTTTGGGCGGTATGGACATTTTAATGATATTAATTCTTCCAATCCATGAACATGGTATACTCTTCCACTTGTTTATATTTTCCTCTATTTCTTTTTTTAGTGTCCTGTAGTTTTCCGAGAACAGGTCTTTTACATCCTTGGTTAAGTTTATTCCTAGGTATCTTATTTTTTTAGTTGCAATGGTAAATTATATTATTTTTTTAGTTTCTCTTTCTGAGAGTTCATTGTTGGTGTATAAAAATGCCATCAATTTCAGGATGTTAATTTTGTATCCAGCTACCTTGCTAAATTCATTTATCAAATCTAGTAGTACTTTGATGGAGTCTTTAGGGTTTTCTATGTACAATATCATGTCATCTGCAAATAATGACAGTTTTACTTCCTCCTTTCCAATTTGGATATGTTTTATGCTTTCTTTCTGTCTGATGACTGTGGCAAGGACTTCCAGTACTTTGTTGAATAAGAGTGGTGAAAGCAGACATCCCTGTCTTGTTCCTGTTTTTAAGGGAAATTATTTTAGTTTTTGCTCATTGAGTATGATGTTGGCTGTAGGTTTGTCATATGTGGCCTTTATTTTGTTGAGGTATGATCCCTCTATTCCCACTTTGCTCAAAGTTTTTATCAGCCCGGCCGGGCGTGGCTCAGCAGTTGAGTGTCGACCTAAGATCCTGGCGATCGGGGTTCGATTCCCGGTCAAGGCACATGCCCGGGTTGCGGGCTTGATCCCCAGTCGGGGGCATGCAGGGGGCAGCTGATCAATGACTCTCTCTTCATTGATGTTTCTATCTCTCTCTCTCCCTCTCCTTCCCTCTCTCTGAAATCAATAAAGATATATTTAAAAAAAAAGTTTTTATCAAAAATGGGCGCTGGATTTTGTTATATGATTTTTCTGCATCTACTGATATGATCATATGAATTTTGTCCTTCATTTTGTTTATGTGATATATCACATTTATTGATTTGATGATATTATACCAGACTTGCATCCCCAGAATAAATCCCACTTCAATTCAAGTGGTTTTAATATATTCACAGACATGTGCAACCATCACCACAGTCAATTTTAGCACATTTTTATGACCTCAAAAAGAACACCATGCACTTAGTAAACCACCTTGTATTCCGCACTCCGCTACCCAACCTCAGGGTTAAGCAACCACTAATCTATATTTTGTCTTATCGGTTTGCCTATTCTGAACATTTCATATAAATGGAATCATATAATACATGGTCTTATATGACTGGCTTTTTTCACTTAGCATAGTGTTTTCAAGGTTCATTTATGTTGTGACATGTATCAGTACTTTATTCCTGTTTATAACTGAATAATATTTCATTATATGGATATACCACCTTTTGCTTATCTATTCATTAGTTGATGGACATTTGAATTTTTTCTACCTTTTGGATATTTTGAATAGTACTGCTATGAAAATTCATGTACAAGTTTTTGTTTGAATGCATGTTTCCAATTCTTTTGAGTATATGCCTAGAAGTGAAATTGCTAGATCATATGGTGATTCTGTTTAACTTATTGAGAAACTGCCAAAATGTTTTCCACAACAGCTGCACCGTTTTACATGCCTACCTGCAGGGTCTTGGGGTTACAATTTCTGCACATCCTGGCCAACATTTGTTATTTTCCATTTTTAAAATTATAGCCATCCTAGTGGATGTGAAGTGGTATCTTATTTGGTTTTGATTTGTATGTCCCTAATGACTAATGATCTCAAGTGTCTTTTCATGTGCCTGTTGCCACTTGTATATCTTCCTTGGAGAAACATATATGCCTATCCTTTTGTAGAGCACTTTAAAAATATCTCTAATCCTCATAACAACCTTGCAAAGTATGTGCCATAATTCCCATCTTACAGTTGAGGTAACTAAGACTCAAAAAAGGTTAAGCAACTTCCTTAATTTGCACACAGCTAGAAATGGAGCTGGAATTTGAATGTTTGTCTTGAAAGCCTGTGCTCCCTCCATTATACCACATCATTTCCAAGACTTTTGATCTATCAGCTGATGCTTAAAGGCTAATACCTTTAGCATTAACAAAGGTCCAGTGCCTTGTTACTGGTAGAGTACTCTGGCCTGGGTTCTAGTCCTGGCTCTGTCTTTGGGCCTCCACATCCTCATTTCTCAAAGCCTCCAGTTTGAGCTGGCTGACCACTGTGTCACTCCATTGGTCTAATAACAGAATTTGTCCTTTCATTTTGCATGCAGATGTCCTGAGGATTTGTACAAAGGAGGCTCGATAGCTTGGTGTGTTATTTTGAGCACTTAATGGGATTTTTTACCTCAGTACATTATGTTGCACTTGCCTACACTGATGCTCACCTGCTACTTTTCAGCCTACTCACACAGCCTCGCAGCATCTTTTTGCAGTTTAATCTAAAGAGCTTAACGTGTTACTATCCAGAAGGGTTGGATGTTGCCTAGAAACCTGAAGTTTTTGTTAGGATGACTTTCTTCCACATAATAAGATAGATTTTTCCATCACTCTTGGGTAGGGGGATGCCATAGTGTCTCCTCAGAGAAAGTAAGGTTTATCCTTCTTTCCTGTCACTATAGCCATTGCTTATCGATGATACAACCATACCCCCATCCCACAGTGATTTGGCACTATGTCAAAGCTTCTGTTTTCACATTCCTTTTTTATCCATGTGTCCTTTTATTGCTTAAAAATTTCTGATTGGTTGGGCATGACTTCACTTTGTGTAAACTGTTGTCCAAATGGTCTTTGTGCTCATTCTTTGTTATAAAAATTATGTACTTCCCAGCCTGTGCCCCAGGATCTCTTTAGGACACTGCCTTATGAATGGAACTCATATTGGCTATGTGCCAGTCTTTGTCACGGAGGCCCTTGGTAAGGACAGGCTGTACCTTCTGGCCTAGTTTTATGGGGGACACTTTACCCCTTGAGTCCTAGTGAAAGGTGCATGTTTAGGCTATTCTGTAGGCCTTGGGCATCCAAAACACTTGCCATTATCTTGTCTATTGAGTTAGACACTGCCAGTGAGAGCTGAGGAATAGACATCCCAGTGATATCCTGTTTGCTATATGCTCCCAAGCATGATTGTTACCCCAACTGTCAGTCTCCACTGATCATCTTGTTGGCATTTTAAAATTTTTATTTTTTCAATCCTCACCCTAGGACATGTTGATTTATTTTAGAGAGGAAGGGAGAGAGAGAGGGAGAGAGAAACATCAAGGTGAGAGATAAACATTGATAGGTTGCCTCTCATACCTGCGCTAACCTGAGATTGAACCTTTTGGTGTATGGTATGATGCTCCAACCAACTGAGCCACACTAGCCAGGACTTGCTGGCATTTTTCTTAGACTATACCTGAAGAGGCTCTTGGTTTTAGCTTGCAGATACCTTGCCCGGTTCTTCTTTAGTTCTGTTGGTCCCTCACCTCCTGATATTTAGTTTGCTTCTGCTCTGCCACTTTTGTGGAACATCTTTGTTCCCTTTGCTTGAGACACCTTTCTATTTGGAGAAGAAGCATTTTTTAAAAAAATATATGTTTATTGATTTCAGAGAAAGGGAGGGAGGGAGAGAGAGAGATAGAAACATCAATGATGAGAGAATCGTCATTGATTGGCTGCTTCCTGCACGTCCCCGCCTGGGGATCGAGCCTGCGATGCAGGCATGTGCTCTGACCAGAAATCGAACTGCAATCTCCTGGATCCTAGGTCGATGTTGAACTGCTGAGCCACAGCCAGTCAGGCTGGAGAAGGAGCTTTTATCACTCTGTTCATGTCTCTTTTACTTGACTACTTAGTTGCTCAAAGAGCTCTTTCCAATTTTCTGGTATTTTGAATTCTTGGCACACATTACCCTGGGTTTTCAATAAGATATTTTCTAAACTATGTACAGGCCTCTTGTGGTTATTGAATTATTTAACTTTTCAAATTCTTTCCTAAGCAATGCTCACATTTGGTCAGGATTCTCTTTGCTAGAATGAAGTAAATAAGTGTGTGGTGGATTTCTTTGGCTTTCACTGTCCCACTGGGAAGCTAGCCCTGATTATTATGGGATCAGAATTTTAGAGGGCTTCACTCACAATGATCTGATCAATGTCTATTACTAAGAATAGGCCTCCATCTACCATGGGGGCCCAGGGCACAGGCAGAGGATGGATGAAACCAATGGGTGCTATATGGCAATCTGTGGTGTCAGAGCATCTGGCTTCTAGCCTGTCTCAGTCACAGATTCCCTGTTTGATAGTGGGTAGGCCACTTTCCTTCTCTGAGCTCAGTTTCCTCCTTTTAATGAGGGTACTAGCCCACAGGCAGGACAGGGATGTATAAATGTGATCCCAATGATTCAGTTTGCATCACTACCTTTTCTATGTGCACGCTTGTCTATGAGTAAAGAGATTCAGATTGACTGAGCTCTAGGCAAAATTTTTGCATCCCTCCAGTATCTGAATCCTGGAGTCAGGATTTAGGTCTGAATTGGTGGCTGTAACTGTATTGTTTAGCTCTGGAAAAAAGAGTCCTCAAATTTCATTTTCAATTCCATCAGGCCCAGTTCTGTGCTCTGGCTTTCTAATCTTTTCCACAGTGGGCTGACCAAGCTTAGCGTTTCTTTGAGAACAGTGATTCTTAACTTCTTTTTTCTTTCTCATCAGGGACTCCTTTGAGAAGCTGATAAAAGCTGGGGACCCTGTCTACCAAAATATGTGTGTAGACACACACCAATCCAAACCCAATTATAGGGGGGCTCATGAACTATGAAGGCAACCCATAGAATCTGTAGTCTAGGGATCACCAGCTAATAACTCCTATTCTAGAAGATGGATCCTGGCCTGCACTAAGCTCAGTGTCCTCCCTTGCAGCTTGGTTATGTTTTGACTTCATAGACTAGGACCAGTATGACTGATAAAAAAACCTACCAGAATTGATCCAGAGCCTTGAGAATGTATCTAGAAAGAGCCAATTCCCCTTGGACAACAAATCTATAGCTGAGTAGTTATGTTATGCCCCACCAACAATAAAAAGGAGGGGGAATGAAGGCCAAGTGGGCAGATACTCCCAGCATCTCTGGTGAAGTCGCTTTCTCTGGTGGGAAACTGGCTGGTGGATGTGGAATTGCTGAAATGCTTCTTTGGTTGGCAAACAGGGAGGAGAATCCATTGCTTTCTATTAAAGCAGCCAAAATCTATTTTAAAAAAAATAGCCTAGTAAAGAGTAAGATAAAGGCTCAATTGAGAGGGAATTATGCTCATATGCAAAGTGGTGGTTTGAATGAGGGTGAAAGACTAATAGGTGAAATAAATTGACTTAGAAAGCCAGTGACCTAAAAGAGAAGCAAGTCTAAGGAAAGGTAAATGGTAGAGGAGGGGACTGTTCTTAGGAAGAACTTCTTACCCTGATATTTTATTTCCTTTTTATTATTATTATTTTAATTGATTTTTAGAGACAGAAAGCAGGGAGAAAGATATTGGCTGCCTCCTGAATTCTCCCTGACCAGGGATCAAACTCGCCACCTTTCAGTGTAAGGGACAATACTCCAAGCAACCGAAAATCACTGGCCAGGACCTGATATTTTATTTCTTTTTTGTTAAATTTATCTTTATTGGTGAAAGTATTACAGATATCCCCCCTTTTTTCCCCATTGATCCCCTTCACCCAGCATCTGCCCCTCCACCCCCAGGCCTTCACCACACTATTATCTGTGTCCACGGGTTATGTATATATGCATTTAAGTTCTTTGATTAATCTCCTCCCACCCACTTCCCCACTCCCACTTTCCCACTGAGATTCATCAGTCTGTTCCATGTTTCTTTGTCTCTGGATCTATTTTGTTCCTCAGTCTATTTTGTTTATTAGATTCCATATATGAATGAAATCATGTAAAGCCGAATCTGGAAGAATAAGGAAACCTGAAGAAGCCAATAACAACTGATGAAATAGAAGCAGTAATAAAAAAAACTCCCAGCAAACAAAGGCCCTGGTCCGGATGGCTTCACAGGGGAGCCTTCTAATTTTTTAAGTTGTAGGGTTAAATAGTTTACTAAAAATTGTTCTTATTTTTTGAGGTAGGCTTGCAGTGCAATGAACTTCTCTCTTAGGACTGCTTTCACTGTGTTCCATAGATTTTGGGTTGTGTGTTCATTTTCATTTTTTTCCAGGAAGTTTTTTATTTCTTTCTTGATCTTTTTGGTAACCCATTCATTGTTTAATAACATGTTATTTAGCCTCCATGTGTTTGAATGTTTTTGAGTGTTTTGACTGTAGTTGATTTCTAATTTCATGCCCTTGTGATCTGAAATGCTTGATATGATTTCAATCTTCTTGAACTTGTAGAGACTAGTTTTGTGTCCTAACATGTGATCTGTCTTTGAGAATAACCCATGTACACTTTAGAAGAATGTATATTCTGCAGCTTTGGGGTGAAATGTTCTGTAAATATCAATTAAATCCATCTGATCTAGTATGCCACTTAGAGTCACTGTTTCTGTGTTGACTTTTTGTCTGGAAGATCTATCCAGTGAAACCAATGGGGTGTTAAAGTCCCCAACTATGACTGTACTGTTGTTGACCTCTCCCTTAAAGTCCTTAAGGTTATTATTGATAGGTCCTTATTTATTGCCATTTTAATCTTTATGCCTATGTTTCTTTCTCTATTTCTTCTTATTACAGTAGTCCCTTTAACATTTCTTGCAATGCTTCTATTTCTACTTCTAATTACAGCAGTCCCTTTAACATTTCCTGCAATGCTGGTTTGGTGGTGATAAACCCCTTTATCCTTTTGTTTTGTTTTGTTTTGTTTGGGAAACTCTTTATTTCACCATCTATTTTGTTTTTATTTTTTTATTTTTGTTTAAAATATTACAGATGTCCCTTTTTCTCCCCATTAACCCATTCCACCCAGTCCCACCCCCTCCCCAGTCCCTCTCCACACCATTGTCACCATCTATTTTGAATGATAGCCTTGCTGGATAGAGTAGTCTTGGTTTCAGATCCTTGTTTTGCATTACCTTGAATACTTCATGCCATTTTCTTCTGGCCTGTAGAGTTTTTGATGAGAAGTCAGCTGACAGCCTTATGGGAGCTCCTTTGTAGGTAACAAATTGCTTTTCTCTTGCTGCTTTTAATTAAATTCTCTCTTTGTCTTGAATTCTTGGCATTTGATTTATGATGTGTCTGGGTGTGGGCCTCCTTGGGATCTTTTTGCTTGGGACTCTGCGCCTCCTGAACTTGTGTGACTTTTTCCTTGACCAGGTTAGGGAATTTTTTTGCCATTATTTCTTCGAACAGTTTCTCTAACCCTTGCTTACTTTCAACCTCCTTTGGCACTTCTGTGATGCAAATATTGTAATGTTTCATGTTGTCCCACAGCTCCCTTAAATTGTCTTTCTGTTTTTTAATTGTTTTTTTCTTTTATGCTCTCTGATTGAGTGATTTTTCTCTACCCTGTCATCTAATTCACTGATCCAGTCCTCAGCTTTCCCTAATCTGCTTTTTATTCCTTTCGATGTATTCTTTATTTCTGCTATGTCATTCTTCATTTCCTTCATAGCTTCCATATCTTTTTTCATGCTGTTGAGCATCCTTACAATCAGTGTTCTGAACTCTATATTAGAGAGATTGCTTATCTCCATTTCATTTGACTCTTTTTCTGGAAACTTCTCTTATACTTTCATTTGGGGTTTGTTTTTTGGTCTCCCCACTTAGGCTGCCTATTTGGGTTTGTTTCTATGTATTAGGTAGGCCTGCTAGGATTCTCAGTCTTCTTGGACAGTCTCTGGTGCAGGCCAATGTCAGACACTGTTTGTGACTGGCCTTGAGTATCCTGTTTGGAGCTGTCAACAACCCACAGCTTGAGGTCCCCTCTGTTGGGGGTAGGTGCATTTGGACAGGACCAAGATGCACACCAAAGTCTGTTTTTCCAAGACCTGGGTCCAAAAGCAGATCAGGCAAAGACTCAAAGCACTCTGAAGTCTGCCTCTGCCTGCAGGCTGATTAATCTGATTCTGTTAATGAGCCTCAGGCTATAGAAACTCCACAGGGTAGGGCAGCTGGTTGTTATCAGTCTCTTAAGGAGCCTCAGGCTGTAGAAACTCCCAAGCGTAGGGTGAGAGGTTTTCCAGCAGGGTGATGCAATAGCTTCCCCCTCATGCAAAAAGCTGCTTGGAAGGTAAACCTCTACTGTGAAAGGTGTCCTCTCCAGTATGAGGGATTGACTCCAGAGGGGTGCCCTCTGAGCTCTATCTCCAGAGCCCACAATCCTAGATTCTCCTCACACAGCTCCAGTCCACTCTGCCCTCCCTCTGCTGGACCCCAAGGTGAGTGGCTGCACATGAAACTTTGCTTGTTGGCTCTTTAAGAGGGTGCCTGCATTTCCAGCCATCTCTCCCTGGCAGACAGAAACCCAGCTGCTTTTCAAGCCAGATGTTATGTGGGCACCTTTCTCAGTTCTGGTGCTCTTGGCTGAGAAGCCCAGCCTGGGGTTTAGGTCCCAGAGTTCTCAGTGGGAACTCCCCACAGCTGAGATATTTCTCCAGACTATCAGCTGCTGCCTGTGGGATTCCAGCCAGCCCTCTTGCACCTCTGCACTTCTTGCTGGTCTTTATGCATGCTTCACTTTTTCTCCTTGGTTATGAGAGTGCTCTACAGCTTATTTTCTGGTGCAGTTGATTCTTCATGATGTTTTTTCTATATTTTAGTTGTAATTCCAGTTTGGTCCCAGGAGAGTGTCAGTGTGGCTTCCACTCAGTCCGCGACCATCTTTAATCTCCCTGATATTTTATTTCTTAATGGAGATGCCACAACTTTTTTTGGGAGAGATTGTTCATTTGTGCCATGGAGCTGTGGAGAAATGGGAGGGGGATGCTGGGATACAGAGAATGGGGATTAGAAGGAGCTGGGCAGAAGATACTGATGTGTTGCTTGGTATATGCAGATACATCTTTAATGTACCTGAGTTTAGTCCATTTTAAAGCAGAATGTCTTTTCTGAAGGTTAAATTAGGTTGAATGCTAGCTCTACATACCTGCCATGGTGAACAGTTATGGAGAGTCACTGTCTAAGATATGGAGCTTATGAAAGAGCTTTGGCTAGACCTGTCCATCAGAGAAAAGCTCTTTTGGAACCAAAAGGCAGAGGAAAAAGGGGTCAGCTAATTGGAATTAATTGTAGCCTTGGGAATCTGCTTGGCATCATGAATTTACTCTTGGTATTGACCCAACCAAAGAACTGGAGTGGCAGCTGGAGTGTAACCATGGCAGGAGGAGAGTCCTACTTTCCCTGTGATATATTCATGTGGGATAAGCCAATGGGACTTATAGGCTGAATAGCTTTCTTTGCTCAAGTGTAGCACTTTCCCTGCCTAAGGCAACACACTGTTTCTGTGGGTGGTTGTAGATGCATTCATGGGGTAATAAGCAGGGAAATGTTTATAATCAACCACTTCAGAGGCTTCAGGGGTGAACTGCTGCTAATGAACCACTCACCATCATTTACTTGCCCCACCACAAGTAGGGAGAGACAGATCTGGCTGCTCAGAAGTTTTTGGTTTTTTTTTTCCTTAGACCTTTCTTACTGTCTTTATGGCCAAAGACTTTCAGGGGAAACTTTGAGAGTTGGTCACCAGAATGAAGCACTGAGGAGCGGTGCCAGGCCTGCTGAATTAATGAACTTTCTAGGTTGCTGGGAACTCCTTGAGTTTCATTAGCCCATGGGCCTTTCAGAAGAGTCTGACTTGTTCTTTAAACTTTGCTTGAGTGAGGTACGTTCCATCACTTTTGCTCATTCATTTTTGGCAGCCCATGCTCTGAATTTCATACT
This sequence comes from Miniopterus schreibersii, assembly GCF_964146895.1. Classification (NCBI taxonomy): domain Eukaryota; kingdom Metazoa; phylum Chordata; class Mammalia; order Chiroptera; family Miniopteridae; genus Miniopterus; species Miniopterus schreibersii. The sequence goes on along the minus strand of NC_138104.1, from coordinate 6,058,079 downwards.
CAACTGCTGGAGCCACATCTAGGAGAAGTAGTTCCAGAAATGCAACAGTCCATGTGATCTTCTATGGGTGGTAGGAATGGAGGCTAAATGGGACATACTAGTGTCTGCTATATTCAACTTACACTTTTAGCACAAACAGCCTATTTCACAGCCCCCTTATCAGGGAACGAGGCTTATATCATCATGTGTGGGGTTTTTGTTTGTTTGTTTTTTTGTTTTTTGGTATGGGCTAACTGGACCAGAAATGGACACCTGACCCAACAGCAGTCACTACCTAGGTTGGCAGCAAGGGCTTTGCCCAAGAGTGACCCTGACAATCAGCCAGGAGATGAAGACAATACCCTATGAAATTTGGACTAAAGAATGTCAAGAGGATTAGTTAGTTGGTAGGTAGAGAGGTATGTACAAGAGAGCAGAGACACCACGAGAGAAAATGTGGCTCACAAGAAAGAAATGGTGAGAGTAGCAGGTCCCCAGGGAAACTTTAGTTTCTGATGACTTTCAACTTCTAAGCTCCTCCTATCACATTTTAATTATTTTTTATTGTAGAAATTCTCAAACATATTCAAAATTAAAGATAATAGCTTAATAAACCCCATGTACTCATCACCCAGCTTAAGCAATTATCATGGCCAATCTTGTTTCATCTAATTCCCACTCACTCTTCCTCCCATCCCCCAGAGCACTGAAAGCAAAACAGCTTTATTGAGGTATAGTTTATAAACTATGAAATTTATGCATTTTAAGTGTAAAACTCAATGGCTTTTAGTAAATTTAGAGTTGTGCAAATATCACCACATCCAGGTTTAGAACATTTTATCACCCAAGAGTGAGTCTTTTTTTTTTTTTTTAAATATATCTTTATTGATTTCAGAGAGAGGAGAGGAGAGGGAGATAGAGAGACAGAAACATCAATGATGAGAGAGTCATTGATCAAGCCCGCAACCGGGCATGTGCCCTGACTGGGAATCGAACCCCGATCACCTGGATCCTAGGTCGATGCTCAACCGCTGAGCCACGCCCGGCTGGGCCCAAGAGAGATTCTTGTGCTTATTTTCCTGGACTCTTTTTCTTACCCTGAGCCCCCTGCAACCACTAATCTGCTTTTTGTCTCTATAAATTTGCCTTTTCTGGACATTTTATATAAATAGAATCATACAATATGTGGATTTTGCATCTAGCTTCTTACACTTAGCATAATGTTTTGAGGCTGTGGTAACAGTAGTTTGTACATTTAAAAAATTGTTTAATAGTATTCCATTGTATGGATATACCACATTTTGCTTATCTATTTACCAGTTGATGGGGATTTGGGTTGTTTACACTTTTTGGCTGTTATGAATAATGCTGTTATAAATATTCACCCCTAGAACATTTTGTAGCAAACCTCTGATATCATTTCATCTGTAAATACTTCAGTATGTATCTCTAAATTAAGCACAGGAGCCATAAAAAATAACCATAAACACAACACCATTACTACATGTAACTAATTAATAATAATTCTTTTATACCATAAATTATCCAATGGATATTAAAACTTCTGATTATTTCTTAGATGCCATAGGATTTTTAAAGTTATACAGTTTGTTAGAATCAGGATCTAAATAAGGTCTACACATTGACATTGCTTGATATATATTTAAGCTTTTTTAATCTATATGTTTCCCCATTTTCTCTTTCTCTCACTCTCTCCAATTTATTTCTTAAAGAAATAAGATCATTTGTTCTGTAGAGTTTTCCAGAGTCTGGATCTTGCTGATTGCATCCCTGTGATGTCTTTTAACATGCTACTCTGTCCTTTGTAAATTGGTAACTGTAAATTGGTATTTGGATTGATGCTTATATGATTCGTGTTTGCCTTTGGCAAGATTTTTTCATAGATGGTGCTATGTGCTTCCATCAGGAGATGCTTGATGTCTGGTTGTCTCTCTCTTTGTGATGTTAGCAGTCACTGGGGATCATTAACTAGATTTATTTATTTACAAGTTCGACCCTTTATAAATGGAGACTGAATGAGACTCTCTCTCTGTCCTTTTCAACCCAAAGCAGATATGTAGCTAGGAACTCATGTTCAAGCTAAGGCAGCAGCTCAGCATGATGGGGTGGATCTAGAAATTCTGGAGCTTCTGCAGGTGTGTGCCCTTTGGATGGAGCTACTTGGGTAGCATACAGGTCTAGCAAGAAGTCCCAACTCTTTGGGCTTTCCACTGTGTCTTAGTCATTACGGGCTGCTATAACCAAACAGAAATTAAACAGAAGAAATTTATTTCTCCCAGTTCTGGAGGATGGGAAATCCAAGATCAAGGAACCAACAGATTCAGTGCCTGGTGAGGTCCCACTTCCTGGTTAATAGATGGCTGTCTTCTCACTGTGTCTTCACATGGCGGAAGGGATGAGAGCACTCTGTAAGGCCTATTTCATAATGGTACTAACCTCACTCATGAGGGCTGCATCTTCATGACCTAACCACCTCTCAAAGGCCCCACCTCCTAATACCATCACATTGATGGTTAGCATTTCAACATATGAATTTAGGAGGAACACAAACATTCATTCAGTCCATAATACCCCATCTCTCCAGTTATTGGGTTCTGAAATATCCATATTGCATACTGCTTTGTTGCTTTCCCAATTTCCAACCCCCTCCCACTTTCTGCCTTTTTCATGATGTTTCCTCATCAATCCTCACTTCCTTCTCCTCACTGCCCACCTTTCCATTTCTTACCAGTAACATCTAGTTTGGGTACTACATTATGGGGGAGAGGGAGAGATATCCGGCTCAGCACAGTCTAGCAAATGGCAGAGAAGTTGGGAATCTGCTGGGTGGCAGTGTTTCCTATTAGTATTAATTTGAATTTTACTTTCTATAGACTAGATGAGTACCAGTTATCAAAATACAGATACAAAAGAGAGATGAAACAAGGATCCAAACGAGAAGAGAGGATGCAGTGAATATGCAGTGTGCAAAGGCAATCATTCACATTTACACAAATACTGTTGTCTTTATATAAACTATACCTGTCAGCAGGCCTCACCATTTCAAATAAACAAACCTTAATACCAGAAGAAAAAGCAAACAGGGCCACCTTGTTTAATTGGTAGAAAGTGATAGATGTTGTAAGCAGAGATGCAGTCATAATTCAATTTCACAACTCCCTGAGAGCTGCTACGTGCCCAGTGCTGACAAGGCCTCTGGTTCCGTGGTTCTCACCAGCTGACTGGCTACACACGCACACACACACACACACACACACACACACACACAGAGTCAGAGAACAGGAGATGGAAACAAGCAAGTTGCTATAGTATGATTCCTACATTAAGTGCTGGGGGTGGGGGAGGTCAGAGAAGAGAAGCTAATGTGGGCTGAAGGAGCTGGCACAGGCTTCTGGAAGGAAGTCTGCATCAGCAGTTCATACCAGTGTGCTTGGTGATACCTGTGGACCACCAGTCGCTTTTCTATCCTTCTGTGCACAGAAAGCAGATCTTGCAAATTCTGGCAAGTATCCATGCCTGAGGGTCTGAAAGAAAATGCTCTGGGTGTTTGTGGCTCCTGTTGTGTGCGATCATCTTCTAACTAAAGTGAGGAAGGCTTTCTTTAATCAGTCTGAGATAAAGCATTCAAATGACACCAGAGGAGACTTTGAGGGGTTATTTCCAAAGTGAAAAGGAATTAGAACCCAAGTTATTTTTTTTTTTTATGAACTTGTATGTATAGTTTTAGCTCCAATATTTTCTGCTAGCTTTAAGAAGTTTGTAAGGCATTTGGACCAATGTGTTCCCTATCAAGGAAGCAGTGCAGGCTCTGAAAAGAACATAATCTCTGTGTGAACTTGAACAGGTTCTATAACCCCTCTGAGCCACGATTTTCCCATCTGCAAAATGGGGCTAAGATGATTGATGTGAAAGTACTCAGAGCAGTGATGGCAGTACTAGGTGCTCTTTCGATGGCTATGATGCAGTTCTGTTGGCAGTCCATATAGGAACACCCTCTTGGTGTGTGGGACCTTTGCATCTGTGATGTGGGGTGTACCTCAGGACATCTCTAACTCTGGGGAATTGTGAGGTGCTGCAGGATAGGGTCTGACTGCAATTGCTCATGCTTAGCAGTTTAAAAATGACATTGGTTGAGCTTCCTGTAGGTGTTATAGATACTTCATTTGCGTTTTGCTAGGTTGTCATCAGATATTACCAGATGGATGTTCCTGAGAAGTACAGGCCCCTCCCTGTGGGCTGCAGTTTGAGTGGGCTAGTTAAGACTTCCTCCTGTCCCCACCCTCCCGGAGGCCCCCAATTCCCATCTGGTGATGGACCAGCGGGGGAAGGCAAGCTGTGCGCCTGGCGCCCTCTGCTGCCCCCGAGCTGTCACTGCCGGAGTCCCCAGCCATCCCCGACCCACAAACAGTGAAGACCCCTGGCACTGCCGCGCGCCTCCACTTCCACTTTCAGGTGTTGTAGTTGGACCCAGAGGACTCAGACCCTGAGGCCACTTCATGTCTTTTATTTCGTTAGCAAAACTGCCTAAAACGGGTGGCCCCAAGAATTCTGTCTCCGATAGCAGCGCCTGCAGCACAGTCTGGCCAAGGGTGTCACCGCGCCTTAATCCAAACGCGAGTGCTGACCGGGTTTAGATAGCGCCGCTGCCAGGCCCCACTTCGCAGTGCCCTAGCGTCTTCCATCTGCAGCCGAGGCACCGTTTTCGTTTGGGGAAAGTACTCAAAGGAGAAGGCGGGGCGGGGGGGCTCATCTCTCTGACAGCCTATTCATAACTAAACATAATCTGCACCCCATCTCTTCGGAAGCCTGGAAGCTGCTGCATGTCCGTCGGGCGTGGGCGCTGCCATTTAAAACACCTGGTATTGGATCAGAGGTAGAAATCGATTTCCAGCCCCTTACAGCTTCTATTGCTCAGTAAACTATTAAAGTAAACTGGATTTAACAAAGGGAAAATAAGATTGCAAGGGCCTGCTGTGCTGAAATGTGGGTTGCTATCAGCACTGACGCGTAATAAGGATTGAATTATCATTAATACGTGGACAAAATTTATAGTACATCATTAATACTTTTGAAAGACAACATTCCAGGCGTTGTCTACCTCTTTCTTCTGGAAATGTGGACAGGATTAAAAATATGTGTCTGGATCGTCTGTGAATTTTCAGTGGCAATCTAATTATCATTCACTTCTGATTTTGGTCACAGGGGCTTATAACACCAGCCTTCATTTTCCCCCTGCTTGGTGTTCTTAATGCCCATGAGATTTCTCTTTGCTCTCTCCTAATGAGCTGTATCATTGAATAGCAGAGACTGGGAAGATATTATTCATCCCTTCAAATGTTAAAATGTTTCTGATGGCAAAAGGAAGAAGAGAATTATTATTGTCTTAATTATGGCATCATCTTCTCTTACTTGAGTCCCCCTCTCCCTTCCCCTTTTTATATATACCAGGCAAGACAGGTTTATCACAAGTAGAATGTTCCAATTCAGTACCCATTACCAAATGTGTTTTCTGTGAAAGGCAGATCTGTAATAGGTTGGAGAGAGAAAATGATAAAAAAAAAATACAATTGCTTCTCACCTTTAAGAAAATCCAAAGCTTACAGAAGCAGTCACATTGTGTTTTTCTTCTTTTTCTTGTCTTCTGTCATTTCTCCATTATTTTTAATTTTTTGTTGCATATGTGCAAAGATCAAAGTTCAAACTGGACTTCTTTGGCTAATGTTCAAATTCTTGCTTTCCTCTGTAACTGTGCAAAGGGAAAACATGGGAAGGAATATCAGGCTAAGTATAGAATATCATCTCTGCTCAGGAGTCAGCACCTTTGGTTTATAGGTAAGTGGGCTGGACCCTTGAGGGAAGTAGACAGAGAACCAAAGGGGCGAAACTCTACTTCCTTGGTTTGTTTTGTGTACTTCATTTTTCTTGAAGATTGGGTTGGCTGGTGAACATCAGGCTAGACTCCCAAAAAAGCTATTGGATATTTTCATACTGTTATCAGTACTTTTCAAGGCAGGAGGGATGAAGAGAGTGGCCTGGCCTCCTGTGTCCCAGGCCTTGATCTCCAGGCCCAGTGGTGGGGAGCTGGACCAACCTGAGGTTTCTGAGGGCACCTAGAAGCCAAAGCTTGGAATCTCAGTTCCACCAATTTCTAGTACTGCAAGTGTTTCTCTCTAATTCTGAGCCATGTTTCTTATGGAAAGATGAATGGCAGCCTATAGGGCTTAGGGGAGCTCAGAGGGGTTCATCAACTGGGCAGCTCATAGGAAGAGTTCCATTTATTGTTCTTTCTACTTTGTTGAAATTGTGGATCCTGAGAACTTGTGTGTACATGTGTGCGCGCTTGCATGCTTGTGTGTGTGTGTGTGTAAGGAGAGAGGACAGAAGGAGAAAAAAAGCCTTCCATCAGAATTATTTTCACTTAGGAATAGTGAGGCACAGTAGCTTCACACAGAAAGAGGAGCATGCATGTTCAAGGGGAACTAATGCCAGGGTGAGCATTCTGTTAGAATGGAAATATATCTGAGTTTATAAACCCATGGACAAGTCTAGATTAAAGAGCTGATTTATCCCAAAGCTGACAGAATGCTTTGGGATAAAATCAAAGCATTCAGAAGCCTGGAAGCTGCCAAATAGGGTGTAAAATCTACCAATAAGGTATAAGGAAAACACTCTCCAAAACAACGACAAGCACTAGGGCAAGAAGAATGGAAGTTAGACCCAGAAGTCTCTTAGGCTGGTGATTAGTGTTCGGCAAAGGGAGAAAATGAACTCTTGTTCTGTGGAAATACAGTATTTCTGAAGAGTTCTGCCTAGGAGCACAACCTTGATGGGCAGGCAGTGCAGTGCATGCCTCTGGAGGTGCCCTTTTGCTTTACATTCTCAGATTTCTTTTTTTAATTGGAAGCTAAAATTGATATATTTTGTGTAGGATTAGACTGAAAAAAAGAGGTTTCCAGAATCAAACTTCCCCCTTTCCTGAACAGTATTAGCAGCCCTGGAATGGATTTTATTCCAAGGGAAGATTTTATTCATACAGTCATTTACAGACACAAACCAAATGCCTGGCCATTAAGAAAACTTTAATTTTCACAAGGCAACAAGCAGTTTGGTTGCTATGGTATTTGTTAATATCATTGTCACTATATTACTTCTTCCAGCCCCTTCATTTCTATAAAACCTAGTCAGGATTTAAATCCTACTGCCCCTACTGTTTTTTGGTTGGTCAAATGTGTGACGGTTATAGTGTTAACAAAACTTTTTTGGGTAATGCTGCCTCTCCCCTTCAAGGATTAACAATACTAGGGTGGCTGTGACATTGCAGTTCTTTGAAATTTATTATCAGAATTTCTGTACAGATGATGGCTTTGAATGGTGCATTCTTTTCTGCCTGGCAAAAACTGAGCATTCACAAATATATTTAAAGGGAAATTAATCTGTAGCTAAATGGGAGTGGGGGAAGTATGTGGCATGTTATATACACTTCTAAAATGTCTTCTTCCCTCATGGATACAATTGCAAAAGTCCCCTTTTGTGACTAAGAGTCAATTTCTTCTGGAGGTGGTATTAGTTTTCATTAGAAATGTGATGGTATGTTTTATATTCGTTATTAATTGATAGAATCTTTGTTTTGTGGTTGTCCTGAAAAGGGTGGAATCAGCTCTTTACCCCAAATAAGTTTTGAAGTTGAGGGTGATGAAGTCTCACATTCACCAAAATGGTGTCAAGAAGTTATTACATCATGAGGCTTTCTAGGGAGAGCAGAGCAAGATCCCAAGCAGGTCCATTTAACTTGAATAAAGGAAAGGGCCAATGGTTTTGGTTTTACTGTGGTTAGGGCATGGGGTAAGAGTTAGCGTGAGCATTCCCATGCACAGGCTAAGATTTTGATGGGTTGAACTTCCCTGCCCTCACCAAGAAGGGAATTATCAAGGTTTTCTTATAGGCTTGCTCAAATGTGGGGCAAAAGGGAAAGGCGGAGTGGGGCTTGGAAGCTGTCAGAGATCAAACATGAAGAATGGAGACATTCTTTATTACAATTCACCTCTGATGTTTCACTGATGACTGAGTTGTGCCATGTTATATTTATTTTAATTAGAACTTCTTAAAGCAATCCATTATATTGCTCTATGAAGCTTTCACTCAGAGACCAATAAAACCCTTGACTGGCCAAATGAATGTTCTGTTGAAAATGTGGGTTTTTTTGTTGTTTTTCTTTGTTGTTTTTGTTTTGTTTTGTTTTTGCCAGCCCAGCATTGTGCATTCTGAGAAGTGAAATGAATGCCTTGTCTACTATCAATGTCTGGAACTCTGAAGAAGATAAGGAGTGACTTGCTGAAATCTTGTATTGTGGCATTAAATATGTGCAAAGATGTGTAACTTTGATTGATATTTTGGGTATCTGTGAAGCAATACATTCTCAGAGTTCTTTACTCCAAAGAGGCAACCTTGGTTAAGAAACTGATATTGCCATTGGTTAGACCAGATGACCAGACCATTGGCAGTGGCCAAAGAGTCTGTAAAAATGTGCATATGGGACCAATTACTAGTCTCAAGGTATCCTCTAGTGCTAAAGATGATTGTCTGAGGTTTGGCAAATGTTGCTGATACTGGGCTCTGTTCTTGATTAGGGACAGGTTAAATGATAGACAACAGCAGCATCACTGAATGTAAACACTTTTATGATCACCCAAGTTTTTCCCAAGGGGCTCACCAGGTGGTCATTTAGTCTGGGGGAGGGGTAATCTTCAGCATCCTTGGATCTGTCAAGGGACTGAGGGGGGGCACCCATTCCTGTAGGTGCAATATACCAGAGGGCCCAAGTTTGGCTCCATCATGTAGGTATCATTTTCATTTAAATTAAGAGGGATGCTGCCTCCATGATTAAAAACATACTGGGCAACTGGGTACAGAGTCACCTGTTGAGAGTCTCCATCTTCAGAAGGGTCCCATATGTAGTCAGCAGTTGTTGCTCTAATGGCATGTAGTGTAGGGTTGAGGAGAATAGTTTTTTTGCAACAGAATTTTTCTTTTGCATAGACAATTTATGGTTATCATAGATGATCAAGAGACACCAAGAGACATGAAAGGAGGTTGCTAAGCCTCTACAGTGAAGGAATCTCTGGAGGACACTAGTGAGTGTGCCTCTGGTCTTTCAGCTTGGACAGATCCTAGAGCCTTTTGTTGGATGGAGACTTATTCAAGATGTGCTGATTTGTAAGTAACAGCATAAGTGGTAGGATTAAGTAAAATTTGTAAACAAAAACTATGTTGCCTCCAGAACCTGAAGAATGTCCAAAAGATATTTGGCTTGTTTAAATGATGTGGGTGCTAAGAGTGTTGATAGTTGTTTCTTGACAGTATCTGAGATGGAGTGGTCTTTGGCTGGCCAAATGATTCCTAGGAATTAAACCAAAGCGTGGAGTCTTGTACTCTGTGCGGGGCAAAGGCTCATCCTTTTTTGTGAGCTCCTTTGTGAATATTTGCATGTCCTGAATGAGTGTGTCAAATGAATCTCCTCAGAGGAAGGTGTCATCAGTGTCATATCATACCTGTGCTCTTATGGAAAGTTAGGTGCAATTTAGATCTTACTTGCCAAGATTGTGTACAATAATAGGGTTGTTGAGATACTCCATGTGTAGCTGGGTGAAGGTGTATTATTCTCTCTGAAGACCAGGGCACTGAATAAAGCGTATTCAGCAAATTTATAAAAGCAGAACATTTTCCAGTTGCCTATTGGATAGAGTCAGTAATTTCAATAATATTGGTTATGGGAGATGTGTAGTAAATAATTAAACCTTGCCCAAAGACAGATTCAGACTTTGCTCTTGGCTTCTTGAAAGTAATATCTAAGCCTTTGAAATGCTATGCCTGATAGGCATATCTTTGTTTGTTTCAGGACCTTGGGCCACACCAACAATGTGATTTAGGGTGGGGGCTTTGGGTACCAATCGTCCTCTGGAGATTGAGGTCAGCTACATGGATAGTCAACTAGGTTTACATGGTTAACCCTCCACCCCCAAATGTCTGGACTCAAGGCTCAGGTGAACTTCCCTGATAGGCAATACTCAATGTTCATTGTCACATATAAGTAACAGGAAAGTAATGCTGCCCATGACTCTGTGGATAGAAGACAACTGGAAGCTGAACATTTAGAACTTTCCTGGAATTTGCCCCATGTGTCCCTTCCTTTGGCTGGTTTTAATCTGTGTCCTTTCACTGCAATAAACTATAATTGTGAGTATAACAACTACCAGTGAGCTCTGTGAGTCCTTCTAGTGAATTATTGGAGTTGAGTATGGCCTCAATTGGGGGGTATCATTGAATTAAGGCTGAAGTAATCTACTGGTAGGCACTATCATTTTTTATTAGGCTTAAATTTTGGACAAATTAGGCTAAAAGGGGAGGACAATAGGAACAATAATCTCTGTTTCCAGAACATCTTGTATAATTGGTCTTATTTCCTTTAGGCCTTGTTTTAATCTATATTGTACCATATTAATAATTTTTAAACAGCAAGGAGGAGGTCCATGTGGTTCCATTTTTGTCAAGCCACTTGTAAATACTAAATATTTAATTTTGCTTTAATTTATTACTCATTCGGTCAGAGCATCCATGCCCACTATGGGATATTTAGGGCAATGGACACTATGACCATGAGGAATTTAGCCAAGGCAGTAATTCCAATGACTGAGGTGAGGCATACTTGTTTGTCCTCTATTTTATGTATGGTAACTTCTCTAAGAGGATATTTTGTTTAAATTTAGTGATAGGGCTAGGTATAACTGTAACTTGAGCCCCAGTATGAATTAAGGCCATTAAAGTTTGCCAGATCATGCATTTTGGTGGATGTTAAAGCTAATTTTGAACCTATATTTTAAAAGTGCAAAAGCCAATCAGCACCCTTTTATTTTTCTGTTGAATAAATTATTTTAGTAAAATTTTCATATACAATTGTGTCAAATTGCAGACTTTTGTTTCAGTCCCCACTCTATTAAGCTTTTTGTTGTTGTCTGTTTCATTTTTTGTTTTGTTTTGGCGGTTACTGTAATACCGCATGTTGGAGGAGTCTTCTCTACTCTGGTCATGTTTATAAGTTTCTTCCTCCAGAGATTTCCAAATCAGTATTATCATGGTTGGGGACTTTTCTTATGGCAATTTTTGTCTAGAGACTCTGGGCTTAAGTTGAGTTGAATTAACCTCTGGCATGTTGATCAGCTGTGGCACTCAGTGGAACTCATAGTCTTTTTTAGTTCATTTTACAATTATCCAATAGGTTGATGATGTCCTCTCTCTCTTTAAGAGGGGTGAGGATGAAGCATTTAGGATGCTTTTCATAAGGATTTATACTACAGGATTACCATGGGTTTCCCCTCTATCATCCTGAGAATCAGGATCTTTGTTGCTGCAGAAGCATTTAGGGTCATAATGAGCTATTTGCTTTTTGGAGTGTGACCTTAGCACTCCACATGGTGACTATTCTTTCTCATGCTAGTGATCACCCACAACCACCATATTATGCATGTTATCAGTTTTTTCCTGAACATTATGGAATAGGAACCAATGCCTGGTTGAAACATACAGCCAACAATCATAGGGTAAAAGTTATTCCGCTGAATCTGTTATCAATCATAGCTTGTTCAGGAATTGAAACACATGATTCAATCTGAAACAAATAGGTCCAAGCTGAGATACCCCACCCAAGGCCACTTTAAGTAAAACTTCTGACTTCGGTAGATTAAATCAGTAACTGAGGCTTGTTAGGATTTTTTGCCACTTGAGCAAAAGTATATTTATTATTTTTTACATTCAATATTATTTTGTATTAGTTTCAGGTGTATAGCATAGTGGTTAGACAATCATATACTTTACAAACTGTTCCCATATTTCTAGGATTTGTTGAATGGAGCAACATCTCCAATGCAAGCTCACTGGCAGGCAGCAGCACAGTTAAAAAAGCACAGTAAGCAGCAGGAAGTAGGCAGCAGCTCAAAGTGTATAAACTACTTGCCAGCAGGCTGTGGAGTGAGTAAGTCAGCTGAAAGCAACAGAAGCAAGACCTCCAGGAGGTGGTGGTCATCTCTTAAACTATACTGCTCTCAGCACCAATTGTCTTGAGGTTCCTTCATGGAGGGCAGGATCGTGCACCATACCCCACCCCAAATTGGTTTGAATCTTGTGTGTTGGGGATGTTCTTAGTGCCCAGGCTTTCTTATTGGTTTCCTAGATGTGGGGCAAAAGGGAAAAAGGGGAAAGGAGCTCGAAAGCTGTCAGCAGTCAAATATAAAAAATGGAACGGGTCTTTCTGTTACAATCTTCCTGTCACTTCAGACGATATATTGCATGCATGAATATAGTTAATAGGGAATATAATATCAGTAAAATGTTGAAACTGCCAAATTACTTCAAGGGAAAATATCACATATTGAGTTCAGAGGAAATCAGTTGGGAGACAAAAATGATCATATACCATAGAAGCAAAACTAGAGCTCTGGAATGAAATGATTTTGTCCAAAACTATAGAACATGGAGCATTCTTGCATGTGCTGTGGCCAGTTCCTGAGCACTCCAAACTGTTGAGAGAAGGTAAACACTATCCCATTTAATACATTTTTAAAGAAGGTAAAGGTTTTTAAAAAGTTATTTCCTTACACATAATCCTTATGCTCCCTGTATCCCCTAATCGTTTCCCTTCCTAAGACAATAAATTCATTTTTGGGTACCAAATTGCTCTCTTTCAAGCTACACTGTCCATATGGTGACCACTAACCATGGATGACTGTTGAGCACTTAGAATGTGATTAGTATGAACTGAGTTGTGCTGTAAATGTCAAATACAAAGACTTAGGTTTTGTATTCATTTCTTAGGGCTACTGTAACAAAATACCACAAATTGAGTGGCTTAAATAACAGAAATTTATTTCCTCATACTCTGGAGGCTAGAAGTCTGAGATCAAGGTGTGGGCAGGGTGGGTTCTTTGTGAGGGCTGCGAGGGAGAATCTGTTCCATGCCTCTTCCCCAGCTTCTGGTGGTTTGCTGGCGATCTCTGGCATTTCTTGGCTTCCGCCACTTCACCCAAATCTCTGCCTTTGTCTTTACATGGCCTTCTCTCTTTTTATGTGTATAACTCTGTGTCGAAAATGTCCCTTTTCAAAAGAAGAACAGTCGTATTGAATTAGAGCCCACCCTAATGACCTCATCTTTTTTTTTTTTTTTTAAATATATTTTTATTGATTTCAGAGAGAGGAAAGGAAAGGGAGAGAGATAGATAGAAACATCAATGATGAGAGAGTCATTGATCGGCTGCCTCCTGCACGCCCCAACTGGGGATCGAGCCCTCAACCCGGGCATGTGCCCTGACTGGGAATCAAACCTTGATCCCCTGGATCCTAGGTCGATGCTCAACCACTGAGCCACGCCCGGCCTGGCATGACCTCATCTTAATGTGATAATCTGCAAAGACCCGATTTCCAAATAAGGCCACATTCACAAGGTACTGGGGGTTAGGACTCCAAAATCTTTTGTGGGGATGCAATTCAACCTATTCCAGATCTCAAAGACTTTGTGTGATAAAAAATGTAAAATATTTCATTAATAATTGTTTTGTTCACTACATGTTGAAACGAGAATATTTTGTATATATTGGGTTAAATAAAATATACTATTAAAATTAATTATACCTTTCTTTTAAAAAAAAAATTACTTTATTGTTGAGACTATTACAGATGTCTCCCATTTTTCTCCCTTTGCCTCCCTCCACCCATCTCCCCACCCCAGGCCTTCACTGCATTATTATCTGTGTCCATGGGCTATGCATATATGCATATAAGTTATTCGGTTAATCTTTTCCCACCCTCCTTCCTGCCTTCTCTCTAAGATCTCTCAGTCTGTTCCATGCTTCCATGTCTGTGGTCCTATCTTGATCGTCAATTTATTTCTTTTGAATTTTCAAAATGTGGCTACTAGAAAATTTTAAAGTTACCTATGTAGCTTACATTTGTGGCACCAATTATATTAGGTTGAACTTTTCTAAAGCAGAGGTTGACAAACTATGGCCTAAACACAAAATCTTGTTTACTGCTTGCTTTGTAAATAAAGTTTTACTGAAACATGTGCATTCTTGTATATATTATATGTGGCTGATTTCATGCTACAATAATTCATTTGATTGGGTATAACAGAGATCATATGGCCTGCAAGGCCTAGAAACTTACTATTTCATCTTTTACAGAACAAGTTTGCTGATATTTGCTCTAAACAGTAGCTCTGATCCTGTCTCTGGTCTGCTCCAGAACTGGCAATGTCTCCCTATTAGAGACCCTTCAACCAGCTCACCCCAGCATCTTCATGCCTCACTCTTATCACTGGTAATCAGAGAAGATGCTCATTTAGGACAAAGGCTGGGCCCTTGGCTCCTCTTTAGATTCTGCACTGTCTAGCCACTGTCTGGTGCTCTAGAGCCATAAGATATGCTCATAGAATCAAATGTCACAGGCACTTAGCTAGCAGGTAGGCTATGGGGAGAGGTGACTTTGAACAGAGCTGAGCTTTACTGGGTTTCCATTTCCTCTCATCAAATGTGTGAAGGAAGACCCATATCAAGGCAGTTTTAGGTTCCATCTGCAGGCACTGTAGGATCCTAGGCTTGAGCTATTACTGTCACTTTTGATAACTGCAGCTATCACTTGTTGGAAGCTTGCTATGTGCCAGGTCTTTTGCTAAAGGTATTAATTTCAGTAATTTTCCCAGGCACGGGAGGTTGGTACAGCCAGTTCTGCTATGATTCTTGTTTTGAAAAATGTGAATTTGTTCTAATGTGATTTATATATTAGGGAACAATTTGGGTATAACATGAATTTCGTGTTTGCTTATGTGTGATTTCTTCCATGAGAAATCCTACATGAACACAGGAAACTGCACCCAGCTGAAGTGAGTCACTTAGGAGTACACAAAGCATGTGCACATACACACTTGCATGCACACACACGTAGCACATCCACCAGCTCTCTCAGTTCACCAAGTGTGATATGTACCACACCTGTCCACATCTGCTGCTACAACTTTCTGTCTGATTTCAGATCATCCTCCTTCCATCACTTTACAAGAACTTACAAGGGTAACTCTTCCAACAGACATTGCCACAAGCAAACTCTAGGTCTTGTGAAAGTGTCACATTACAGTATTTATATGTTACTTAGCCATTTAACACATGTCAAACTGTGATATTGTTTTGATAGGATCCTGTCTTTTAATTGTGTTGCTGCTGAAGGTTTTGAGTGTTGTGCTTCTAAATTCATTTTCCCTTAAGTCCTGTGGCTTTTAATATGCACTTTGCATAGCACAGTGATTGTTCTTTTTAGGCATTTTTTAAAAATTTAAATTTTGTATTGTTGACACTATTGGAGATGTCCCCCATTTCCCCCCCCCCCCTTTGCCCACCTCTACCCAGCCCCCACCCTGCTCCTAGGACAGTGATTTTTACTTAAATCACATTATAGCAGAACCAACTGTATTATAATTACTCCTATTTTGCAAGTGGTCTTAATAGGCAAAGTGATTTGTTTAGGATCACACCACTAAGAGGTTTTGGAGCTGGATTTTGAATCCAGAGCTCTGACTCTATAGCTTTACCTTTTAACTACCTGTATTGATTTAGAGTCTATAAAAGAAACTATTTTTGGCTATCCAATTTTTGTTTTAAAAAATTGGATAGGTCTGGTGGAAAGTAGGCAAAAGCCTTTAGTTTACTTCTTGTGATGCTTTTGTTTTATTTTGTTGTTCAGAGGTTTAGCAAACAGACCTCAGGGTTTTGTTGCTTTTCACACTTCTCCAATTTTGGTATTGAGGGTGGGGGCAGGGAGATTGGGAGCGGCAAGTCAACAGAAACCTTTTATGGCAGGCTGGAGAGGAAATCAATTCTTTCCGTGCCTGGAGAAGCAAACATAATGGAAAGATTGGGCGTCATAGGAGACCATAGAGTGAGTCAGCAAATCAATGCTGGTTTGTTTTGTGAAAGCTAATGTGATGTTGTGATGTGTAATAATAACAGGAATACAACCTACAGGAATCATAAAATAACTCCTTAACATTGATCAGGGCATTATTAGAGTGGTATAATCAGCTTGGGGTCTGCAATTAAAAAGGGAAGAGAAGAAATCACAGAGAAGAAAAATAGTGCTGTTGTGGCTTTTCCCTGAATCCTGTGTGCTGCAAGGATTCTGCACACAGACCTCTTCCTACAACTGTCTCAGTGAGTATTGCGATGATATTATACTGAGTCTATAGGTTGTGACAGTGATAGATGGGGTAGGACATGGAGTAGGGGTGGTTTACCAGGAGGCAGAGAGCCTAGGTGCCAAAGGCAGAATAAGAGGTTAAACCAAGGTAAGCCAGAAAGCCAGAGACTAGGCAGGACAGCTGCAGAGGGGCACAAAGTTAACTACAACTTCACCCAGAAAGCAGTGTTTACACTGACATCTCATAGTCAGGGTGGATTTGGCAAGGGAGAATCAGACCATATTGCTAGATTAGGACTGCAAGGGAGATGAATCTGCCCCAAGTGGTGAGCATGGGGTGAAGACCAAGGGCTGGACTTGATCTCTAAGAACTTTAAAGTCCTTGGTTGGTTAAAAACAACCAAAGTGCCCATCAGTAGATGAGTGGATAAAAAAGCTGTGGTACATGTACACCATGGAATACTATGTGGCTATAAAAAAGGAGGATCTCTTAACCCTTTGAGACAGCATGGAAGGACCTGGGGATTATTATGCTAAGTGAAATAAGCCAGGCAGAGAAAGACAAGTATCACATGATCTCACTTATTTGTTGAATCTAATGAACAAAATAAACTGATGAACAAAATAGGTCCAGAGGCATGGATGCATGGAACAGACTGACAGATCTCGGAGGGGAAGGGCTGTGGGGAAGGAAAGAGATTAACCAGAGAACTTATATGCATATAGGCATAGCCCATGGACACAGACAATAGTGCAGTGAAGGCCTGGGAGGGGCGGGGGCTGGGTGGAAGGTGACAAAAGGGGGGAAAGTGGAGGACATCTGTAATACGGTCAACAATAAAAAAATTTAAAAAACCAAAACAAACAGACAAAAGAACAAAATATACATAAACTTGAGCATTAAACAAAGCAAATACATGTGGAGCACCTACTATTAAAAAAAAGTGGATGACAGTATTAATTCCTTCACATCCCTGTGAGCATCTAGGAAGCCTTGTACCAGTTTAATAAGTGAAAAAAATTTTTCTTACTATTTTGATTTGCATTTATTTAATTATACATGAAGTAAGGCATCTTTAAAAAAGGAAGGAAGATAATTAGAAGAAAAGTGAGAAATAAATATGAGCTAAGTATAACAAGGACAACAAAATTATTGATTTAAAAAACCTGAGTACATCTGTAAAAGTAAGGATATATATTACAATTGACAAATGTTAAACAATGTGATTCTTGATGAAATATTATATATAGAAAATGGAATATAAGCTGGCTTTGTACAGCATATGAGATCTCAAAAAAATTTGAATACAGCCCTGGACAATGTGGCTCAGTTGGTTGGGCGTCATCCTGTGCACTGAAAGGTTGTTGGTTCGATTCCTGGTCAAGACACATGCCCAGGTTGTGGGCTCGATTCTTGGTGGGGGGGCCTATCACATCAATGCTTCTCTCTCTTTCCTTCTCCCGTCCTATCTCTCTCTCAAAATCAATAAAAAATATTTGAAAAAACCTGAATACAAAAGCAATACATAATTATTACAGGAAATTTGGAATAAAGAGAAGCAAAAGAAAAAAATACAAATTCCTTCTTATCCTACCACCCAGAGATAAGGTACTGGTAACACACTGGTCTTTTTTCTCCCAGGGTTTTTTCCATATGTGTGCAAAAGTATTTATGAAGTATTACTATATTGTTAAACAGCTTAGACTCCAGAATTTAACTGCATGGGCTGGAATCCTAGCTCTACCAGTTAGTAACTATGTGTCATATCCTCTCAGGCTTTCAATTTTTTTATGTGTAAAAATTAGGATAATGCCAGTAACTGTCTCACAAGAATTGTGGTAAAGATTAAATAGGGTAATTATGCCATGTAAAGATTTAGCATAGAGCTTAGTACATTGTGAGCAATGAATTATTTGAGTCATTTAATGACTATATTATGTGCTATATTATATATTACATATATGTAATATATATTCATTTCATGATTATTTATTGAGCCAGGCACTGTTATATGCCTGACACTGTTCTAGGCACTGTGTATACAACAATAAACAAAAACAAATCATGTATATACTGCATATGTAGTTTGTGTTTTGCTTTATCTACTTAAATTGTATCATGAGCATTTCCTTATGTCATTAACTATTCCTTGAAAATACCACACTTATTGACTGCATATGAGTTACCCAATTCTCTATTATTGGACATTTTGTTTGTCAGTTTTGTTCACCATTATAAATTAGTATCATTTTACATAATTCTTTTTCTGGATTTTCCCTCTCATAGGATCAATTTCTAGAAGGGGCATTGCTGGGTCAAAGGCTTATGATGTAGAGAACCAAATTGCTTTTCAGAAAGGTTTTACCAATTTCCATAATCTTGGAAATTGGTAAAACCTAGATTTTTCCCTCTTCCTATTGTTGAACTTTTATAAAGAAATTCTCATTTTAAGGCCTTGAATAACTTTATTTGGTGTGTGTGTGTGTGTGTGTGTGTGTGTGTGTAGCATCTGTGGAGAAAAGGAATAGTATGGGGCATTCTGAGTATGAAACATTTCCTAGTGTAGCCTGTCAGGACTGCTCTGCCACAGCTGGTATTGGTAATGTACAGGATAAAGACAAGTTGAAATTATCCTGTGGGGTTTTCTTTCCATTCTCCTTCTCCTTTGGTGTTGGTCTCCTTTCATCCCATGGCTAAAGTATTAACATGAAGGAAGCAAATGTGGTATGCTACTAGCACTTTAGTGGGAATGAGTTGGATGTGCCAGGAATGCTAGCATTTAAAAGAGGCTCAGAAACCCAGAGAAAGAAGTTCTGCTGTTGATATTTGAAGCATTTGGGCACCATGATGGGAGAGAGACACTCTCTGGTGCGTCATATCGCAGCATGTAAACAATTGCTCTTTCTTCGCATAAAAGCAAATGAAAAATTGTCTGCCTCAAGGAGCTTGCACTCTAGTAGGGAAAGCTAAAAAAAAAGCACCCATAACTGTACTTCAGGTAGATTGAGATACAAATCTCAAGGTAAAGCTGATATGATTTCCTGATGGACTAGACATGGGATATAAGAGCAAGAACACAGTCAAGGTTGTGGCAAGGATGGGAAGAACCCTGTCTTAGGTGTTGATTTGTGTCTTGTGGAACACCTAGAAAGATCTGTGTTCCCAAGGTCATTACGTATGGCTGTGCAGCTTTTGTCATAGACAAAGATGCCTGGTTCAGAGAGAAAGGGGTGAGAACTAAATACAGCCCATGCTTCATTCCCCATGACCATGCATACTGGAACAAGGCTGCGTCCATGCAGAGGGGGCAAGGGGTACATTTAAAATTTGCACAGTCCGGTCGGGTGTGGCTCAGCGGTTGAGCATCAACCTAGGATCCAGGAGATCGGGGTTCGATTCCCGGTGAGGGCACATGCCAGGGTTGCGGGCTCGATCAATGACTTTCTCATCATTGATGTTTCTATCTCTCTCTCTCCCCTTCCTCTCCTCTCTCTGAAATCAATAAAGATATGTTTAAAAAAAGAAATAAAAAATTAAAAAATAAAATTTGCACAAAGGTGCCATATGAGTTAGTATTGGCCCTGTATGCACTTGGTGGAAAGGTGCTCACAAATAAGAGTAAACTGGTTGGATGAGTTTATGACTTCTAGAGAACTCCTGGAGGACCAGACTACTCCTCAGGTGATCCTGAGTCACCCTCTAGAGGTAGATGTCCCTATTTGAGAATCACTTCTAAGACAATTGGACGCCTTCATCAGGCAATGTCATAATCTGCTTTGTGGTTCAGAATGGGCACTGGGTTGTTTTAAAACATAACTGCAAATTCTTTGACAGTTCCTGTTGATGCTGGGTGTCGAATCTTCTCCTGAATCTGGGTGTAGTGACTACTTTAACATGTACATTACAAGGAAAATTATAGTATGTGACTTCATGCGTAGGCATACAAGGCCATTCAGCTTCCATTGTGTTCATTTCAACATTCATTCTTGGAAACTGAAATCTGATTTGCCTGAGGCTACCAAGCTGTGAGTAAGTCCAAGCTACATGGACAGGCCACATAAAGGCACTCTGGTTGACAGTGCCAGCTGAACTCAGCTTTTAAGTCATCCTAGGCCAGGGGCCAGATAAACCAGTAAAGAAGACTTCACGTGATTCCAGTCCACAGATGTTCAAGTCTCTTCTCAGCTGAGGCCTCAGACATGAAGGAGCAGAGCATAGCTTTCCTCACTGTGTTTTTTTTTCTTAAACCTGATCCCTGAAATCTATGGTCGCAACAAAATAGTTGCTGTTTTATACCACTAAGTGTTTTGTTTGGGGGTGCTTTGTTATGCAGCAATAGATAGCTGGAAAAGTCACTCTAATTTCTCTGTGGAGAATGGAATGGAGGGAGCAAGAATGGAATTGGAGACACTAGTTAAGAGCTACTGCTGTAGTTGAGGTGGCCTGAGCTAAGGTTTTGGAAGAGGAGATGGAGAAGAGCATATGCAACTGAAAGATAGGTAGGAGGTAAAATCAAAAGCTTTTAGTGATGAGTTAGATGTAAAGGAGAGAAAGAAGTCCTGGATGATGTTAAGGTTTTGGATTGAGTAACTAATTATATGGTAATGCCTTTAAAGAGGTAGGGAAGACCAAGGGAGGGACAGGTAGGGGTGGAGATGGAGAGCTGAGAATTGTTGAGTTCTGTTTTGGACCTCTAAGGAACTCTCACAGTGGTATTGACAAAAGATGATGGTGGTTTGGAGTTGGTCATTTGTAAAAGTAAAAGTAGGAGAAAGGCCACATTCAAGACCAATTAGGGAGGCAGAGTCAACATGACTTAAAAATTGATTAGATTCATAGGACACAGCAAACAAGAATCATACAAGAAAAAATATGATAAACTAGACATCACCAAAATTTGTAACTTCTTTTCACCAAATGACACCATTCAGAAAGTGAATAGGTAAGTCACAGACAGGGAGAAAATATTTGCAACACTAAGAAAAGGGACTTATATCTAAAATATAAAAAGAACTCATAACTTAAAAATAAGAAAACAAAATATCCAATTAAAAATGGGCAAATGATTTGAACAGATACTTCCCAGTAGGAGATAGTACAGATGGCTGATAACCCAAAAAGGTGCTCAACATCATTAGTCATTAGCAAAATGCAAATCAAAACCATGGGATACCACTGTCCATTCACTGGGATGGCTAAAATTAAAGAGACTTACTTCTATGTGTGGGCAAAGATGCAGAACAATTGAAATATTTATACATTCTTGGCGGAAATGTAATATGGTACAACCATTTTGGAAAAAGTCTGGCAGTTTCATATTTAACTAAACATACACCTACCCTACAACCCAGCAATCCCATTCTAGGCATTTCCCCAAGAGAAATGGAAGCATATTTGCACAAAAACACTTGTGAAAGAACTTTCATACCAATTTTCTTACCTCCAACTGGAAACAACCCAAATGCCCATCAGCTGGTGAGGGGATAAATAAGCTGTGATATAGTCATGTGTTGGAATTCTACTCAACAACAAACAAAAATGTTATATTTTTCCATTTATGTGAAGTACTAGAAAAGACCATGGCGAGATTAATCAGATCAGTGGTTGCCTCTGAGAGTAGTGTGTGTGTGTGTGTGTCTTGACTACAAAGGGGCATGCGGGAACTTTCTGGAATGATTTAAATGTTCTATATCTTTATAGGGATGTGGGTTATCCTGGTGTGTGCATTTGTCAAAACTCATCGAGTGGTATACACCTAAGATTTGTGCATTTCACTCTGTAAATTTTACTTAGAAAAGATCATAAAGAATAAAACAAGGGATGGAATATAGGTGCCAGGGATGAAACCTCCCATGAGTAATTGTAGTGAGTTGGGTACTGTAGAGGCTGGTTAAGCCTCTCCCTTATAGCAGTAGCTTGGATTTACAGCTGCAACTGATGACCTCTTGGATCCCTGACTGGGAATTACCACAGAAGCAAGTGGTCTCTCACTGACAAGAAAATCACCTTCATTGACCTGACCAAAGAGCTACCTATTTCAGTTCAGGGAGAGACTATGGTTCAACTGGGACACACAAGAGCTATCATTCTTGCTTCGCTCTTAAAATATGGGAAGAGACACTAGGAAATTGACTCTACTTCTGAGGTGAGAAATTTCCTGGGTGAGTCTAAATCACTCCAGTTCTTGGCTCTGCTCCTGTGCTCTCCTCCTCCCAGTTTACTGTGCTCCCCCACTTTGAACAAAGCAATTGTTAGACTTCTAATGTGCCTGAGGACTTTCTATTATGATCGGTCTAAACACAAAGAGGGAGAAAGCTCTTATTGTTGGATAATTACTTTCAGTAATTAGTAGGGCTGGAGAGTGTGAAATGACTTGCAATGTTTGTGGCTTAATAACATGACTCTGCCTTATTTCCAACTCCTCTGCAGTGCAAAAGTTCATAGTCCTACATGCACACTCATTATATAAAAACAACAAAATAACTTTCTGGGAAATAGGTGGGCTCATGAGAGATACAGGGGGGAACTGGGAAAAATGCAACCAGTTTAAGCACAGCCTTATTTATCTTTGAGATATTTTTAATGCCATGACTGCTAATGAATGATCTAAAATGTTCTATTTGCAGTGAAGTTTTTCTCCTGCTTGTTGCTGAAGGGAAGCTAAAAGGTCAAGAAACTGGTGGGTTCACACTAATGCTGTAGGGATTGCACATTGTGATTATGATGTCAGGCTAGTGAATTTCAGATTGGAGTTAGCAGAAGCTGAGTTTCTGGGGGAGGAGATGCAGGGTTAACCTCAGTATACATATATTTTTAAGTATTTTTTTTTCAATAAGCATTTCATTGAGGAGTTCTTTGAATTTAAATGGAATTCATTCATGACTTGTTTTTGTTTCTAATACAACAGGTAGGTATTTATTGATATGCCAGCCCTCTGATGCCTATTGACTCAGCCTTTGCCCTCATATTCAGAGCTTGATGCACCTGGATCTCTCTGGGTGAAGACATCTGCCTTCCTGCATGGATACTGCTACATTCATTCATTCATGCATTAATTCATTCAATACATATTTATGTGTGAGGCTCTATACTAGGCACTGGGTATACAGTGATGAACAAAACAGTCACAGTCTCTGTCTCCTAGCATTTCAAGTCTCATGGGCAAATGAGACAGCCAATAAACAAGGAAACAAAATAATATATAATTATAAAATTATGTCAGGTACTATGAAAGAAGCCAATGAGATTTACTTGATAGGCTAGCCCAGAGAGTTCTGAGGAGATGCATTTAGGTATGCATTTAGAGCTAGAAAGAAACAGCCATTTGAAGAGTTGATGGTGGAGCTGGGAGAATGACTCAAGTGGAGGGACTAGCCTGCGCATTGCTAAAATTACCAAGAGGACTTGTTAGTTTTGGGACAATCTCAGTATTTTTTGATTGGTGTAAAAGAATTGTGCTGTTAACATGGAGTACTCCTTTCCATGCAATGAGACAGTCAGTGTTTACACTGACAAGATCAAAGAACTTGCCTTGGAAATGCTGTATGTTGATGGTCTAATGAGATGGAGGTCCTGATGTGGCTGTTCTGATAGCTCCGCTGTCTTTTATTACCTATATTGACTACAACTCCCTTTCCATATGGTACCAAATATTTACACATCAGCATCTAGAGAGAGCACTAGGTGTCAGAAACCCTGAGTTCTAGGCCTGGGCCTCTCAATAACCAGCTGTATTACATAAAGCAATAACTTTCATTATTTAGAAAGTGGAGAGGGTAGGGCCTGTCTTGCCTATTCCCTCCCAGATCATTGTTAGGAGAAATATAGAATAACATGTGGTAAAAGTACTTCACAAGAATATACTACAGATACAAGCTAGTATCATCTCTGTGAAATGCTTGTCTTATATAAAATGTGTAATTGAACAACCAATGACAATAGGTAGGTTATGAGTTGGTTATTCATGCTGGAATTGGGTGTAAATAACTGGAATGAAATTGTTTAGCCATGGCTTGAGCTAATTGCCATCCAGTATACATCTGTGAGCCCCTGGAGGGGTAAATGCAATTCTATTGCCAGATGGGCTCTAGGATTTGAATGGCCAACAGCCAAGTAGCTGCCAGTTGGTTGTTTGCATGTAGTACAGGAGTCATGCTACATACATATTATACTCCATCTCTCTTGTGCATGTTGTAAAAATGTGATTTCATCTGGGGAAGCAAGAAGAAGTCTGCATGTCAATTGGAGGTATTTGATGTGTAGGAGAATAAGATAGGCACTTAGATGAGGGGATGCACCCATCTTTGTGTCAAAGGAGTTGGGAAACTTTTTTACTCAGTCTTATTGGAAGGTAGAGTTGCTGGTTAACCAAATGGTTTGCCTAATCAATAGGTACCACATGCATGAAAGATGCATGCTTAAAGGAATCAGAACATAACACACTATACTTACTACTGAACTATATTTCATACAATCTAAAATGTCTTTGTTAATCAAGAAGCACTTTGGGATCTTACAGTTTCTCCAGCAACCACATAAACTTAGGTTATCAATACATTGTAGATAGCATCACCTTACATTTATAAACTGAGTCTGTGTGCATTGTAGAGCACTTAATAGTGTCCCACTCTCTCATCTTGATTTTGAGTGTAACAGCAACCCAATGCAATAGGTAGTGTGATTTCCTACATTTTACTGCTGGGAAACAGTTCAGAGAGCTGAAGTGACTTGCCTTAGAGTCACAAAGCTAGAAAAGAGAAGGCCAGGCTTGAACCCAGGTGAGATGGAAGTGGCAAGAGTCCTGGGGGCTAGTGTTCAGAACAAGCATATTTCACCTGTATTACAGAGTGTGGGGAAGATATGTTGGTACTTTAACAGAACACATTTTTCAAAAGAACAGGAAAAATGATACTCTTGGTTTTGACATTTGGCCAATATTAAGGGTTATATAAGCTATTACCATTATTCCAAGGAATTTAACTAAGCTCTAGTGACTTCATTCCTTCTACCCTTCTCTGTCCTCCTCCCTGCTCAGCCCCATCTTTCCTAAGAGTGAATGCAGGTGTCATTAAAAAAAACCTGAACAGCTGCTTATGCTGGTCCATCCAGGCATTTGGGACTCTCCCAGAAATAGGAGGGGGAAAAAAGCCAAATTGAGTGCTCCTTTGTGAGTTTCACCATCAATAAATAGCATAATGCCATCTGTCCAAGTAATGGGAGAAGTGCCTACGGAGTACATTTCTGAATCAACAGTGAAAGATAGTTGTCAGGCTAATTGAGAAATCAGCAATGATAAAAGGGCAGCACTATATTCAGTTCATATTGAATTTTCTAAAGATATACACACACCCAATGATTCTAAATATGTTACAGGCTTAGGAAAGGATTTTTGGTTTATCTCATAATCATAAAAACATCATTAAATCTAAGTGTGTATTCAGCAGCCCTTCCAGGGCTGTACCCGTAGCTGTTACTCACAAAGTCTTTCATTAATGCATGCATTAAATGGTTACCAATTGATATTTAAAAATTTTCACTCCTCTATAGGGTAGGCACACAGAAACTTTACAGTAATATCCATTTAGGATATTGAATTGATGAAGCATTTTCTCTAAAGGGAGATTAGAGATCTGCTGTACTACAAAGGGAAGGGATTCTCTAACTAAGCCTGTAAGTGCCACAGATCTTGTGACTTGACTTTGGGGCCACTGATAAGTTTGGGAATGTTATTAGAGGCTGTTTCATCTCTTGGACTTCTGAACTAATATGTGGCATTTTGAGGAGAGGGGCAGGGGGTAAAAGAAGAATCTGGTCTCAGATAGTAACAGACAAGCTAATGTAAAATTACTTTTTCAAGCCTGATGTTTACAAACCTTCAGCAGCAGCAAATGCAGCCTTTGAGAGGAATTGTATTCAGGCTCTGTGATTCACTAGTGGCAGGCGACATGCTGAAGAAGATGGAAAACTGGGAATGTCTCTCTCTGGTTGACAGTCCCCAGAGAGCTGGGGAAAGTACAAATTCCTCACTATCAATATCAGTTTTTTAAAAAATATGTTTTTATTGATTTTAGAGAGAGAAGAAGGAGGGAGGGGGAGAGAGAGAAACATCAATATGAAAGGGAAACATCGATCAGTTGTCTCCTTTATGCACCCTGACTGGGATTGAACCTGTAACCTAGGTAAGTGCCCTGACCAGGAACTGAACTGGTGACCTTTTGGTGCATGAAACCAACTGAGCAACACTGGCCAGGGCTATCAATATGAATTTTTTGGGATTCACCAATAAATAAATTCGCCAAAAATCAAGAGTTTCTATGATAGAAAAATAATATGGCAGAGGACAGTGATCAGACAAGGAAAAAAAAATAAAAGGAATCCAAATTGGAAAGGAGGAAGTAAAACTGTCACTTGCAGATGGCATGATATTGTACTTAGAAAACCCTAAAGAATCCATAAAAAAACCTGCTAGATTTAATAAGTGAATTTGGCAAAGAAGCAGGATACAAAATTAACATCCAGAAATTGATGGCATTTCTATAAACCAATCATTAACTCCCAGAAAGACAAACTAAAAGAAAATCCCATTTACCATTGCAACAACAACCAAAAAGTTACTTAGGAATAAACTTAACCAAGGAGGTAAAATGCCTGTACTCAGAAAACTATAGAACACTGAAAAAAGAAATAGAGGAAGATACATACAAGTGGAAGCAAATACCGTATTCTTGGATTGGAAGAATTAACATCGGTAAAATGTCCATACTACCCCAAAGCATCTACAGATTCAACACAATCCCTATTAACATACCAATGGCATATTTCACAGATCTAGAACAAATATTCCAAAAATTTATATGGAACCAAAAAGATCCCAAATAGCCACAGCAATCTTGAGAAAGAAGAACAAAATTGGAGGGATCACAATACAATGTATCAAACTATACTACAAAGCCACTGTAATCAAAACAGCTAGGTACTGGCACAAGAACAGGCATATAGATCAATGGAACAGAATAGAGACCCCAGAAATTGACCCAAGCCATTATGGTTAATTAATAATTGACAAAGGAGGCAAGAGGATACAATGGAATAAAGACAGTCCTTCAATAAGTGGTCCTGGGAAAATTGGATGGGTACATACAAAAAAAATGAAACTACACCATCAATTTTCACCACACACAAGAATAATCTCAAAATGTATAAAAGACTTAAATGTAAGTCAAGAAACCAGGAAAATCTGAGAAGAAAACATAGGCAGCAAAATCTCAGACATCTCATGTAGTAGTATTTTCACCAATACATCTCCTAGGGCAAGGGAAACAAAGGAAAGAATAAACAAATGGGATTACATCAAACTAAAAACTTCTGCACAGCAAAAGGAACCATCAACAAAATGAAAAGGGAACCCACTGTGTGGGAGAACATATTTGCCAATGATACATCTGATAAGGGGTTAATTTCCAAAATATATAAGGAACTCATACAACTCAACACCAGGATGACAACCAATCCAATTAAAAAATGGGCAAAGGATCTGAATAGACACCTCTCTAAACGGGACATACACATGGTGAAGAGACATGAAAAGATGCTCAATGTCACTAATCATCAGAGAGATGCAAATTAAAAGTACAATGAGGAATCACCTCACATCTGTCAGAATGTCTACCATCAACAAAACAACAAACAACAAGTGCTCGCGAGGATGTGAAGAAAGGGGAACCTTAGTACACTGCTGGTGGGAATGCAGACTGGTGCAACCACTGTGGAAAACTGTGGAGTTTCCTCAAAAAATTAAAAATAGAACTGCCATTTGACCCAAGGATCCCACTTCTGGGAATATATCCTAAGAATCCTGAAACACCAATAAAAAAGAATGTATGCACCCCTATGTTCATAGCAACATCATTTTTAAAAAATTTATTTATAAAAAATTTTTACATTTTATTTTTGTTTAAAATGTTACAGATGTCCCTTTTTCTTCCCAATGACCCATTCTACCCCATCCCATTCCCCTCCCCAGTCCCTCTCCCCACCATTGTTGATGTCCTTGGGTTGTGCATATATGCATATAAATTCTTTGGTTACTCTCTCCCCCTCCACCCACCTCCCCTCCTCCATCCCTCTGACATTCGTCAGTCTGACCTATGCTTCCATGTCATTGAATCTATTCTGTTCATCAGTTTAACTTCTTTAGATACCATGTATAAGCGAGATCATGTGATGTTTGTCTTTCTCTGCCTGGCTTATTTCACTTAGCATACTTTTCTTAAGGCCCATCCATACTGTCCCAAAGGGTATGAGATTCTTCTTCTTTACAGCTGTGTAGTATTCCATGGTGTATATGACCCACAGCTTTTTTATCCACTCATCTACTGATGGGCACTTGGGCTGTTTCCAGATCTTAGCTATTGTAAATAATGCTGCTATGAGCACAGTTTACAATAGCTAAGATCTGGAAATAGTCCAAGTGCCCATCAGTAGCTGAGTGGATAAAAAAGCTGTGGTACACTTACAAAATGGAATACTATGCAGCTGTAAAAAGGGATCTCTTGCCCTTTGAGACAACATGGATGGATCTGGAGATTATTAAGCTAAGTGAAATAAGCCAGACAGAGAAAGACAAATATTACACGATCTCACTTATTTGTGAAATCTAATGAACAAAATAAATTGATGAACAAAATAGGTCCAGAGGCATGGATGCATGGAACAGACTGACAGACCTCAGAGGGGAGGGGGTTCGGGGAATGGAGAGATTAACCAAAGAATATACATGCATATATGCATAGCCCATGGACACAGACAGGTGAAGGCCTGGGAGGGTCAGTGGCTGGGTGGAGAAGGGCAAAAGGAGGGAAAATAGGGGACATCTGTAATACTGTCAACAATAATAAAATAATATGGCAGAGGAGAAAGGATCTACATCCACAGCCAGCCATTCAGCCTTCTAACTTAGGGTTCCCTGTTTCTATTTACAGGCAAGGAAAGCTGAATGCATTTAGGGTTATAACACTACATTCGTATTGCTAAAACCTTTCTTGATGCAGATGGATTCTGTCAATGGAGAAAATGTGCAGCAGGCACAGGTAATGTTTATGGATGTTGCGAATTTTCTAGCAGTGCTTATTACAACATTTCACTGCCTTCTAAAATGATTTGGGCATTGTCATGTGCTCAGGTTACATGTGAAACAAATTTTTCTCCCTTGAGGAATATTGAAAGCGAGACTGAGGTGGAGAATGACTAAAGGGCTCTTAGAGGCTTGCATACTCACAAGCACAAATAAAGAATATTTAACTGTGCCTTAACTCTGATAAAGGCAGCCTAGTAAGAGGCAAAACTCTGGGGAAGTAATTGAACAATTCCAGTTCATGTGGGATTGAGAATTCTGCTCACTAATGCAAATAGTATAGATACATTTTGTGTAGAATGTGCTTTTCACACCAGATCCTCAGTTGAGTATCTCAGCTGGTTTTTGCTTGAATTTGTTAATTTACAAAGTTAAACACAGGTCTAAGGTAGTCACAAAGACTCTGTTAACCCAGAGCAGCATTTTAGACTAGCTTCTGGAAGTCTGTGAGAGTTACTTCAGATGGCTACCAGAGACTGGAGAGAGATGTGGGAGCCTAGAAATCAAAGGTGAGAAGAGGAAGGTAGTGGAATGCTTCAGGAGCCCAGTGAAGCTCCAATAAATTACCAAAAATGATTGCTTCCTGGATTATTCAGAGTGAGATTTTCAATGGAATCTAAGGGCAAATGCCAGCTAGACTTCGCTAATGCCTCTGATAAATGATTCAATCCACTGTTTGTTTTACTTGAAAAGGAGATCATGAAATCTTTTTCTCTCCATTGCTTGTGGATATAATCCAAGGGATATAACATAATATTTAATTACAACATCAATCCCATTCAGAAATGCTTTGAGTTTTCTTTCACATTTGCTCAAGGGCTAGCCACAGGTTGGCCATCACTTGCTCGGCTATTTGGAAGTACCACTCCCTTTCTTTGCAACTCCCACAACCAGAAGCTCTCATTGCTTAGCCTAGGGATCTTAGGATGGTATAATATCCCAAGCACCAAAAATAACAGTTCCTCTTTGTATCCTTTGTGGCATTCAAATGTAAAAATCTTGACACTTCATGAGAGTGTTAAACTTAGGTGGCTTACTATTTGCACGAAGGTAATTGATCCATGAAACATATATCTTACTTAGTAATGTGGTTTGGTACATCAAGCTTATGTTGAGATAATTATTTCCTGAGCAATAAATGTGCTAGAATATTTTATCAATAGGAGAAGGAGAGATAACTTGAAATATGTATTTAAAGATGGTGGCAAGAATGACCAACTGGCAGCTGGTTTTCCATTGTCCATTGATCTCCAAATGGCCACCTGGCGAAGGGTCTTACTCTTTTCTCTCACAGACATACATCAGACAGAGTAAGAATAGATTTTTATACCAACAATTGCTTATTCCTGGAGTAAACAGTTCCAATCGAAGGAGAGTTGCAGTGAAAAGTAGTTTTCTGTTTCACCATGAATAAACCCCAGGGAGCTAGTTGGATTTTGGCTATTCCAAACTAAAGGCTAACTATCTATTGGTTTCCACTGATCCCTTCCAGGATCTATGAAAGTCTGCTGGAGAATGCATACTTTCTTGGGCTTATCATTACATTTGGAATGAAAAGTTTGTTTTCTAATTCAAAAAACTTCATTCTTAGTTGCCTGTTTGTCATGAAATTTGGCAAACCAGGAGCTGGATGTTTGGAGGAGGAAACAACCCAATTATCAAATTGCATTCAGAGCCTGTTGTGTATTCCTTTGAATTTTCTCATTGGTGACAGATCTTTGTCCTCTGAACACAAGCTGTATTTGAACAATCAGCTAAAAGTCATTAGAGTCCACACTGGCAAATAAGATGGGTCATCATGCTCGACAATTAATGCTTTGGATTTAGAAATGAGCTGTGTCTCTCTGGTAAGGAGACAAATTTTCCTATGTGGCTTCCAGGTGAGGTTTGGAGGCAGTTCTGATAAAAAGAGCTGCAGAAATTGGAGCAATGTTTACGTCCTTGGAATCAGTCTATGTCCTCCCATGGGTGCAACTCAGAGTGTCATCATTCACTTGGATAAACAGCCCTGGTGATTGTATGAAAAATAGAGACCACATTTAAGTTTTTTTGTCATGCATTGTATGACTGTGGATTATAACACCTGGAATTTTAAATAATATTTGCCCAATTCTGAAAACACAATGCTTAGTGATGGCACAGGGGACTGGAAAGATAATGGACTTTGGAATCAGACAGACCTAGTTCTACTAACTAGCTGTGTTAGGTTTTAACTTACCTTTCTTCATCTGTAAGTGGGATAGATAGTATCTCTTTCACAACACTTTTAATGAGTATTAAAGGAAACCATGTACATAAAAGATTTAGTACTGTGCCTGGCACATATTAGAGGCTCAATAAATTGTACAATTATCATTACCATCATTATTATTACAACTTCTATTACTATTATTGCTATTATTACAATTAAGTAGATACCCAATGGTAGAGAAATGATTAGGAGATTATCTTGAAAGTATCCACTCATAGGATGGCACTACTCTAGGCAGGGGATATAGGAATGAAGGAAGGAGAGGCAAGGTCATGGGTAGATGATGAATCTAGGGACATTTTGAAGAAAGAATGAAGGTTATTTGGACTCACCCAACTCCATCTGTTTCTGAGGTGTCCATATTTAAAAGGATATGTTTCTTTTTCAGGGAATATGGTAATGAAAGATTTGTTTAGAGTTTATTATGCAAATTGTTAGAGGTCAAAAAACCATACTGATGTTCTCCTCAAACTCAATTAGGATGGAAATATTTAAGACATTTTGACAATTAACTGCCTTGTTTACATGAATACGATGATAAATTAAAACACCTCAGACTGGGTAGAAATCACCACACACACACACACATGCATGCACGCGTACGCACGCAAGCACACATGCACACACATGACCAACAAGGTGAAATTTAGTCAGAACTGAGTTTTCTTTTTTCTCCCAGCCACTCTATGCTTATCAGTTTCATGCTGTTTGGTCACTTTTGTCTTGTAGTCCATTTTTTTTGTGCTGATGAGTTTCACAGTAATGAGGATTTTTGAAGGTAGACTCTGGGGTTTTAAATATGTTATGATCATGTTTCATATGCATGCAGTTGACTCAGTTGATCCACAAGCTTAGTCAGAAGCTGCCATGGAGTGACTCTAAGAGAGCTACTGGTAATAAGGGGATATGGTTGAGATGAGCAGCTGAAAATTCCCATGTGCCATTCCTTAGAGGAAGCTGAATGTCGCTAAATATCAATTGAAAAGCAATTGGTGGGAAAATGCTTGTCTCATGCACTTCTGCTTCTTCAGTCTCCTGCTCTGAAGTAAAGCTCATTAGCAGGATCATAAATTAGAAACTGTAGAAGTCATGCTAGTGGAAGAGAGACATATGTATTGAGTGCTGGGCCTTCATTTGAAATGAAAGGCATTGTGGGAGATTCCTGGGGCTTTTGGATTCATGCTGCTCCACCAAGGCCCTCTGATGACTGCAGAATCTGCATCTTTTAATTTATATATATTAAAGTGGTAAAAAATTATATATAGTGGTAAAAACCCCATAATAAAAATTACCATCTTAACTATTTTTAAGTGTACAGTTCAATAGTGTTAAGTATATTCACAGTGTTGTGCAACAGATTGCTAGAACTTTTTCTTCTTCCTAAATTCTGTACCCATTAGATAACAGCCCCCCATTCCTCCCTTCCTCCAGCCCTTGGCAACCACCATTCTACTTTCTGTTTCTATGAGTTTGACTACTCTAAATACTTCATATAAATGGAATAACACAGTATATTTATCTTTCTGTGACTGGTTTATTTCACTTAGCATAATGTCCTCAAGGTTCATCCTTATGTAGCATGTGTCAGAAGTTCACTACTTTTTAAGGCTAAAGAAGATTCCATTGTATGGATACACAACATTTTGTTTATCCATTCATTGTTGATGGACATTTGGGTGTATCTTATTTTAAGGAGACTTCTCCTCCACTGCTCCTACTTTATATTCCCACACAATGCAACATGTCAAAAGAAAAGAAGATCTTGAAGGCAATTAGGGTAAGCACATTACAAGGATTGGCAAAATGAGGGAAGAGATAAGAACATTATTTAATTCATCATGATTCCTGTTTGCTGAGGGAAACCTACTAGCTACACTATTTTGAAATATGAGTAAAAAAAAAGTTTAAGTCCAAAACGTCAGGTTTAGGATTTCCAAATCTCAATTTTCATAGACACCAGAACCTTTTTTATTATTTACACAATTTCTAGAAAATAATGAACAGGTTTTTAACCTGTGTAAGGTTTAGTTGATAAATAATGTAAAAAGGGAGAATGTGGGTGAAAACATCTAGCACAAGGGACAGTGACATAGGAAGCTCAGTAAATGTTGATTAAAAGTAATAGTTAACATAAACACTATTAACTATTTCATGAATATGGATTGTGTGCATTTGATATAAAACATTTGGCAAGTGGAGTGAAGTTTAGAACTATGAATCAACATAGCTACTATATCGTGAGCCTGTCAAAGACAAAACTAAGTGAGAAAATTAATAAGGGTGTTGATTCATAAACTTTCTGCAGTAACTTTTGTTTTAGCTGGGGTATAAAAGTGTTAGAAAGAAGAGTAAGTTTTATAGAGTAAATGAGGAAATACTGCTATAGTCTCTGAATGACAAGCATTTGATTAGTGTGGGAATTTTGGAAGCAGAAAAAACCTTCTAATTTGTCTTTAGGTATAGTTGGCAGTCTCTGGTTGGCTGCAAGGAGGTAAGCAAGCATTTTGGGGACATTTCAAATGAGGAAAGATTTTTCAGTGCTAAGGGTGGAGAATTGTCTGTGGCCAGCCATTTCTTGGAACAAGTGAGGGTAGATGAGATGTGTTTTTGTGATCAAACTGTCATTACCGTCCTTATGGTGGAGGGCTACTGCAGCAGGCAGTTCTCAAGCACTCCCCATGTGCCAGGTTCCTTGCATATATTAAATCATTTTAATCAGCAGAACCAAAACTGGGAAAGAGAGGTACTTTTGTTATCCTCATTTTAAAATAAGAAAACTGAAGTACGGAGAGGTTAAATAATCTGAAGACACACATCTGTTAACTAGTAGAGTAAGGACTTGAATATTCTGCTCTAAATCATCTTGCTATTATTAGCATTCCCATTTTACGGATAAAGAAATTGTGTTAGAAGTCACACGGTTAAAATGGGGTGGAGTTTAGACTCAAAGCCATGTCTGTCCACTCTGTTGGACCTGACATTTTGGGATTTCTTTCTGACCCAAATTCCTAATTTTCATTTTAAGTACTAAAACCTGCTTAATGAAGATGTGTAAGTTCTGCCCTGTAAGTATGCTTAGAACAGAGATTCTGGAGACCTTCGGGGAGTTGGTTTGAAAAGGTTGAAACAAATGATTACTAGCCTCCTTCCTTCAGCTCCAGAGACTTGGCCCTTTAGTGGAGAGCAGGAGTCTGAGCACAAATACATCCAATTACAGGAGCTTCAGTGGCTGTGTAATGACAGTTAAAAAAAAGAAAATAGGTTCTAGAGAAACCCTAGCAGGTAGGATGTGGAAGTCATCTTTGAACTGACCTAATTTACTCTCCTCATTTTACAAATGAAGAAACTGAGGCTGAGAGGATGCCAGTAGCATTATCAGGTGAGTTAATTGCAGATCTTGGACACGACTCTGGGTCTTCTAGCTCAGAACTCTGTCCACTTAAGAATGCTGCTTGACTTTTCCCTGGGACATTTCTTCTTTCTTGAGCATCACTGCTAGTGACAGGAATTGGTGGCAGCAGACCTAGTAGCTGGGAGTGAGTGGTCCTGCACTTTGTAAGATGGAGGGCAGACAGAAGTCAGGACTACTTCTCTGCGCTAACTTTGAGGAGCTGGAGTCCAAAGCAGTATTGCTAATTATAGTAATTTCGCTATGTTGATATGGTGTTATCAATTTGACTTAGTTGAAAAAGTTAAGAAGGTATAAAATGTTGTCTGTCATAAAGTGGCCATTTGATGCTGGTGCCTAATATTCAAATATGGTCTGCAGTACAAATAGGGATGCATATAGACATCTCAGGTGAGTCCCAAGTGACTCTTGCCTCTGTCACAGGATCTAAGCACATTTGGACACAATTATCAACATTTTTCTTCTAACGAGTCTAATAAATCCATACATACAGTTGAGCATGTTCCTTATTAACAACCCCCATGTGAACATTTTACAGAGGTACTTTGATTACACCTGTCAAATGTCATAAGGTTTCCAGAAAAAGTTCAATACAGCTATGCAAACAGAATCAGGAAAGATCAGCTCACTAAGGTCTTTCCTGGTTATGTTTGCTTTCCATTGCACATATGTTCCCCTTTCTGCTCTCATAGCATCTTATGAAAAAGCTTCCCTACCTTGGAAAAATATAAG
This sequence comes from Miniopterus schreibersii, assembly GCF_964146895.1. Taxonomy (NCBI): domain Eukaryota; kingdom Metazoa; phylum Chordata; class Mammalia; order Chiroptera; family Miniopteridae; genus Miniopterus; species Miniopterus schreibersii. The sequence goes on along the minus strand of NC_138104.1, from coordinate 6,022,321 downwards.
AGAAGGTCTGGGGAGGTTGGGGGAAAATCTTGTAAGGGCTCCTTCACCCTGACTTTTGCATTTATACTTCATTTCTTTCCAAGCCTGGATGGTTGGGCCTGTACTAATTGGTACAGCTGGTTTGATATTTAAATAAACTGAGTAGCAGGTGGAACAGCTGATGGGGGACAAGACCTTAGGGAAAGCCAGGGATGTGGCTGCTGGAGGGGGAAGAATTTTGGGGAACCTGAATGTTCTAGAGGCTACCAACAAGGAGCAGTAAACTCCCCTCTCCCATATCCTGCCAGTCCTTGGTGCTCACAAAGCCACCCAGATTCCTTCAGCAACCCTTACAATCTAGGGCCACCATAGGCACAGCCCATTGCAAGTAACCCTGAGTTATAAAAGCCCTTTGGAAAATCAAGTTTCTCTAAGGTGATAGTGCCATTGTGGTTGATGTGTACAAGACTGATAGCAAGGACTAGGATGGTCATGTTACTAGTAATGGATCAAAATTTCAGATAATTCCAAAGAAGTTTAAGCACATTCAGAGTTAACCCTTTACTGCTGTCACCCTCATGCATTCACACTTGGACATACTTCCTGAAATGGCAGAGTGTAGGTACAACTACTGATGTGGGAAGAGTAAGGACCCTAGGGTTACCAATGTCTTTGTAATGTGTAGGAATGTCCCATATGGGGTTCAAGCCTGCAAACTGGGCATGTGCCCTGACCAGGAATGGAACTGATGACCTCCTGGTGCATGGGGCGAAGCTCAGCCAACTGAGCCACACCAACCAGGCTGTAATTTACTTTGAAATGAATCCAAAATGAGATAGATTAATTGACAGATAGAGATGTGATAAAGTAAATATAACAAGATGTTTGTTGTATGATATAAGTGACGCATATATGTGTTCATTGTACAATTTTTTCAAATTTTTCTGTATTTTTGATATTTTTATAATAAAAATATTAGAGGAAATGCTCTAGACTAAAAAACTCTCTGCACTATAAAATTTTTGGTAAAGTAAATAACTATTAGGTGATTTCCACCTAATTTGTCTGTTTTAGAGTATAGAGGACATTTTGAAAGTAACATCACCTCTAATCATATATAGGTAAGAAACACAGTCTTAACAGAATTCTTATACCAGCTTTGAGGTGCTGGGAGCCAGGGAGGTATTTTGCAAATAAATAGGGAACAGAAACTAAGATGAGTGTGCATGTGTAGAGGGGATTAGTGATTTATTTGCCCTACAGCATCAGAATAAGATTGTTTCAGAAACTAGGAGACCAGTTACCTTGCGCTTTAGGGTAATCTGCCTCCACTTCTCTAGCCAGGAAAGATAGGACAAAATGAAAATGTTCAGTCTCTCTTTTTCTTTTAATTAAACAATTTATTTTTATTGTTCAAAATATTACAGATGTCTCCCTTTTTCCCCATTGACCCCTTTCACCCTGCACCCACTCCACCTCCCAGTCCCTCACCACACTATTTTCTGTTTCCTTGGGTTACACATATATGTATATAAATTCTTTGGTTAATCTCCCCCCCCCCCAAAAAAAAGAGAAAATACTCAGTCTCTGAAAACTCCTTCTCTGATCTTCAACATTCTGGGAATTCTGCTAGACTGTAAACTTCATGAGGACAGGGACTCAATTTGTCTTGTTCAACACAGTTTCCTTGGCATTCAACAAATACCTGCTAAGTATATGAATGTTTGACTAAATGAATAACATTTGTTGATTCTCATGTAGCTAACTTCTATTAATCTTTCAGATCTCAGGTTAGTTGCTACTTCCTCCATAGTCAGTCCCTGAGGGTCTACCTTCCCATCCTAGACCACGTGAAACCCTTTTTTTATATATATCCATTGTTGTTTTTCTGTCATTTTAAAATTACAATTTTAATGTCTGTATACCCAATTTACTTGTAAGTCCCATGAAGGCAGGGGTGGTGCTTGTCTCAGCTACCACTCTGCCCCTAATGCCCAGTATATGTGATCCATCTGTTCAATGATTGATCACAGTTCTTTCATTATCTGAGTAAGTTATCCCACTATGTGTTTGCACTCTGCTTTTCCCAGCATTTATTTAAGATCAAGATACCAAGAGTCATGACTTCTAACACTTTGTCTCCTTCACTTTGCTGGGCACAGATGGGCATAAATCAAGCACAGTGTTGTCTAGAATCATCACACACAATGATGTTCCTTCTGATTGGGAAGAGATGATTTTGAGGTTTTGTCTACAATATACAATGGCCAGACATATCTGGGGCCTTATGTGAATGACAGATGCTTTTTAATGGATTACATCAAACTGTTGCTGAAGCCAGGCCAGTCAACTTAAGAAGAGGTTAAGTAGGGATATCTAAGTCTGCCAACATGGTTTGTGGCCCTTGGTTCTCACCCTTGTCCCTGAAAATTCCAGAGATAGGTAGGAGTGTTGAAGACTTGTATGAAAGCTTCCAGGTAGTTGAAGGCAGAGACTGTAGAATAAAGTTGCCTTCTTAAAACTACAGCCCAGGAGAGGCCTTGAGATTGGGGACCACCTGTCCAGGTTGTGGCTATAGGCACTGTCCTGCCATATAGCCAGTGGCCAAAAGGAGTGCAGGTGGCAGAGCTCCAAACAGAATGCCCTCTGGGTCTAGGAAGACATCCTGCCTATGCTGTTATAGGAAACAGATGCCAACACAGACTAGTTCCTAATGTAAATGAACCCAGGGACTGAGACAAGGCTGCTTGTACCATTCTTAATTTCCCTAATGGTCTGCTTCCATGTGCCATGTGGAGCCAAAAAAGTAGCTGTGCCAAAAAAAGATATTGTTGAAAAGACAGTAATAAGATTTTCACTTATGTTTTTTTCTTCTGTCCACTGAAAACAAGTAGAGAGTAGTAAGTATATCCTTGACTATTTTACCTTTCCGGGCCTTGGTTTCTTATCTGGCAATTTGAACAGTAAAGCCTATATCCCTGTATTGTTGTGAGGATCAAGTAAGATAGTAAATAAACAAGCAATCACTAAATACAAAAGCTTTCCACATATAAGGCATAAATATAAACAAATGTACACTATGACCTAAGGCATGAGAAGTATTTCACATAATGCTCAGCATATAGCAAATGCTCAAGATGGTAAGCTACTACTATTACATTTGAAGATGAGGCTGCTGCTATTCACCCTACTTGTGCATGCACCTCTGTGTGTGTAAGAAGTGATTGATGGATGACAAAACAGCTCTGCCCACACAGCAGATTCTCTTTATCTGTGTGACTGCTGTTCACACTCTTAGACGTGCAGTTTATCAGCCATCTAAAACAATTCATGTTTCTGGATGCCAGGATTCTGGAGAGCTTTATAGCTTATCCAAGATGATGGTCAAGGCTGGAAGGACAATACACACTCCAGATTGCCTGAGATAGTCCCAGGTTATATTTGTAGTTCAGCATAATTTTTAAGTGTCTTCTTTCACTTTCAAAGGAGTTATAGTTTAGACCATTAATTATATTATCGTCAGAATGTGATCTTATTTGGAGATAGGGTCTTTATAGACCCTATTTTAACTTATTTTAATCAAGTTAAAATAAGATCACTGGGTTGGCCATAATTTAATATGACTAGTGTTCTTATAAAAAGAGGAAATTTGGAGACAGAGACATGCATAAAGGCAAGATGATGTGAAGAGACATAGAAAGATGGCCATCTGTTAGCCAAAGAAAGAGGTCTGGAAGAGATCCTATCCTCACAGACCTCAGAAGGAACCAAACCTGCCAACACCTTGATCTTAAGACTTCTAGCCTCCAGAATGGTGAAAATTAATTTCTGTTGTTTAAGCCACTCAGTTTGCAGTAATTTGCTATGGTAGCCCTAGCAAACCAATACAAGGGGATACTATTATCCCCACTCTACAGATAAGTAAGCTGAGGTACAGAAATGTAAGTGATATGTGCAAGTTAACAAAGTAAGGACAGAGCTGGGATTTGAACCCAATTCAGTCTGACCTCAGAGCATGCTCTCTACTGTGCCATTACCTACCTGCCTAAAGTTGCAGGCTAGCATACAAAAGGTTGGTGTATTATTGTATTGATCCTAAAGAATTAAATCACCACCTTTGAATTTAGGACTGTAGAGCAATACAGTAGTCACTGAAAACCATATTAAAAATATTTTTGCTTTTAAGAGCTCTTTTTGGGACACAGGGAAAAGAAGTTGCTGGGAGATAGATTATTTATTACTGAGAAATTGTTCTTGGGGCACCCAGAGCAATATTTCTTAGCCTAACACTGTCAAGTCAATATTGCCCAATAAACTAGCTTCTTCAGTCATTGTCACTCCCTGCGATGTGGAGCCCTGGAACTCAGTTTCATCATTTGCTAAGATACTTCCTGAGATTCATTAGGCCAGAACAATCTGATTTCCTTCCTTTTGTTCATGTTGGGAAATAATGGAAAGGCTGAACAGGCACTAAATTCACTTGATGTGGATGCAAAATTTTCTTGGTGGAAACATATTGAGCTTATTAGAGACTCTCCCAGGATAGTACAACAGTTTGGATTATGTAGCAAAACATTTCAAACCAAGTACTATGTGCTAATGGTTTATATAAATGTGATGATTAGATAAAAGGGGATTTTTGGAGTATGCTTGAAGACACTTAATTAAATTCACACCAACAAGTCAACATATTGGTGTCATATGGATTCGAACACTTTGGAAATGCTTTTTTTGTTTCGATGCCATTAATTAGACTAACACATTTTGCTGATATTGAATGGTTACCTTAAAACACAGAAGTTGAAGCTTTAAACAGCACTTCTGAATGCATTTCCACAAAGCTGACTAAATTAGAATCATTTTTCCTTTCAAACAGCTAATTACCTAGAATTTTAAAAATTTCACGGCAGATAGTGAAAAGTTGATCCTTTCTCCAATTCAATCCAAATGATGCATGCTTTTACTTAACCACTACAGGCTTAACTGCAGTTTTAAATTATTCTCAATGCAGAGGCAATAAAGTATTTCAGTAAATATGTCTCAGGGGACAAGTTAGGAGGGAAAAGTGCAAGTATTCCCAGTAGCCATTTTTCAGGTCTCTGTTTGAAATCACAAGGCACATGTCAAAGGATTATGAGCTGCCACATGCAGTATTTTTCAGAGTTTGGAGTTTAAAAATATCTTGAGGTTCTGAAGAAATGACTCCAAACAGAACTGAATAAAGCCTACAGGGGTATTTCATTTGAAAACTAAATATCTGTGGCCTTGTGTTGTCAACAAAATTGGATTTCTCTCTGTTATTATGTTGTTTTCACTTATGACTGCGTCAGAATAGAAATCTAGGGAGAAAAAGTGCATGTTTGTAGAGTCTTCAAGATGGCTGTGCCTTAACAACAGAAGCTGTTTGCTGTAATGAAAGAATTTGTTTCCTGACAATCCTTCTCCTTGCCCTTGGCTCTCAAAATCATAAGTTGCAAATGGCCATACGGATTTTCTCATTTTGCTCAGCTTGAAAAAGTAATCCTAGCTTTAGAACACTACGATGGAGAATTAAATTCACCTCTGTAGATACTGATCTAGTGATAATTGTGCACAAAACCCTGTATTTGGTGCTGGTGAGGTGGTGAGGAAAGAGGCAGAGTGGTGGAGGTGACAAGAATAAAGAGATGAATGAGTAACGTTTTCTGCCCTGTTGATTAATTGCTTAGCCCTAGCCGGTTTGGCTCATTGGTTAGAGTGTCGGCCCATGGACCGAAGGGTCTTGGGTTCAATTCTGGACAAGGGCACGTACCTTGGTTGCAGCCTTGATCGTTGGTCCGGACATGTGCAGGAGGCAACTGCTCTCATATCGATGTTTCTCTCTCCCTTCCTTCCGCTCTCTCTAAAAATCAATGGAAAAAATATCCTTGGGTGAGGATTAACACACACACACACAAAGTGTGAGGCACAAAAACACTGAAAGTCTGTATACTGAAGATTGTTGACTGGTAGTGTACAATGAAGGGTGTTTGGACAAGGAACCATACTTTTCTACTGGGATCCTTAAGTTTCAGATGTAAGTATGTGGATATTATTTTATTGCTCAGATAGGCCAGTTTCTCCAAACTAATTCTTGCATTTTTTGGAGGTGGGGTTTGCTATAAGCTTGGTTGCTGTCATTTTTGGAGCCTAAGGGGGGTGAACCTGTGAGTGGGGGTGGGAATAGTCTCAGTTTTCAGGAGCAGACTTTTAAGACTTATTTTAAGATTTACCCCTGCTCTCTGACATACCTGGTGTCTTTTAAGTTGACCTTATTCATTTACTGTTTCCAGCGATGAAACCTCTAGTTTCTTGCTCGACTACTTGAGATGAGGGTGGGGAATTCAGAGAGTATTCAGTTTATGTACAGATATTCAACCAATCTCTTGTTTTTACTTCTGAACTTTACTCCTGTCTTAGAGGTGCCTCTCATTAGGTGGCTTATGTTCAACATCACTCTCTGCACACGTTTAAAGTTATAGCTTCCTCCTTTCTACTCACCTGCTGGTGGCTCTTTTCCTAATATTTTTGGTCCTTATAAGTTTATGGCTTTTTTATACCTTTGCTATAATTTTGGGAGTTATTGGGAGAGAAAAGAGATAAATGTGTGTCATCAACCAAGCATTTTTAACCAGGTAAATATGCTTTTTCACACTCTGTATGACCCTCTGTGATTCTAATTTATTTTTCCCACACAGAAGACCATTGGTATATGATTTTAGGCATCTATGATGGGGATTTAGGGCTTTAGTTTAGAGACGGTATGTTCAATTTCCAGTTATAGTATTTACTAGCTGTGTGACAATGGAAAAATCACTTAAGTTCTTAAGCTTCAGTTTCTTCATGTTTAAAATGAGGGTGATAATTTCTTCCCTCCCTACCCTCCTTCCCTCTGAGATATGTCTGTCTTTTGCATGTTTCAATGTCTCTGGATCTGTTTTGTTCATCAGTTTATTTTGTTCATTAGATTCCACATATAAGTGAGATCATGTGATACTTGTCTTTCTCTGACTGGCTTATTTCACTTAACATAATACTCTCCAGGTTCATCCATGCTGTCCCAAAGGGCAAGTGATCCCTCTCTCATAGTATAGTATTCCATGGTGTAAAATGTACCATAGCTTTTTCCCCCAAAGAACTTATATGCATATATGCATAGCCCATGGACAAACAATAGTGTTGCGAAGGTCTAGGGTGGGGGTGAGAGTGGGATGAAGGGGGCCAAAAGTGGGGGGACAATAGAAGACATCTGTAATACTTTCAACAATAAAGTTTAAACCTATTAAAAAATGAGGGTGATAATTTCTATATGATGTCAAAGAGATGTTATAACTACTTCATGAGATAATCTATGTAAAACTCTTAGCACAAACTTTGGTTCATGTTCAATACTTGTTATATATTATCATTATTGTGTCTTTCCTTGCAAGTCCTCTTTAACTTTTTTAAAAAAATCAATGCTATCCTTTTGCTGTGAAAGAGAATAATTTGATTAGAATAGGAAGTGCTTAAATTCTATACGCCATGTCTACAGTAGGCTATGATTCCATAAGTTGCATCTGTTGTTTATAAATTCAAGACCTGCTCAGTAGGAGGTCTGAAGATTGCCTTACCACACTGTATCATTGATAATCTTTACTCTTTGGGTCGATCACTCCTTAATTCTTTAATTCATTTGTCTAATGTTTGTTGGGTTCTTCCCATGTATCAGGCATTGTGCTAAGTGCTGCGAAATTATGAAGATGAATCCCAGCAAAGCAGGTAGGCAGAGTTTTTGTCCTTAAGGACATGAGTCCAATGGGATAGACAGATGACCAAAGGCAATTCAGAAACAGTGTGATTATGCTGTGATGAGACACATGCTTCTGTGGATAAATAACTATTCAATGTCTGTCCCTTTCACTGTAAGAATGAAGACCTCATCTATCTTGTTTATCAATGTTGCCTCAGTGTCTAGCATCATTTTTTGGCACATATGATACACTCAATAAAAATATTTTGTTATTGAATGAATGATGTACAATGAAAACTTTTCCTTTAAAAATTTGCACAGAAAAAGTTGTATTTGAATAACTCTCTTTCATGTTCAGAGAGGGGAGCATTGTTAACAACGAATATATGTTCAATTAGTGAGTGAGTGAATGAATATTTGGCAAAGAGTGAACTAAGAATAAGAGGAAGTACATCCTAGTTCAACAAATATTTCCTCAGTGCCAACACTGTGTCAAGGCATGGTGGCTTAACATGTGAAGATACAGAAATGAGGAAAATATGACCTTTGCCTTTGAGGATGTCCAAATCTAGTTTGGAGATAGAAAACTGAAGAGCCAATTACAGTATAGTATGATAAAGGCCATAAATAAAGCTCAAATCAGATGTGAGTCATAAGCTTGAAGGCTTTGTGTAAGGTTAGAGTTATTAAACATGATTCTGAAGACATGTTCCATTTTCTACAATACGATTCATCAGGGAAACAATTGCTCAAAGAATATTTTTTTTTAGAGAAAATGTGGAAATCTCATTATTGTTAATGGCGATAGGATAGAGAAGAAAATGGAATGAAGAGCAATATCTAAATAAGCTATCATTATATAAGAAATAGTCTCATTTACTGGTTAAGTGATGTTTGTTAAGAAGTTCTCTTAGCAGTTGCTTTTAGAAAAGTATGATTAAAAGCACACTAAGAATGCCAGTTGATGCCATAATTATTTACTTAGTATAAATTTACAACAGCAGCAAAGTATGTTCATAAAAATAAAACATCATCTAAATAATTGGGTGTGATTTTCATCTTTATTGTTGTGCATAACTTTCCTTTAAAAAACAATCAAAATGTTTATCACTTTACCACAGAAAACAGGGACTGAGTGGATAATGAAGTTATACTTAGGTAGGAAAAAAACAAATTACTATGGCTTACAAGTTATACTTGTAACCAACAAGTTACCACTCTGTCCTAACAACAAATAAAAAGCTGAACAAACTTAAAAAATCAACAATTCTTCTTAGATTTGTTGGAGAAGTAAGGTCACAGGGCAAACTGCTGCTTCCAAAATTGGAGAGACAGATAGGTGTACACAGAGAATCACAACTTAATGAAGAAGAAACCCACAGGAAGAAGCCTCCATAGGAACCAGTGCCAGGGTAAGAAAACCTGAATTATAATTGATGAATTACAATTATGGTAAACTGAACTGGAGGCTCAGTGTAGAAAATTTTAAGAGTTAAAAACTCCAGAGGGACCCAGTCATAGGGGAACTCCCACATTTTTGTGAGTTTTACTTTCAGGAGCTTGACCAGGTCCTCACAGTGAATATCGGAAAGAAATCTCCATATGCTTCCAGCAGGTGAAAGAGAAAATAAAACAATTTTGAAATATACCAGTGCATTCTGTTTTTCTTAACAAGGCCTTCCCTCAGGAGAAACTATCTTACCAGAACTTAATCTACTAGGGTTGTATCAGAGGCTACCTGGAAGAAGGGAAATACCTAACTCCAGCCCCTTCAATCTATCTTGTCCCATCTAAGGGGGTAGACTGAGAAGCATTAGTAAAATTTACAGTCCAGGGACACAGGCTCACCAAAACACTGTGACTTATTCATAGGACTACATAACAACCTTCCCTCTCCCTGTATCTTACTAGGACATTACCAAGGGCCCATTTACCCAGTTCCTTTTACCTAGTTATTTTAGTCAGCTCATACTGTTATAATAATATACCATAAATCAGGTGGCTTAAACAACAGACAGTTATTTATCACACTTCTGGAGGCTGGGAAGTCAAAGATCAAGGTGTTATCAGGTTGGGTTCCTGATGAGGACCCTCTTCCTGGCTTGAGGATGGCTGTCCTCTTGTTGGATCCTCACCTGGCAGAGAGCAAGCAAGCTCTGGTCATTCTTTTTATAAAGACACTAATCTCATCACAAGGGGCCCACCATCATGGCCTCATCTAAACCTAAGTACCTCCCAAAGGCCCCACTTCCAAATACCATCACATTGGGGATAGGGTTTCAACATGAGTTTTGGGGGGACCTAAACATTCAGTCCATAACACCAGTACATTATGCTCTCCTTTCAACAGAAAAATCACAAGGTATACTAAAAGGAAAACCCCCCACCTTATGTAGTTTGAAGAGACTGAACAATAATAGAACCAGAGTCAGATTATGGCAGGAATGTTGGAATTATCAGACCAGAAATTAAAAAACCTATGATTAATATATAATGGCTTTAATGGAAAAAGTAGATAATATGAAAGAACAGATGTATAATGTAAGTAGAGAGATGGAAATTCTAAGAAAGAATCAAAAAGAAATGCTAGAGATAAAAAACCCACTGTAACACAAAGAAAGAATGCATTTGATGGGCTCATTGGTAGATTAGATGCAGCTGAGGAAAGATTTCTGAGCTTGAGGGTATGTCCATAGAAACTTCCAAAACTGAAAAGCAAAGAGAAAAAAGACAAAAAAACAGAACAGAATATCCAAGACCTGGAGGCCAACTACAAAAGGCATAACATATATGTGCTGGGAATAACAGAAGGAGAAGAGAGAGAAATGAACTGAAGCAACATTTGAAGACATAATTACTGAGAATTTCCCCAAATTAATGCCAGACTCTAAATAACAGATCCAGGAAGCTCAAAGAACACCAAGTGGGATAAATGCTAAATGACAACTACAGAAACTTTAAGATGAAGAAAAAATCTTGAAGGATGGCAGAGTTAAGAAATACTTCACCTACAGAGGAGCAAAGATGAGAATTATAACTGACTTCTCCTCAGAAACCATGCAAACAAGAAGAAATTGGAGTGAGAATGTTTAAAGTGTTGAGAAAAGAAATACACCTTTAGAATTCTGTACCCTATGAAACTATCCTTCAAAAGTGAAGGGGCAATAAAGATTTTTTTTCTCAGGCAAACAGGAGAGAATTTGTCATTTGTAGACCTGCCTTGCAACAAATGTTAAAAGTTCTTCAGAGAGAAGGAAAAGGGTATATGTCAAAACTTAGGTCTATATAAAGGAAGAACATTGGAGAAAGTATAAGTGAAGGTAAAATAAAACTTTTTATTTTATTATTAATTGATCTAAAAAACTCTGGTTCAAAATAATAATAGCAACAATGTATTCAATTATTTATGGTTATGTATCAGTGAAATGAATGACAACAATGATAAAATGGACAGGAGAAAGGAACTAGAAATGTTTTGTTATTATATGATACCTGCACTATCTGTGAAGTGGTATATTGTTATGCAGAAGTGGATCTGGATTAGTTTTAAATGTATATTGCAAACTTTAGGGCAACCACTAAAAAAAGTTAAAAAGAAAAAAAGAAAAGAAAATAAGTATGCAAAGAATGGATAAACAAATTGTTTTATATATCTATACAAAGGAATTACAACTCAGAAATAAAACAAAATGAACTATTGAGACATGAAACAACACAGATGAATCTAAAAATCACTACGTGGGATGGAAAATTCAAGCAAAAAAGAGTACACACTGTATAATTCCATGTATATAGAATTCCAGAAAATACAAAGTAATCTATAGTGACAGAAAGCAGATCAGTGGTGGCCTGAGGAAATGGGTGGAGAGAGAGATGGATTACAAAGGGTCTCAAGAGAACTTTTGAGAATGATGGAAATATTTGTTATATTGATTGTGGTGGTTATGCAGGTGTATACATATGTTGAAACTGAACAAATTGTATAGTTCAAATATGTGCATTTTATTGTACTTCAATTGTATCTCAATAAAACGGTATCAAAAATTAAAAAAAGAAATGGTGCTGGAACAACTGGACATCCACAAGCAAAAAAGAAAAAAATGAATGTAGATACAGACTCTACATCTTTCACAAAAAGTTAACTCAAAATGAATCACAGACACCTAGATGTAAAATGCAAAATTATAAAACTTCCAGACTAGGAGATGTGGTTAGATGTATGCACAGGGGACCATAGAAATCCAGAAGAGATGCCCCAAATGGCCTTCCTGGGGGAACAGGTTAGGGAGAGTTTTCTGAAATGAGGTGATGCCTGAGACTTGGAGGTGTACTACGTGAGAATGTTAAAGAAGTACATTCCAGGAAAAGGTGATGGCATGAATAATGACTGGAGGTGTCCAAATTCTGTTCTGCCAACCTATAGGGCATTTGAAGGTCATGATAAGCTAACCAAGTATCCTCAGCAAGGTCTTCTCTTCTCCTTCACCAACATTCCATTTCACTTCTGTTCTAGCAAACTGATTACTATTCTGTCCTCAAAAAAGAAAGCTTAGTTCCCTCTTCTATCCCTTGGCCTAGGCATTCCTTCTATTTGGAACATCTCATCATTTTATTATCCTTCCATATCATTTCCCATTATTCACTTTTTTTATAACACTGTCTCAAGCTTTCTTTATCTAGGAAGTTTGCCCTAATTAATGCCAACCAACTCTTAACCATTTCTTACCCAATTTCATTTTAGTATTTTTAGATAAGGGTTCAGTGAATAAACTTGAGTCCTCATCCTAGCTGTGACATTTCCAGGTTGATGGTCCTTAAGAAACTTCCTCTCAGAGAATGGTGGTGAGACTCTAAAGAGGTCAAAGATGTGAGGTGCTTAGCACAGTGCTTGCCACAGAGTAAATCCCAACTAATTAGCCTTTATGATTGTTGTCATTGTTGATCATTGTTTTCAAATTGTTTCAAGTGCATATGTTTAAGCTTTCCAGGTTATTGCTCAGCCTCTTAAAAGCAGGGGACTCAGTCTTCGTTCAGCATGACTTTACACTATTTTATGCAAATATGTACTCAATAAATGTCGATTTGTTGCTTGCTTAACTGACCTGATTGTTAAATTCAGCATTCTGTTTCTGATGACATATTTTTCAAGAATTTAACTCAATTTTTAATTTTACCGGTGGATGGGAATCTTTCATTTGAATCGAGAGCAAATCAAATATGAATTTACCACATGCCCATCAATAAGCTAGGTGCTATTCAGAAATGCAAATATTAATAACAATAATTACCATGTAGGGCAAGAACTGTGATCCCCACTTGAAAATAAAGAAATTGAGGCTCAACGAGGTTAAAATGTTGCTCATGGTCTCATATCCATAGCTAATAAAAAGTGGAACTAGAACCAGAAGTCAAGCCTTCTGCCCTGTAGTTTTGCACTATGCTCAAATCCACGTGGCCTTTCTTACTCCTTCACATCAGTCACAGATTGTCAGAGAATGATAATACTCAGAAGGTTCAGTGTGCATCTCAGTTGCCCACGCTACATCCTTAGTGTTGTCACTCACTCAGGGGTCTCCAAGGAGACAGTGCACATTCGGCAGTAAGCTCTTGGCACCTCCACTTTGATATTTTTACAAAAGATTACAATGCTAGGTTCATTCCCTCATATTTGAGGTGTTGTTTTATATAAATCTATTTGACCCTTTAGAACATGGGAAAATTGAAAAGGGGCTCCAGTTTCCCCAAACCATGATGCTCCAGAGTTGGAGGACTGAAAACAGAAAGAAAGTGTGAAGAAATACAGCTTTTGTCTTCACTGACAATTACAAAATCTGAGGTCACATTAAATAACCTATTGAGCATCTAGTAACTATCCCCATCCACCACGTTATTTCCCCTTTGTTGAAAACCAATGGTGGGAGTGAGGAAGCAAAGTTGAGGTGAGAAGGAGTTTATTGCAAACACAGTAATTAAGGATAAGACTCAAATTTGAATACCCATTCTGTCTTTCCCTGGCATTGTGAATTTGGGCAGGTACTTAGCCTCTATGAATTTCAGTTTCCTTATCTGTAAAAATGCCAGCTCTTTTTATTTTGGGGAAATGGAAAGAGGGTAGCCACAGAGTGAGACAGAGATTAAGTTTAGGAGCCAGTAAAGGTAAAAACAAGTGATGGTAAGGGGGTGGGGAGCCTAGAAAGGCAAGTGACAAATAGCTCCACAGTTAACAGAAAAATGCAGAAGAGACATTTACATTAGGCTAGAAGCAGATTACTGAGGACATCAGAGTAGTTTCCATGGAGTGCTGAAGAGAAGAACCAGATTGCATGGGTTTGAGAAAGGAAAGGGTGATAGAAAAACAAGACAGTGAGATTTCTCTTTCCTCCAGCTGTGAACAGTGAGACCTGGGAGTGTGGTGGCTTCTTGGTGTTCTGATGACTATGCACTAGGGAGGATGGTGGACTTCTTGCTTCCCAGTGCCACTTCTAGAGCTTATCTCATCTCCCCTTTAGAGTCTGTTTCTTTTTTTAATCCTCTTTTAAAAAAAATTATTGAATTTATTGAGGTGACATTGGTTAATAAAATTATATAGTTTTCAAGTGCACAATTCTACAATGCACCATCTTCATATTGTATTGTGTGTTCACCTTCCAAGGTCAAGTCTTCTTCCATCACCATTTATCCCCCCCATACCCTTTTTTACCTCCCCATTTTCTACCATATCCCCTTTCCCTCTGGGAATCATCATACTGTTATCTGCTTCCTTATTGGAAAACGATAAACAATTCATTATTAATTTCATAGGTTTTAGAATATTGGAGGTGACATGCATGTACAATGTCTGGCCTAGAGAATGAAATGACTCAAATGTTAGCTGTTATTATTGTATTATTGTTATGTTTTAGATCTATAGAAGGGCATGTTAGAATTGGCTAGAGGTGTGAGTGGATCACAGATAGGGGATTCAGGAATCTGGCAGTCAAAACTGTGCCAAATTCTGTGCTGTTGAGCAAGACACAGTGTTTCTGCCCTTATGGATCTTATGAACTAGTTGGGGGAATAATGTTAAGGAGTCTGTGGCGAATGTTAAGAAAGGGAAAGCAGAGGGTGCTGTGGACCTAATGTGATCCAGATGGTTAGTGAAGGAACTAAGATTCTCCTTTGCTCTCCCACATCACTCCCCACCAAACCTATTACCATTTTTGGAAGAGAAACTCTGGATCCAGGAAGTGATGCTGGATCTACCTGTGTCTGCTAGAGTGTTATTCTACCATATCCATGGATTTAGGAATTCCTTCATTGGCAGATATTGTTAACTGGCCTTGGAGGAAGAATCCAGAACATGCTTAATGTTTAAATGAATAAATCCTAATGCGAATGCTTTTAGCACAGTCTCTGAAACTAACTATAAATAAAATCTCTATAATAACATTTTGAAGAATTTCATAGGAAACCATTAGAGAAATTCCATTTTCTGTCAGCAAACACAATTTAACCACTTAACAGATAAGCTGCTTAAGATTCATAGCTGCCTAGGGAGTAATTAGGACTGTATTTTAATGAATACACATGAACTCAGGGGTTTCTGCCAGGAAGAAAGGCTAAGTTAGTAAATAGTGGAAATAGCTTTTAGATTTAATTCTGGGTATCACTTAGTCACTTCTTGGAATAAAGCACAATTAAACAAATCCTTAACTTATGCACTCATTACAGCATACTATATTCATCTTCTCATTCACAACACCCTTGTCATTCAGTTTGACAAGTAAACTGCATGGGGGGTAGCAACTACAGATTTTTAAATGACCATTTTAAACAAACCTATTAGCCATTCAACAGAAATATGAACCCCCATCCAAACTGAATTGATTAACTTGCATGTTCTGATGAATTCTGGCAATTTGGAATTTAGCACCTTCAGCATCTGTATCTAAAGGGGAAGGGACTAAGAGGGGAAAACCTGGCACTGAATGGTTCTTTTACATGTTTACTTTTCAAGGTCATAAATCCCTCCTTTCCAATTGTTTGGAACTTCTGCAACCTGTGTTTGTCAGCTCTTAACCCCCACTGGCTATTTTAAGACTCATAGTTTGCAAAGTTCCATACTTAGTTATTTCTGGGAGCCTCTGGGTTCTCTTCCTTAGAAACACAGTTTAGGTTTGTGTGTCAGTTTGGATGCTCTGGGAAGCAAAGACGAAGTCTGAAATGGCAAGATAGTTATTCAGAGTGAGTAATGCCCATGTAAAATCAAGGGGAGGAGGGGCTGGAATAGGCAAAGGCAGCCTTCAGATTATATTGTTGACCTAGCACCTGTGAGAAGAGGGGGCAAGGAAGGAGGAATGATTATGAATAGCCTCAGATGTTGGTGTAGGTGGGAGAAAGTCTTGGCCAGCCCAACACGGACCTCTGGCACCAAGATTTCCCATAGAGGAGGTCCACATTGGGCAGAACTGGCCAGGCCTTAACACCTCCCACCATTCTGTCACTGGCAGGGCAGGGTTGGAGGGCACCCTGGGAAAAGCATGGCCTCAGCTCAAATGCTGCAGCAGATCCCTAACCCCAGCTAACTACACTCCCTTCAGGATCAGCCATTGCCTCCTGAAGGGAGATCCCAGCAACTCACTTCCATGGCGCCATAGGCATAAATCTCAGGATTTGGTGTTTTAAATGAAACACTTGAAAACTAATATTCTCAGTGGTTTTAACACTTGATGGGTGTATTAGAATTCAGAACAAGGCCTGTGAAGGCAAATTTTCCACTGGGAAAATTCTGCTGTAGTCAATTGTATTGAAAGTAGAGTCCTTCACTAAGATTTTATATTTAAAGTGAGTTTTTTTGAGTAGCATGTAGCTGGCTAATATTTTAAAATACACTCTGCCAAGCTCTGTCTTTTAATTGGTGTACTTAAGACATTTCATATTTAATTTAATTATTAATATTTCACGGTTTAGGTCTGCCATTTTATGTTTTGTTTTCTGTTTTCCCTTTTTTGCTTTTCATCTCTATTATTTTTCCTGCTTTCCTGTTTGTTACTTGAACATTTTTTAAAATTTCATTTTCATTTATCTTTGTTTTTGAGTGTATATCTTTATATAGATTTTTAAAATATTGCTCCAGATATTATATATACACATAACATTGTATTCTGTTGGCGTCATCATTTTACCCATTAGAGTGAAATATAGAGACCATACCTCCCTTTATATCTCTTTACCCTACCCCATTTATCATATAATTATTTTAAATACAGGTCAGGCAAAAGTAGGTTTACAGTTGTGAGTATGTGAAACACAGTTTATTCTTGTATTATTATTTATTAATTTTGTATTATTTTCCATATGAACAACTGTAAACCCACTTTTGCTCCACCCTGTATTTCCTTCACTTATTTAGAATTACATTAGAGGGTGTTATAATTTTGCTTCAACTGGCAACATAATTTAGAAAAATCAAAAGAAGAAAAGGCTTAGTGGGTTTATTTTCTTCCTGTGTTCTTTCTTCCTTCCCAATATTCCAAGGTTTCTTATTTATCATTCCATTTCTGTTTAGAGAATTATCTTTAGCTATTCTATTAAGGTAGGCTTGATGGTGAAATCATATTAGTTTTCTTTCATCTGAAACTGTCTTTATTTCCGAAGAACGTTTTTGCTGGGTATAGGATTATGGTTTTGTAGTTCTTTCTGCCCTTGAAAAATAGTGTGCCACTTCTTCTGGCCTCCATAGTTTCTGATGAAGAATCTGCTGTCACTTGATTTTTTAATTTTTTTTTCTGCTATACATTAGGTGTCATTTTTTTCTGGTTGCTTTCAACTTTTTTTCTTTGTCTATGGTTTTCAAAAGTTTAATTATGATGTGTCATGGCATGGATTTCTTTGGGTTTATTTCATTTGGGGTTTGCTTAGCTTCTTTACTTTGTAGGTTAATGTCTTTCCAAAATTAGGAAGTTTTCAACCATTATTTCCTCAAGTACTTTTTCAGTCTTGCTCTCTTTTTTCTCTCCTTCTAGGGCTCTGACGACATGAATGTTAGGTATTGCATTATATTCCCATAGGTCCTTGGGGGGATCTCTGTTCAATTTTTTTAACCTATTTTTCTCTGTTGTTTAGTTGAGTAATTTCTCTTGTTCTATCTTCAAATTCACTGATTATTTCCTTGTTACCTCCATTTATCTGTTGAGCCTACACACTGAACTTGTAATTTTAGTTATTGTATTTTTCAGTTCCAAAACTTTCATTTCATTCTTCTTAACATCTTCTATTCTTTTGCTGAGACTTTCTGAGGCTTTTGACTTTTCCATTGGTTTTAGAATATTTGTAATTGCTCCTTTAAGCATTTTAGATGATGTTACTTTAAAATCTTTGTCATATAATTTTAATATGTCTGTCATTTTGCTTTTGACAACTACCACTTGCCTTCCTTCCTTCAGTTTGCAATATTCCTGATTCTTGGTATGATCAGTGATTTTTTAAAAAATTGGAACTGGTCTGTTTTGAATTTTGAGCCTCTGGATCTTATTTAAATATTCTGTTTTAGTTGACTTTTTCTGACACCGTTCTGGCAGGGAAAGGTGAGGGCACTGCCTCATTATTGCAAGGTAGAGGTAGAAGTCCAGGTTTCCCACTCAGTCTCCATTGACACCCAAGGGGCAGGTTCCTCATTGCTGTTGAGTGGAGGTGAGAGTTCTGGTTTCACATATGGTTTTCACTCACACTGGTTGGAATAGCCTTGTAAGCACTGGAAAATTATTGAAGTCTTGACTTTCTACTAGGTGTCTTCTGACACTAACCCATCAGGAAGGGGGCTCCTCATAACTTCCAAGTGGAGGTAGAAATATAAGCTCCTTATGTGGTCCCCAGTGCTATTCTGAGGATGGGGGAATCATTACTTGCCAGCGAGAATGAAATTTTTGGCTCCCTACTTGGCCTTCTCTGACACCATCTTGATTGGGGTACCTTGTTATAACCCCCCAAAATTGGAAACCAGGTTCCCTATTTACCTTTTGCTGGTGTGGGTGTAATGAGGCCACAGTGTTTTCTGTTATATTTGGCTGGAGTAGAGTGAATACTGACTAAATTTATTTTTCCTTACCAGGTTACCCCTTTCTTGGTCTTTTGGCAAGAAAGTTTGTGGTGTTTTTCTTTCTTCTGTCTTCTTCTATTGGTACTCCCAAGTTATCAGCTCCTTCAGCTCTTGAATATTTGAGGCAAGATGAAAATCCAAGGAGCTAGTATTGTGTTGTTCCTTGGATCCCAAGGTCCCTAACCAGTCTACTTTCTTCCTTCCCTATTTCAGAATCTTCTTTTAATTGTTTTTATATAGTGTACAAGTGTCCAGTGCTTTAGTTGTACTTAATAAGAATAGGGAAAAGTACATCTACTCTATCTTCTTGGAAGCAGAAGCCCAAAGTTGTACTTTTTAAAAGTTCCTCATGAGCAGATGCTCTTGTGTCCCTGGCATCTGGCTTTCAAATGATTTCTCATGGCACTATCTAGAATTTTTGTTATGTTGCCTGAAGTTTCACCAGTTAGAGTATCATTTAGGTTAACCAGGTTTTCCTGAAAAAATTAGACATACTTTAATTGAGCAGGTACTGGTTTTCCAAACCGCATTGAATAGAAGTTTTTATGGGGGAAAGGACAGAGAAGGACTACATGTATTTCTGTAGAATGTAGCAGTAATCCAGGGAGGGCAGTCTATCCGTATCCTCAAAATCACTTATGTCATTCTCATCTACCTCATGAGCTTCCACAAACTCTCTTTTTCCCACATCTTCTTCGTCATCTTCATCATCTTTATCCTTAGCATCTGACAAGTCACTCTCTGCTTCCTGCTGTTTCAGGGCCTTGTCGAAGGCACGAATGGAGAAGTTGTAGATGTCACCATATGTACCTTGTTTAAGTCTCTTCAGCAATTCCTTTTCAATGGCATTGTCCAGCTGAACAGCATTAATGCCTTTTCCTCTCTTCTTTTCCCCCTCTACTCCACCTTCTCATGCAAAGAAACAAGTTTTCTCTGTTGCTTTAGTGTAAATTTTTGAATTAGAATTAGGTACTGGGTAATTCTGGTGAATCTCTGCTTACACTTGTGTCAAATGAAACTGAGTCAGTAATTAGATTTTCATCTATTTGCACCAGTGCTTTCTCATAGCTTTTATGAAGCCCGACCCTTCCCAGAGATGCCTAGGAAAAGTTGCTCATTCTATCACCTTCATATACAAGCAGCACTGTCCTTTCTCTTCTTTGATAGTGGCATACTAACTGTTTGCCAGGGGAGAGGATGACTGGTTACACAGTCCAGTCAGGCTATATTTATTTCTGCAAAAGTTTTGTGTCTTAGTTCTTATTTTGAAGGAACAAAGTTGCTTGTTTCCTAGTGTATCCCAGATAACATCATTGGACTGCATGGTGTTAGCAATTCAGCATGAGAACCTGGCCAGATCCCAGAAGCAGCCATGCTTCTTCCTCATTTTTTATTTTTCAATTACACTTGACATACAATATTGTATTAGTTTTAGGTGTACAACCCAGTGATTAGACATTATATAACTTACTAAGTGATTGCCCCTATAAATCTAGTACTCACCTGACACCATACATAGTTATTATAATATTATTGACTATATTCTCTATGCTGCATTTTACATCCCACTGACTATTCTGTAACTACCAATTTGTACTTCTTAATCCCTTCACCTCTTCACCCATCCCCCCAACCTCCCTCCCATCTGGCAACCATCAAAATGTTCTCTGTATCTATGAGTCTGTTTCTGTTCTGTTTGCTCATTTATTTTGATTTTTAGATTCAATTGTTGATAAGTATGTATTGCCATTTTATTCGTTCATATTTTTTATCTTTCTTTTTCTTCTTTTTAAAAATTTATTTATTTTAATTTTATTTATTTATTTTTAAAAATTTTTCTTTATTGTTGAAAACACTACAGATGTCCCCTTCCCCCCCCATTGACCTCTTCCATCCTGCACCCACTCCAAGATCCTTTAACATTTCAGGTAATACTGGTTTGGTGGTGATGAACTCCTTTAGCTTTTCCTTGTCTGGGAAAGTCTGTAATGTCCTTTGATTTTAAATGATACCTTTGCTGGGTAGAGTAATCTTGGTTGTAGGTCCCTGCTTTTCATCACTTTGAATATTTCTTGCCACTCCCTTCTGGCCTGCAAAGTTTCTGTTGAGAAATCAGCTAACAGGCTTATGGGAGTTCCCTTGTAGGTAACTAATGGCTTTTCTCTTGCTACCTTTAAGATTCTCCCTTTGACTTTAACCTTTGGAATTTTAATGATGTTGTGTCTTGGTGTAGTCTCTTTGGGTTCATCTTGTTTGGGATGGTCTATGCTTCCTAGACTTCTATGTCTATTTCCTTCTACAAGTTATGGAAGATTTCTGTCAATATTTTTTCACATAGGTTTTCAATTTCTTACTCTTTCTCTTCGCCTTCTGGCATCCCCCATAATGCGAATGTTGGGCCTCTTGAAGTTGCTCCAGAGGCTCCTAACACTATTCTCATTTTTTTGGATTATTTTTTTTTTAGTTTTATTTTTTAATTTGCATAGTTAATACATGCACATGTCACTTCACTCAAAAGGCACTTAATGGCACAGTAAAAATTCTCTTTCCTATACCATATTTTGTTACCTAGTTTTCTCTGGAGGGAACCAGTGTTTCCAACTTCTAGATATATACAATACTCTCCTCTTGACCCTTAATGATTCTTTTTTCTTTTTGCTGTTCTGATTGGGTGATTTCTGCTTCCTTATCTTCCAAATCTCTGATTTGATCCTCTGCTTCATTTACTCCACTGTTTGAGAGATTTTAGGAAAGTCCAAAGTGTGAGCCAAGACAGGCCATTCATATGGAAAAGCCACTGGAATCAGCTTTGATGGTCCTGCAAGTTTGGTGGGGGCAGGTCTCAAGGAATCATTAAGGCAAGGCAAACAGTGATAGCCAGGTTGATAGAGACTCAGATGTGGGGCCTGTTGTGGGGGGAAAAGTAAAAATGCCTCTGCCAGCACTTTTTAAAAAAAATCTCCATTTGAGGATATGTGTTGTTTTTGTTTGTTTTTTTGTTTGTTTGTTTTACTGATTTTAGAGAGAGGGGAAGGAAGAGATGGGGGAGAGAAACATCAGTGTATGAGAGAAACATCAGTTGGTTGCCTCCTGAATACACCCCCAACAGGGATCAAACTACAACCTAGGTCTCTGACAGCACTTATGTCTGGCAGAAAGCTGCCCCTCCCCAGCTCTCACCCTGATGCCAAACAATTCAGTTCTTGCCCGTGTGTCCTTGGATCCTTTCAAGCTGCTGCCCCAGCATGCTGGAGCTCAGAGGGAGTGAGTTTGAGTAAGTTTGTGCTTTGGTCCTTTAAGAGGAATTGCCTGGGACTCCAGCAGCCTCCGTGTCACTCATCTACAATCCCTGATAGTTTTTACACCCAGGAGTGTGGGTATTTCTCTCCCTGGCTTTGAAACCATGGGCTGGAAGGCTTGGTGTGGGGCTGGGAACCTTCACTTCTCAGGAGGAAGATCCCCAGATGAGATAGCCTGCTGAGTTTTTTTAAATCTCCACCTGAGGATATATTTTATTGATTTTAGAGAGAGGAAGGGAGGAAGAGAGAGAGAAAGAAACATCAATGTGAGGGACAAACATCGATTGGTTGCCTCTCATATACAGCCCAACCGGGGACCAAACCCACAACCTAGGTATGTGCCCTGACTGGGAATTGAACCTGTGAACTTTCAGTTTATGGGACAACACTCCAACCAACTGAGCCACACCAACCAAGGCCCTCCCAATTTTTATATTCCACATGTGGGTGTGGGGCCAGCCCATTCCACATTTCTGGCCTTCCTACCAGTCTCCATGTGGCTTCTTTAAATCCCTAAATGTAGGACTTCCATTTAGTTAGATTTCAGGCTGTTCTAAATGATGGCTGTTTGGTAGTTTAGTTGTAATATTGATGTGATTGTGAGAGGCTTCGAGTACCGCATTTACCTATGCTTCCATCTTCACCAGAAGTTTCTAGTGTATTTTAAACTAGAATGAATAAATTCAGTGTCTGTCTGTTGGTAGATGTAGTAACAGGTAAAACTCAGGAGGTGTTGCTGGTCATGGTTTTCATCATGTAAAGGATGCTGATATGCAGCGAAAGAGAATGAAGCTAAAGTAAAGGCAGAAGCTGGGGTGAAAGACAGGACAGGAGCAGAGGTCAGAGAGAGATGGTGTTTTCCTAGGTTCAGTTGTTTTTGAGACCCAGCTGTGTCCCTGCAGAAAACCAGATCCCTCAGCTTTATCCCAGTATCCTTTCAGTAAGTTCAATTTTTTTTTTTTTTTTTTTTTTTTTTTGCCTAAGCTTGTCCAAGTTGAGTTTTTATATTGAGCAAACCCAAAGAGTACAGATTAATAAATGGACCACTCACTGAATAACAGTGTATTTTCAGAGTGGGTGTGTGAACGTGAGTGGTAGAACCACTAGAGCATTTAAGCAAAATAATACTATCATCAGATTTGTTTTGGGAAGATCACTGGTAGAAATTTACAAGAAAAGTTTGATGGGGCAAAAGTCTGGAAGTTGTGAGACTGGATGTCAGAGGAAGACCTCTTGAACTTCTAATTTTGCTTCAGCAAGTAGGAGTCAACTCCCAGAGAATAAAAACTTGGGTTATTAAAAAAGAACCTTAGGAGTAAACTAAACAAAATGAAACTGATTTTGAATATGAAATGATTCATTACACACACAAAACAACAACAACAGTGTCACATAAGTCTTTTATATGAACATTCTGTATCCTGTTTTAGATCACTTTAAAATGTTCTTTGCAACAGCTACTCTTTTAAAAATTATATGTATTTCTATTGATTTCAGAGAGAGGGAGGGAGAAGGAGAGGGAGAGAGAGAGAGAGAAACATCAATGATGAGTCATTGATCGTCTGCCTCCTGCACACCCCCTGCTGGGGATGGAGCCTGCAACCTGGGCTTGTGCCCTGACCAGGAATCGGACCTTGATCTCCTGGGTCATAGGTTGATGTTCAATCACTGAGCCAATCCGACTGGGTTGCAACTGCTACTCTTAAAGTAATATTGAGATCTGCCTCCTTCTCCTCCTCCTCTACAACTCTTTCCTATTATCCCACACATTCCTTCATTTTTCATTTCCTGGCTAATCCTGAACTAGGGTTACTAATTCAGGGCAAAATAGTTTCAGGTTTTAAGAAAGAGCACTTCCCTCTCAATAATCAGGATTTGTACAGAAATATTATTGTGGATTTTAATGGCAAAAATTCCAGATCACCTACTATCCAACATCTAGAATTGAATCACAAATATAGAAAGAGATCCAAGAATACTAATTAGCTGTCTAAGACTGCCAAAAAGCTAACTTGATATCATAAAAAATTCTATTGCATGGCATCTGTCTGTAATACTAGCCAAAGGGTTGTATAATGGGCAGTCACAATTGAAAATGACCTTTATTATGCTGAATTCATTTCTCTAATGCATCCATTTTCCCTCATCTTACATCCCAACAGTAATAATATACATGGAAATAAGTCCAAATTGAGATTCAAATTTCAGAATGTGAGATTCACAGGTGTGGTGGCGTTTCTCAGCTGAATGTGGGGGGTAGATGAGTAAGAAACCAGGAAAGATTTAACAAAGTCAGGAGCATTGTTCAGAAAATCAGACACGGGCTCAGCATGGGCAAGACTATCTGTATTAAAAAAGAATCTTCACATAATGCACCAAGAATGTAAGTGAGCAATATTCAGTTCAGGAAGAAAAGTTAACTCTAAGGACCAAAAGGCTGGCTTTACAGATAGGCCCCAAAATATCCTTCAGCACCTGTTTCTACCTTTTTAGTGTTGTACTTGTGTTGCCACGGGGGCCACACAACCATTTGGCTGCTGTTCATTTAGACTGGCTGTGTAGCTAGCAGAATGAGTCTTGGACTCAGAGTCAGGATAGCTAGGGTGGAGCTTTTCTTTGTAATGTCTGGGCCATGTCCAAAAATCACTTACCCATGAACTTTAGATTTGCAACTACAAAATGGGACTATAATCAGTGCACAACCTACTTTGTGGGGTTGTTAGGATCAAATGATAGAATGGATGTGGAAGGGCTTTGTCAGTTATAAAAGGCATTATAATTGTTGTTGTCAGAGTGCTTCATCTTTCTTATTTCAGAGAACATCAAAATAGCAGAAAACCAGTGCCATGGGTCATGATGCCCAGTCTATTAAGATTCTTATTTGCCATAGCCTGATAGTTTAATGCAATGACAAGTCTCTCTCTCTCCCTCCCACCTCTCCCCCCTTTCTCTCCCTCTCTCTCCCCCTCTCTCCCTCACTCTCTCTCTCCCTTCCTCTCTCTCCCCTTCTCCTCCCTCTCTCTTTCTCTCCCTCTCTCTCCTCTCTCTCCTCTCTTTCCCTCTCCCTCTCCGTCTCCTCTCTGTCTCCTCTCTCTCTCTTCTCTCTCCCTCTCTCCTTTTCCTATCTCCTCTCTCTCTCCCCCACCCCTCTCTCTCTCTCCTTTCTCTCTCTCTCTCTCTCTCTCTCTCTCTCTCTCTCTCTCTCTCTCTCTCTCCTCTCTCTGTCTCTTCTCTCTCTCCTCTCTCCCCCACCACAGCTTTGTCTCTGAGAACTGTCAGGTTGGGTTGCATCAGCTTTCTTTTCTCTCTCTTGCTACAAAAGTGATACATGACTTGATAAAGCTACTTTGCGGTTGATTGGGAGACCCAGCCTGGGTCAACACTATACCAAATCAGGATCAGTTCAGTGCACAAAGTCATCAATCCCCTTGATCTTTATATGTGTATAGCCTCAATTTCTTGATTGAAAGACAGTGGCAAGCTCATGACCTTTTGCTTAATGCAATACCTTGTTGCCCTCTATTATTCTAGGTATCAAAGGAAGTTGCCAAATCAACCTGAGGGAGTAATCTTTTTCCTCTTCTCTTCTCTTCTCTTCTCTTCTCTTCTCTTCTCTTCTCTTCTCTTCTCTTCTCTTCTCTTCTCTTCTCTTCTCTTCTCTTCTCTTCTCTTCTCTTCTCTTCTCTTTTTCTTTTCTCCCCCTTTTCTCTTTTCCCTTTTCTCTTTTCCCCCTCCCCTCCCCTCCCCTCCCCTCCCCTCCCCTCCCCTCCCCTCCCCTCCCCTCCCCTCCCCTCCCCTCCCCTCCCCTCCCCTCCCCTCCCCTCCCCTCCCCTCCCCTCCCCTCCCCTCCTCTCCTCTCCTCTCCTCTCCTCATCCTCTTCTCTCTTCTCTCTTTTCATTTCTTTTCTTTTTTCTCTTCTTCTCCCCTCTCTCTCTTTCTTTATTTTCTTCCCTCCCTCCCTCCCTCCCTCCCTCCCTCCCTCCCTCCCTTTTTCCTTCCTTCCTTCCTTCCTTCCTTCCTTCCTTCCTTCCTTCCTTCCTTCCTTCCTTCCTTCCTTCCATCCTCACCCAAGGATATTTTTTCCATTGTTTTTCAGAGAGAGTGGGAGAGAGAGAGACAGAGAGACAGAGGGACAGAGAGAGAAACATCAATATGAGAGAGACACATGGATTTGTTGCCTCCTGCACACACCCCAACTGGGGCCGGGGGTTGAGCCTGAATGGAACATCGGACCCTTCGGTCCATGAGCTGAAGCTCTAACCATTGAGCCAAAGTGGCTAGGGCAGTATTTTCTTAATTAGATTCCTGAAAACATACATCAATAAACAGTGCTGCCATTTCCAAGAAAACAGGAACTCCATTTCCTTTATCTAATGACTCATTCACTTGCTGATGGAGTGTCTTTTATCTTTTGTTCAGAATAGCCCTTGTATAACAGAATAACTGTTCAGTGCTTTTTTAAAACAGAGCTTTCACGTACATTATCTCACTTGAACTCATTTTATTCTTATAACTACCTCATGGCTCAGTCCCTTCACCAAGCTTTCTAAGTGTATTTCATCATCACTGTATCTTCATAATTGCTTTCTAGTAACTTTTCAGCTTTTTCCTTATCAACTGAAATTCTCTTAAACCTGGCCATGATCAAATACTATTTAATTGATATTTCCAAAGTTCTTTTTTTCCATTCTTATCATTCCCTGGACTCTTAGCATTATTTGGGTCTTTAGAATTTCCCCTACTTCTTAAAAGTTTTGCTTCTTGAGCATTCTTCTCCATCACCCTCTGCCAGTCTTATTTGTGTGTCCTTTTTCCTCTACCTCTTGGAAACTCTTGTTTCTCAGCACTTACTCCTGACACCCTTTTCTCACTCTATGTTCTCTCATTAAGCTATCTAATTTGCTATTATAGCTTCAGTTATCATCTCTGGGCAGCCATAATTAAACCCAATCCAGATATCTTGTCCCTAATCTTAAGCTATAAATCCCTACTTTTAAAGACTTTCTAGGCTGCTGTAGATGGATGGGCTGTGAGCACTCCAAGCTCTACAAGTCCCAAACAAAATTATGTTTTCTTAAACCTTTTGTATTTTCTCTCTT
The DNA here is from genome assembly GCF_964146895.1 of Miniopterus schreibersii. Lineage (NCBI taxonomy): Eukaryota > Metazoa > Chordata > Mammalia > Chiroptera > Miniopteridae > Miniopterus > Miniopterus schreibersii. The sequence goes on along the minus strand of NC_138104.1, from coordinate 5,995,116 downwards.
TTTAATGATTCCATAATTCACCTATTTGTCTAAGTTAGAATTATTTACTCCACCCCTTGTTTTCCGCACATTGAATCAAACATCAAGTCTTCTTCATTCTTCCTAATTATCACCCAAATTTGTCTCCTCTCCATAATAACTACCACTTAGCTTAAGTTTATGTGAGACTAACAAATACCTTCCCACCCATTCCTAACTGCTCTCTCTCTCCTCCTTCCCTCCAGCTCATCCTCCTAAAGATATACAAATGGCTAATAAGCACATAAAATGATGCTCAACATTATTAGTCATCAGGGAAAAAAACCAAAACCACAATGGGATACTACTTTACACACACTAGGATGCCTATAATCAACCAAAAAGTCAGACAATAGCAAGCATTATAACAAGCATTAGAAAGGATGTGGATAAATTGAAGCCCTCATACATTTCTGGTGAGAATGTAAAATGATACAGCTAATGTGAAAAACAGGCTGGCAGTTTCTCAAATAGTTAAGCATAAAGTTACCATTTGACCCAGTAACCCCACTTCTGGGAATATACCCAAAATAATTGAAAGCAGGGTCTCAAACAAATATTTTTATACCACCATTTATAGCATCATTATTCATAATAGTCAAAAGTGGAAACAACCCAAATGTACATACACTGATTAATGGATAAAATAATATGAAATATCCATACAATGGAATATTATTTGGCCACAAAAATGGATAGAGCACTGATTCATGCTACAACATGGATGAATCTTGAAAACATTATGCTAGGTGAAAAAGCCAGACACAAAAGAATATGTATTATATGATTCCATTTATATGAAATGTGCAGAATAGGCAAATCTATACAGACAAAAATAGATCAGTGGTTGCTTAGGGCTGGGGCTAAGAGCAATGGGAAATTGTGGGGTGAGCTAAAAAGTTGGATGTTTTTTGAGGCAATGGGAACATTTTAAAACTGTGGTGATTGTCATACAACTCTGTGAATATACTAAAACCGATTCAGTTATTATATACCTTAAATGGGTGGATTATATGGTATGTGAATTATATCTCAATAAAGCTCTTACAAGGAAAATGCTTGCTGGATCTGTTCTCTGTGCTTGGTGCTGTCCCGGGTTCTCAGGGCATGAGTACAGAGGTTAAATAAGACTCAGAAGCCTTCAAGGAGCTTATGATGGAGGCAGATAGTAAGATAGACAACTATCATGCTAGAGTAAAAGAAAGTGTTCTAATAGAGCTTGGGGCTTCTGGCAGAAATAATGGACAGTTATGACTTATGCAATTAAAGATTGCTTCAGCTAAGAGGCAGAATTTAACCTGGATCTCAAAGTATGAATAAGAACTCAATTAAAAAAACACAAAGACTCAGGGTGTTGTTTGGACAAGGATGGAAAAGGAAGGTCATTCCAAGTTGAGGGACCAGCACATGCATAGGAATGACAATCTACAGTTATCTGGCACAGTCAAGGGGCAGCCAAGAATTTGGATAGTGCATAATGGAGGAGTGTTATGAGAGATGAATCTGGAAAGGTAGCTTGGAATCATATTCCTGATGGCTTTGAATTCCCTGGAGCTTGGGATGTTTCCTGAGATAGGACTTCATTTCATAAGGCAGTGGTGTGCTAAAGCTCTCAGTAGGAGTCATAAAGTGTTATCTATGACTCTACCACTGAGTACCTGTGACCTTGGGGCAAATCACTTAATCTTTCTGTACCTCAATTCTCTTAACCTGAAAATGAAGATAATCATCCTACTCATAAGGTTTAGTTTTGGTCAAATGAAAGGAGAATGTGGTATACACGGTGAGCTGAATAACCTAACATCTGTTCCCAGTCCTTTCCTCCCTTGCCTGCATCTACAACAGAGGCTTAAAAAAATCCAAATACATGCTTAGTTCCCCTTGGAGCTCAAGATAGGTACATAACAGTAACATACTTATGGCTAATGATACATAAACAAAAGACTGCTGAGGCTTCTAGCAGAGTTTTTCTTTCTGAAGAAAATATACAGACATTGCTAATGCTGTCTACCGCACTGTAGTTTCTGCCTTGAATGCAGACATGATACCTGGGGCTCTAATAGCTGTCTTGCAGCTGCATTATTGGCAGCAATGAAGATGAAAACCTAACATGTTGAGGATGGATGGCAGTGCAGAAATATCAGAAGAGACTCTGGGCCCTTGATGGCACCAATAAATGAATGCCAGCAACAACCTACCCCTGGACTTCTTCTTATATGAGAAAAATAGACCTCTATTTATATGTTAGTTGGGATTTCTATTACGTGCTGCCAAAATCATTCTTAATTGATAACAGAGTTTATGAAAGGACTTTAGAAGCCAAAAAGTGATTTATAAAAATAATGATTTTTGGAGGAGAGTTCTATGATTTCAGTTTTATTTTGATAACAAGGTGAAAAATAAATTAGATGGATTGTTATAAAGAATGCTAGTGAGGTAGAAATGATAAAAATCCAGCCAATAAATATTGAAGTTGCTGTGGCAGTGAGGACGAGGAGCAAGAGACATATACCAGTGATAACATAGAGGGAAAATTGATATGACCTGGTATCTGATCAAACCTTGGGGGAATATGCAGAATTGGGAGGGACTGAAGATACTTTAGAAGGTTTTAGCCCTAATAACTGATGAGATAGTGGGACTGTAAATCTACATTCATAACATAGGAACATACTCATATAACTTTAAGGAGAAAGATAATGACTTCAGTTTTGGACACATTGACCTTGAATTGGCTGAAACACACCTATAGTGATTTTAAAATATGGGATTTAGAGGACAGATGAAAATACGCATTTGGGTGTCATTAGTGTACAGGTGGAAGCTGAAGCCATCAGAGTGGGTGAGATCACTCATGAAGAACAAGTATAGTAGAGGAGAAGATGGCTAGAAATGGAAACTTGGGTGGGGGAGATGGTTACCTTTTAATATTGGATGAAAATGGAAGTCAGTGAAGAAGAGGCTAAAAGCATTCAATCATTCAAAAATATTTGTTGAGTGCCTACTATGTGTCAGACCCTGGGCTGGAGGCTGCACAGTCAAAGGTAGCTAGGAAACCAGAAGAATGTTGTGCTGGGTGGAGTGGGGAGCAAGGGTGTCTGGTCAACAGTGTCTCATGCTGCAGAAAAGTCAAGTGAGGTGAGGCATGAGGAACTCCTTTCCTCAGCCACATTCATCTGAATTCCTTTAATGGGAGTTTATTGTTAGCTGTAATAGCCTGTCTGGAAGATAAATGCTAAATTAATTTGGGAACTGACTTGTAAAACTCTCAAGTGACCTAAATCGTTTAAAAGAAGTTCAAATTCTATTATGTGAAATTGAATTGGTTTCTGCAGGTGGTTGTGCAACCTTCTCCCCTAGAGATATGTTTGTCAAATATGGTTTCTGTCCAGTTCCTCTTAGGAGCAAGAATAGTGGTGCTGTGAGAGCAGCAATTCCATTAAGTCTCTCTGGTGCCTTATTCTGTGAATGTAAATTAGAGCTATTTGCTCTGAACTCTAATAGACCATAGCACCCTATGCTGTGCAATATACACTTGATTCATGTGGTCCTTGTTTTTCTTTAGTTGTGTCATGAATGTTAGTCCTGTCTTTCTAAATAAACTGCAAGTTCTTTGAAAGTAGAAATCATATATTTTGGTTTTCTTCTGTTTCCCACACACTTGGGCAAAGAGTAGGCATTCAATAAATATTTAAGTTAGAGAAATATGGTCAAGTATAAAATTCCAATGTGCATTTTATAAAATGTACATCATGTGTTTTATAAAAACCAATATTATTTTAAATCATAATACCAGGAATCTAGCTATCTAATTTCATTTGATACAAGGTATAGTTTTGAAGGGTAGAAAGAACTTGCCTGTGTACATTGTATCTTGCATTGCATAAGAAAGCAAGAGAGGAACAGATCTGATTTGAATGAAGCTCAGCGCCACTTGGCAGCAATATCTCATATTTCTGTAGGGAAGACTGGATTGGTACCAAGTGGATGGAAGATATTTCACGCCAGAATAAACTATAACATTCAAAGATATGTGTTTGGGACCTCTATGGGTTCAGTCAACAACAACAGGTGCATTAGAACCTTTTCAATAAGGGTAGTTCAATAAACATTTATAGAGCCTATATCATGAACAGGCATATGTATCCAGCCGTTGAATATTAAAGCTCCTCAGTGCTCAATCCTAGGCTATTTATCTCTTCTTATGCTATACTTTCTCCTTAGGTGATTTCATTTACAGCTTCTGCTTCAGTGACCGCCCATAGGCAGATGACTCACATGTTTGAAATTTCAGACCAGAATTCTGCTCTTTTACATACAGATGCCAGCTTGACATGTCCTCTTAGAACAGTTCCCAGAAATTTCAATTGAAACAGGTCTTAAAAGAACTCATGCTTTTCTTACTCTCTCTTTCTCTTTACTATCCCCTTCAACCAAACCTGGCCCTCTTCCAATGTTTTCTGTCTCAGATGACAACTTTTTCTATCTTGTTCCATGAGCCAGAAACCTAGCAGTCATCATTGACACATCCCACTTTTTTATCCTCATATTCAGTCCTGCAGGAAGCCCCAACAATTACTTAAACCTGCAAAATGTGGCTGTATCTGCTCACTTCTGTATCTCTGATGCCACAACCATAGTTCCAGCCATCATCTTTTCTCACCTGTTCTAGACCATTGGAGATTTCTGAATTGGTCTCTCCATTTACACTTTCTTCTCTTCTCTAGTTTGATATCCACCCAGCAGGCAGAGTGATTGTTTTGATATACAAATTTGAACATGCCACTACTCGCACAAAATCCTTAAATGGTGTACCATTTGTCTTAGAATAAAGAACAAAATAATTTACTTAGCTTATAAAGAGCAGAATGATTCCCAGGTTTATAACTTGGGCTTTCATTTAATATAGAAAGCATATTTTTGAAAGTGAATCCAAAAAGAATTTTGAAAGCTCCTTTAAGCATTGTATCCCATGTTTGTCTTTACTATACTAAATATAAGTTAACCTTTTCAGGATGACTTGGTGATTCTGGCATCTTCTCTCTCCCTGTTAACTTCACTTGTCAGTGTATCAGATTCAAAAATTTCCTTCTTGTCTCCCTTTTAATGTATTTTCAATAGTTGTGTGTATATATTAATTATATTATATTAATTATATTATTAATCTGTATATCTATATAACTGTAATCTCCATATCTCTTTATCAATCTATTTATCTATGGATTGGCTTACATGATTGTGGAGGCTAGCTAGGCAAGTCTGCAATCTGTAGGGCAAACCATCAGGAAAGGCAGGCTGGAATCTCTTGGGGATTCCATAAACAGAATATCTTCTCCCGCAGGAAAACTTTAGTTTTGCTTTTCCAATTGATTGGACAAGACCCACTGAGATTATCCAGAGTAATCTCCTTTATATAAAGTCAACTGACTGTAGATATTAATCACATCTACAAAATACCTTCACAGAAATACCTAGTTTAATATTTGGCGGAATAACTGGGGACTGTGACCTAGCCAAGTTGACACATAAACCTGACCATCATACTTTTAAAGCAAATATTCATAGTTGACATACAATCTAATCCATAGACTGGAGAGAGGCTTTTGGATAGCTGTTGTCCTCAATGCTTATAGACTTTTTAATTTCTTTCTGCATTCACAGTTGTGTTCTAGTTAGTGGAAACTGCTGGAAGCCCCACCTTCAGGTAACTGAAGTGGTTCTATATGGTTCTTGGAATTCACATCTTTAATTTTGAAATTAAAAAAGTCAATTATTTGACAAACACAATTATTAATATATAGGTGATATACAGAGGGCTAATGGCCCTCAAAGGCAGATGGGGCCTACAATGTACAACAAAGGATGATTAGGGCAACAAGGAGGAGAACTGGACAGCCAGTAAACAGGAGAGAGCTCTGGATTGAAGTAATTAGAATCCTTATGCCATGATTCAGCTAAATTGTTTATAGAAAACACTATAAGAAGTATCTCATCTTTTGATGTTTAGGTATTTATATATATCATTAGGAAGAAAACACCCTAAATTAATCTATGAATTTGGGCATGGTGACATAAAATTAAAGAAATTATATTAAAAATTAATAATAATCACCAAGCACTGTGCTAAATGCTTTGGATAAATATTATCACTTTTATTTCTCAGATAAGATTTTGTAAAGGTAAGAGTAAACAGATCATATTATGGTCCTGATGCTGTAAGTACTCCTTAAGTAATAAGTCTCAGTTGAGTAGAGAAGACTAAAATATAAAGTTGAAGATGTGCTGCCCTGGCCAGTTTGGCTCAGTGGTAAGAGTTTTGGCCCTTGCACTGAAGGGTCCCAGGTTTGATTCCAGCCAAGGGCATGTACCTCAGTTGAAGGCTTGTTCACTGGTTGGGTAGGGGCGTGTACAGGAGGCAACCAATCAATGTGTCTTTCTCACATAGATGTTTCTCTCTCTCCTTTCCACTCTCTGTAAAGCAATGGAAAAAATGTCCTCAGGTGAGGATTAAGAAAAAAAAAAGTTGAAGATGTGCTGATGTTTGTTTGGAAAATACCTTAAGGTCTAGAAAATATGAGATTCTTGCTACCAGGAAAGCTGATATAACTAAATTGTGTTGGGGCACATTTTTGTTTGTTTATTTGGTAGGAAGATAATACAGAGAGGAAGTAAGCTTAATACATTTGAGGCGTATATCTATAAACATCTCAGAAGAGATGAGAACCATCTCATTAGGAAGGAGCAGCTCCTGATGGTGACCCTGATGGTGAACCATATTTGTTTGGTTCAGTAATCCCGACAAGCATAAATTTGAGACACTCCTGAGTCAGCCTTGGTGTTGCTGAGACTAAAGGATAAATATGGAGTGTAAACATGAAGGCCCTTGCTTCTCAATGCACAAGGAAACTGGCATTGGAAGGAAAGATGGGCTGGAAAGTGAAACTAGGGACATCTGTTAGAGTCAAGTCTGAGATGTACATAGCTTGCACAAAGTTTGCTTCAGGATTTTCCAGCCCAGCTTATAAACTCCAAAATTATTAACATCCTTTATATATAAATGGTCTCCCTACCTTCAACTTTACCCTCTGATGCTGCCAAATGTGAATCTTCTTTCCTTCCCATAACATTGGACCCCTTCTGCCCCATCTACCATCCATAGCAGCACTCATCCCCAGTCTCCATAAACACTGCCTTTTTTCTTCTCCCTTTCTCCCTATAGGAACAACAACATCATTGTTCTCCTGGGTTGTTTTTCCTCCAAATTTTTCCTCTTGGGGACAGCATCTTCCTCAACTAGGTTCCAGTGGAGAGTAGCTCCATATTTGTGGACGAAATAGCAGGCTGTGGTGAAAACAGAACTCAGCATTGACTCAGACTCTTGGATTTGCATCCCAGTTCCATCTCTGAGTTTTGGTTTCCTTATCTATAAAATTTGAATAATAACATCTGTTTTTTCTGCTTCAAAGGATTTTTGACAACAGTAAAATCAAACTGAGTTAATGGAGAAGAAGCTACTTTGTCAACTCCAAATACATATACCCATACCCTAAGCAGAGACAGAAAAACACAGCCCAAGACAAAGACATGGTAAAAACAAACAAACAAACAAACACCCAGAAACCAGGAGACAGAGTAAACAAAATGGATTATGAAATTTTGCTTTGAGGCTTGGGGCAATTTTTGGTAGCTTCTGAGTGAAAGCAATGTTCTTTTGTGAGCTGAAAACAATCCTGATCAAAGCTAGGTAAGAACAGTGCTAGTGATGCATCACTACCCATAAGCTTTGCAGTAAAATTAGACATTAAAAAATATAACAACAACGACAAAAACCAGTGCCCTCAATCTATAAAGCCCTGGAAAATGGCCCAAAGTCACCTTCAGCTTCTCCATAAAAGTCTCTACCTCTATTTTTCTTAATTAAATCTGATTTACCTTAAGCAGTCTTCAAGATAAACAAACACTACTTATGCAAGTATAAAGCATTTCATTTGCTGGTATTAGAACATGGTAGAGAACTGGTGTATATGTATTTTTAAATGTATTTAAATATGCCTCTTCGACATATATAGTTTGATGTTTCAAATAAAAAGTGGCTTCACATTCACTTTTGTTTTTCAAAATTTATTTTTTTAACACTTGCAAACATACAATATTTTGGCCAAATTATGGATTAAATTGGGTTTTGTGGGCTAAGGCTTAAATCCTAACCAGATGGGTAACATGTTAATAATAAAGCATAAAATGAAGAGTCAGAATTTGGTTTGAGCCCCAGCTCTGTCACTTACTTGCTATGCAACCTCAGTTTTTGTGAAGTTCAGTTTTCTATTCTACAAAATAAAGATGATACCTACCTTTCTGAGACTATAGATTATATGTTTAGTTTCAAACTTTGTGTCTTAAAAGTACAAAAATTTATTATCTTCCAATTCTGTAGGTTAGAAGTCCAACTTGGATCTCACTGGGCTTAAAATCAAGGTGTCAGTAGAGCTACATTCCCTTTTGATTCTCTCTGTACAGGAGAATCTGTCCACTTGCCTTTTTCAGCTTCTAAAAGCTTTTTGAATTCTTAGCTCCTTTTTCCATCTTCATAGCCAGCAATATTGCATCTCTGATACCATTCTTTCATAGTCACATCTTCCTTTTTCTCCCCCTGCCCTCCTCTTTCAGTTTTAAGGAAAATTGTGAGTACACTGGACTCACCTGGATGAACCAAGATAATCCCCCCACCCACAAATGAAGGTCAGTGTGTTAGCAACATTAATTCCATCTACAATCTAATTTTCCTTTTCTATACAACCTAACATATTTATAGGTTCCAAGGATGAGATTATAGAAATCTGTGTGTGGCATGGGGTGGGGGTGGTGTTCATTATTCTGTCTAGCACACACACACAAACAATTTTTTGAACAATTTCAAGTTTGCAGAAAAAAAAATAGAGATAATACAGAGAGTTCCCAGATACCCCTTACCAATTTTCTCCTAATGTTAGCATCTTACATTACCATGTGACATTTGTCACAGCTAAGAAAGCCGTACTGGTATATTACTATTAACTAAGCTGCAGACCTTATCAAGATTTCCACTAATGTCCTTTTTGTGTTCTAGGAGCCAACCTAGGATATAACTTTGCATTTAGAGAGCTATTACTTTTAATAACAATCTTAGGTACTACTATATCTATGAAAAAATATATTCCTACTTACAAACAACTGATTTAATTCATTTAAAAATTTCCCATAGAGCCAAAATAGACAGAAATTCTTTGCACTTTAAAAGTTCTTTATTCCCTCTGTTTAACATATTTATTAAGCACTTACTGTGATTTAGGTGTTCTTGAAAGTCTTAGAGATAAAGAAATGAATGAAACACACAAGAAACCCTGTCCTCATGTAGCTTACATTCCAGTGGATATGGTGGGGGAAAGCACACAATAAACAAGACAAGTAAGTAGAACATATAGTTTATATGATGGTAATAAATGAAATGAAGAAAAATAAGCATTTAATAAAATTTAAAAAATAATAATCAGGGGGCCCTGGCCATATAGCTCAGTTGGTTGGAGCATCATCCCAATATGTCAAGGTTGCAGGTTCAATCCCTGGTCAGGGCACATAGAAGAAACAACCAATGATTACATAAATAAGTAGAGCAACAAATTGATCTCTCTCTCTCTCTCAATCTCTCTCTCTCTCTCTCTCTCTCTCCTCTCCCTGTCTCAAATCAATAAAAAATGAATCAGGGAAGCAGATAGAGAATGTTGGGTATGAATAGAGCAATTTAGAAGTGTACTTTTTTCTAGGTGTGACAGTGATATTGCTTGTGTTTTAAAAAAATATTCCTCATATTTTAGAGATACATACTGAAATATTTAAGAATGAAATAATATGTCATCTGAGATTTGCTTCAAAATAACACAAGAGATTGAATGGGCAGGGTGTGCTCCTATGGATAAAACTTGCCAGGAGTGGTCAATTGTTGAATCTGAAGAATGGCTCCATGGGGGACTTCATCACACTATTCTCCTTACTTTTGTATATGGCTGAAAATAGTGTAATCAGGCATGTAAAGCCTGAAAGAGAAGAGGGAGTGAGCCACAGGCTACATGGGAGGAGGCATTTAAAGCCATGAGATTAGATGAGATCATTAAGGAAGCGAGTGTAGAGAGAGAATAAAAGACCAAGGAATGCTCCCCCAGGGAATTCCAATATTGCAAAGTGAATGGGATGAAGATGAAGCAGCTGTTGCGACTGAGAAGAAGAAACCAGTGAGGTGGAAGAGGACCAGGAGAGCATGGAGGCCAACCAAAGCAAGTATTTTCAGGAGGAAGAAGAAGTATAGAGTGTTAAATGCTTCTGGCAAATCAAGTAGAATTGGGACTGAGAGGTGACCATTGGAGTTAGCAAGGTGAAGGTCATTGGTCACCTTGACAAGGGTAGTTTTAGTGAAGTGGTGAAAGTAAAGCTTGCTTGGAAATGGTTTAAGAAGAAATTGAGGGAAACTAATTGAAGATGATGAGTATGGGCAATACTTTTGTGGAGTCTTTCTGTGAAATGGAAGAGAGAAATAGGAAGTAACTGGAGAGCAATATAAGATTAAAAGCACTTTTTAAGAAGGGAGAAATAAAAGTGTGTTTGTAATGCTAATGGAATGATCCACTAAAGATGGAAACATTGATGACGTAGAAGAGAGAGATGATTAAATAGGTGAAATGAAATGGAGTTGAGAGAACAAGTGAAGTAGTTGGCCTTAGCTAGGAGCACAGAGAGTTCATCTACAGTAACAGGGAGGAGGTCAGTGTGTGTACTCAGATAAAAGTTAGCGGTAATGAGAGTATGAGAAACAACTTCTCATCTGATTGCTTCTACTTCCTAGTGAAATAAACAAGGTCATCAGCTGAGAAGGACAAGAGAGGTTGGAGAAGAAAGTACGGTATTATTTGGTTAGATGAATGGGAGAGTGAATGAATGGGTAAATGTAAGGAAATAACTGAGCAGCATTAAGAGCCCACTTGAGGACAGTGGTCATGAAATTAAAGTGAGACCAGTAGGCATTTGTCTGTGTTTTCTCCAGATATGTTTAGCTGCTCAGATGCAGATTGAAAGGAGACAGAAAATCGAATTAAAATAGAGTGGAGGCTTTGCCAGATGGGTATGATAAAGCAAGACAAGGGCAAGGGCATCATAGGCATATCCAAGAGAGAAATTATAATGGTTGGCCATGAACTCTAGGCTGAGTACTGAAGGAAGTGAAAACTACACTGGATAAGAAATAATGATTATATGTAGATTTATTATACTATTATTTCCCATTTTCTGTAGATTTGAAATAAAAAGTTGGAGGAACATGATGTAAACAGAAAGGTTTATGAAGCTTATTTTAAAAAGTTTTTTTCCCTTGAAGTCTTGTTAAAAAGTAATTAATATCCATGGCTTTTAGAGGCTAAATAAAACCTATTTTAACTCCTGAAAAAACAAAAGAAAGAATAAAAGGTGAACGGATCAATGCAACAAGGAGGGCATAATAAGTGGTTTTGTCTGATGTCATGAGATTTAAAATGAAAGTGTTTTTGGTGGAGGGAAGAAGAATAGTCTGGAAAAGGCAATGGAAAACAAGGACACCTATTCTACCTCCAGATCCAGTAGTTTAGGGGGGTTGGTAGAAAAAACACCACCACTTAAAGCATCGGGGAAAGAATATTCTCAGGGGAGAGTTGAGTTTCAGTTAGAGCAAAAAGGGAAAAGATATTTTTAGAGAACAGACAAAGATTATAGGAAAAACAGTTTAGGGAAAGATGACTGGACTTTGATATAGAAATATTTGGTCCATTAGGTGGTGGCAGCAGAATATTTTCTGTGTGTTCTGGGCTATGTTTCATATCACACAGTTTTCTTAGAGACTTGTAAAAGGAGTGCTGTAGGGTGCAACATAGTCAATGTGTCTCTAGCATTGGCCACAACAAGGGTCCCTGATCAGCCAACATAAACCTTGGGATCTGCTGGAACTGTCTGACACTCCATGAGAGAAGCAGAGTTATCAGGTTGCCATAGTTGGTGACTATACTTTGACTGCATCTAACAACTCTTGTCCTGATTTCTGTAGTCTTCAAACAACCTTTAGACTTTCATTTGGTTTTCCAAGTTATCTTTTTCTGGCAGAGAATGCACGGGCTGGCTGGCAGTTCTATTTTTCAGTATAAATTAATCAATTGGCTTCCCATTTAATCGGTTAGTTTCCTGTAAATTTGGTTAACATGAGTCAGTCCCCTGAAGCGTGAATGCCATAAAAATCAAGTTTCTGAATTTGTGAAGCTGAGAACCAGACGCTGGCACTCATGGTGACCTCAGTAATGTGGCAGAGCCTGAAGCAACTGTGTCTGCTTTCTACACAGATTTGCCTTAATTCTACTCTACTAAGAATGTGTCAAAAAGAAAATAAGGCTGAACCCTTATTAAAAATGCCCTGTTAGACAACAATAACTATTGACATTGGATTATTTATCCTTATGCAAATATGATATGAGATGTAAAGAAACAATATGCTTTGGAAAATATTTTGGTGAATTTTACACACCTTCTCCTCATTTTCCCAAGAACTCTGGCTAGGGAAGTTAGCTACTTTATTATTATTTATCATTGTATTTTATCTGACCTTCTTTCAGAAAAGTAAAACCAGAAAAGTAAAGCTCAGATAGCTAAGGAAATTAGTGCAATGGTGGATTAGAATTTTCAGTCCACAAATGCCAGGAATGGCTAAAAATGGAATTAGTTATGGAGATGCAAGTAGAGAAAACCTCACAAAGTATAAAACAAAGAGATGGAAACTATCGGAGAAAAACTGAGGTATGTGGATTCAATATTATAACAGGCCCTTTTTCTTCCTCTTGTTCAGCTCTGCTCCAGATTGATATTTACTATATGTATCACTGCATAGAATCAAAAGCTAAAGTACCAAACAATATTTTGAATTTCGGATCTCAACTTTCAAATTACTATATGATACTCTACCTCTGGGAGTTACTTGAGAATAGAGAAAAGAAGAGTTGCTGAGTTAATACTTGTGGTTAAATGCACTGGTAAAAATCAACCCAGATCCATGAAGTCATCACTGCTCAGGCTCCTTCTCCATTTTTGTTACCAGCATTCTCCATGGAAGCCATTACCACCATTCTCAAGGTAAGACTTCCATTCTCAACTTTTCTCAGCAGTCCAAGGTAACTTCTGGGGCTCCAGCCACCTTGTCTATATTCCAAATAGCCAGATGAAGAAAGTAGAAGGAAGAGTAAAATGGACAATCCTCCCAGTTTTGTCAGTTCTCTTTAAGGAAGATTCCAGACAGTACTTATTTTAATTTCTTCAGCCAGGCCTTTTTTTTTTTTTTTTTAAATATGTTTTTATTGATTTCAGAGAGAGGAAGGAGAGGGAGAGAGAGAGAGAACATCGATCTGCTGCCTCCTGCATGCCCCCAACTGGGGATTGAGCCCGAAGCCTGGGGATGCCCCCTGACCAAGAATCAAAACCATGCCCTCCTTGTTCATAGGTTAATGCTCAACCACTGAGCCATGGTGGCTGGGCTGAATATACCTTTTGTGTATAGTATTGACTCTTGAAATCATGTTAACATTTTACATATGCAAAAAGTAAAATTTAATCAATAAGGATGAGAAACTCTAAAATTGAATACAAGCAGACAAATGGACCTAAATATATACCAAATTGATAATATAACAATACAGTAGATGAAAAACTAATCCAAGTAACTTTTGACCATATGCCCTCAGTCTAAAGATACGATCAACTTAAACAATACTTTAACTTTTCTTAGTGAGCTTGTTGATGATAATGGTGTTGCTGCAGCAATTCTATAACTATTTTATGTGTGTCAGTAGGACTGAGCAAATGAGTAATTATATTAATGTTGTTGAAAGCTAAGGTACTCACTGTGGGAGAAGAAAAAAATACATCTTTGAAATGAGAAAAGAAGAGGAAGAACCCTAGAAGTTGTAACATGCCAGTAGCAATGAGTACAGTTAGTGCCAAGCACTTGGTTTCTAAATACCATTCTTCATCAAAAGCAACCAGAGCCTTTTGAAGAAATTGTTGGTTCTAGAGCTAGGGAAATTGGAAAGATCTTGTGCCCAAAAGTAAGACAGTGGTCAAATACTGATGGAACATGTCAAAAGGATATAAAATAGCTGGCTTGAAGGTTTTTTACAACCTAATTGGGAACAATTTTATCATCAAAACAAAATTTGAAAGTAATAAATTTAGCACATCATTTAGAACAGAATCCACAAGTAAAAAATTGTACTGAAAATCAAAAACAGAAAAAAAGAATCAATACATTAACAATGGAGAAAGAAGGGAAACCTCTTCTTTATAATAGAATGCTTGCTAATCAATGTTGTAAGAATAATAGAGTTTGAAATCAATAATTTGCTATTAACACAGTAATAATTGATTTAGGTAAGAAGCTAAAAATCATTAGGTACAAGTCTGTTGAAGACAATCTAAGTTATTTCCCCACAGATTACTTATTAATTATAAAGGGGAAAATTATGGTGGAGAAACCTGGTAGACACAACCTTAACAAAGTAATTAAAGTGAGCATTAAATAACTCAAAAAGGGACAAACTAATGTTATATGCCTACTGCTATGATGCACTGAGAAGGGCACAGCATCACTTCTGTGGTATTCCTGCCTAACATGAATCACCTGAATACAATCATAAAGAGTCACCAGACAATAGCAAACTGACGGCCATTCTACAATATAGCTGACATGTGCTCTTCAAAAATGGCAATGTGATAAAATATAAAGAAACACTGAGGAACTGTTCCAGGAAATTAAAGAGACAGGACAACTAGATGCAACTCATGATTCTAAATTGGAGCCTGGATTAGAAAATTAATTGCTATGAAACACTTAATTGGAATAATTGATAAAAATACAATTTGGAATGTACATTAGGTAATAGTTTTTTTAAATCAATATTGAAGGTCTTCAATTTGACATTTTATCATTGCTATGTAATAGAAATCCTTATTTTTAATAGACATATGCTGAGGTTTTTGGCAGTAAACGGTTATTAATTGCTGCGATTCACTCTCACCATGGTTCAGGCAAAACATAAAACATGTATATATTCATGAAGATATAAAACAAATGTGGAAAAATGTTACCAAATTATTTATAAAGACTACTGTTTACCACTGTATGCCAATAAATTTAACAATCTAGGGATGAGTTTCCAGGAAAATATATTTCCAAATTTATTCCAGAAGAGTTTTAAAATATGAATAGCTTTATATCATAGGAAATATTTAGAAAATACGTAATTCCTTTCTTATATAAAATGTACTGGAGCATAGAGGACAGAAAGAAACACACATGCAGGCTTAATGCCAAGGAAAGAGATGTCTCTACTTTATGTATTTGGGCTGGCCTGTCTTTGTGATAAACAGACCGAGTACTATAATAGAGAGGCAACTAACTCTGCCTCTCAGTGCAGTGGGGATTTGAGCAAGTCATGCAACTTCTTGGAGCTTCCATTTCTCCGAGTAAAATGCTAGACCCTATAAAATGGGACTAGTGATGTTTACTTTTCCTCTCTCAAAGATCTGTTGTGATAATCAAATAAGCTAACACTGTAGTAAATGAGAAGGCCCGGATACATATAAAAAATGCTTGACAAGAATTCAGGTAAGTCCGTGTGCATCTTGGGATTTTACCTGTATTTGTAATTCCTATTCCACAAATGTGTTCTGTTATAACTATAATGATTACTCAAATAATAGCGTATCATACTAAAAAAAAAATCAAGTACACATATAAAACAAAAACTTAAAAAAAAATTGTATCCTAACACTTAACATCAGGAATTCTTTTTCAGCAAAACCATATTGATTTAATGTTGTTCTTTGAATTTTATTATTTTTAAAAATTTAGTTGGTGTTAATTTGTAAATCTGTTGGTTTTATAGTTTTATAAAAACTATATGCATAAAGATGTTATATAGATTTTTATGTTTATACACATTTAAATAGTTTTATAATAAAAATGATTACTGATGGGAAATAAAGTTACATTTAGTCTAGGTTGTGATTTTGAAAAGGGCCAATGGTGGAATTTCCTAAACTTTTGTATGTTTGATATTCTCTCTGCCTTGAAACAGTTTATATAACCAAGGAATTGTCTCTTTCTTCATGTGGGTGTGTAAATATATAATTACTCCTTAGCTTTAATGACAATTCCAAAAAACTCTCCTGACCCTCTTGGACCAGGATGGGGGCTCCTTCCCCATAGCATTTTGTACTTGTCTCACTACCCATAACTTCCCTGCTAGGTATAAGCTCTAAGAGGGCAAAAACTAGATCTGCCTTGCTCATTATCATAGCCTCAGTGTCTACATAGTAGGCACTCAATAAATATTTGTTGAAAGGCAGCTCTTATAGAAAAAAAGATAAATTAATAAAAATTCTTGCTGAAAGGAGAGTTGTCTGATTTCAAAAAATACTTTTGAGCACATACGATGTGCAGTGCCCTGTGCTGAACAATGTAGGTGCAATAGAGATTATCCCAGATCTTCCAGTTTCTGACAACTACCCAGCTCTCTGAATCATTCTCTTCTCTGGATGCCAGGAAGTTACCGTTTGCAGAGTCACTCTGCCACCTTTTGGCTGTACCTAGGAATTGCACCTTCTCTGGCATCTGGCATCCTCAAAGTACAACTCTAAACTTGTTCTGTTTTTTGTTTTTGTTTTTTAAAATTTATCTTTATTGTTGAAAGAATTACAGATATCCTTTTTCCCCCCATTGATCCCTTCCACCCCACACCCACTCCCCTCCTCAGGCCTTCACCACACTATTGCCTGTGTCCTTGGGTAAAGCATATATGCATATAAGTTCTTTGGCTAATCTCTCCCCACCCCCCACCCCCCCACCCCCGCACCCCCCCACCCCCCCAACCCCCCCATCCCACCCCCACCTTCCCTCTGATATTCGTCAGTCTGTTCCATGCTTCTGTGTCACTGAATCTATTTTGTTCATGAGTTTATTTTGTTCATTACATTCCATGTATAAGTGAGATCATGTGATGTTTTCCTTTCTCTGCCTGGCTTATTTCACTTAGCATAATATTCTCCGGGTCCATCCATACTCTCCCAAAGGGTACACAATCCTTATTTTCAGCTGCATAGTATCCATGGTGTAAATGTCCCACAGCTTTTTTGTCCACTCATCTACTGAGGGGCACTTGGGCTGTTTCCAGATCTTAGCTATTGTAAATCATGCTGCTATAAACATAGGGGTACATATATTCTTTCTGATTACTGCTTCAGTATTCTTAGGATATATCCTAGAAGTGGGATCACTCTGTAGCCCTAGGGCAGCAACATTATTCCTTCATCCGTTCCACACTCATTGAACTCAAGCCTCATGCTAGGTTCTGTGGCAGAATCTGGAGATATAGTGGAAAAGTACACAGGTACAGGATATTCAGAATAGCATACTGAATGAGAGTGCAGACCAGGCTTAGGAATCGTGGCTCTTGTCCTCAAGGAGTTTACAGTCTGGTTTAGGGGGATTGAGGATATTACCTAAATAATTAGCTACAAATGTGTTCAGTGCAATGGAAGAGAAATACAAGAGTGTCCTATGTCCTTCTCCATCTTTCTGGATTAGAATCCAGGCATTTGGTGCACTCTGATACCTCAGCCTATGCTCCTGAAATGGGAGTTCAATACATTTTGCCACCCTAATCAGAAGAGAAGCAATATCAATGCTTGGGCTCAGATGGAGGTGCAGAAAGATGATCAGAGTGACTGGAGTGATTTGTGTGTGTGGTTTGGATTTTCATAATACTCAGGCCTACCTTTTTTCCAAACCCAAACTAATCCATTCAAGATGACTCGCCAAAAAATTAAATACTCTAGCTTTCAATACTACTACTACTACTACTACTACTACTACTACTACCTAATATTTATTGAAAGCTTGCTTTGTGCCAGACACTACTAACCACTTTAAGTGCATCATCTAGCATAACATTCATAATAACCCTATGAGGTAGGTATTATTATTATTCCTGTATGGACAGTACTGGTGAGGAGCAGGGTGTCTGGAAGAGGATTGCCCACTTTGAACTTGATGATGCCATCCTCCAGCTGTGTATCTCTGGGCAACTTACTGATGTTCTTTGTGTCTTCATTTTATCATCTATAAAATAGAGATTATAAGAGTAATCTACCTTATAGGGTTGATGTGAAGAGTGAATGAGTTAATATGTGTAAAGTACTGTACTGAGAACAATGCCTAGCACATAGTAGGGGCTCAATAGATGTTAGATGATATTTTTTTATGGATAATGGCATTTGGACTTAAGTAATTTGCCCAGGCTCCCTTAGCTACTTAGTGATACAGATGATAAAAACAGGCAGTCTGATTCCTAAGCCTGGCCTGCACACTCATCCACTATGCTATTCTGAATATCCTGTTCCTGGGTGCTTTCTGTTTCTCAGGCAACAGAAGTCTCAATTGACTCTGCACAATAAAATTCTGGAATCATTTTGCTGAGCCTTGGTCTTAGCTGAACACTGGCAAAGGTAGGTTTTCAATAGGCAATTGCTATTTCATTTCCCAGGAGAATATCTCATAGGTACATTGTGGAAATAATCGTTCTTTTTGATATTGATGGAAGCAGTGGAACAGGGCAGTTTTCAAAAACATCATTGTTTGAATGTAATGTCTTTGGGAACATGATGTAGTCACTGTGCAAAAAACAATTGTTTTAAAGACAATCAGATCTTCATCCATACCTCAGTTCTACCATTTGACCCCAGACCAGGCCTTTTTTGTGTGTGTGTCTGACTCTCAGTTCCCTTACATCGAAAATAAGGGTGATAATGACTAGCTCATAGAATTGGTATAAGAGAGTAAAAGATTATCTATCATCTATCTATCTATATCTATCTATATCTATATCTATATCTATCTATCTATCTATCTATCTATCATCTCTATCATCTATCTATCTATCTATCTATCTATCTATCTATCTATCATCTATCTATCATCTATCTATATCTATCTATATCTATCTGTCATCTATCTATCTCTATCTATCATCTATCTATCTATCTATCTATCATCTATCTATCTATCATCTATCTATCTATCATCATCATCTATCTATCTATCATCTATCATCTATCATCTATCAATCTATCTATCATCTATCATCATCTATCATCTATCTAATCTATCTATCATCTATCTATGTCATAGGGCTTTGCACAGTACTTGAGTTGAAACTTAACAAATGCCAACTCCCTCCCATCAAGGGATTAGTGGTTGTGGTTACAAAAAGGCGAAGAGGCTGTGTAAGATTCAAATAGTAGTAGACACGCATAAAAAGCCAACATATGGAACAGAAGAAAAGGGGAAGAAAGGTGGGTAGGAGATGTGAATAATTTCATCTTGAACTCAGACCCAAACTCCAGAGTGAGGGATGACTTCTTAGCAAAGAATCAACCCCGTCTGTGATTACTGAAGCCCAGAGTCCCCACACTGACAGCACCATCTGGGATAAATGTGCTTATTTAGAGCTGCAGTCCCAGCCACTGTTGCTCCCCTACTGAGAAGGTTAATGCCAGAGTTAAAGGTAAAGGCAGGCAGAACGTGTGTCCTTAGCCCACTCCTCCACTTGCCTTAATGAATGACACCTCCAAAGGCTCTCTGTTCCTGTAGTGAAGGGCCACTTACCTCAGAAGCCAAATCAAGCTAAATTGATATCTTTTTGGATACTTTCTTGATCTCATTTATATGAGAAAATATCAGGGTGAGTCTGATTCTGGACAAAACTTGCACTATTCCCTGAGCCATGACTCTGCTGGTTAAGGCCCTATTAGTCCTCATTGCTGAGGCCTTTGAGTGTATTAGGGAGAGACTGAGTTTGCAGCATACTGGGTTGGACAAAAACTCCCAACTTAGCCTAAATGTTTAGGGATCAAGTTGCCCAATTTGGAATGATGCAAGTGGAAATTTAAACATAATAGAAGATACAGGAAACAAGTACTATGCCAGCTGCAGAACTGGGAGCCAAGACAGCTCTTTAGATGTCTCAGAAATGGGGGCTCTGCAATATTTGTTTTCTGAGATTTGCTATAAGTGAGCCAGAGGCTTCAATTGTGTCAGTAATGGCAGAGATTCCATTTTGAAGCTTCCAAGGAGAGCTTGCCAGGTAAACACAAGTTACTCCTTCCTGCAGGGAATCAGTGCCATGGTAGAAACATTTGTTATGGCTCCTCTAGGCAAACTTCACAGTCACAGAGACCTGGCTTAATGACTTTCAAAAGGCCACCTTGACCTTTGAGTGGAGCAGGTGAGAAATTATCTCAAATGATCCTGATGTGAGCAACCAAACATTTGATGAATACCTTCTATGTGCTGGGCATTCTGTTAGGTATTGCGAACGATCCAGAAGAAGCATATGACCTGATTTCTCCACCTCATCACTGAGCCTGCAAAACAAAGAAACTAATATGTGTGAAACAATCTAGGAGCAGTGGGATGAAAGCTGAGAAGCTAAAAAGCATTTAGAGAATATGGTGGCTGGAGATGGTGGGTGCTGAGAGATTCGTAGGTTGACTAAGTTGTAAGGCAGGAGACAATGAGAAAATCACCTGACTTCAGCACAAGATCTAGGTCATGGACAGATTATAGTGGGGTAGGTAGTGTTGGGATGACCAGAGGAGGCCTTATAGGATGTCTTAGGGTGTCTGGACAGTAAAGAATAAGATAGATGATGAAAAGGTTGTTTTAGGAACAATTGGCCCTTTCCTTCCCTCTGACCTTATCTTGTACCATGCTCCTGGCATTGAGGTAAGAAATGCTAGTACTGAAGTGACCACCCCATAGTTCTCAATTGTAGTCACCACTCCATGCATTCAGGGAAAGACTGCCTTCCATTTTGTGGCTCTGAAATCTTCAAGGGGTTTGGAATTGTCTGTTGGTTCTTTTTCAGCCAGCAAGTAGATGAAAGAAGAGAGAGAAGAGTCAGAGGGTTTTATAGATCAGTCTTAGAAATACATTCTATTGGTCAGAACTCAGTCATATGGCCACATATAATGGCTTAAAAGGCTGGAAGATGGAGTCTGGATGTATACCAAATAAGATAACACAGGTAGTGGTGAACACTCACAACCTCTGCCACATGCCCCTATGACCACTATGATCTGTTCTTCCAACATGCCAAGGTCCTTTCCCTCTCAAGGCCTTTGCAGTTGCTGTTCCTGTGCCTTTTATAAACAACACCCCTTGACTGGCTGATGAAAAGTCACTGCCTCAGAAAGGCTCACAGGAGGAGTCTCACTCTATCACATTTGACTCTTTTATCTATTTCATAATACTGCAAAAGGAGGTACATTGCTGCTTGAGATTATTTTCTTTATTGTCTCTCTCCTGAGTGAATGAAAGCTCCAGGAAAACAACAACTTTGTGCTGCTTATTAATTGTCATATAATCAGTACCTAGGACAGTGCCTGACTCATGGTACATACTTGAAAATTAATCAATTAAAGGAATGGGAAAAAAGAAATAAAATATTTCATAGCAGAATGCAGTTGAGAGGGCACAGAAAGACAGAAAGCAAGTGGACTAGCTGGCATGTTAGTCAGTTGCAGTAACAATTAACCCTTACATAGCATTTATTGTGAATTAGGCACTGTTCTAAGCACTTTATGTATATTATCTCATTGAATCCTCGTAACAATTCTATGAAATTGGCATTATTATCATCTCCATTTTACAAGTAATAAAGCTAAGGCACTAGTCAGTTAAACAACTTGTTCAAGGTTACACAGTTGAATAAGTGGTACAGGTAAGACTTAAATCCAGGACTGTCTGGCTCAGAATCCATGCTTTGAAGGCAGCACACTATTCTTGTTTCTCTTGGCAGGTGATAGGAGCCTGGCCTAGAGTAGAGGTGGTAGAAATACAGACTGGACTGGAGAAATTGGGAAATGGGATGTTTATCTGAGAGTTGGTTTTCTATTTTGGTTAGAAAAAAATAAATCCTTTATTATAAATGCATCTGCAGGTATAGAAGATACTCTAGCATGCATCCACTCCCTACTCCCATAATTAATCCACTCCTCTCTGTCTCTTCAGACAAAATGTTCTGGGACACATTGAGGGAAATGAGGAGAGAGTCGAGGATGATTAGTTAATTGAAGCTTTGTGAAAGCAAAGGAGAACAATATGTTTCAGAAGATAAGAAGGCCACATAACAAGTCAACCCCCATCAACCCCAAAGAGTTGATTTAATAAAAGTTGAATCATCTTCACCTGCCTCCCCATAGCAGTTACAAAACAAAATTAATATAAAAAGAAAATCCTCTGCTTGTCAGTTGAATATGTTGAGCATGAGGAAATGTGTGATACATGTCTCAGATGAAAAACACTGTGAACTTTGAACTCTAGTAGAGAAGTTTAATTGCCTTTGCTGGCTCCTCCTCTTTAGCTCAAACTCTAATTGCTGGAGTGTCTTGGGACTTAGTCCTATTTCTTCCCCCCCTCTCCCCCCCCCCCGTCATCACTCTCACTTTCTCTTAGTTTCTCCCATCCAGCCTCTGGCTTAAATTACCATCTATATGCTCATAACACCCAAATATGTATCTCCAGCCCAGATCTTTCCCCTGATCTCCACACTCCAATGTATATCTGCTTATTTGACATCTCTACTTGGGATATCTAAAGGGCATCTCAAACTTCACAAAGTAAAAACAGAACTTTTGGTTTCCATACCCTCTCCTCTAGACCTGTTCCTCCCCCAGTCTTCCCCATTTTAGCAAATTGCATCACCAGGCACATAGTTTCTCAGATCCCTAAATCCAAGAGTTGTCCTTGAATCTTCTACTTCTCTAACTCCCCTACCCCCACTCCATACCCAAACTACCATAAAATCCTGTCAATTCTATTTTCAAAGTCTGTCTGGAATCAGTTTACTTCTCATTTGTTACCATTCTAATTGAAGCAGCTAGAATTATTCCTTTTTATTGTTGTTCCTTCATAAAATATTTTAAAAGTGGTATTTTTAAAATGTGATTTAATGAATCCTGTGGTACTGAACTACCTTGAGAGATATCAGTGTGAACTCATATTTAGTTTAATGTAGATATAGATAGATATAGAAATAATTATAGATATGTGGGTATATGTGGATTAGTACACATGTACCATATGTTTCCTAGCTATGTCAGCTGAGAGGAACTAGAAATGATACACCACTAGCAGTAAGAACATGCAATGTGTAGATCTTGTTTTTTAATACTGTGCTCCAATAAAAGAAACCAGGTCACATAACTTACAAAAACAAAACTAAGTTTGAGTAATTTTTTGGAATTAGTAATAACATTCTCTTTGTAAAAGATCAGAAAATCTAAAACTAGTATATATATAGCAAATGATAAAAAATACATTCTTATTCTAAACTATAAACAATTAAGGAAGCTAAAGAGAGATACATAAATATAATAAATAGATGAGGGGTAAAAGTAAAGGGATGAAGGAACAGGAAGCAAAGTCCTATTTCAGCTACTATTACTACTTATAATGAGACTATAGATTTTTAACACAGATAAACTGCCAAACTTTGTTTTGTAAAACACTTTAATCCTTTCTAAACTTTGTACCTTCTGATATTGTCAATACTATCTTTTCCTAATCTTCAGTGGAGAAAATTCCCAACTCTCTGCTCTTAAAAGAAGCTACTCAATCTCAGTAGCAAGACAACAGTGTATGTGTTCACAGAGCAACACCCATGTCTGCTGGCTTTCTGAAATATTGCCATTGCAGACAAAAAGAGTTTCCACAACAGAAGTAAGATGCCTCTACCCTTCTTCCCACTCCTCCAGCCAGCCAGGTCTAGAGGCAGGAGGCAAAACACTCTCTCTCTGATCAAGAGCCTGCTTTCCTGAGAGCCTGATGAATCTCGCCTCCCTAAGGTCTTGGGTGCGCACTACCACTTCACAAATCTATTATAGCACAAATCACATGATACCATAGAACTATCCAGTCTAGCAGTCTGACTTCCCTCTTGGAGGACTGATTTGTTTATTATCATTGGATCCCAAATGTTATCACAGTGTATGTGGTATATAGTAGGCTCTGAATAAAGCTTTGACTTGACCTGGAACTTTGCATAAAGGACAGAATGTCTGAAGTTGTTTAAAATTATGTCTTAACTACTGGGTGAGACTTCAGCTTGTGTCACAGCTGCTTTTGTGAAATAAAGATTGCCTATTTATTTTTATAATTAATTTAAAGCAACTTTTAAACAGATATAAATGAATTTTTTCACAGTGACAATGGTCTTGCTTTAATCCTTGAGCAGCAAAACTGTTTTTTTTTTAATGACTGTGAATGCTTATGTGAAATCAAGATCATCTGATTGTCAATGATAAAGAGAAGGCAAAGATGTTGTATACCAAATGCTATTTCAAGAATAATGAGTAATTACATTCAGGGAAGCTCTCTTACTTTTCTAATGGGATTAGCCATACACATGCATTCTAGACACGTGGAGAGAGAATTCATTTGTATAACTGTTATGCTCTTCAAAGTAGTTTCACATATGTTACTTCATTCCAGTCTCATAACCTCCTTCTGGGTTCAGCAGAGGAGCTATCATTTCCATGTACCCATTAGGACACTGACACAGCTTAAGTAATATGGCCAAGTGACCCTGCAAATTAACATCACAGCTAGGACAGGGCCATATTATTCCCTTCTGTTGTCCAGTATGCACAAGGATCGGTATTTCCTGTGTGAGCCGTATTAACTTTTTAGAGATCAACATTAAGACTAAAATGTTATGTGCCAACATGCTACAGCTTAATATGCACATGGACCCTCTTTCCAAGTGGGTTCATTTTCTATGGGGAAAGGAAATCTTAGGCCCATCAATTCAGATGGACTTGTTACTATTCCTCCTGCCAGAACTGATTTGCAAAAGGAATGGCAGTCCGAGGTCTAACACTGTCCTACTTGCTGCTTCTGCAGTTTGTCCGTGCCTTTGTTAAAAAGGGTTGCATAATACTGTGTGGGCTACTTTGAAGAGGCAGACAAGCTGATGTAAGTTCTTAACAGCTTCCAAGAGGGACAAAACCAAACCCAAACCTAAGAATTTTTGTATTTGTTTAGGTGGTTTGTTTTGTATAGAATCCAGGAGTTTGAAAGGACCTCACACATTACTTAGTTCAGCCTCTCTTTTATACCCTTGTGGAAACAGAGTCCCTAAGAAGAAAAGTGACTTGCCCAAGGTCACACAGACAGTGGAAGAGCCAGGACTATAATTGTAACCACCTATTTCCAGCCCAGTGTCTCCTTCTTTAATTGAAGCTGAAGTCAGACTCAGCTCCCTTCATATGGTATTATAATTAATACTATTAATACAAATACCTAACTTCTACCAAGCCCATCCTAGGTTTCAGGCACTGTACTAAGTGCTTTATATGTATTATCTCTCATGTTTAAATGGCTTCTTTTTCAAAACAAACAGCAAACCAGTAATAATTTATTGTCTCTCTTCTTTCCTCCCAAGAAGAAAATATGAAAACTTTAACTTAACATTGATTTTTAGCATCCTATGATGGCTCCTCTTGGGATTTGGCTATGTGGGGTGCTTCCCTTCAGACCTTGCTCAATTTTCTCTCTCCCCAAGCTATCCTATGGTTTGTAATCAATCTTATCAATAAGACAAGATCCTAAACTCTAAAAAATATCTCAATTGTTCTTTTTAAAAAATCTTCACTCAAGGATATGTTTATTGATTTTTTTTTTTTTAGAGAGAGTGAGAGGGAGGGAGGGGGAGAGAGGGGGGAGAGAGATAGAGAAACATAAATCTGTTGTCTCCAGGACATGCCCTGACCAGAAACCTGAAACCTAGGTAAGTGCCCTGTAGGAATCAAACCCGCAACCTTTTTGTGTATGGGACTATGTTCCAACCAACTGAGCCACCCAGTCAGAGTCCAATTGTTCTTTGAGCTGGGTTTTTAATCTGCAAAAATAAATAAATAAGTCAAATGATTGAATTTATTCATGTATTTTTTTCCTTCTCACATTTCCCTCATTTCATTTTGAGAATATTATTTTCCCTTAACAAATATCATCTCTCCTTTTCCCTGTAATTTCCTCCTCTGCTTTTGAACAGCTTGCTAGAGGAGTCTTCTTTTTAAGCACAATGGCTTTGGCCTTTCTAGGGAAGACAAAGGGCTAAATTAAAGGCACAGCTGGTAAATTGTCACAGGCTGGGGTGTTGAGACTTAGTTAGTATTCATCTATTTACCTCTGCCCAGTTGGCTTTCCCTTCCCTCTCTTGTTTCTCATTCCCTGAAGACTGGAAGTAAAGAATCACCAGGTTCTTCATTTGTACTTCCGGCAGCTGGGGTTATAAGCAAATGCCTGCCTGGATTTGTCCTCCCTTGGACCAAAGGTGAGAAAGCACAAAACCATGATCCAAAGAACAGAGGAAATCCAAAATGTAAATATTAACTTTTAGTTACATTTGCAAATATCTTCCTCTCTTACAAATACCATGCCTTAATTTCTACCTCTGTGAATGCATTATTTTGTTTAATTGAGAGATAATTCACACTGTGAATAAATTATTACAACTCGGTTTAATGGAAGAAAACCTCACTTGTTCATTAATTAATTAATTCATTTATTCATTCATTAATGGAATATTTACCATATTCTAAGCACTATGTTAAACCCTTGGGTGGTAAAAGATGAATCATGCAGTCCCTGTCCTTGAGAAGTCATGGTTTCTCTAGGGTAACAGCTATTTAATCAGGTTTTGATGCAATATGGTAAGTCCAGTGATAAAAAGTGCAAAGATGAGAAATGGTTGAGCTACTGTATTTTGATAAATTGGGGGTGCATCTGTGCGATTTATAAAAGCTAAATGAGAGTTGCTGAGAATGTTTAGATTATCTCTTGCCTTCTCCCTTCTTTTCTGCCCCTGCTCCCTTTAAATGGTTATAGGACGGTTCATCTATCCTGAGATAGGCTTGCAAAGAGACTGAAAAACCAACACTTTAGTATAAAAAATTGTTACCATTTCAAAAAATGTTCAGCTACCCTCTTGATACTCCAAAATGTTGGAGCCATACTTTCTTGGGTTATGGAACAATATTTATACTTTAGAGAAATACAGGATAAGGGCTGTTATGAATTCCCATGTTATTAGAATTCATTGTTGGCAGCCTGATTTCATTCAGGACTAGCCTAAAGACTTTCTGATCCTGGAAACAGGTGTGTGTTTCAGAGTGTCAAGAGGTTGGGGGGGGGGAGCGGGGGGCTGCTTTGGGAGACTTTATGCTCTCAGAATTGAGTCATATGCATAAAGTAACCCCAAATGTAAACAAAAGAGGCAATTAAAATAGAAAATGCTTTCAAAATTTTACTAGTATAAAAAAATGTGAAAATTCTAGGCTTCCTAAGGATGGTTAGTTGTTTGAAGTCATCAGTGTTATTCTATAATGTTTATTGGGTTTTAAATAATTAAATAAAAATAGACAATACATGCATATAGTATGCCAGCTACTTAGTATCCCCCCCCCCCCTCTTTGAGGGATTAAATGGCATGTGTTTTTTTAAATTTTTAAAATTTATCTTTATTGTTGAAAATATTACAGATGTCCCCCTTTTTTCCCTATTGACCCCCTCCACCCCGCTCCCGTCCCCCTCTCAGGCCTTCACCTCACTAGTATCCCTTTCTTGAGGCAACCACTGTGATCAATTTCTTATATACCTTCTTAGAGATATTCCATATATATCTACAAGCACATATAATGAAATTATGATGTTTTCCTATGGCTAACCAGTTGTCCAAATACCTTTTACTGAAGAATCCACATTCTCCTCACTGGTGTGAAATGATAACTTTATCAAATATGAAATTCTCATACGTATTTGTATCTATTTCTGGATTATGTTTAATTCATCAACATGACTATAAATTCATACCAGTACCACACTGTCTTTTTTAAAATTTATTTTTATTGTTGAGAATATTACAGATGTCCCTCACTTTTCCCTTTTTGCCCCCTCTACCAGGCTCCAACCCCATCCCAGGCTGTTTCTAGATCTTAGTTATTGTAAATAACTCTGCTATAAACATACGGGTGCATATATTCTTTCTGATTGGTGTTTCAGGTTTCTTAGAATATATTCTGAGAAGTGGAATTACTAGGTCAAATGGCAGTTCCACTTTTAATATTTTGAGGAACCTCCATACTCTTTCCACAGTGGCTGTACACATCTGCATTCCCACCAGCAGTGCACAAGGGTTCCCTTTTCTCCACATCCTCACCAACACTTGTTTGTTGACTTATTGATGGTAGACATTCTGGCAGGTGTGAAGTGATTCCTCATTGTAGTTTTAATTTGCATCTCTGATGATTAGAGACGTTGAGCTTTTTTTCATGTGTCTCTTGGCCATCTGTGTGTCCTCTTTGGAGAAGTGTCTATTCAGGTCCTTTGCCCATTTTTTAATTGGATTGTTTGTCTTCCTCTTGTTGAGTTGTATGGAATCCACTGTATGGGAGAACATATTTGCCAATGATACATCAGATAAGGGGTTAATTTCTAAAATATATAAAGTGCCACACTGTCTTAATTACCACAAACAGATTTATAATGCATTTTAATATGAGTAATTCCCCCATTACTTTTCTTTTTCAGAAAATTTGAGGCTATTCTTTTTATATTTTGGTAATTTTTTTAGATTTATAAAAACCTAACCATAATTTTCCTGCTATTATGTGTTGCTAGAGGCTAGGCATATGGATAAATGTGACCAAGTATAGATTTTAATTGAATCAAATATAAAGAGATAAAATACATTATGATAATCTTTACAGTCCATAGAAAATCCAATTCTAAAAATTTTTATGGCCCGGCCAGGCATGGCTCAGTGGTTGAGCATCGACCTAGGATCCAGGCAATCAGGGTTCGATTCCCGGTCAGGGCACATGCCCAGGTTGCAGGCTCAATCCCCAGTTGGGGGCGTGCAGGAGGCAGCTGATCAATGACTCTCTCATCATTGATGTTTCTATCTCTCTCTCCCTCTCCTTTCCTCTCTCTGAAATCAATAAAGATATATTAAAAAAAATAAAAAATAATAATAAAAAATTTTATGGTTTAACAACCAAGTAATTTGTAAAAGGAAAATTAAAAAAAACATTCCGAGGAAAAAAAATTATTCAGAATGTGACCACTACTATCTATTAATTGTAGCAATTTCTCCTATGTAGCTGACATCTCTCTTTGTAACATTTACGAATCTTCCTTTTTACCAAAGAGAGAGCCAGTTCTCAGCTCAGTGCTTCAGTAGTGCTTTAGCTAAATTTAATATTGCTTTGTGGTTGTATTTATTTTTATGGCTACATTCTATATATTGGAAGAGATACTGCTTTTTTACTCACAGTAGTGACCAAGTTTCTTTTTAAAATAAATATACTGAGTCAACTTTGAGAAAATGCTAATTAAATAATAATAACGCTGATACACATATAGGGAAAATCACGAAAGTGATTTGAGAATTATTAAAGTTTGGGAAACAAAGGATTATGTGATTGAGGGAAAGACTGGCTAGGTAGTCACCAAATCCAATTTCTTTTTATTAGACATGTAGGAAGGTTACATTTTCTAGACTCTATTATAGTACACTTGGTGCTAGGTGAGTGAGCTCTGGTCCATGGAATGTAGGTGAAAGTATTGTGTCCCACTTTGAGGCCTGACTCCAAAACATCTCACGCATTCCTCTGCTCATCCTCTCTGCCCTTGTCACTAACCATTTGTAGAGTATCCGGTGGAGGACTCTGAGGCCATAGAGGATAGTGAAGTCAGTAGATACAAGGAGTCTGAATTCCTCAATTCTCATTTGAGGAGAGCTGCTCAGGACTGCTGCCAGGAACACATGAATAGAACTTTGCACAAAGAAGAAATAACTTTTTACTGCTAAGACACAGAGATTTGGGGATAATTTATTATAGCTACAGCAATTAGCCTACCCTGACTAACAGAGTTATCTCCGAGGACCTCAGTACTTAGCACAAAACTGTGCATGGTAGGTACTTAGTAAATGTTTGTTAAATAGGTTAATTTTGTCCTATTTTAATTTGTCTTTATTCATAATTGTCAAATGGTAATGTTTTCAGGTATAGGACTGAAGTTTCAGCTCAAGTCCTTACCCTTGTTTTGTGACACATTAGATAGTTTCAGTATTCTAGATGACCTTAGCATTTTCAAAATAATATTTGTTTTAATTACTGTTTTAAAAAAATATGCCCTATAACACCCTTAAGACCAACGTGGGTGGGAATGAAAATATAGCACCTTATAGCTCAAAAGATTGGGAGTCACTACCTTCGAATATGAATATGAATTTGAATTCAGTGTCCTTACAGAGTTTCTAAGACTTTAAATGATTTAGAGTCTACTCTAAAGTTGACCATCCCTCTGTCTCCAGAGGGAACTGTTTTTCACCCTCATAGACACAATAGCTGTTTGTAGCTTATAAAATAACAACCTCAAGCCTCCAGAGGTGAGGTTTCCTTTAGATATTGTGTTCTAGGGTCTTAGAACTTTCATATTCAGGAAACTCTTCTTTGGGGAGGATCAAATAAAACATTATATATTGAAGTCCTTTGTAAAACATTATTGTTAGCTATTGTTCTACCATTAAAGCCCATTTCCTCTTCTTCTGCCCTCTTACTCAGGTAACACAGTTTTCTTCATGGATCAGCCACTCAAAAGAATATAACTTGAAAGGCAAGTTAGAGATAACTACATTGCAGATTTAAATGTCCAAGTACTTGAATTAGATGTTATGCTCCTGGAATAAATGCTATAAGTTAAAATGGAAAAATCAAGTCTAATTTTCCTATACATAACACATTATTGGAGGTAGTATGGTGGAGTTGTTTTCCAATTCTGAGCCATATTTTCCTTATCTATAGAATGGGGGAAATAACAGAACCTATCTCACAGTGCCATTGTCATGATTAAATGAGGTAATGTATGGGGCACACATAGGGCAATGTCTGGAACATAAGGAGTGCTCAGTAAACATTAGCTCTAAAATTATTATTATGATAATCATAAGCCCAGGCTCTGGAGCCAGACTGCCCGAGTTCAAGTTTTAGCTCTGCCACATACTGGTTGTGAAATCCTGGAAAAGCTGTTTAACCTCTCTGTACCTGATTTCTCTCATTTGTAAAATGGGAGTGATGATATCAGGGTCTATGTTATAAGGTTGTGAGAATCAAATGAGACAATATATGCCTTAGCCCTTTCTCCCCATCCACAACCAAACTTCCTGAAAGAGTTGTCTCCCCCTCTGGCCTCTTCTTTTTTTTTTTTTTTTAATATATCTTTATTGATTTCAGAGAGAGGAAAGGAGAGGGACAGGGAGAGATAGAAACATCAATGATGGGAGAGTCATTGATCGAGCCCACAACCCAGGCATGTTCCCTGACCGGGAATCGAACCCCAATCTCCTAGGATCCTAGGTCGACGCTCAACTGCTGAGCCACGCCCGGCCGGGCTGGCCTCTTCTTTATCATCCCTCACCATCCACCGGTGATGCTCTCATCAAGGTCACAGACAGCTTCATTTTTGGTAAAGCCTATGGACATGTATGATCTGCATCTTACTTGACCTGTCTGCAGTATCAATGAGCCCTGACGGATATGTTCTGGGACTACTCTTTCCCCTGGCTTCCATGACACCACCCTCTCTGGGCATCTTCCTTTGCCTCTTATTTTTTCTTTTCTTTTTGCAGCCCTCTTCCTCTGGCTACCCCATAAAATATCTGTGTTTCTTGGGAATCTGTTTAAGCTTTTTCTCATTCTACGCATTCTCTTGTGGTGATCTGTACTGCTCCCATGGCTGATAATTCTCTTTCAAATCTGTGGCTTCATCAGATATATTGAGTTCAAGACCCATATAATCACCTATTTTTGCAATTCACTCTGAAAATCTAATAGACACCCAACTCAACATGTACAAAATTGAATGCATCACCCAACTCTTATACTTTACCCCAAGCTTCATCTCCTCTGTTCCTACTTAACTCCAAGAATCTTGGGTCAGATTAGACTCTTACCTTTCCCTTACCCTATCAATCTGTTCAACAGGTCCTGATGTTTTTACCTGAAGGTTAAGAGCAGAGGCCTGCTACTAGTTGAAGGATCATGGGTAAATCACTTAATCTCTCTGCCCTCAATTTCCTCAGCAGTGACCACCACATAGGGTTCTTGTGTGGATCAAGTGATAGTGCAAGTAAAGTTCATGCCACAGTAAACACTAGCTATTATTATTAATTACCTCCATAGCAGTTCTCTTCACCTTTCAGAACTGCTTCAGGGTGAAGACTGGCTGGAGTGCTCACCCCATGAGGAAGAAGAGGATGATTGGTTCCATCTTTATACTTGGGTCTTTGCAATGTAATTGGAGGGATATATATTTGGCTGACTTTTATCTGCCTCTACACTGTGTCTTGGAAATGTTTTCCTACCACCTTAGTAGTAGGAAAAATGTATTGAAAGCCAAAATTTTATGGCAATACTGTGAAGTTGGACATGTTGGTAATGAATCATGCTTAGAGTATTTGGTTAGCGTGGTGAAATCATAACTTATACTTTTTCTGTTGTGACTTTATTTTGTATTTTATTTTATTTTTTAAAATATATCTTTATTGATTTCAGAGAGAGGAAAGGAGAGGGAGAGAGAGAGAGAAACATCAATGATGAGAGAGTCATTGATCGAGCCCGCAACCGGGGCATGTGCCCTGACAGGGAATCGAACCCCAATCGCCTGGATCCCAGGTCAATGTTCAACCGCTGAATCATGCCTGGCCGGGCATATTTTGTATTTTAAAACTCTTAAGAATTAATATATGAGGCACAGAATGTAGCCAAGAACTGGAAGAATCTTGGTCAAATGTCAGATAGGGGCCACCCAGTCAGAAATTTTCTAGGACTTGAGATCTGAACTGAGATGTTTGAATCCCCAGGGTCCAGGCCAGTTGACACTTAAAGACTGAGCTGTAGCTATAGACAGCTCAGAAGGGTGTGAGTGTGTGAGTGTGTGTATGTGAGTGCATGTGTGAGAGACAGAGACAGAGACAGAGAGATACGGGGGGGGGGAGGGAGAATGCAAAAGAAACTATATGCTGATAAAGAGATACATAGTCAGCACTCACCTCAAATTGTCAAACCCTCATTTCTTTCAACTAACATTTTATACTTTCTGTGTACTGTGCTAGGTACTGAATTTCCTTCATTAAGGATCTGATGTTTGCAGCCAGAAAAATAATAATTGTGAGTTTGTGTGTCTGTGTGTGTGTGCTATAAAAGTGACAACTGGTAGGTGGCCAGTGAGAAAAACCCTGGTAGAATTCACCTCGGAATATACCCAAATGAATGTCAGCTGGTGTCTCCCAGAGACCTCCTCTTGTTTAAGGGTGATAAAATCAGGGCAAAAAGAATGCTTGTCTCCCTTTTAGTCACATATCTAAGTTGGAATTCATGTCATGAACTACTCAAATTCCTTTCTAGAAAGAACTTCACTCACTTTGAAACAGAAGTTCAGAAAACCAGAGGCTCAGCAGCTATGGAATTTCCTCTCTTTACTCCTATTCATCTCAGCATCACAGACATGCCAAAGCAGTGAGAAGTAAGTCACAGGAAAGAATCCTGTTCTTGAAGAAGGAAGCCCAGTCCAATGGCTGGTGGAGGATGTGTTGCATTCTAGTGAGACATTTGTTCAATCTTATGGAAAAAAGATTCTGGTTTTTTTTTTTTTTTTTTTTAAAGTCAAAAGTTTAACACTATTGGAAGTCATGGTTACATATGATCATTGGCTTTTTAATTCCAAAACATTCAAGAAAATGTTTCAAAAAAATGTGAAACCACTATAGACTATTTTTTCAAAGCATTTTTTTTTTCAAAGTTCTCTTGTAGATTTAAAATTTTGATGGAGAAGGTTCTTTATGGCTTGACCTGGCCCCTGTTTAGCTGACTTGGAAAAGGCCTTAAGAACATGAGACATTTGTGTAACTTGGATCAGTGTTAATTAACAGTTTCCTAACCAGTGAGGGAGCCAGGTTTTATTGGTGCTTAAAACATTTTTAATTTTTTGGGGGGAGGAATATTTCTAAAAAATAACACAAAAATATCTTACCTTTGTAAACTTTATAATAATATAACCGTGTGGACAAATTGCTAGGGCCCCTCCTAGTCATGGGTCTTGAAACTTAAACTACATTAGCTTCACGGTAAATCTGCGTGTGTTCCCAGCATTTCGAAAGATGCTCATGTGTTGAATAGGAAGGATGTTGACACTATTACAGATATCCCCCATATCCCCCTTTGCCCTTGTAAAGCTTAGACATAACTTATGAGGTGGCTATAAAACCACCATTTTACATGAACAATATTTGTGTTCAGTTATTTAATCATGTAGCTTTAGTAGTAAGGAGCAATTTCAGGGGACAATTTATTTCTCGAAATGCTTCTAAAATATAGGTGGCTCTTTCTTAGAGGAAACTCACTGTATAAAAACCCAGACTTTACAAAATTGGGAATTTAGGGGGTGATAAATGACATAAGTTATTCTTTTCTTTAAAAGAGTAGCCACAGGGTTTCTTTAAATAACATATTTCTCTAGTGTTGTAAGATGAGGCTTCTTACAGCTTTGGCTTCTAGCTGGCTGTGCTCTGGGAAAGCCTCTTCTTCACCTCTCTTAGCCACAGTCATCTCCTTGGCAAAACAGGGATTACAACCTGTTAGATTAGTTGTTTTGAGGATTTAATGAGATTCTGTTTGGTAACATGACCAACACAGTGCCTGACATGTGACAATTACTTTATAAATGCTATTTAAAAGTGCTGATTTGGAACACATCATTAGTATTTTGATAGGAATTGTGTTGAATATATAAATTGCTTTGGATAGGATGGTCATTTTAACAACGATAATTCCTCTTATCCATGAGCATAGCATATGCTTCATTTACATGTATCTTCTTCAATTTCTTTCTTCAGCTTCCTCTTATTTTCTGAGTATAGGTCTTTTACTTCCTTGCTTAAATTTATTCCTAGGTATTTGTTTGATATGATTGTAAATGGAATTGTTTTCTTAGTTTCTCTTTCTGATAGTTCATTATTGATGTATAAAATGTTAGCTGTTTCTCTTCTTGAGAGATATTGCCACTCTTACTTTTTATCTCCTCATGTTCACTCTAGACCAGGTTTACTCAGCTCTCACAGTGCCCTGCTTTTTCTCTGTAACACTTAGCACAACTGTAACGAAACAATTACTCATGTCATCAATTGTTTAATATTTGCTTCCCTAACTAGATTGCGAGCTCCAGGAAGACAGAGACTGTGTTTATATTGTCATTTTATCCCGGGCAACTTTACACTACCTGGGACATATTAGATGTTAATTCAGGGTCGGTTGAATTAATTAAGGAAAGGAAGAGCACAACAGAATATATTGCAAAATGGGCACAATGATGTGATGTGAACCTCATAGAGTTATTGAGAGGATTACATCAAAGAGGATGCACATACATGCATGGTACACAGGAGGTAGTCAGCAGATGTTCTAAAGAGCACCTAAACTATTTATAGATTTGATGAGGTATTTTTGTTGGGTGCATTAGAGTGGAGAAGAATGAGAAAATACTGTATTAGACATCTAAAAATAGGTTCATATTATCTACTGTGGCTTACCAATATTTGTTCCACAGTCATGTCACGTACTTAAAGGGTATTTTCTTCTGACAATAGAGGCTTCTACTCGAACATATACTCTTCTATTCATTTTCTAGGTTCTGGGAAGATAGTTTCTTTAAGGATCATAGGAACGGCATTATGTCTGTTGGCTCTTTCATAGTTAAAATATATTTTGGAAGAACAAGATTCTACTATGTGAGCTAACAGAATTTCCTAAAAATCAAGATGGCTAATAGTAATAGGGAAAAAAATCTAATTTCTATTTTAAGATGTGGTAAGAATCTTAGAGATGTAGGTGGAACATTTGTAAAAACTGGTGTCCTACTTAGCCTTCAAATCAGAGTGTAATGGGATCTGTAAAAACTCTAGGAGAGAGGGTTTGGGGGAGTCACAAGTGGAATATGACTGATCTGAAAGCTTTTGTGAAGAGTCCTGATTCAAAGTGTGCAGTTGCCTGAGCTTTGAATCCCTCCCTCCAGCTGTCCCGTGATGCCACACTGGTGGCGTTGACCTCAAGGTCATTCTTTTTTAAACAATTATGTTTAATTTGTGAATGAGATTTCCAAATGCAAAAGCTCTCCTGCCCTCCCCTGATTCCCCCTGTTGAAGAATGTGTGAATTCACATGCATCCTGTCCACATCCTGGATATTTGAGAGAATAATAAACTGAGAACATTAAAGTAGTTCTTGTAGCAATAGGGCTTCTTTTCTGAGTATGAAAATTGCCAAAGTGCCTTAGGTTATCATCTACTTTACTTCCTGGTTTTGTTTCTCTGACCAGATTGGACTAAAAGTAAAACAGTAGGTGAAAGCCCTTACTTCTGTTTGTTAATCTTTCTTCTTCTGTCTTTTTTAAGCAGTCCTCTTTTTCCCCCTCTTTTTTTTTGCCTCAATAGAAAGAAAAAAAGTTTTGTCAGCACTCCTGTTTCTTTTGTTGTTTTCTTTTTCTCAGAAGTCTTTTTCTGCTTTTATCCTAATCCCAGTCATGCATGAGAGAACAGTTGTGCTCTGTTGTTAGGCTGTTCTGCTAGTTTTGAATCAGTGGGACTCCCTCTTTGTTCTCTTTATTTTCTGAACAGAGAAAGGTAAAAGAGTAGGAATAGGGATTGGAACTCTTAAAATGAGAAACCTATATTTATTTAGATTTAATTTATTTTGGGGCGATGTTGGTAATAATTAAGGAGTTACAGCAGATAGAACTGAGATCTCAGTTTCCCTACCTAGAACATTTTAACTGGTATCTGTGGAAATAGTGCATTTTAACCACATGCTACCAAATTCCACAATTCTTAGAATCTGCTAAATGATTGAATGTATGTGTGTTTCCCATTTGGGTCTGAGACTTTGCAGCAGTTGCTTTATGATTCAAACACCACCTGCGTGATGTGATGCCTGCATGGGGTTTAGAATGGAGTTAATGATAAGATCATTTTAAATTCATACAAGATTTGGCTGCTACCAGAGGACCAAAGAAGCCTGGGTAGCTTTATATATTTGAATTTTTATTTTTGCGATTTTTCAAGGGCATTCAGACGTGAGACTTGAATTTAGGATGAACATGAGAGGGCTTCATCCTTACAAAACAACCCCTTTCTGATGTGGTTACCCAACATGGGCTTGCTCCTGTGTTGTCATGGTGATTGTGTAGGCCTGAAAATTTTCACAGGCTCAAACTATGAAGTTTTTATAAACTGTTTTGATTAATTTTTCCTCCACTCCAACTTCTTTCTCACTTCAACTATTTTCTCCTTTGTTTCACGCTTGATTTATGGCAGGTTGCTGTCATTTAAATAGATGTGAATTTTGAGATTCCTCCTTTCTGTGCTAATGCAAAGAAAAAAATAACCCATGCAAGTCATGCTCAAAGAGTTGGTTATTGTTGCTTGCTGGATTTC
Organism: Miniopterus schreibersii; assembly: GCF_964146895.1. Lineage (NCBI taxonomy): Eukaryota > Metazoa > Chordata > Mammalia > Chiroptera > Miniopteridae > Miniopterus > Miniopterus schreibersii. The sequence continues at coordinate 5,957,396 of NC_138104.1, read as the reverse complement.
GACTCTCTGTGGTTGTCGAGCCTAATTCAAAGTAATTCAGGCTCCTCAGTGGGGGCAGTGCATAGCTCCACAGGAAATTATGATAGCAAAAGTCTTCCTGTAGAGCTCTGCACTTGGCACTACAAAGTGCCTCAGGCTGCAGCTACCTGAATAGGGTTGAATTAGACCAGACAACCGCATCATCCCACTTCTTAATCTATTAGAGCTATATACAAGTGGCAATTGTTGATTGCAAAAATGGGATTAAGAGGCTCTTCAAGTGAATTGATTTTCTTGTGAGAACAAAAAGAGGAAAGAGAAGCCTTCGTTTGAATCACACAGCCAGAAAGTTTCATGAATGGGTTCCATTCCGAAGGTTAGAATTAAAGCAATCAGTGCTTCCCTCATGGGGTATGCAGGTGAGAGAAATAAACTACTCTAAAATAGCAAATTACATGTAAAACCTAAGTTTAATGTATCTGCATTGCAAGGCTCCCCAGAATATAGTGGCCACTGGAAAGCTGCCTAATAATGTGACACAGACAAATGACCCCCATGGTAGTTCCACTTTGGCCCTGCACACTGGTGTTGGCTTTAGCTGTGTTCGTTTGTGAGTCAGGTGAGTCCCAGACATTTTTCATGATACAGTGTCTGATTTGCCCTTGATGACACTTCTCTCCCTCCCAGGTTCATAGGTCCATGCTCTCAGCTCGAAAGTTTCCCCACTGGACAAGTGTCTTTTTAGAAATGACTTAATGTCTTTTTTTTTTTTTTTTCCCTTTTGAAGTGTCCTTAGATTTTTGACTCTGCATTACTTTGGAAAATGTAAATCCAGTCTCTGCTAGTTGAATCAAAATTATGCTTTACTTTTTCCAAAGTGCCATTTAGTTTGGAAGGACATCTATCATAGTTATTTCTCTTCTGAAGGTCAAGTCTCACTGTCAGGCCTCTGTCACAGGTTGATTGTACAGGCCTTAGAAACACAAACTCTATTGATTTAAATTCATATGATGCTCAAAGCTGTAATAAACACCTTCAAATAGATTGAAAACTCATCAGGATCCTGAAAGAAAACATGTAGTGGATACACACACGAACCCCCATATTCTAATATATAAAGGAATACTAAGGGTCAGTCCAATGTTGGTTGCTTTCTATGGCATATCATACATCATAAATGTATCTAGAATGATCATTTATCTGGTGGCTTTAGCTGTCAGAAACTCCAAGGGTGTGGAGAATAGAAATGACACACTGATGCCAGCTGGGGAAAAGAAACTGACCAGAGCAGATGGGGGAAGCCTCCTATTACTTCTGCCTTTAGTATCATGTCACATACTAACCAGCAGCACGTAATTTGGAAAGCCCAAGCCCTTTGACAACACAATTGGCGACAAGCAGTTGAAATGTGTTAAAAGAGGCTCCTGTTTGGGAAGATAAACTCTAAGTGACAATGAACTGTTCACAGATCTGAGACTTCTCAGAAGAAAATACTTGTTGATGAATGTAGGAAATGAAAATGTCTGCCTTTCCCTCACCTATCAGCCTTGGGGGTTAGGGGAGAATTTGATGATGGAGGAGGCCACTTTTGTTTACAAGCACAAAGAGGACTGTTTCTTCTATCTTCAAAGGTTGCTTCAAACATCCTTTGGAGAAAAATGGCACAATTTAGACATTTGACATTCCCTATGCATACTGATGCTGTGACTTCAAAAGCCCAGTCAACCAAGCTGGTCAGTGAGGTGTTATTTATTTTTACCAAGGAATGTTTTTGCCCCCTTTTGTTTTGTTTTCTTAGCCTGTGTAGTCAGTAGCCAATGGCCACATCAGAAAGTGCTTGATGGAGTTGTTGCTGCATTGCGAGTCTGGAAAGAACACTGAATCTCAGGTCCTGACCCACTGGGAGCACAGTTTTGGCAGTAATTTCCAAAACAAGATTGAGGGAAAGGGCAGAAACAAAAGAGGACCAGTACCAGAGGACCCCATACAGCCAGGAGCGCAACGACGGATGGTTTCTTCTGCAGCATTCAGCTGTTCACTGTACAGTCTTTACCTTGGCAGGTGGAGTGTTGTTTTTTAATGGAAGCCCTTGTTTAGATAACTTTGCACAGAGGTTTTCAATAGACTCACAAATGTGAAAACTCTCCAAAGAAGGAAGAACATGTGCATTTACATGAAAATATAATTGACAGATTCCATGTTCTCCTTTTCCTGCATATTCAAGTGATTTTCTTTCTGGGCCTATTTCACTTGCAAAAGCCTTTATATAAAGCTTAACTCAGAGGAATCACAGTTTGTTAGGTCTTTTCTTTCCCTCTGGATTTTTCTTAAACCCCGAAAGCAGAGGCGTTGGCCTGCATATAACATAGCAAGTATAGGATACAGTAAGTAATAATTGGATATTTATCATAATGTTGCTTTCCCAGGACACTATTTATTAACTCCCCCATATTTAATTATGCCAAAATTAGCATGGGGGAGTTTTTGGCTAGTGTATTTGCACATGCTATCAATTATGTCCTAATAAATTAATTTGCATTTCAGGATTCACCAGAGGCATCAGTTGGGCTTCTGTGCTCCTGCTTGACTGTTCTGACTTTGAACAGGTTTATTCAGCTGCTGTCTGCTAAGCCCTACAGAAAAGCACAATGGCTGCTGATCGGCCTTTTATGGTTTATTGGAAACTGGTGGTCCGCACTGTGGCTCTGGTCAGTGATTAACCCGCGAGAAAACAAACTACACAAGGCTAAGTTGATGTTGGAGGAGGAATGAGCTCACTTCATTAAGACTTGAAGAGGAAACCTTTTCTTCTTCAGTGCTTGTTCAAAACTTTTCAGGTCTCTATTTAATCACGTAATTCTTTCTAAGTAGGGAGAGAAGCCTGCTGCACAGCAAGTGGTCTTTTGCCACATGACAACTTAAAAGATAAATTATATATAAATATCTTCATGGTTTTGTGTGGGGAGGAAACCAATTTTAGTATTACCCTGTGAAACAAATTTACTTGTTTCTTTATTAAAAGAAATCACTGGGTATACTCCATGCTATTTCATATACACAAATGGTGGTCTTAATATTTCTTTCAGGGTTCTCTTTCTTTGATAGGGTTATTGAAAATTCAGGTGAAAGGTGCCTCCCTCCCTTCTTGTGATTGTAAAAAAGGTTTTGAAAGGACCTGTGGAGGAAGAGAGTGAGGGCAAATTTGAGGTTTCCAGTTGAGAGAGAGAGAAAGAGAGAGAAAAAGAGGGAGAGAGATTAGATGATGTCAGGAAATTCAACACTTCCCGAAAACACAACCAGGCCATGAAGATCCTGTTCTACCTTCTATTCTAGCTGGAAAGAGATTTATTTTCTTCCAATTTTGCAATAATCTGTATTTAACACAGTTCTCTCACTGTGTTATTAGTCATTAGTAGATATGTTCTAAAGACAAAAATCATAAATTTTACTTACTTATTTTATTATCAATAGTACATTATATTTGTGCATATAGAATAAAGCAAATAAGTAAATGTATTAATGTTACTTAGAACCAAGATTTTCATGGTACAAGAAAAGAGATATAAGTATAAAGTAACATAAAGGAAAGGAAAGCCCTCTAATATTTTTTTCTTTTTCTATTTTTATTTTTTAAGTTAATTTATTTTTAAATTTTTATTGAATTTATTGGGGTGACATTGGTTAATAAAATTATATATGTTTCAGGGGTACAATTCTATAATACATCATGTGTATATTGTATTGTGTGTTCACCACCCCAAGTGAAATCTCCATCACCACTGTCAAAAAATGATATGGAGTTTCCTCAAAAAAATTAAAAATGGAACTGTCTTATGACCCAGTAATTCCACTTCTGGGAATATATCTGAAGAAACCTGAAACACTAATTCAAAAAAATAAATGCATTCCTATGTTCATTGCAGTGTTATTTATAATAAGCAAGATTTGGAAGCAAAACAAGTGTCCATGAGTAGATGAGTGAATAAAAAGCTGTGGTACATTTACACAACAGAATACTATTTGGCTATAAAAAAGGACAAAAAGGTTTTTTTGCAACAGCATGGATGAACCTGGAGAGTATTACACTAAGTGAAATAAGCCAGTCAGAGAAAGAAAAGTAGGATATGCAAGCCCTCTAATATTACATTTAAGTCAGAATGTAAAAGGCCTGTACTCAGAAAACTACGTGACACTGAAAAAAGAAATAGAGGAAGATATAAACAAATGGAAGAATATACCACGCTCATGGATTGGAAGAATTAATATCATTAAAATGTCCATACTGCCCAAAGCAATTTATAAATTCAATGCAATTCCTATTAAAATACCAACAGCATATTTCACAGATCTAGAACAAACATTTCAAAAATTTATATGGAACCCAAAGAGACTCTGGGTACCTGCAGCCATCTTGAGAAAAAACAACATAGTGGGAGGGATCACTTTACTGGACATCAAACTATACTACAAAGCCATTGTAACCAAAACAGCCTGGTATTGGTCCAACACCAGACATATAGATCAATGGAACAGAACAGAGGCCCCAGAAATAGACCCACATCATTATGGTCAGTTAATATTTGACAAAGGAGGCAAGAGCATACAATGGAGTAAAGACAGTCTCTTCAATAAGTGGTGTTGGGAAAATTGGACAAGTACATGCAAAAAAATGAAGCTAGACCACCAACTTGCACCATACACAAAAATAAACTCAAAATGGATAAAAGACTGAAATGTAAGGCAAGAAACCACAAAAATCCTGGAAGAAAACATAGGCAGTAAAGTCATAGACATCCCACATAATGGAATTTTCACTGATACATCTCCTAGAGCAAAAGAAACAAAAGAAAAAATAAACATATGGGACTACATCAAACTAAAAAGCTTCTGCACAGCAAAAGAAAACAGCCTCAAAATACAAAGGAAACCCATGGTCTGGGAAAACATTTGCCAAGATATATCTGATAAGGGGCTAATTTCCAAATTGTACAAAGAATTCATACTACTCGGCAAGAGGAAGACAAACAATCTAATTAAAAAATTGGCAAAAGACCTGAATAGACACTTCACCAAAGAGGACATACAAATGGCCAAGAGACATATGAGAAAATGCTCAACATCACTAATCATCAGAGAGATGCAAATTAAAACCACAATGAGGTATCACTTCACACCTGTCAGAATGGCTCCATCAACAAATCAACAAATGACATGTGCTGGCGAGGATGTGGAGAAAGGGGAACCCTAGTGCACTGCTGGTGGGAATGCAGACTGGTGCAGCCACTATGGAAAACAGTATGGAGGTTCCTCAAAAAATTAAAAATGGAGCTGCCTTTTGACCCAGTGATCCCACTTCTAGGAATGTATCGTAAGAATCCTGAAACACTAATCAGAAAGAATATATGCGCCCCTATGTTCATAGCAGCACACTTTACAATAGGTAGGATCTGGAAACAGCCCAAGTGTCCATCAGTGGATAAAAAAGCTGTTGTACATGTACACCATGGAATACTATGTAGCTGTAAAGAAGAAGGACCTCGTATCCTTTGGGATAGTATGGATGGACCTGGAGAATATTATGCTAAGCGAAATAAGCTAGGCAAAAGGAACAATGCATTTTTACAAATGGTGAACACTTTAATTACATGATCAGTCTTAGCATCACTTATATGACATTACTTGCCTCCTGAGGTGATGTAACACATGTACACAATAGCATATAAGAAGTACTTCTGCCCAAGAGTGTTTAATCTGGATCTAACCATGAAGATATACTCAAAGATATCCAGAATGTGGGATATTCTACAAGAAAACTAGCCTGAAGTCTTGGGAAAAAAGTGTCAAACATAGATTCAGTGACATAGAAGCATGGAACAGACTGATGAATCATGGAGGGAAGGCCAGGGTGGGTGGGGAGAGATTAACCAAAGAATTTATGTGTATATTGGCATAACCCATGGACACAGACAATAGTGTGGTGAAGACCTGGGGCGGGGAGTGGGTGTAGGAAGGGGTCAATGGAGGAAAAAGGGGACATCTGTAATACTTTCAACAATAAAGATAAATTAAAAAAAAACACACCAACACACCAACACACACACACACCAGAAACACAAAAGTGGAAAGGATTGTTCTAGGTTACCAGACTAAACAGATATTGCAATTAAATGCAATGTACAAACCTTCATTGGGATCTTGATTGGGAAAAAGAAAACATAAAAGGCTTTTTGGGGACAATTGGAGGAAATGTGAGTACATACTATATATTAGATGATTTTATAGAATGATTTTTACATTTCTTGGGTATGATAATGATATTGTGATTGTGTAGTAGATTGTCCTTGTTCTTAGGGGATATGTGCTGAAGTATTTAGGAATGAAATCTCATGACATCTGCAAGCTGTTTTCAGATATATAATACATGATGTATGTGTGTCATGATGTGATATATCAACACATACATATATGTATATTTAAGAGAGAGGAAAAGAAAGCAAATGTAGCAAGATGTTAACAAACTGGTGAATCCAAGTGAAGGATAGACAGGAATTGACTGTACTAATCTTTCAACTTTCCTGAATATTTGGCAATTTTCAAAATAAAGCTTTATGGATGGGGGGAACACATGTTATCATCCATAGAACTGCTGGAAAGGCAGGAATAAGGGTGGCTCTGCAGCCAGAGCCACAGTCATAATCATGCTACAAATCCTATGTGGTGAAGACAATACTTCAGCTACTATGGGGCCCTGAACTCCAGAGTGCTGGCCCTAGACATTGGACAAGTCTGTGCTTCTGTGTGTCACTAGGTCCCATGCCTCTGAAATGCTGAGCCTTATATCATGTGCCCACAAACTAATTGCAGGAAGTGTTGGGAAAGGCTTTTTGAACTTCTTGGTGAGAGCTTCCCCAAACATAAGATTCATTCACACATAAGAAGGTGGTTCAGAAGCCATCTTTCTATGGCAACCCTTAGTCTGAGCTATAAATTATAAAGAGCTAGACAATGTAGATCATTATGAAGTCACTTGTATCATGTCATCACCCCACCATCACATATAATGGTCCTCCTGTTCTGGTTTAAACCCTTACCTGGGCTTTCTGGCCCTGCTGATTACATTAATACAAGCCCAAGTAGGCCGCAACTGGAACTTGGAAATTAGAGAAAAGTTGAAACAGTAAAGATAAACAAAAATATGAGTCACTTGTGAAGTTAACCCATATCCACACATTATGAATGTAGAACAAGTTACTTAGAGTAAATTATGAAGACCAAAGAATGATTTGAATGAAATTAAGGTGTGTCCCTGTTTTCATCAGGAAGCAAACAACCTTAAATAAGTTAACAGCTTAGAAGCCAGAGCATGTAATAAAAATTGGATGCGATATGTTCAAATAGCTACATGGGAGCACCAACATGGAGAAGTAT